>NC_064560.1:198683020-199331799 GCF_937001465.1 Orcinus orca | reverse complement strand
AAAGGATTCCGAAGCCAAGAATAGAGAATTATTAGAAGAAATGGAAATTTTGAAGAAGAAGATGGAAGAAAAGTTTAGAGCAGATACTGGTAAATTAGAATCAACGCGTCTGAATTTTTTTTTTTTAATTTATTTTTGGCTGCATTGGGTCTTCGTTGCTGTGCACAGGCTTTTCTCTAGTTGCTGAGAGTGGGGGCTACTCTTCATTGCAGTGCGTGGGCTTCTCATCCCGGTGGCTTCTCATTGTTGCAGAGCACAATGGGCTTCAGTAGTTGTGGCTTGCAGCACGTGGGCTTCAGTAGTTGTGGCTCACGGGCTCTAGAGCGCAGGCTCAGTAGTTGTGGCGCACGGGCTTAGTTGCTCCACGGCATGTGGGATCTTCCCGGACCAGGGCTCGAACCTGTGTTCCCTGCATTGGCAGGTGGATTCTTAACCATTGCGCCGCCCAGGGAAGCCCCTGAATGATTTAAATACAAACCTTTTTTAATGAAATGGTTTTATTTTACATTTCATTTCTTTTAGGTTTAATAGTTTTTAGTTACATAAAGAAAGCACTTAGCATAATTCCAAAGTCCAAATTCTGAAGTAGAGTTTGTTCAAAGATGCCTTCTCCAAAGGTAGCCACAGTTTTTGGTTTATTCTTCCTTTGTTTCACCTTGAAAATATAAAGCAAATACCTGTAGCTGTATAATTAGACAGTTGTGTCCCCCATGACTTCACAAAGGCCTGCCCTGCTCTGTTCTGTGCTCAGGCGAGGCCACAGCCCTCAGCTGGTCCCGGACCCTTCGCCCAGCACAGCACAGCACCCTGCTGGGTGTTGGGCTATTCTGGTCTCTTGCTATCACAGAGTGCTGCGGTGAGTAGCCGTGTGCATATTAGCGTTTTCTGTTTCTGTCCGTGCATTTTGGGGCTAGGTTTCCAGAAGTGGGATTGCCAGTCAGAGGTTAAGCACGCGTACACTTAGCCTCAGCAGTGCTGGATTCTGCTCCGACGCTTGTGCATTTGTGTCTCCGCCACAGTGCAGGCGAGCGTTCCTGCCCCAGAGCCTCGCCTACAAAGTGTGATCTTACTCTGAAGGGGTGAGAAGTAGCACCACGTTTGCATTTTTTCTTATTATGAGCCAGACTGCACACCTTTCCATGTGTTTGAGGGCTGTTTGTATTTCTTATTCTGGTGACTTATGTATCTGTGTTTTCTGCCCATTTTTTATAATTCAGGTTGTGGCTTTTTCTTAGAAGCTTTCTATATATTGAGGACTAGAACCTTCTGTTTGACAGAAGTTGCAAATATTTTTCCTAGTTTGTCCTTGTTTATCATGGTTTTTTGCTGTTGTTATTTTTGTTTTGCCAAGCGTAAGGTATTTTTATTGTTTTTTAACTTTTGTGTGTCAAATTTATCAGTTTTTTCCCTTTTTTGAGTTACAGGGCAATACCCCCATGTCCCCAGTTGCTCAAGTAATTCGCCCATGTCTTCCTTTGACGCTTGCATAGTCTCACTTTTAACATTTAGATTACTGACTTATCTGGAATTTACTATGATGTACAGTTTGAGGGGCGGACCCCGTTTTATCTTTTTCCTGTGGCTAGTTAGTTGTCCAGTACCAGTTATTAAAAAGTTCCCCTCGCTACTGATTTCAGATGTGGGTCTTACCATAGCTGAGATTTCATTACCGTGGGCGCGGGGGCTCTTCCTGGATTTTCTCCCCTGCTCATTGTCCATGGGCGATGCCCCCCGATTCTAGTTAGAGACGCTTCAGTGAATCTGCTTTAGCATCTGGTAGGTCTCCCCCCCCCCCCCCATTTTTAGAGATTTCCGGATAGTTTTCCTCGGTTACTCTCTCAGATTTATCATTAACTGACAGAATTGATATCTCGGTGACACTGGGTCTTTGCATCTTAAGTTTTTTACCTTGACTGGCCTCGTTTTGTTCTCACAGGACTCAAGCTTCCAGATTTTCAGGATTCCATTTTTGAGTACTTCAACACTGCACCTCTTGCGCACGATCTGACGTTTAGAGTAAGTAATTGTTTTTTTACAGTGACAGATGAATTGATGAAGAGTTAGAAATCAGTTACTGTGATTTGACTACCTGCAGGGCCGCAAACCCACAGTACATTGGCCCCGGGCGCTTTAGCTCAGCTGTGCCGATCCTGCACTTGACCAGGGGCTAAACGTGTACAGTTGGAAGCAGTTAGGGGTTTGAGGCTTCACAGAGAGTTCCCTCAAGTTAGGTGGAGGGTGAGAGAGCGCTTGGCATCTTCCGGGAGGAAGTCCACACCGGCCTCTGCCTGTGTGCTGAGTATTTCAGGCAGTTTTTAAACCACAAGTTCTCACGGTGAAGAATGAGCCGGTCATGTTCCCGTTTCAGTACGGTGCAGCCTCGCCGGGGTGGAGGTGGGTGGCTTGCAAGAATAGTCCGGCCCGGGCCCCTGCTGCGGTCCTGGTGCTGGAGTTCATCGCCTCTGCTCACGGAGACCCGCCCCGCACAGGAGGAACCCAGAGCAGCCCCTCCAGCTTCGGGAGTGGCTGCTGGTCTGAGTGGATCCCGCTTCCCTCCTCTTCAGCTGCGCATTCTTCACATCACTCTGCGGAGGCAGGACGGTCTCTGCAAAACTGCAGGGATAGGCCCTTCCCAGCAGCCCCGTAAAGCAAGCCGCAACGGGAAGCTAGGGAAAGGAAATCTCATTAATGGGACTTCTGATGTGTTTGCCATTGCTTTTGTTTTCTAACTTTTTATTAGAAACTTTTAAACCTGCAGGAAAGTTGAAAGAATAGTACAGTGAACATATGTATCTCTCACCTGGCATGTTGCTGCACTTGCTCTCTCTCTCTCTCTCTCTCTCTCCACATGCACATGGACCTTTTTCCCCTGAGCTATTTGAGTGTGGGTTGCAGGCATCATGACCCCTAATACACTCAGTACTGTAGCGTTTCTTTCCTGAGTTGAAGACGTTCCCCTGCGTATCCACAGTGCCGTCACCACGCGGGGATGGTTTGCACTGATGCCGCAGCGCACAGCTGCCTTCCCTCCAGCTCAGGAGCCAGAGCTCGTGTCTCTTTGGTCTCCTCTAATCTGGAGCTGTGCCCCTGTCCCCCCCACCCCCGACTTTGTGTTTTATAACATTGATGTTCTTGTAGTGTGCAAACCAGTTCTCTTGTAGAAGGCCTCCACTCTTCCTCTCGATTAGATGTGGGTTGAACATCTTGATGTGAACTCTGCTTGGGAGATGGTGTGTTCTCCCCGTGAGTGGAGGCCAGTTTGCTCAGCACCGGGGACGCTAAGCTTCTTGACCCTTAGGTGGAGGTGGTGTCTGTCAGACGAGACCCCACCCCGGGAAGGGCCCTGGGAGCAATCAGCGGTCCCCGTGGGTTAGCGGACGACCGTGATCCTTGCCTAGATCAGTCGTTAGGAAATCCAGGCGGATCTGTGTTGCCCCCACCATTCTGGGCACACACCTGTTTACATTCACCTGTCAAGAGGGTTTTTTTAATCAAATTTGTGATGCTGCCTTTTCCCTGAAGTCCTCAGTTTTTAAGAGGCAAATACATGCAACTGTTTACAACCGCGGTACGTGCAGAACCTGCCGCTGCTCAGCCTGGTGCCTCCTCCTGGCCCTGCACAGCCAGACACCATCGTCGGGGCAGATACAGACTCCTGAGAAGCAAAGACTGGGGTTGTTAATGGGGGGAGGTGCGGACAGCAGTGGCTTTTCTGTAAAACTAGTGGACAGCATAGCGATCCGTGAGGCGGCAGGTGGTTTCTGGCTCAGACCTTGCATCTCCGTGGGCGGCCAGCGGAGCGGTTTCAGCGTGGCACCAGAGGTTCTGACCTCTGAACCTCATCCTGTGCAGCCAGCACCCCTGCCATTTTCATGCTTTAGTCCCTCACTACCCTGTGATTTAAGTAGGAAGGACACTTACTGATGGAAAGAAAACAATCCTTGGTCAGAGTCTTGAGTGTGCTAGGAGGGTTTCCAGACGTGAGAAATGTCTGATTGAAGCTTCTCCTCTGCTTTCCCCGTATTAAGCTTGCTGTTTATACTAGGAATGTTTGCCACAATGAGTGAATCAGTACATTTTCACGCAAGTTTTTATTGGGCGGGAATGATGGTTTTGTGCCTCCTGTCTGTCGCACCCGAGGGCTCTGTCTCCTCTCTGCCAGCCTCTTGGGAAGAAGGAGGCCGCTGCCCACGCCGGCTCCCTGCGCCCTCACTCACGTCAGCAGAGCGGCATTGGATGTGCACCTCTCCTCCTTCATTTGCATCCTTTTGTTAATTAACCAACGAAATGAAACTAGTGGGGCTGCTACACGGCTAAAATTAAATTACTTAATGTTCTTTTGCCCTTCATTTATCTAAAGATGGAACTGTAACTCATGTAACACGCCTTACATATGGGAGAAACTTGCTTACATTTGTAGCTAATTGATCTAGCCTTTCCCTTGTGAGTTGCTTACAAGTTCAAATGTTGGAGCACACAGCTGTGTATGTGTTGTTGTGTATGTGCTGCCTTCCCATCTGAATTTGGCTCCCCAGACAGCAGCCTAATTAATTCCAGCCATAGGAAAGTGCTTCTCTGATTTGGTTCAATGGGATTTCGATTCGGAATGCAAGCTGTAAACTGCTCTCGTAGGCACCTACCCAGCCACTTCTGTGTCACATGTATGAAGCTTTGTAAACCGTGTATGCGCATCTGTGTAAGTCGTAATTGCTGGTGGTGAGGAAACGTTAGAATCAGGAACACTCATGGATGTGAAGTCATTTTCAGGTGGATTTAGAATGCAGCTTGAGCTTCAAAGTGTGGGAGTAAATTGGGAATCTTGAGTTATCAGAACAGAACATGACTTCCCTGTGTCATAAAGCTTCCAGGGAAATTCCTACTTCTGGTCACAGGTCCATAGACTTTTTTTTTTTTTTTTTTTTTTTTTTGCGGTACGCGGGCCTGTCACTGCTGTGGCCTCTCCCGTTGCGGAGCACAGGCTCCGGACGCGCAGGCTCAGCGGCCACGGCTCACGGGCCCAGCCGCTCCGCGGCATGTGGGATCCTCCCGGACCGGGGCACGAGCCCGTGTCCCCTGCATCGGCAGGCGGACTCTCCACCACTGCGCCTCCAGGGAAGCCCCATAGACCTTTCTTGACGTTAGTACGTTTTCTTGATCCCCGAGTTGGGGTTATGGAGCACGTGGCTGCTTGATCTCAGGGCTCCTGGGTGCACAGTAAAATCACTGCTGACTGACCTCAGAGGGTTGGCAGCTCCTGTTCCTGCCCTTAAATGGCTGGGCCGGAGGATGGGGGGGTCCGGGCTGCAGTTGGAGCGTGAGACCTTTGGCGATTGTTGTGACTTGTCAGAGTCCACCCTCCCACGCGGTCGCCACCCCAGCCTTAGAACGCCGGGGGCAGAGGCCTCGGAGAAGGTAGGGCAGCTGTGAGTGAGGTGGGGTCCGTGGCGGGACGTCCCAGGACTAAGGACCAGTGCTGGGACCTTAGGTCCCCAAGGAAATGCACTTTTTAAATAAAGAACATGTAGTTAGAGTCTAAATTCTGCAGAATAAGCTCTTTTATTCCCACAGTATTTCTCTGCCTTTGTTTTCACAGACCAGCTCAACTAGTGAGCAAGAAACACAAGCTCCAAAGCCAGAGGCGTCCCCACCAGTCTCTGTGGCCGCAACCACAGAACAGCAGGAGGTGAGAGTATTGCCCTGTTGACGCCCCGAGAGCCCTGCGGTCTGCCCCCTGCCCCCACATCCACGCGCCTCACGGGCCCTCGAACAGAAGCTGCCCTGATGCCTCACAGCTTGCCACTCCAAGCCCGGCTTGTGTTTGAGAATTACTGTCAGAGCATCAGCCAGATGAGGGCTGCTTTGACAGGTGTCTCAACAATCTAGTAAATTAAAATGCAGGACTGTTCATTATTAATCAGTTCTGCTGTGTAAGAGGCGTGCTGAGCTAGGACAGTGCTCACCTGTCCCCGCTTGTCCCCGCTTGTCCCCCAGGACGTGGCTCGGGCCCCTCAGAGGCCACCCACCGTGCCGCTGCCCACCACACAGACCCTCGCTCTGGCGGGACCAAAGGTAGGAGGGACCTTGCTCTTCCCCGGGGGGCCTTCTCAGATTTAGACAACTTTTGTGTAAATAAGACGAACTTAGTATTTTCACGTACACAGTAATGTTTTGTTCTGAGTAGTGTGTAATCCAGAAAGCATCAGGACCCCGTGTTTTCTATACTTTTTTTAAAAAATATATTTAATTAATTAGTTTATTTTTGGCTGCGTTGGGTCTTCATTGCTGCGTGCGGGCTTTCTCTAGTTGCAGCGAGCAGGGGCTACTCTTCCTTGCAGTGTGCGGCCTTCTCATTGTGGTGGCTTCTCGTTGCAGAGCACGGGCTCTACGTGCACGGGCTTCAGTAGTTGTGACACGCGGGCTCAGTAGTTGTGGCGCGCAGGCTCTAGAGCACAGACTCAGTAGTTGTGGCGCATGGGCTTAGTTGCTCCGCGGCATGTGGGATCTTCCCGGACCAGGGCTTGAACCCGTGTCCCCTGCATTGGCAGGCGGACTCTTAACCACTGTGCCACCAAGGAAGCCCCCTGTGTTTTCTTGATTAAACCAATGAGACATGAGTGCATTTTCATTAGCTGATTTCAGAGTTTAACCTCCCCGGCCCTCTGTCTTCACTCCCCAGACCGCATTTCCTAGTCCACTGGTAACCACTCTGCACTCGGTGTCCGTTAAGTCCCTTCCCCACATTCGTTCCCATTTGTCTGGCTGCACTTTGGGCCTCAGAGGTCCACGTGGTTTATGGGAGGCACTGCTTCCTCCGCGTGAATGGAATTCTGCTCAGTGTGCAGCTTCCTAACTTGTCTTGTTCGTAAACGTATCTTGGAGAGCTGTGCCGTCAGTACGCCCGGGTTCAGCGTAGGTCATGGCTTCGAGGTGTGACAGGGCCCTGGTTTCAAGCTTAGCAGGTGTCTGGCCTTACGTACTAGATGTTCTTCTTTCTTTAACGTAGACATGGTCTTTTCTAAGGCTTCACTCACAGACAGCCATGCCAGCTAGAGATGGGGGCTTGAGTTTGTTTGAGACCAGCTAACGGCTTGGCTTTTGGACTGCGATTCTTGTGGACTCAGGGATCAGACTGCTCTCTGGATTTTGTGTTGGTCACTCCCTTGCTTCCTACAAATGGTTCCACATCTTCACGTGCCCCTGAAATGAATCCTTTCATTTGCTGTGTTAAGCTTCATGGACGCTGGCTGGGCTTCTCATTCCGTTGTCGGTGGCGTCCTGTGTCTGTTCTCCCGACAAGGAGCATTGGGTCTTTCCAGACTCTTGCCGGGAGAAACAAGCTGCTGTGGGTGGCAGCCCACTCCAAAACACGGCCCAGGCCAGCCCCAGAGCCTCTGGCAGGCAAGGGGCTCGAGTCACCACGGCGCCCCAGCCCGGCCAGCGTCGCTGGTGTGGGCAGCGAGGGTCCTCACTGAAGGCTGCACGTGTGGACTCATTTTCTGGCTCAGGCTCCATGCGTGGGGTCACGCCGGGAGCCGCGCACGTCGTGGTGAAAGCGTGTGGCTCAGCTTTTCCAGGGTGCGCTGCAGTTGTTGGAACGCTTGGTTACAAGCAGACATGTCCCCGGTCCCCACCGCCCGTGTCTCACCACCTTGACTTTCTTCCTGCAGCCGAAAGCGCACCAGTTCAGCATCAAGTCCTTCTCTAGCCCCACGCAGTGCAGCCACTGCACCTCCCTGATGGTGGGGCTGATCCGCCAGGGCTACGCCTGTGAGGGTGAGTGCGGCCCGCGAGCCAAGAGGGGCCGGGCGTGGGAGTCACGGTGAAGGCCGGCAAGGCCAAGGGCAGCCTAGCCGTGAGGGGCCCAGGGCACATGCTCCTTCTCTGGCTTCACAAGTGCTCGGTGAAGGTCTCTGAGTTGAGATCATGCTGCAGTGGACAGCGCGCTGCTCTGGGGTGACCAGGGTGTCTGTTGGTCCTTGTTTGTTACAAAAGGTAACATCCACGTCCCGTCCACATCCGTTCTCCTGCAGGATGAGGAAAAGCAGAGAGTAAAAAGAACTTTACGATCTTCCACTATCAAGTCATTTAGAGATACGCACCACTGTCTGGTCTCTTTTCTGCTAGTTTGTCACTGTTAGCATTTTAGGCCTCTGTGTTGTGGTCTTGCCCTGCGCTGGGGCTGGGCGGGCATGCGAGGCCAGCCGAGGTCCCGCGGTGAGAACTGTGACGAGCCTGGGGCCGGAGCCCCCGAGCACAGGCGCCAGCCCCCCAGCGGGTGCTCGTGAGCGTGTGGAAGCGTTGCCCGATGCCAGCGCACCTGAGCGTTGTAGGAACTGCGCTAAAACCGTCTCCTTCCTGGGGCGCCACGCACGCCTGAGGCGACTGCTGCTGTGGGGGCGCAGGTGTGACAGTGTGTTCTGTGCTTTCGCAGTGTGCTCATTTGCCTGTCACGTGTCTTGCAAGGACAGCGCTCCCCAGGTGTGCCCCATACCCCCTGAGCAGTCCAAGCGGCCTCTTGGTGTGGACGTACAGAGAGGCATAGGAACAGCCTACAAGGGCTACGTAAAGGTAGGACGTTCCCCCCGCTGCCTGCCCAGGCAGGCGACCCAGCCTGGTGACCCACGGCCTTGCCCAGCTACCCTGGAAATTGGTCCCTTTGCTGCATGAAGCGACCCACATGCCGGTCCTGGGAGCCCTCTGGTCCTGGGAGCCCTCCCCTCCTGGGGTCCTGAGGGACCCCCCGCCCCAGAAACACACTCAGCATCAGCTGGGGCCTCTCTTCCCCACGTCCTGGGCTGATGCACTTAAGGTTTCAAAGCCAAGTGCCATTTGAAGGCGCTGTGCCCGGCCCGGCATTCCACGCTGCTCCCCGTCTGCTGTGGGCATTCCACGCTGCTCCCCGTCTGCTGTGGGCATTCCACGCTGCTCCCTGTCTGCTGTGAGCACACCCATTCGTTGAGCTGTCTGCACTGTCCCCTGCGCCACCTTCTGTCATGGGCAGAGCCCCTCCCCAGCACTGCCCGAGTCATCCTGGGCCCAGCCTGGACTGGCCGTGCAGCAGCTAGGAGCGACCACTGCACAGCAGCTGCCTCCACTTGCCGTTGTCCGGCCCAGAGGAACATGGTTACTTTGATCTGCAGGTCCCCAAGCCGACCGGGGTGAAGAAGGGGTGGCAGCGGGCCTACGCAGTGGTCTGTGACTGCAAGCTCTTTCTGTACGATCTGCCCGAGGGCAAGTCCACCCAGCCTGGCGTCGTGGCCAGCCAAGTCCTAGACCTCAGGTCGGTGTGGTGTAGTCGATCCTCGTTCTAGGAGGTTTACTTGACTTACATGTCTGAGAATGAGAGTTTGTTGCCTGGTAGCCTTTAACCCCATTTCTACCTTCACGCCCTTAGTTATTGGGCAGCTCCAAAAACAGGTGCCTGCTAGAAACTTTCCTGCTGTGAATGTTTTTGCCCTGAAAGATTTGCCAAATAGGCATCTAATACGTACCCAAGAACAAGTAGAAAAGATCCCCGAGACACACTGACAGCCTGAGGTGGTCTGTGCTCTGTCCTCGTGAGCCCTTGTCTTCGTGTGGCCACAGCGTTTGCTGAGTGGCACCGTCTCTTAGGGCTTCCATCTCTAGTCAGATGCCTTCCTGCCATCCACATACAAAAAGGCACAGCACCCTTCCCTCCCCACCTTCTCTGTGGTTAACTCTGAAATGGACATAATAGCAACGTCGTGAGGTACTAGGGTTGTTGGGAAGATTAATTAAGCAAGTGAATAGACAGGGTGTGCTTAGCTCAGAGCCTGGCGAGCGGAGCTATTGTCGCTGCTGCCACGTCCTCTCCTCACAAGGTGGAGTGCCCGTCCCTCTGTCACCCACCCCCAGTGCCACACAGCATGGCACGTGTCCGGGGCTAGGGCCTGGCCTGGAGCTTCGTTCTCCAGCATCGGTCTTCGGGGGGCCCACGGGCAGGGGTGAGCAGCTGGGCACCTGCAATGTGGGAGCGGCCCCGGGCGACCCTGCTCACCCCTCGCTGCACACAGGTGTGCCCCTGGCCCAGCAGTGACGAGACCGCTGGCAGGTGTCCCGAGACGAAACGCTGCCCGTAGCCCAGGGTTTAGAGCGAACTGGAGGTGATTCCGTGGTTATCTCAGCACATTTTATTCCCGTTTATAGCCAGGTACAGGCCAAAGCAAAGAGGTGGTATGTTTGTACCTGTGGAACAGTCTGGCACAGTATAGAACAGTGTGACTCAGGAAGGTGGTTTTATTCTCAGTCATCCGTAATCATTGAAACGCATGCAAGATTCTTGTCTTTTGTTTGTTGCCTTTGTCATTATAAGCGTTTTCTTATCCTGGTGGAGGCGAGGAGCCTCCCTTGTATTCTAGAAAGTATCCTTTTTCATACCGTTCCTAAAGGGTGGAGGACAGAGTCCTGTGTGCGTGCCTCTTTTCCGATATTCTGAATGTGTTATTTCTTACCAGAGATGAAGAGTTCTCTGTGAGCTCAGTCCTGGCTTCAGACGTCATACACGCTTCACGCCGAGATATTCCGTGTATATTCAGGGTATGTTTTCTTTCCGATTTTTTAGAGACGTTTCATTAATGATAGAAAGTCCGTAGGGGGACTTCCCCAGTGGTTAAGACTCCGCAGTTCCCCTGCAGGGGGCACGGGTTCAATCCGTGGTCGGGGAACTAAGATCCCGAATGCCACGTGGTGCGGCCAAAAAAAAAAAAGAAAAAATCCATGTGGTTAAAGTGAAAGGAGTGTTGTGAGCATTTCCTTGTCTTGTAGCAAGGGGCTCGTGCACATCCAGAGCGGACCTCCCGTTTCTCCAGATCCTTCACACCTGTCGATGTGTCCCGTGTCGCCCGTCCCCCTCCCCGTACTGGGTAACGGACCTGCTCTGCACACAGCAGAGCCCTGTCTCCCCAGGGTCAGGCCCTCCGGCTCCGTCCTCCCTCCTCGGTCTGTGTCCCGGCTGCTCCAGTCCAGTGCGCTAGATGCTGGAGGCCGACACACGGTTGGCTACAGATGAAATGGACCATTCAGCCTCCCTCCTGAGGACTTGTTGGCCATTAACTGGAGCAAAGCCGGGGAAAAATTAGTAGACATTGCTTATCAGCGGTCTTGCTGGCTGAGTTGGAGTGTCCCCTGCTGAGCTAGCGTTAGATGCTGTGGCATCAGGAAGCTTCTAAAAGATGGTGGACCCCCTCCCCCTCCACTGGGAATTTTTATAAGTGCAGAGAAATTTGGCCACAAAACCAAGTGTATGGATCACTTTCTGTGAAATCACATCTTTTCAGAAACTGCCTCTGTATACAATACAGAAAATTCCCGTCATTGTGTGCCTAAAGGATGATTTATAGCAACTAAGGTTGTCCCGTGTCCCGGTGCGTGTTTGGGGAGCGCCCACAGGGACGTCGTTTGTTTGAGATCCTGTTGTCCCTCGACGTGTTCTGAGAGTGTTTCTCAGTTGTGATCAGAGCATTCAAGAAGGCAGCTTTCGAGTGAACAGTGAACCGCAGTTCTGGCCAGAGCCGAGTCACCTGAGCTCTGGCGAGGCCGGGCTGCGGGCGCTGTGTGAGAGCCAGGCTGTCGCGGCCTGCGGGTGGCTGGACCAGGACCCTGGCGGCCCGCAGAGGCGAGCTCTCCGGGCAGCAGCCCCCGCCCTCACCCTTGCAGGCCGCGTGGCGTCGGTTCGGTGTGTCCGGTTGTCTTACGGCTCTTCTCTGTCTGTTTTGTTTTCCGTCGTGAAGGTGACGGCCTCTCTCTTAGGTACACCTTCTAAGACCAGCTCGCTGCTCATTCTGACGGAAAATGAGAACGAAAAGAGGAAGTGGGTGGGGATCCTGGAAGGCCTGCAGGCCATCCTCCACAAGAACCGCCTGAGGAACCTGGTGGTGCACGTCCCGCAGGAGGCCTACGACAGCTCGCTGCCCCTCATCAAGGCTGTCCTCACGGCCGCCATCCTGGGTGCGTTTCTCCGCGTCCCGGCTGCCTGTGGACTCAGCGGTGTGGCCCATTTGAACTGGTAGTTTCTCCGCCGCTTTGGAAGCAGACGGCCCGCGCGCCGGTACTGACCGCTTTACGTTGTTCGCAGACGGGGACAGGATCGCCGTCGGCCTCGAGGAAGGGCTCTACGTCATAGAGGTGACCCGGGACGGTGAGTGAGCCGGACGCTCAGGCCGCCTGCTTAGCGCCACGCGCGCGGGGTCAGTGGTGGCAGCGTGTAGGGTTAAGACAGATTCCCTGGGTGAGAGCAGTAAGTCGCCGTGTCAGAGAGCTTTATAGAGGAAGGGAAAGGCCAGCGGCTGAGGAGAGGAACGCGCCACAAATAAGACAGATGCTCAGTGACTGTCTGCCTCGTGTCCCCCAGCCCTGAAGGCTGTGGGCAGGGCCCACCCGGTGGGTCCAGTGAAATGCAGAGACCAGCCTCGAGGGCGGGTGGTGAGCTGACTGCCGTGTATGTTAGGCCCTTCAGGGAGAGGACCGAGCAGGGAGTCGGGGCAGGGAGAGCTTCCCAGGAGGAGAAATGCTTCCTTAATTCCTGGGTGCACTGAGGCCTTACCAAAACTCGCCTTCCTTTGCTTCAAATTTTGACCTTTCATTCTTCCCAGAAGAAAAAGGAAAAGTACCCACATGTCTCCCCGCTTCACCGCCCTGGGCCCAGCTCTGGGCGCCTCCCCCAAGGAATAGGGAGTTGCCCCGAGGTGGTGGTGGTGCCTTCCTGATGGGCCTGGGGTCCCGACACAGGCACAGTGGAAGAAGGGTGAACACGTGTGGCCTTGGGATGGTGGCTGCTGCCACAGGCTGTTGTCCCTCGGGGTCCAGACCCCCGGCTCTCGCTCAGAGCCCGAGTGGAGGCCCTGCCCCAGTTAGGGTATCGAGGGTCCTGGGTTGGTCTGCGGGCCCAGTGAGCAGGTGGGAGCCTTCAGCGAGTTTATCCAAGGATCCAGTGAGGTTTTTTTGTTTTCCAACGTGGTTCCTGGCTTCAGGGATGAGCCGGAAGGCCGTCCAGATCCACCCACGCAGGGCCTCACTGCCCTTGGCACCTCCCAGCCAGGGCCCTGGTGCCAGGAGTGTGTGTGAGATGATGAGGAGGGGGCGCTCCGGGTGGGGCGCGAGCAGAGGCCCTGGCCTCACGCTCTGGCCCCCATCCTGCAGTGATCGTCCGTGTGGCTGACTACAAGAAAGTGTACCAGATCGAGCTTGCCCCCAAAGAGAGAGTCGCCATCCTCCTCTGCGGCCGGAACCACCACGTCCACCTGTGTCCATGGTCCTCCTTCGACGGCGTGGAGAGCAGCGTGGACGTCAAGCTTCCGGAGACGAAAGGCTGCCAGCTCATAGCGACCGGGACGCTGAAGAAGAGCGGCCCCACCTGCCTGTTCGTGGCGGTGAAGCGGCTGGTGCTCTGCTATGAGCTCCAGAGAACTAAGCCTTTCCACAGGAGGCTCAGCGAGCTTGTGGCCCCTGGCAATGCACAGTGGATGGCCGTGGTCAAGGACAAGCTCTGTGTTGGCTACCCTTCCGGGTTCTCTCTGTTGAGCACCCAGGGAGATGGGCAGGCTCTAAACCTGGTAAATCCCAATGACCCCTCGCTTACGTTCCTCTCACAACAGTCTTTTGATGCCCTTTGTGCTGTGGAGCTCAAAAGTGAGGAGTACCTGCTTTGCTTCAGCCACATGGGACTGTACGTGGACCCGCAAGGCCGGAGGTCACGCACGCAGGAGCTCATGTGGCCTGCGGCGCCCGTTGCCTGTAGTATGTATATGTTTTCTGTTGCCCTACCCCGTTGCCGCTGTCGCACCACCGGTCAGCATGTGTCCTATTTGCTTTGGTTTGTCCTCTAGCTCCCTTAGCTGAGTGGTCGCGAGAGGCGGGCCCCGCGGCTTGCTGCGGGGGCAGGGTGGTCCCACTGCCACACCCCGGGCCCGTTGGAGTGGGCTTGCCCTCCTATCCCGCGGGCACTGCGGGGGCCCCAGCCCAGGAGCCCGACGGAGACGGCTGGCCTCCCTGGGGGAAGCCCAGGCCAAGGGAAGACAGGACCTGCGCTGTTTTACGTTTTAAAAGATGTTCTTCGTGATGATGTATAAACTTACACGGTGATGAAAACAAGCTAAAGGTTTCCAGTGACCAGAAAATACTCAGTTCTGATGTCCAGGTCAGAGTTCCTCTCGGGACAAATATTGTTCCGAGGGGTAGGAGCCGTTCTGGAGAACAGTTGTTGCTTCATCGGCTCAGTTACGTGTCCTTCTGCGTGGATGCCAGCGCTGGGCACGAGGCCCTGGAGTCTGCACTCCACAGGGGGCGCTTCCTGCTGGGCCTGCTGTCTGAGCACTTTTTAAAGACCCTAAACCTCCCATTCTAGCCACTCGATATAGAGTATAGCAGGTGGGCTGCATCATGAGGCCGGAAGGCAGAGGGACGAGGAGTGAGTAGGCAGCCGCAGGGCACACGTTGATTTCCAGCTGTTGGGGGCTGGGGTCGTGGGAGTTCGGTTTTTCCTTCATTACCTAAAGGAACGGTCTTGCGGCTGCCTCGTTGCTGGCTTCCCCAAGCTGGCAGAACAGCCAAGGCGCTGGGACCAGGAGCCAGGCCCGTGAGGGGAGCTGCCGGCCTTCAGCCGGCGGAGGCTCGCTGGACGTGTCCCGGCCTTGTTAGCCCTTGGCCAGGGCCTGGGGTGCGGTGCGGGCAGCCAGAGCCAGCAGGAAGGGCCGAGGCCTGGCCCTGGCGCTTCTCCTGGTCTCTCCCTGCCACACCCGCTCGTCTTCGTGGGCGGCCAGTGCAGGAATGGCCTCAAGACCACCCGGTAACGTCTGACAGGATGCAGGTCACTGAGTGCCGTGTTCTGTAATCTTGACCGTGAGTGACCTGGCGGGGACGCCCGAGGTTCCTGCGTTCTCCCCTGATTCCAGCTCTCTCTCCACCTTTGTGCTCTCGTCTCACCTCCATGCACAGTACAGATGCCAAGTCAGTTTTAGAGCTGCCAAAAGTAATTCAGTGACTTTGAGGCTGGAGAGCTAGAAGTGTGGCCCGCTTGTCCCAAGCCCCGTCCGAGCATGCACCTGCCCCTTCTCCTGTTCCCCGGGGGGCGGGGCTGGGGGGCGCTAATCGGTCCCAGCCTACCGAGGAGGCCCCTGAGGGCCACGTGGTGAGGTGACCTGCACAAACCGCACAGCAGAGTCTGGCTTCACACTTGGACTGTCAGACTCCACGGCCCATGTTCTCGCCACTGATTTAACTTTTTAGTTCAAATTTTTCTTTAGACTGGACATCTCAGTTTATCACTTTATCAGTAAGTCGTACGCACAGATCTCTCCTGGCTCCCTGCAGATGAAGCCCCACATGCTCACAAGTAAGAAGAGCTGCCCCAGAAGCCCCCATGTGGGGGAAGGTCCTCTGAGTCGCTTCAGGGCCCTCTGGTTTCTCTGACCATCTTTTTCGCGTGTGGCACTCAGAAGGCCTCATGGTTTGTCTGAGATGTCACTTCTGGGACAGTTTGGTGACTGGTTCCAGCATCTTTTGTCTGTTTCCTAAACCCTGTTGTATTTTCTTTTTTGTGTTCAAAAGAACAGGTGTGATCAGAGAGCCCATATGGAATCTGTAATAGCAGCATAGCAGAAGCTTTTTAGAAATTTACCTTCAGTTAAGCGTAACGTGAGGAAGATTAACCCTGGAAGGTAGAAGGACCAGGAACCAGGGCTGAGCCAGAGCCACCTGCCAGCTCAGCGTGCCCGCCCGGGCGAGGCTGTGTGATGACAGCATGCTGGGACCCCAGCCTTGCGCCTCCCCTGGCAGGATGGCGGGATGCAGCCCCCACCGCTGCTTTCTCTCAGATAGTTCAGATATTTTTTACCGCTGTCCTAAACGTGGGAAAGGCCCCTTAAACTTCGGGTGCCACAGGGCCACCAGTCCTCGGTCTCACACGTCTGGTTCGCTGGGAGGGTTTTCCGTCACGACCTGAGGATGTCCCATCCCTTAGCGGGGAAGGGGAGAGACAGCACCAGCTCCCCAGCTCATTGCAGGAGAATAACTGTCGTTTTACCGCGTGTGTGTTCAGACCCGATTCCAGGAGGGCGGCCTGAAAGCAGCCCCAGAGTGAGCCAGCGCACCTGCCCAAAGCCCAGCAGCCGTCTCTGGGTGGAGATTTAAGTGTTTACCCAGAAATCTGACCTTTGGCATCTCTGAAAGAAGGGATTTGCCTTAAGAAACAAGACATTAGGCCCCTGCCTGGATTTCAGATGTTTCGAGCCTGAAGTGACAGGGTTCTGCAGTAGTTGTATAAGCTAAAGGGGAAGCCAGGTGTTTAAACAGGTCACCTTCGGCACCTATGGCGATGGTACTGAAATGCTGTTTAGTTTCAGGAGTGGAGGTAAAGCGTTCAGCCGTCCGTTGTGTTTGTCTGAACCTTGAAGTGAAGGTTCCCTCTAGAGTGAGGGGCAGGGCCCCTGCGGCCTGGGCCGTTGCACCCCACGCTGGGCGGGCAGCCCCCGGCACTGGGGGGGGGGGCGGGCCCGGGCTCACCACTCTGCTCCGTGTGCGCCAGGTTGCAGCCCCGCACACGTCACGGTCTACAGCGAGTACGGCGTGGACGTCTTTGACGTACGCACCATGGAGTGGGTCCAGACCATCGGCCTGCGCAGGGTAAGGCCCAGCGGTGCCCGGCCCCTCCCCCGGCCGCCCCCCCCGCCCCCCCCCCCCCCCCCCCCAGCAGCCAGCCTCCCTCTCTGGTTTCCAACGCAGATCCGGCCACTGAACTTGGAGGGCAGCCTCAACCTCCTCAACTGCGAGCCTCCCCGCCTGATCTACTTCAAGAGCAAGTTCTCGGGTGAGCCCTTCTCGGGGGGAGCAGAGGACGGGGGCTGGAGGGGGCGTGCCTGGGAGTCAGCGGCCCCGTGGCCCTCCCCCCGGCCCCACGGAGCCACAGCGGCCTTTCCTTGTCCTGCAGGAGCGGCTCTCAACGTGCCCGACACCTCTGACAACAGCAGGAAGCAGATGCTGCGGACCAGAAGCAAAAGGCGGTTTGTCTTCAAGGTGCCGGAGGAGGAGAGGCTGCAGCAGCGGCGGTAGGAGCCTGGCTGGGGGCTGCGCTGGGCCCAGAGGACCCCGACGCCTTCCTGAACCTCACGGTGTTTCCTTTCCCCAGAGAGATGCTCAGAGACCCGGAGCTGAGATCCAAGATGATCTCCAACCCCACCAACTTCAACCACGTGGCCCACATGGGCCCAGGCGACGGGATGCAGGTGCTCATGGACCTGCCTCTGGTGAGCCCGCGGGTGCTGTCCCCTGCCCTCCCCACACCCCGGCTCCCCTGTGGCTCCTGCCTGTGTGCTCCTGAGGTGTCTGTCACCGTCTCAGTCTGTTAGGGGTTTGTGAGAAATAGCTGTCAGCGGTGCTAAAACATCTCAGTATATGGGCACGTAGCATACTTTGTGGGGTTTTTTTTTTCCCTTAAAAAATGTGTTTTCTGTAGAATTTGACTTGGCCTAAAGTCACTATTGCCAATTCTTAGCTCAAAACTGACCTGATGCCGCTGTCCAGAGGTCCTTCCCAGCCCGTTTTGCCTGTCGAGGCCCAGGGCCCCGGCCTGCTCGTGCTGCAGACTTTGCACTTGGCCTGCGCGCTCTGCCCGGGGCCCGGCTGTGCTCCCCCAGGGCGTGCTCACGTGCTCACGTGCTATTCTCTCTGCCCAGAGCGCCATGCCCCCCTCCCAGGAGGAGAGGCCCGGCCCTGCTCCCGCCAGCCTGTCCCGCCAGCCTCCGCCCAGGAACAAGCCCTACATCTCGTGGCCCTCATCAGGTACCAGGGGTGCCCGGGGCAGGGCCTGGATGCTGGGACTCCAGGCTTTCAGTTCGTCTCTGAACTGTTTTCCCCGAGATGATCAATGGCTGCCTGTGTTCCGTAGGTGGATCTGAGCCCGGCGTGGCTATGCCTCTAAGAAGTATGTCTGATCCCGACCAGGACTTTGACAAAGAGGTAAGACTTGCCCAGTTACAAGGGACAAGGCCTGGGGTCTGCAGCTCCACACGTGCAGGAGACTCGAAGCAGCTGTTCTTTGGAGAAAGAGACTCCATCTCCCCTGGAGCGGCCACGTAGGGCCCCAGTGGTCACCAGCCCCCCCGGAGCTCCCCACTCATGACCGCTCAGGCTGAGCCAAGGCCGGGAGGAGGGAGGACGTGGACCCTGTGGCTGTGTGTTGGGAGAAAGATGTGGATTCTCGCCTCCAGGTCATGGCCTCAGGGAGACCGAGGCCTCTGCGGCCTGGTGCTGGGCCTCCTTCCAGGCCCTGCTCCCGAGTCACCTGGTCCCTTGCCCCCAGCCATGGCTGCCCGAGGCTGGGCCAGCCCCAGGAGGATGCCGCCGAGAGCTCAGGAGGCATCAGGAGGGGGGCCAAGGAGCTGCTGGGGCCCGGCTCTCCTCCTGGGCACTGACTGCGGGTGAGAGATGAAAGCCCTCCTGTGAAAAGTGCAGGAAGGCTTCTCCCGTCTAGACTCTTCCGTGTACTTTTATGCACGTGGCTGTAACACGTCAGTAGGCACGTTCCTTTTAAAGCACAGGTGGCCTCATGTGTCTTGCTCTCTCCTCCTCTGACTGCCCCCTGGGATCGGAGCGTGGGGGGCCAGGTGGGGGCATCCCTGGCTCAGGTGTTCTTGGGCTTTCAGACCCAGCTCCAGGTGGCAGTGTCCTTGGTTCCCTGTGTGTGTGGTGGGGGAGGAGGATGGGAAGAATGGCAGCCTGAGGGCTGTGCCCCAGCAGCGCTTTTGTGGGAAGGAGGACAGAGGCCGGCTGCGCTGGCTGTTCTAGCAGCCTCGGCACCGACAGCACGTCCTCATGGGGGCTGCTAAGCTGACAGCGGAAACCAGAAGGGCTTCGCCTCACGTGGTCCTCACCTTCCTGGCGTGGCCAGCTTTTCAGGTGTGGATCGGCTGCTGCTTCCTCTGGGTCCACGTTTGCGCCCTTTACCCGTCTTCTCTTGAGTCACCATGCTTTCCTCTTAACTCGTTTATAGAAACTCTTCATAGGTTGTGGGTGTTAATCTGTTGCAGGTACTTTTCCCCTTACTGCTGACTTTTTAATTTTGTCTTTAATTGTAAGGGCATTGTCATACAGAAATATTTAATTCTCGTACAGTCTAGTCTTTATCTTTTTAATTAAGATAAACATTCTCTTGTAGTCTGAGAGCTTGGTAGGGTTTTCTGTTTGTCATTACGTCGTGAAAGTGTCTGCGAGGGGGTGTGAGAGTGAGTGTGTGTGTCTTAGCATGTGTGTGCGTGCGCAAGGACCTGAGCTGCTTCTTTTTAAGGTACATGACACGCTGGCCCTGCACCACTTCCTTCCTTCCAACTTGAAGTGTTACCCTTTATTATTTGTTAAATTCCTTTGTTTACGTATCTCTATCCCTGGAGCCTCTGCTGCACCACCTGTAACCTGAGAGCCGGTAGAGCACATCTCTTCATTCCCACTTTTCAAAACACTTTCTTAGCTTCTCCTTCAAATAAATTTTAAAATATTTTTAGGGGCTTCCCTGGTGGTGCAGTGGTTAAGAATCTGCCTGCCAATGCAAGGGACACGGGTTTGAGCCCTGGTCCGGGAAGATCACACATGCCGTGGAGCAACTAAGCCCGCGAGCCACAACTACTGAGCCCACACGCCTAGAGCCCCTGCTCCGCAGCAGAGAAGCCACCACAATGAGAAGCCTACACGCCGCAGCTAGAGAAAGCCCGCGTGCAGCAACGGCGACCCAACGCAGCCAAAAATAAGTTAAAATTTTTTTTAGATTATGGAGCTTGTTGACTCCATCATAATCTAAAAAAAGTGAAAATTGTGTTGAGCTTTTCTCTGGGATTGTGTTGGATTTGTAGATTAATTTGGGGGCCGCTCACCATCCTGACCTTCCCTGTGTAGGAACACTGCACGTCTCTCCCCTTGATGGGCTCCCTCTTGCAGGTTGCACGTGTTGGTGGCTAATAAGTTAATTCTTAAGCATTCCAAGGTTCTTGTTGCCATTGTGCATAGAGTATGATCCTCTTAATGTGGGACAGTGAGAGATTCAGCTGGTGAACATTTTGATGCCAGTTTTTCCGTCTGTGTTTATCAGTGAGGTTATCTGTGCCTTCTTTTCTGAGCTGCTCTCTTTAGCTGTCTTCAGGGCTGCACCCGCCTCAACTCTGGCTTAGGAAATCCGGATCTCTTAGTTGCCATCATACAGGGGTTTTCTTTTCCTGGAAGGTTTCATAGGCCTCCCTTAAAAGGGCCTGAGGTTGATGGCTAGAGAGGTAGGTCTTCTGGGGGTTTTTTTCTTATTTTTTCCCCTGCAACTATCTGTTTTGAAAATTTTGAAACTTCCAGGAAAGTTGCAAGAATGGTAGAGTGAATAACGCACACGAGCTGTACCTAACCCATTTTCCCCATTTGGGTTTTTGGGGAGGAACCAGCAGAAAGTGAGTTGCAGTATTACCCACCCCTAAGTACTTACCCCGCACCTCCCTTGGGAGGGCGTCTCCCCGCTGCCCGGTGACGTCCTGTTCCTAAACCTAGAATCCAGCCAGGGCCATGCGCTGCGTTTAGTAGGCACAGCTCTTTAGTCTTCAGTCCACTGTGCAGTTTGTTTACAAAAAGTGCAGTTTTTTTTGCAAAACGTTCCTCAGTCAAGGCTTGCCTGGTTTTTTGAATTGGGTAAACAGTGAAAAGGCTCCACACCTGTCTCCCAGCCGCCCGGTTCTCCCCAGGGACCAACAAACAAGTGTGTATGAGGGTGCGTGCACACTGCACACACTTTTTTCCTGACTGCACACATCGTACCCTTTATCTGAGAGCAAGGCTGATCCCTCACATGACCAAACACAGTACAGCTGCCATACTGATGAAGCCACCTGCGTGTCCCCATAATGTCCTTAAGCACCTTTGCTGGCGCGGGACCCAGTCCCCAAGCACGCGTGGCATTTAGCTGCCTCATCTCTTTGGCCCCTTTACTCTGGAACAGGCCCTCAGCCTGTCTGGCATAAAGCACATCTTCTAGAACACTCCTCAGTTTGCGTGTCTGACATTTCCTTGTCTTTTGAGATTTGGGTTGTGTGTCCCAGGATGGAGTACGGCACACAGGACGTGGTGTCCTTCTTGGAGTGTTGCATCCTGAGGTACATGGCATCTGTTTGTCCTGTACTGACCTGTTTGTTCCTCTTTTTAAGTTTATTTAAGTGAAATTCACATAACAGAAAGTAACCATTTAAAAGTCAACAATTCGGACTTCCCTGGTGGTTCAGTGGTTAAGGATCCGCCTGCCAATGCAGGGGACACGGGTTTAATCCCTTCCAGGAAGATCCCACATTCCGTGGGGCAACTAAGCCCGTGAGCCACAACTACTGAGCCTGCGCTCTGGAGCCCTGAGCCACAACTACTGGGTCCATGTGCCACAGCTGCTGAAGCCCGTGTGCCTAGAGCCCGTGCTCCACAACAAGAGAAGCCACCGCAGTGAGAAGCCCGCGCACCGCAACGAAGAATAGCCCCTGCTCGCCGCAACTAGAGAAAGCCCGCCTGCAGCAAGCCCGCGCGCAACGAAGACCCAACGCAGCCAAAAATTAAAGAAGTCAACAATTCAGTGGCTGTTCAGTACATTCACAGTGTTGAACAACCACCAGCTCTGTCTACTCAGAACACTTCCATCACTGCAAGATAAAACCCCTACCCGCTGAGCAGTTTCTCCTCAATTCCTGCCTCCCCCCAGCTCCTGGCTACCACCAGTCTTAACAATCTAGGGATTTGCCTGTTCTGGGCATTTCATGTAAGTGGAATGAATCAGACAGTACATGGCCTTTTGTGTCTGGCTTCTTCCACTCAGCATCATGTTTTCAAGGTTCATCCATGTTGTAGCATGTATCAGTAAGTTGTTTCTTTTTATTGTCAAGTAGTCCAGTGGATAGATGGACCACATCTTACGTACTCATTGGTTGTTAGGAATAGTGCACTAGGAACAGCTGCGTACATGTATTTGTTTTGAGTACATGTTTTCACTTCTTTGGGGTATGTACCTAGGAGTGGGATTGCTGGGTCATATGGCGGCTCTACTTCTAACTTTTTGAGGAACCACAGCAGCTGTACCATTTTACATTCCCACCAGCAAATGTACAAGGGTTGAGTCCACATCTTTGCCAACACTTACTTTTTTTCTTACGAGAAAATTTTTTTTCAATAGCCATCCTAGCAGGTGTGAAGTTGTATTTCATTGTGGTTTTGGTTTGCGTTTCCCTAATGATTAGTGATGTTGAGCATCTTTTTCATGGGCTTATTGGCCATTTGTGTACCTTCTTTGGAGAAATGTCTATTCAAGTCTTTTGCCCATTTTTAAATTGGATTATTTGTCTTTTTGTTGTTGGGTTGTAAGAGATTTTTATATGATATGGATAGGGAATTCCCTGGGGGTCCAGTGGTTGGGACTTGGCATTTTCACTGCTGTGGCCCGGGTCCATCCCTGGTCTGGGAACTAAGATCCCATAAGTTGTGTGGTGTGGCACAGCCAAAAAAAAGGATACCAGACACTTATCAGATATGTGATTTGCAAATACTTTTTTCACGTTCTTCTGGGTTGTCTTTTCACAATTCTCTGTGTCTTTCAGTGTACAGAAGTTTCTAATTTTGGTGAAGTCCAGTTTTTCTGTTTTTTTCTTTTGTTGCTCGTGCTTTGGATGTTATACCTAAGAATCCATTGCCAAGTTCAAGGTTATGAAGATTTAGTCTGTTTTCTTTTTCAGAGTTTTATGGTTTTAGCTTTTGTTTAGGTCTTTTTTACATTTTGAGCTAGTTTTTGTGTGTGGTGTGAGGTAGGGGTCTAGTTTAATTCTTTTGCAGGTGAATATCCAGCACCATTTGTTCCTTCCCCCATTGAATGGTCTTGGCACCCTTGTTAAAAATCCGTTGACCACAGGTTTATAGATACATTTCTGGACTCTCAGCTCTATTGCATTGGTCTTTATATTAATACTACCACGCTGTATTTGATTACTGTTGCTTTGTAGTATGTTTTGAAGTTGTAAGTTTGGGAAGTGTGAGTCCTCCCACTTTTTCTTAGTATTGTTTTCACTATTCTGAGTCCTTTGCAATTCTGTATGAATTTGAGGATTGGCTTTTCCATTTCTGCCCCTCCCCAAAAAAATCCGTTGGAATTTCAGTAAAGATTGCATTGAATCTGTAGGTTGATCATGTCGGGGAATATTGCCATCTTTACAGTAGTCTTCCAATCCATGAACATAGGGTGCCCTTCCGGTTATTTAGGTGGTCTTTCATTTCTTTCAGCGATGTTTTATAGTCTCAGTGTACAGATCTTTCACCTTCTTGGTTAAATTTATTCCTAGCTGTATTTTATCCTTTTGGATGCTATTGTAAGTGGCATTGTTTTCTTAATTTCCTTTTCACAGTGTTTATTGCTGATGTCTAGAAACACAGCTGACTTTTGTGTGTTGATCTTGTACCCTGCAGCTTTACTGAGTTTGTTCTTTGTGGAGTTCTTTAGGGTTTTCTGTCTGTACAGAGTCGTGTCAGCTGTGAAGAGAGGTGCTTTTACTTCTTCCTTTCCAGCTTGGATGCCATTTTTTCTGGCCCTGGCTGGAACTGGGAGCACAGTGTCGAATAGCAGTGGTGAAAGCAGCAGCCTGGTCTTGTTCCTGCGCTGAGCGGGGAGCTTTGCCTTTCACCACCAGGTGTGAAGTTAACTGTGGGCTGCTCACGGACACCCTTTGTCATGTTGAGAAAGGTCCTCTCTGTTCCTCATGCTTTTATCGTGAAAGGGCTTCACGTCTGTGACCTCTGACTGCTTGGTTGCCATGCTGTCTGGTTTCTTCACTGTGGAGTTACTCCTTTTTGGAATAGTTACTGAGTCATTTGTGGGGTTGGGCCTTGGTTTATGATCTCTCACCAGCAAGGACCACGTGACAAGCTTGCAGAGCGTGCTCTCATGACAAGAATGGAGCCAGCAGGGGCTACACCTGCCCAGGCAGCATCGCCTCCACAGGCCCAGGGCCATGGTTCTCACGCTGTCCCTCTTTGTCTTCACAGCCTGATTCGGATTCCACCAAACACTCGACTCCATCGAACAGCTCCAACCCCAGCGGCCCACCAAGCCCCAACTCCCCCCACAGGAGCCAGCTCCCCCTTGAAGGCCTGGAGCAGCCGTCCTGCGATGCCTGAAGCTGCCGGTCACCGCAGCGGGGCCAGGGGCCCAGGTGGCCTCCTGTCAGTGCCAAGACTGAGCTGACCCTCCAGTGTTGTCCAAGGAAATGTAGAATCGATTTGTAGATACGGAGATGAAGAAAATACTTTATTATAATAATGATTGGCTTTATGCCGCACCGAGGCGGTAGGCCAGATCTGCTCATCTGCACAGCTGTTCCGTTTGCACACGAAGGACCGCCTGCGGCCCCTCCTGCCCAGAACCAGCTGAGGCAGTGCGGGGGGCCCGTGACGCCAGCCTCCTGCAGACCCCAGTGGCGCCGGGGGGCTCTGCAGGAAGCAGGCAGCTCGGGACGGCCTCGGTGCCGCGTCTGTTCCCTGTTCCCTGAAACTGTTTCCTAGGACCTTAGGAGAATAGTAGGAAGTTGTGTATCATTCCCAGTGTCCCTAGAGTTTTGAAGACAGAGGAAAGTGGAGCTTAGTTTGTGGCCTTTTTATTCATTTAGCCATTACATAGTCAGATGCAGAAGTCCTTCTGCCGACCTTGTAGCCATGGACAGAGGCCCATTCAAGTGAAGCCTGCCCTGTCCTGGTCCCTCATGTGTGTCAGTCCGTTTCCGGTCACAACCACGAAGTGTCACCCGTATCTACTACTGTGAAGTCAGCTGTGCTCCGTTTCCCGCTCGCTTCCACAGCTCTGCCTCCTGCTGTAAAACCAGTGAGTGTCGTGCAGCCGGGCCCCGAGGCCTGAGGGCCGAGAGGAGGCCAGAGCCCCGGGTAGCCCCGCGGCAGGTGCCAGGACCCCCGCCCCGCATGGAGCCCCGTGATCAGTGCCCTTCCGGATCGTGTAGACTCGCCGCCACACTCCACCCGGTGGGCCGGCCGCAGCGCCCGCGTGTACCTGCCTGCCTTCCCCGCGGCATTTGTGAGTATCAGGCAGCCTCCTGTCTCTGTAAAGGCTTGCGATTAACTTGCCCCGCTGGGCTTCTCCCTGTTCTCCCGCTGGTCGATGTTCTCGGTGGCAACGCTGTTGAAGACGTGCACTTACCTTGAGTCGGCACTGAGTGACCTGGGCACCGTGGCCTGCCTGTGCGTGTCACACGCCCAGCACCCGCCTGCCCGCCCCCTGGGCCTTCTGCTGGGGCTGGCACCTGCTGGGGGTTCTGGTTTTTACTTTTTTAATGTAAGTCTGAGTCTTTGTAATTATTGAATTGTGAGAACATTTTTGAACAATTTACCTGTCAATAAAGCAGAAGACGGCAGTTTTAAAGTTCTCAGTGGTTTGTCTGAATGTGACCACCTGTCACCCAGTGTCTGCCCCCCCCCCCCCAGTAGCGCCCTGTGCTGGAAAGCACCGTCTTACCTGTGGAAGCCATTCTTGGTCATTTGCTCAGGCGGGGTCCACACTAAAGGTTCGTGTCCACGTGGCAGGAACCAGCCGCCAGAGCTGGGACCTCTTGCCTGCCAACGTCACGATGGGGGCCTCCTGGGGACACCCTGCACCATGGTAGGCAGGGTCAGGGGTGGGCCACTGGCTGGAGAGGGGGGCCGTCTGGCCAAGTGTCCGTGCCAGGACAGGCAGATGGGCATTCAGCCTGAGAGCAGCAGGTGCCCGCCAGGGCAGGGCGGGGCCGGCTGCTGCACCGGGGACCCCAGTGCTGGGAAAGGGCGATGTGCCCATGAGCCCACAAGGCAGAGCAACGCCCCGGGAGGGAAGCTGCGTGGGACAGACGCACGCACACGCTGGCCCTTCGGCAGCCCCGGGGGTAGGGTGGGGCAGACCACCCCCAGGAGGGGGAGCTCATGGGGAGGCTGGGCTGGATGGGTGGCCACACTGGGGGCTCTGGCCCCCAGGGCGGGGAGCAGCCTGCGGTGAGTTGGGTTTCATCGTTTGCTCTGACCCCCAGTAAGCTCTGGTAACGTGTGGGCAGTGACGGCACCTGCCGAAGAGGGTGGTGCGAGGATACAGTAGAGCACAGACAGCAGCCGGGTGCCTGGCAGGTGATGCTCGGGGAGCGTCCTGGGCACCCTTGCGGCTCCGCCAGTCTGCACGGCCTGGGCTCCGCAGCCCAAACAGCCCCGCCGGCCGGCGGGGACCCAGGCCCGTCTCGCTGTGGGCCTCCATTCTCACAGCTGGGGAAGGAGCATGGCAAATTTTAGGAGCAGACACAATCCTCCCACCTGTCCCTGAAAGGAGACCACCCAAAGCACAGGCAGAGACAATTGACTGAAATCACAGCACCTGGAAAACTGAAAAGCGAGCATAGGCCAGTGGTGAGCGGCCACGTGGGCAGCCGGGGCCTCGGGGTCAGAGATGATGGGATTGGACATTGGCCCTCCCTCCGTCTGATGTCTGACCCACGTGAGGTGAGCACCTCTCACAGCTCTGAAACACGGGTGCTGAAGCGTCAGTCGTTTTTTAAATGAAATATTAGCTATTGCAACAGCTACACAGCACCGAGTAACGACCACCCACAACATGGGTGAGCTTCACAGGCAGGATACTGACCACAGAGCACGGCTTCGCGACTGACGGAAACTTACAAGCAAATTCACTGTTAGAGGCTCGCACGTGGTTACCCTTGGTGGGGGGGGGGGGAGCGAGGGGGGGATGTTTTCAGATGCTGCTTACACAGAAGTGTCCCTGACAGTTCAAGCTGGGCATCCGTCAGTACAACTTTACACACACACACGATTCACCGTCCCACTGCTGCCCCATCAAGCACCTACCAAGTGAGTGTCCTACTCAGAGCGGCTCAGTCCCGACACCCACCCTCCGGGTCAGAGCTGCCCTCAGAAGGGAGAGGGCGAGGCCTGGCCCTGCAGCGATGGACACCAAACAGCCCCCACCCAGCAGGACGCACCTGCCAGCTCTCTGACACGCTCCACCACTGTGGCGGGCGGCTCTGCCCCTGCCCCCAGCAGAGAGGACAGATCTACTGTGTCCCTAGGACCGCTCCTCCGGGCAACCCAGTCTGCCGGAAGTCCAGGTCCACCTGGCTGGCCCTGGGTCCGAGCAGCTTGGCATGAGGTAGGGAAGCACCTGGCAGCTCACTTATCCACCCTCCTTGGTGCCTCACTCGGATTTGCCTCTCCCCACCGCCCCCCTCCTGCTTCAGTCCCCTCCCTAGCCTTAGGGGCTTCTTCCATGGGCTCCTCCAGAACCGGGGCAGCCCCCTCCTAATTCTGGGTGGAACCTCGCAGGCCAGAAGCCTCGGACCGCCCCAGCCTACAGGTAGTACCCAGGACTGCCCTGGGCGGGTGGCCAGGCGCCAGCCGGCACAGGCTCTGAGGACCACCCCTCGCCATCCCACCAGGCAGGGGCAGAGGGGTGGCAACGCAGGAAGCAGTGTGTCCACGGCTGACTGCAGGTGCGGGAAAGCCCTTTATTGAGCAAGGACACCCTGTCCTTGGCCAGCAGAGGGTATCCCGCAGGGCCTGCGACGCCGGCGCGGGGGCGGGGGCAGGTTCCGCGGCCGCTCAGGCCTCGGCCTCGGCTTCGCCAAAGAGCGGATTAACGAAGTAGCTGCGGCTGGAGCTCCAGACGTCCAGCTGCGGGGCGGGGAGCTGCGGGAGAGCGGGGTCAGGGATCCGGCCGCGGGAATTCCCACACCCCCGCCCCCGGGCGTCCCCTCACCGCCTCCGCCGGGTCCGCCGCGTAGAACACAGGGTTGTGGAAGCCCACGGGCGCCCCAGCCGGCGCGGGGTCCGCCTCGTCGCGCCTCCTCCACCTGGAGGCAGGGACGCGCGTGAGCCCTGAGTGCCTGAGCGCCGCGTACCCGGGCGCCGAGGCCCCGCCCCGAGGCCCCGCCCCGCGTACCTGAGCCTCCCCGCGCGGCGCAGCAGCAGCGCCCCCGCCAGCAACGCCAGCAGTAATAGGAGCAGCGCGGCCGCCAGGCCGCCCGCCAGCCCCGCGCGCGGCCCCGGCGCGTTCAGCCCCGCCGCCGAGCCGCCCCCAACGGGCGCGCCCGACTCTCGAGCGGTGGCCGATAGGACCCCGAGGGCTTGGCCTGCAATGGAGGGCGCCGGCTCAGTCGGCCACGAGCAGGGCGGGGCGGGGCAGAGGTGCGCGGCTGGGAACGGGGCGCCCGCGGTTACCGTGCTCCGCGATGTCCGCCAGGAGGGCCCGGGCTAGGCGCCCCGCGCCGCCGGTCTCGGGGCCGGTCTCCACCAGCACCACCTGGATCTCCGTGTCTGTCTTCGCGCCTGAGGCTTCGCGGAGCCGGGGCTGGCGCGGAACCTTGGACACGGCCATTTGCAGCCCCTGATACTGGGGCTGGAGAGGGGCACAGAGTTGGTCCGGGAACTCCGCCCCTCGGCCCTGCGGGAACGTTGTGGGCAGGGACAAACGGTGGACAGGCGGAGAGTGGACGCCTCAGTGAGGAGGCGGAGTGGGGCCCGGGGATTCCTGCGGAGAGGGTGGTCCCAGACCGGGGCTGCGGAAGGGCAGGGGCCCCGGTCGGGGCGCGGCCCCATTACCAGAGCCAGGAAGGCGTGCAGCAGCCGCGCCCGGTACCGCTGCAGGTCAAAGGCCGGGCCATGGGTCAGCGATACGATGGCTCCTGAAGAAGCAGGCAGGTGAGGGTCAGCACCGCGGATCCAGGCCCGACAGGGAAACTGAGGCTGGGTACGAGCTAGGGTGGCCAAGCCGTCCTAGCTAGCAGGGGCCGGGCGGGGCTCTCACCGCAGAGGTCGCAGCACTGCCCTTCGGGCCGGAGGGGGTCTCGGCAGGCAGCCTGGGGGCAGCGGCCACCCAGGGGCTGGAGCAGTGCTGCGCAGATCCACGGCTGCACCTGGAAGCGGAGAGGCGGCGGTCAGCGCGGAGACGGCGAGGAGCAGACCGCAGTGAGAGGGCCACGCGCCCGGGGAGGCGAGCGGGCCAGAGACGGCGGGGCGCGGCGGCCCCTGGCACAGTTCCGACCTCCGGCGCAGAGCCGGGCCCAGCTGTGCGGTGCCCCAGCCACCCCGCTGCGGGCCGCCCTCACCTCGGCGTGGCCGCAGACGCAGCCCGACTGGTCCGCGCAGGCCTCGGGGCCCACGCTCAGCGCGCCCGGCCCGTGGAAGCGCAGGCGGCCCGCGCGGGACGCCAGGAAAGCAGCCAGGTCCTCGTCGCGCGTGAACGTCTGCAGGTGGCCGGGTGACCACCGGAGCCAGCCCGAGGACGAGACAGAACCTGAATGCTCGGAAGCCACCGGGCTAACAGGGTGGGAGGCGCTCCGGGGAGCGGCACTGAGGGGCAAAGGCGCGGAGCTGAGACCCCAGCCCCCGCCCCGCCCCTCCCCGCGCGCCCGGCTCACCTGGCCCAGAGCCCGGACGCTGCGGACGCGCACCGTGCCGGCGCCCGGGCCGAGACCCACCCGGAAGGAGGCGTCGGACGGGAAGATGACGTCGTCGTGGCTGCAGGGCACGCGCTCGGCGTCCACGGAGAAGAGACCGTGCGCCGCGTCTCCGGAGCGCCACAGGCGCGGGTCGTGCCAGCAGAAGCGGTCGGGGTCGCGGAAGAGCGCAGGGCCGCCTGGGCGAGCGCGCGACCCTGAGCTCCGCCCAGAACGCGCCCTCCAACCCGGCCACGCTCCAACCCGGACGTCGCCGTCCGCTCCAGGCCCCACCCACGAACGCGCCCCCTCGAAGCCCTGCCCCTGGCCCGCCCCCTCACCTGTGCTACAGTCCAGGTGCGAGCCGATGTCCAGGGCGCTGAATCCAGCTCCTGAGGCCAGGACGAATTCCCCGTCCAGCGGCAAGAGCTGTAGGAAGCGCAGGCTGAGGCGGCGCCGCGCGGTGGACTGGGGCATCAGAGGGTCCCACTCTGCGCCCACCCCCGGTCCCCCTGTCCCTGGGGAGAAGAATCTAGCCCACAGAGTGAGCAGGCGAGGTCAGGGCCTGGGGGCACCTCGCCCTGCCTGAAGGTCAGATAGGCCGCAGGGAGTAGGGCTGCAAGCCAAGGAGCAAGGAGCTAGCCTGAGACCTGGGAGTGACAGGTCCCAGGGGCAGGGTGACTCTTGTCAGGGCCATTGCCCTCCCCTGTCGCCCCTGAAAAACTACAGTCCAAGGGCTTGTAGGTTCCAGGAAGCCAAGCTGCTGGGGACTCTGGAGTCAGCCCTGAGCCTGTGAGGGAGGGGAGGGGCTACAGCTGGGGAAGCGGGTGCCAGAGGCAGCGGGGAGGGTAGTGGGGCCTTGGAGCCCCTTCAGCACAGAAGCCCAGGCCTCAGGTGTCAGAGGAAATAGGGCAGCGGGGAAGGCCAGGAGGAGGGCTGACTGGCCCTGCCCCCTCCACCCGCCGCTCCAAGCCCCAGGACCCCATCTTTTCTCCTTGCCCCCGCCAGGGTTGGGGTTGAAGGTGAGGGTTGGACCAGGGGAGCTGCCCAGTGCAGGGGTCACGGGGGTTCAACGTCTCAGGGCACATCCACCCAGGGCCCCGCCTGGCATCCCAGCTTGCTGGGTAGGGCCTGCTCTTCAGTCCCCCAAGCACTGGGCCTGACCAAGAGGCTGACACCGGGGAGATTCAAGGTCACAGGCCAACTACCTCCACAGCTGAGGGTGCAGCACTGTGACAGCAAGGCAAACCCACCTGCAGCCGCCAGGGACAAGCCATGGACAGATGGACACGATGCGCCTCAGGAGGGGGAGGCGGGTACTAGCGGTGTGAAGCATGAACAAGAGCTCGGTTTTCAAAAGAACCAGAGCGGGAGAGGTACATACTATATGATAAACGTAATAGCGGAAAGACAGCAGGAAAGCGCTAAGCGGGAGAAGCCAGGAGAGACGGGAGCCCGCCCAACCGAAGCACCAACATTCAGATACAAGGGTGGGCGGGGGGAACATCTGAAAAACGATGAAGATGAATTTTCCATATTTGAAGAAAGCTGGGAGACCTCGAGTTGAAAGGTCTCATTGAATGCCACACAAGGAAAATCACAGAACACTATGTTCATGAATATCAAAGACGAAGAGAACATTCTAAAAGCAGCAGAGGGGAAGGACAGATCACCCAGGAAGGAGAAAATCCAGGAATCGGGTTTCTCAGCAACAACAATGCATGCACAGGACAGAACAGGCTGCCGGGAGACTTCCGGAGTCTGCAGCCCCCTCTAGACACGCCCCTAGACACAGGCCTGTCCACCAGTGGGCAGGAACCAGCCCTGCACTCCAGATTAGTATGTTACGTATATTAAAAGATAATAAAAATACCTTTAAGCCTAAAAGACTTCAGAATGATTGCCACACAAAGACCTGCCCTGAAAACGTGCTAGGAGAAAGTAAGAAGGAAAGAAATCCAGAAGCCTAGAAGAGATATGGGAAGTCGGGTGATGAAATACTGTGATGAAGCTTATTGTTGTCTCTTAATAAATGTTTAAATCTAGGACTAAAATGTGATGGGGGACGGGGAGACCACAAGGGCACGGACATACAGTAAAGAACTTACTCGTTCGAGGGAAGATACAGGTATTGAAAAGATTAAGAAATCAGGACTGCCAAACTTGAAAACCTGGATAAAATATGCCAATTTCTAGAAAATTTTTAAATATTAAAATTGATGCAAGAAGCAATAGAGGGACTTCCCTGGTGGTCCAGTGGTAAAGAATCCGCTGTCCAATGCAGGGAATGTGGGTTCGATCCCTGGTCGGGGAACTAAGATCCCATATGCCGCAGAGCAGCTAAGCCCGTGACCCACAACTATTGAGTTCGCGTGCCTCAACAAGAAAGAGAAAACCCTCACGCCACAACTAGAGAGACGCCCACATGCTGCAGCGAGGAGCCCGCGTGCCGCAACTAGGACCCAACGCAGCCAAAACAATAAAGAAAAATATTTTTTAAAAAAAGAAGCAATAGAGAATTTGAATAGACAAGTAAGCATTAAAGGTTTGTTTGTTTGGCAACACCGTGTGGCATATGGGATCTTCATTCCCTGACCAGGGATGAACCCACGAACCTGAGAACCCGTGCCCCCTGCTGCGGAAGCATGGAGTCTTAACCCCACTGGACTGCCAGGGAAGCCCCTAAAGAGTTTTTTTGTTTTTGTTTTCAAATTTTATTTATTTATTTATTTATTTTTTGCTGCACTGGGTCTTTGTTGCTGTGCAGCGGGCTTTCTCTAGTTGCGAAGCTGGGGCTACTCTTTGTTGCGGTGCACGGGCTTCCCATCGCAGTGGCTTCTCGTTGCAGAGCATGGGCTCTAGGCGCGCAGGCTTCAGTAGTTGTGGCACGCAGGCTCAGTAGTTGTGGCTCGCGGGCTCTAAAACGCAGGCTCAGTAGTTGTGGTGCATGGGCTTAGTTGCTCCACGGCATGTGGGATCTTCCCAAACCAGGGCTCGAACCCGTGTCCCCTACACTGGCAGGCGGATTCTTAACCACTGTGCCACCAGGGTAGTCCAAAGAGTTTTAAATGTTAGTCAGAGACCTCCTGTTCCCTAAATTCCCAGACCAAGTGTTTTTTATAGGTGAGGTATACTAAACCCTCAAGGAAAATTTAACTTCTTACAGGAAGTTGTTCTGGAAAACAGAAAAAGAGTGAAAATTGCCAGCCCATTTTCTGGGGCCAGTGTAAGTGCGATTCCAAAGCCAAATGAAGGACAATACAAAGGAAGAAAGATTATAGGCTCAGTTGAGTTATAAACGCAAATGCAAAATCCTAAATAAAATATTAGCTGACTGGATCCAATAATGTATTTTAAAAATACATGGTGATCATAGGGTTCATGTCCCAAGAATGCAGGAAGGAAAGGATAGGGAATGCTCCCATCACGACTTCCCTGCAGTATGTACGATGGTGTCCCAGCAGATGGTAGTGGAGAGTCTTGTGCCAGCAAAATCAGTATGACAGAAGTCAAGTGTCTTGAAGAAGCGGCGCACTTTGACCTGCACCTGAAGGAAGGTACCAGGAGGACATCAGTCTTACCAGGACGGTTCAACCTCAGAAAAGCTCACTAACAGGCTAAAGGAGGCAGGGGGAAATTACATCTCAAGGGATGTAGGGAAAAAAGAAAACTGAAAAGTTCAACAACATATTTATGATTTTTTTAAAGCTTCTAGCAAACTAGAAATAGATTAGAATTTCCACAGTTAAAGTTTATGTACAAAACCCTACAAACATTCATTTAAACCCCACAGTTTATCTCAAATGTGAGTTTGGGACTGCTTGGCAGCATTGTATTGTTTCTTATTCAGAACCACTGATGAGGCTTTATTTTTAAACATACTTGTCTTCTGACAGAAAGGACTGTACATCATATTGTTTCTTCCTTTCCAAAATTAGTCTTCTGTCTTTGTGACAAAAAACATACTCTGATTATTGCTATAAAGATGGAGGAGAAGGTCTAATACTACTTAGCCTTAAGTGTTTCTGGCATTGTTCAAATGTATTTTCTGTAAACAGAAACCTATTTGGAATGTTTTCCAATTGCTACGAAGAGTAGCCCCCCCCTCGCCGCAACTAGAGAAAGCCCGTGCGCAGGAACGAAGACCACACTCAGCCAAAAATAAATACATAAATACGTAAATTTATATGTATATTAAAATAAGGAGTTAGGACTGGAAGAGAAGAGGAACAACGGTTGTTGTTTACAAAGATAACCAAATAGAAAATATAATTCTTAAAAACAGGGCACCATTCACAATAGAAACCAAACTATAAAGTATTTATAAATTAACCAATACTACACAAAACCTCATGTGGACCGTTTTAAGACTCTAGTAAAGAGTTTTATGACCAACGATCTGAAATATCTGGAGAGAAAATCCACGCTCTTGAATGGATGACTTGCTTGTATAAAGGTATCATTCATTCCCAATCAAATTCCAGGGTTTTGGTGGTGGTGCTGTTGTTACCTGATAAACCTACACTATAATCTCTCTGCAACAATCAGATCCACAAAGAACTAGTCAACCTCGTAACGGGGGTGAAGAAGGCAAGTTACCCAGTGGGATATTAAGACAACTCGCAGAGCCTCAGAGCGGGGACAGTGCGGTGCCGGCAGGAGAACGGGCAAAAAGATCAAAGGAACTGCAGGGAAAGCTCAGAGGCAGCCCTCACTGGGCAGCTGACGAACGGTGACCGCAGAGCCACAAAGCCAGGGGCAAGGCTGCTGGTTTGGAGGAGGACATTCACTGGAAACTGGGCTCATTCCAAGGAGGAAAAAATACGCCTGGTTCCCTAGCTAGTGCCCCACTCAGCCACGCGCCCCTGATGGCAAAGCTCTGACTTAATAGACAGAATATATAGTTGATTATGGTTGTGACTGAGAAGCAGGAAAAAGATGCTTAAACAAAACACCAAAAACACAGTTATAAGGCAACAGATTTTGCATTCGATAGATTAATAATGGGGGTTTCTGATCAGCAAAGGGAAACGCAGGCAAAGTCCACAGTGAGAAGACACTTGCAGTATCTCAACAATCATTAATGGGTAGAATATAGGAGATTTCCCCCAAAACAAGAAACCTGGGCTAAGGGTAGAAATGGGAGGGGAGAAGGGTTCAGGAAGAGAAAAATCCCAGGGAGAGAAGTTCCAAACCGAGGAAATGCAAATGAAATCACTGACAGTCGTTGTGCCTGTTACTAGGGCGACATCTCAGCAGCCGACAACGCGGGGGACCCGCGTGCAGAGGGGGTGGGGGGGCCTCAGGCAGCGCTGGGTCCGTTCGGCCCCCTGTCCCTGGGCCCCTGGTCATTTCCCACCCGGGTCCTCCGGGAGCTGACCCCGCGGAGCGGAGGAGAGGCAGGGGAGGTTGGGGAGAGGCCCACGGGGCCGTGCGCAGGGGTACAGGCGCGCGGAAGCCTCTGGCCGGGGGGAGGGCTCGCGTTTGGGCGGCGGGGCGTGGGAAGGAAGGGACAGATGGAGGGACCCGATAAACGAGTGAACAATGAATGAACGCATGTTGTGTCTTTTAGGATCCCCAAGCTCTTCCAAAGGAGACCATCGAAGTAACGAAGTCAGCCAGGAGGAGCCCCCAGGTCCCGGCACCCTCCCCCGCAGCTGAGTCCTCTGCCCGCGGGTTCCGGCTCGCTCCAAGCCGCTGCCTGGTTGCCATGGTTACCAGGACTGCGGAGGCGGGTCCCCTCGGTGCAGCTGCTGCGCCCCTACCTCCCTGGCTCTGCTGTCACCTCCTCCTCATCACTGCTCCCTCCGCACCTTAGTCTTTGCGTTGGACAAATGTGGGAAAGACATCCCGACCCCGGATCTGCGGGGACGGGGATATCCTGCTCTCTGCCCCCTTCCCAGGCTGCAGGTGAGGGCGGGGCTCCACTGAGCCCACAGCCCTGCCCCACTTGGCGCCAGGCTCCCAGAATTAATGCCGCTTTTGAAAACCATCAATTAACCGAGCTGCCTCCAAGTGGAAATAAGGGGTCACCAGATCCTGCATCTGGGCAAGAGATTGAGTCCCAGGCCTGGGCCCCCGGACTGCCCCTATTCACCCACAGAGTCCAGCGGCCTCCGGGTGAGGGGACCCCCACCCTGGAACTCACACTGTGAAGCAGTTTGAGAAAAAGGTCCCCTCGAATTCTGCTGGTGGAGTTTGAGGCACCAGGACAGGGAAAGGCTTTGGTGGGGCGGGGAGCGGGCGCTTTCCCAGAGCAAACCTTGGAGAAGACAGACTACAGGAGGGCAGGGGCCAGAGGCAGAGGGCAGTGGGGATAAGAGGCGCCCTCCACACCCCCCAACAAGGCTGGGGCATAGCCTGGCTGAGATTGTAGGACCGGCGTCCCCCGCTCCCATGTGGGTCCCGGACCTTCCCGAAGCCCCTCCAGAGGCTGACGGCCAGTGGACTGCGGGGTCCCCCACGCGAGTGCAGGCCGGTCAGGAGGCAAGAAAGGGGCATGGAATTGACCCCGGCGGGACCCACCAACCCCCCACCGACCTGGGCCCCATTTGCCACCCGGACTCACCATGTCCGAGATGCTGTGACTTTCTCGCACCAGGACTGACACCATCTGCAGGCAGAAGCGGCATCAGCGAGCACACCCCACCCTTGGGCTCCCAGCGGGCCCGGACCACGCTGGTCCCCACCCCGGCCCCAGCAGTGGGGGCCAGGCACCTTGTCCGCGGGGAACTCGACGGCGGCGCCCGCGCACGGGGTCCGGTTCTGGCTCCAGTTGGCGGCGGCGTCGAAGTCGGTGTTGGGGACCCAGAATTTGTAGGCGGCCCGCGTCAGCGCTGGGGAGGGGTCGACTGAGTGCTCCCGGGCCCGCGGCATCCGGGGTTCGCGCCCAGACGCCCCAGTGGCCCAGGGAGGACGACCTCGCCCAGACAGGCCCTCGCCACTCCCGCTCCCGGCGTCGGACCAAACACTGCAGGAGCCTGGCCACAACGCTCCCTGACGAACTCCTATGGGATCTGCAGAGCCCGCTCAAACGTGCCCTCCTCCGGGACGCCCGCCAAGATCGCATCCTAGCCCGCCCCCAGTTCGCCCCGCGCTGGAGCCAAGGACCGGGCCAGGCAAGGATGTCGACGACCAAGGGACGGAGGCGAATGGGGCAGCAGAGGCCTCTGCCATGTAGAAGGGCCTGGGGGGGCCGCAAGACCCGTCCAGACGGGCTCTGAACTGGAGCTGCGTCCTGAGGGGGCCGCGAGGGGCTTAAGAGAGGGGAACAGGGACGGGGCTGCAGTTTCTAAAGTTCCCGGGGGTTGGGGGCCGGCCCCGAGGACACGCGCCGGCCTGGGCGCGACGGGGAGGGTCCGTGGCGCCCTCGGGGCCGGGAGGACGTAGGCCGGCGGCGGAGCTTCGGGAGGGGACCGGGGCGGTGCCCAAGTCGAAGGCGGACAAGCGCCCGAGGGCAGGCGCGGTCCGGGCGTAGGTCTGGCCCGGGCTCCTCGCCTCCCGCACCGCCCGGCGGGCGCTGAGCGCGGAGGGATCTGGAGGCCCGGCCGGGTTTCGCAGCCCCTCAAGCTCTCGCCGCCCGCCCTTGGCCTCCAAGTGTGTCGCGTCCCCCCCTCCACCCACCCCTTACCGCAGAGCTGCAGCCACAGCAGGACCCGGCCCGGCGCGCCCATCTCGCTCGGGCTTCCGCGTCTCGGACCCGGAGACTTTGCCCCGCGGGGCCCACGTGACCGGGCGGGGAGGGGCGGGGAGGGGCGGGGGCGGCCGGGGAAGGTTACACATTTACCTCCAGACCCGCCTGCAGCGACCCTTAGGCCCCTCGGAGGCGCCGGCCCCGCCCCCCTCCCTCCCACACACTCAGCCCTACAGGACCTGAGGACCTTGGGCGCTTGTCGGACCGACTTGCCCAAAATAACGGGTGTGCTGGGGACGACGGGTAAACAACCTCTGCTCCCACACCCGCTCTGCCCCAGATGCAGCTGGAGCTGCACCCAGTCTGCCCACCTAGTGGGGCTGGGTGTCCACTCTCCGAAGCAGGTCCTCCTGCCTCCTGGGCTGGATGGACCGTGGATGGTGGCAGGTAGATGGTGCCTGGCGTCTCGCGTATGGAGGAATGGTGAGCGGGTGACAGTGGGTGCATGGTGAGTGGTGGAGCGTATCTGTGCTGGTTCGTGGATGGATGAGGATTGGATGGATGGGAAATGGTGAGTGAATAAACAAATGGACAGTAAATGAGTGACAGTGGATGGAAAATGAGTAGTGCGTGATCGACGCGTGTTGGATGGTAGATGGATGCATGGATGGCGAGATAACGGATGGTGGATGGATAGAGGATCGATGGTTGATGGTGAGTAGACAGATGATGGGTGGCAGGTAAATGTAGATAGTTGTTAGTGGGTGGTGGATGGATAAATGGATGTGATCACAGATGGTGGATTGATGGATAGAGGAGAGTAGATTGTGGAAAGATGGGCAATGGATGGTAGATGGTAGTTGGATGAAGAAGAATAGTGTAAAGGGTGGAAGATGGAATGGTGACTGGATAAATGGATGGTTGGTGGGTGAAAGACAAATTGTGGATGTTAAATGGTCTATGGGTGGATGGCTTGTTGAGATGGATGGTGGGTGAAAAAAGGTTGTGGATTTTGGATGGAATGGCTGGAAATGGGTGGTAAATGAGCTGAATGGTGGATGAACGGATGAATGGTGGATAAATGAACGGCAAATGGGATTCAGATGAAATGTGAATGGATGGTCGGTAGAGGGGTGGTGGACGGATGGATGAGAGTAGAGATGATGACTGGATATAAATGGATGGGTGGATGGACAGGTGGATAGACTGAATGAGTACAGGATGGGTGAATGGAGGACAGGGGGATACTGGAGGGATGAGTCGGGGGTAGATGGCCGTGTTTAACTGGCGAGGTGGGTGCTTGGCTCTCTGTATGATGCACATAGGGATGGACGGTGGTGAGTGGGTGGAGGATGGATTTGTTAGGGATGGGACGTAAAGAGTGAGTGGGAGGTCAGATAGATTGGGCTTGGTAACCTGGATGGTTATGGGTGGTGGGGTGATGGTGAACTGATTCTTAGGGGATGGGCTGTGAATCAATGGTGAGATGACTGCGGTGATTGGTGGATGGTGGGAGACCAACAGATGACGCCTTGTCAGTTACGGTTGCTGGAAGGGAGAGGAATGGTGGGTGGGCCATTGGGTTCAGGATGCCTTGGGTTGATGAGTAAATACAGAAGGATGGATGGAGGGGTAGATGATGGAGGTGGATGTATAGATGGAGGGCTGTGGGTGAAGGGGAACTACTCAGCACTTCTTCCCTCCCTCCAGCTCACCTGCCCTCTCCTGCACCCCCACCTACCTCTCACCTGCACACCTCCTGTCATGAGCACTCTTCTCTCTGACTGGGTCTTTGCTTCTCCCCAACACAAGATATTTCATCCAAGGAGGAAATCCAAGGGGCCCATCGCTGGGAGCACTCAAAGCACTTTATGCCGTGGGTAGGGACAGAGACTTCTCTGACTAGGAAGGAGGGAGTGAGCACACCAGCTTGTCCCACCCTTTCTCCTGGGTGGGATCGGGGCACCTGCTCTCAGTAGCTCAGCGGTGCCAGATCTGTGTGGAGGGGTTGGCTCCCAGCCCAGCCTGGGATGGGGAAGGCGGGTCTGCATGGTCCTGAATTTGGCTTTGGCCACCGGTAGGGCTGACAGGAAGCTCCATCCTCCATAGCAGTCAAGGAAGGCTTCCTGGAAGAGGTGGTGTTAAAGCTGAGACTGGAAGGATGAGGTCACAGCTGCAGCTACAGGTTGGGTTGAAAGTGGCAGAACAGGAGGAGCCGGGGCTTGTCGGCTGTGGGGTATCGGCGTCCATTGCTGAAAGGGGTATCCTTGAGCAGAGGCTGGAGGTGGGTCCAGTTATCAGAGGGTGGCCCAAAGAGGCATCCACACCGAGGCAGGAGGCAGGCACCAGCCGTGGCCCAGAGCTGCCAAAGGGTCCCTGGAATGACTCAGAAGCAAAGACATGAGGTAAGGAATGGCTGGACTGAGATGCAGTCCTAACCCTAACCCTAACCTGCATTCACAGAAGGCCTGCAACCGCACGCACAGGTGCCCGGACACGCAGGTACATATATGTGCACACTCTTTCCAACTGGTCAGGACCCAGTGGGAAGTAGGAGAAAATGCAAGTCTCAAAGAGAATGTCTTCCAGTAACTAGGAAATCCACGCAGCAGCTGCTTTAGGCAAGGTTGGACCCAGGGGCTTGGGCTGTCTGGTCTCTCAGTCTCTGTGTCTGTCTGTCTGGCTCTGTCTTGATTTGACTGCCCTCTGTGGTCAGCCTTCTTCTGGGAGACCTGGACCTGCTACCTCCCCAACTAGGTCACTGTGCAGAGTCTCAGTGAGGTTCCTGTTTCCAACTGAGCACCAACCCTGTGGGCCGGAGTTGCTGTGCTCCGATTGGCCACTGCAGCCTTCCTTTGGTTGAGGTCAGTGTGAGTGAGTCCTGCTGCCCTGGGGGTGCGGGTGGTCCCCACCCTGCCTGCAGCCATGGTCCCTAGTCAGACCCCCCCATCCTCACAAGTCTGTGAGGACAGAGCTGTGCCCCCCCAGGCCAATTCCCCAGCTCCTTCTCCCGCACTTTTGTCACTGACTGGCTGTGTGACCTTGGGCAGGTTCCTATACCTCTCTGGGCCTCAATGTCGCTCTGGAGGAACTGAAGCTCCAGTACACACGGTTTTGTTCCTGGACACCAGGAGGAGAGGTGGGGGTGGGAGGAGGATAGAGGGCAGCCCCCCTCAGAAGGGCTTCCCTTTACTCAGGTCTCTGCACATGGTCACCTCCCCAGAGAGGCCACCTTGGCCACAAACACCCCACTGTCAGCATCTGCCACCACGTGCCCCGTGGGGCCCACAGGGCTCTGCTCACCGTCCTCATGTGCTGCCTGCAACACAGGAGATGCTCCAGAAATATTCGTGAGGGGAAGGGCTGGCTGGCCGGTCACCTCCTAGGCCCTGCCGCCCCACAACCTACCAGCTCAGGGGCTCTGACCCCTGGAAAACTCCCCGCCCTCGGGCCTGTGGCCTCCTTGCAGCCTCCGGATTTCTCTTTGGGCCTTTTGTTCATCCACACGCTTGGCACCAGTCCTGCAGCGGGGCTGGGAGTGCAGCCTCTTGGGTTTGCCAGTGGACGGGGAGACGGATGATGGACTGGTCAGTGCTCTGAGGAAGCACGGATCAACCGGGGAGGGCCGGAGTGTGCGTGAGGCTGTGCAGGAGCCCTCAGGCAAGGTGGCCAGGGCAGGCCTCTGTGAGGAGGGGACATGCCAGCTGAGACCTGGGAGCAAGCAGCTGGTGCAAAGGCCCTGAGGCTCCAAGGAAGGCGAGAAGAGCACAGCAGGAGGTGAGGCCAGGGCAGTGTTGGGGGCTGGGTCTGATGTACACGAGGGAGGTGTGAACGGGGGTCTCCGGCTGGCTTGGAAGGGGCTGAGCTGGCCACCTGTCCACCAGGGGAGCACAGGTGGGGCAGCTCTGTTGTCCAGCAGTGGGGCGCCAGGCTCGGATGCAGGCTGTCCCGGGTGTGGATGCAGGGCAAGGCCACACGATTCACTTAACCTGGTTCGTCCCTCACCTGCAACCCTCACCTGCAAAGCCGGGTGGCAGTGCCCGCCTCACAGGGCACCAGGAGATGCTCAGCCCTGGACACTCCATCTCTTTTCTGTCTGCGGACGCTGGGAAAAGGAGGACATCGGGGGAGACTGACCTGGGAGCTGCCCCCGGCACGTCACTAAGCCCCCCACCTTGGGGAGGGGTCCCGCAAGGGTCCAGCCCAGGCCTGCGCTGTCCTGCCTGCCCCCCCTGCCCCCTCTCCCGGTGTCGGGGGGACTCGTCACCGCCCCACAGCCTTTGTTTGGGGGAAAGTTTGTCGGGAACTTCGCAGGCCTCTGGGCCCAGAGGAGCCACAGCTGGAGGTCAGAGACCTCCCGACCCCTCTCCCCTGCCCTGGGATCGGCTGGGCGAGGACAAATGAGTGGACGAGACGGGACACACAGGGCCGAGTCTGAGGGCCGCCACGAGGGGAGCGGACCCACGGAGGCTGCGTCAACTAGGTGTCCGCGCCCCAGACTCGGCAGGCGTTGCGAGAAGGGGGAGCCTCTGGAGCCCAGGGCCACGGCCACCGCGTGGTCCCTGACTCCCGGGGTGCCTGTCTGTGGCTGGAGACCTCTCAGCTGAATGACCAGAGGCCAAGTCCAGGGCCGGCCCGCCCTGCCCAGCAGGCCGAGGTCACCTCAAGGTGCTCTGTCCAGGTGTGTCGGCACCACTGGCTGAGCACGTGTTCCCCCCACCCCAGGGCACCTTCCACCCGGCCTCACGCGAGCAGAGGCGCTGCTATCCCCATTTTACCCACAAGGAAACAGAGAGGTGCTCGGCGCAGGGGGTGGGGGGGGCTCTGCCTGCAGCCCTGCATCCCCCCAACTCCAGGGCCAGCCTTCTGGTCCTCAGATTCCAGCCCACCCCCCGGGGCCTGGCAGGGGCAATGGCTGCCTGGGCCTCTGGGGTCTGGCCTCCGCCCTCCGAGGCCTCCCTTGGGGTCCAAGGGTCACCTGGGAGCAAGGCCGGGGCCCGGAGCTTGGTTCACTCAAAGTCTCTGACTTCTGGTCTTGTGGCCGGGCTCAGGACGCCTCCTCCAAGCAGCCGGAGCTCTGCAGGGACACACGTCCTGGGCCTCTGCGGGGTCAGCGTTGGCGCCGCTTCCCCTGGGGTGTGGGGGTGGGGGTTAAGAGGCCGCCGACGCCGATTTCGATCCCACAGCTGGAAATGACCCCGTGAGGTCCCAGCGGTCCCCAAACAGGCCGGCCACACTCGAGACAGCAAAGCGCAGGGTGGCTCCGGGGCCGCGCCCCCTCCTCTCCAGGCCTCGCTCTTCTTACTTAAAACAGACCCTGCAGAGCACGGGCGTCCGGGGCACGTGCGGGGGGCCGGGGCTCCAGGCACACTTCTCGGGACGGCTCGGTCCCGGGAGCATGGCAGCGTTTCTGCCCCGGCTGCTGAGGGGACAGCGGCAGCGAGTCCCCAGCTTCCCGCTAGTCCCCCTTCATCGCAGGGCTCAGAACAGGCAGCCCACCCCGCGTCCGGGGCTGAGGGAGGCGGCGAGGGTCCCTCCGCAGGCGGGGACCGGGCCGCACCCGGGCCGACTGCGGGGACCGAGGTGGGGCGGGGCCAGGCCCCGGGGAGCCGCCGGGAGGCCCCGCCCCCAGCAGCCCTGCGGCCGAGCGGCGCCCGGGTCTGCGGCCTCGGCCCAGGCGCAACCCCGGGGCGGGCCCTTCATCCTGGGAGTTGTTGCCGATTCTTGCCCCGTAAGACGCAGGGGAAAAAACTCCAGAAGAGGGAAAGGATCCGGCTTCCGAAATCCCAGCTGAGCGGCCCCTCTGGGGGTGCTGGAGACCCCACGGACACGGCTCCGCGCGCTGCCCGCCCGCGGCGCCGTCCACACTGCGCGCTGCCACCCGCCAGGGGCTCCAGCTTCAGGGCTGAGGGCCCCCCAGGGGCCTCACTCAGCACCCGTGGTGGCATCAGGTCCGAGGTGGGGCGCCAGGCCTGAGCGCCCAGGGAGGAGGGTGGAGCGCAAGGGGTGCGTGGACTTGGGACGCCCCCCAGACGGAGGGACTGAATGTGGTCCCCTCTCTGGCAGCTCCTGTGTGTGGGGACCCCGTGTAGGAAGAGCTGGGGGCCACGGGCTCCCCTGCAGGGCTCCGGGTGCGGGGTGGGCAGGAACACTTGAGCCCCTGGGGCCCGGGCAGCACCCCTGGGCCAGGCCCTGAGCCCCTGGGTGGGAGCAGCCTTGGGGGCTGGTTCCTGCGCTGCCCCTTCCTGCTGCCCGGTGGGCGCACGGGGAGGCCCGGGCCGCAAGCCGTGACTTAGAGAAGGGGTGAGGCCGAGCACGGGCTTCGCGGGCTGCGGCGGCGACACGTGGAGGACCAGGGCGAGTGGGGGAAGGGCTGAGCGGTCCCCAGGGCCTTCGCGCTGCCTCGCGGTGCTGGAAAGCAGCCCGCGCACCTGGTGATTCGGGGGAACACCGTGGGAGACGCAGGGCTTCCTGCTCCGGGGCCTGACCGCCCGGGGAGACCGGCCCGCTGGTGCTGAGCCGGGCAGGCGCCTGCTGGCCCTGTGCCCCCAGTGTCCCCACTGCGGGTGGCTGCGTGGAAGGCGCCGCCTGGAGGCCCCACAACCACCCGCGGTGTCAGCACTGGCGGGGCTCACAGCCAGCCCCCTGGTTTCAGAACGGAGGCAGACGCTGTCTTTCCCCTGACACGCGAGGAAACCGAGGCTCAAAGAGCTCGAAGTCCCATAGCTGATAAAGTGGCGGAAATGGCACAGGATCTCCGGGAGGATGAGGGCCCCCTGGCTTGCTCTGGACCAAGCCATGGACTTGAGCACGGCTGCTGGGTGCAAAGGCCCCGGGGACCCCCCTCAAGGTAAAGCCACCGCCTGAAGGGAAGGCCAGGAAGCCACGGCAGGACCGGTGGCACCCTCTGCAGGGGCCGGTGCAGAAAACGTGTACGCAGAGCCCAGGACAGTGACCGCAGGAGGGAGGGGCCCCCTCACGGGGCCCTGGGCCGCGCCTGGGCCTACGAGTCAGTGTGAGAGAAACCAAGACTCCTAGTCAGATTTATTTTCCTCTAATCAGACAGTTTAGCATTTCAAAGTTTTGCATTCTACACTCTTACAAACTTTAGTTATTAGCATCAGAAACACAAAAACGTTGCAAGACCTCCAAACACAAATAAATACCAAATAAAACCACACACAGTATACAGTTAAACAAAAATATCAAACATAATAATGCTACCAGGAAGTCAGCCATGTTGCTAACCCACAGTAACAACATGATTATTGCTGGGCAATAACTTACACTGTCCTTTTGTGTTTTTTTCTTAGAAGAGCAGAAGAACACGGGACGTGAATCACTGGTCACAATCACTTGGACTGTCGAGATGGGTCCTCACAGCGAGCGGTTATACAGATGCAATTTTTAAAACAGGCAGGTTAAAAATAGAGAGTCAAATGAGAGATTGGCCTTCTTTGGTCTTTGTTTTGGGTAAGAGAACTGAACGCAGAGGGTGCCGTCAGAGAAAGAATCGATTCTGGAAATGCGACACAACTGTCTGCGTGGATTCACACACTTCCTTTACCACAGACGTTATTCTACAGAGAACTCTTATAGAAATCCTTGAGAATCATGCCAGCTTTTGTGTTTACCGATTAAGTCGTTGAGTTTGCTGTGGAAGTTATCTCACTGGTCTAAGGGGACTGAGTTACGACCCGATCACCACGAACCGCAGGAGTGGTGCAGCCGTCCTGGACTCCACCTCTCGCGTCGTGAGTTCACAAGACAGACTCTAGACACAGCAGCAGTGGCAGAAATGAAATGCGAGCACTGCTTGGTGCCACTCGGGCCTCCGCAAACGGCACCAGCCACCTGTGGCCTGGGTCACCCGAGGCCAGCAGAAAACGCCCCGGACGCTTCCAGGTCTGCGCCCTGCCCCCGCTGCCCCGGGGCCCTGGTGACGAGCAGCACCGCCCGACAGACAGCAGAGACGAACAACCGAACAACCGGGTCACCTGCCCTCACTGGAGCCTCACGCCGACCTTGTCTGATCCGACCCTAGTGGACACGTTGTACTTTGGGAAAAACACAACTATCAAGATTTGCAAACAGAAGGCAGAGCCATGGTCTTGGGCTGAGGAGATTGGGTGACAGACCCCCCCTTCATGTCACAGATGAAAAGGAACTCCCGGAATTCCCCGCAGCTCTCCTCGGCGGCCCGATCAGTAAAGATCTAGACTAGAAGTTAGAAAACAGTATTCTACGGCTCCGCCTGAGCCCTTTCCAGCACTGATAATCACTGCAAGCGAGGGATACGCTTTGGAGAGCGGAGGTGTGGGCAAGAGGCCCCACGAGGAATCTCATCTCCTGCCCAAGCCCGTGAAGACAGGCAGGGATGCTGGGGCCGGAGAGGTCTGTGTCCGGCACGGGACGATGGGCACTCCTCCACGTGCAGGCGGGAAGAAGGAGCGGGCCTGGACGGCTGGAGGGGCCAGCGCGCCTCCCAGGGTGCACTCGGGGTCCTGCCTCTCCCCCCACCCCCTCGGGGCCCTGCTGTGCCTAAGGGTTCGTCCAGCCGCCCTTTCCTCTGCCTGAAGTTGCCCACGGGCTGCAGGATGCCAGGCCCACCGCGGGCGACCACCCCCATGACGCGGAGGGTCGACAGGGACGTGCGGCCCTGGGCGGCTGGGGACACTGCAGGAGACGAGCTGCTGGGGAGAGGCTGTGCCGTCCTGGCCGGCGTCTGAGGGTCCTGGTGGAGTCGGCCACCAGGACAGGGAGGTGACAGGCGGGGGCAGGAGGGCCGCCTGGCCAAGAGCCTGGGCTCAGCTGGCGGCTGCGTTCTGGGGCGGGGCCGGGGTGGCGGGGCCGGTGGCCCTCCTCGACGGCCGCTCGGTGACCGCGCCTGACTCACTCTTGGGGGCTGGTGCCACCCTCTCGTGTGACAGGTCTTGGAGCAATTTACCCGTCTCCTCTGCGTCACCACGAACCTGGGAAACTGAGAACCCCAACCTGTAAAAAGAGGCCCAGGTGAGCCGCCCGGGCTGCTCCAGCCCCAGAGCCAGAGCCTGGCATTCGCTGGCCCCACCGGCCCGACACCCTGGCCCCCCACCCCTGACCAGAGACCTGCAGGCAGGCAGACCCGGCCGGTCTTCATTTCCAGGACAGGCGACGACGCGGAAGCAGGGGCGCTAACCCTGCACGGGACTCGGCGTCGGTTCCTCTACGGCACTGGAGCGGTTTTGTTCTGTGCGGAATTTGTCACTTTCGGTACACGGGAAAAGTGCGTCCACACGCCGTGTCCGACACCATCACTTGTCGCTGCGGCCCTGGTGGTGGGAGGGCCCGCGGGCACCAGGGAGGCGCGCGACCCGCTACCACCAACCGTCACCGAGCCACAGCCTGAAGCTCCTGCCGCATCCCAGCGTCCCAGCCTCCCGCCGGGGGACAGTGAAGCTGACTCCCTTGGGCTCCTGGGTGGCGGCCAGGGGCCTGGCGTCTCCCACCGGGAGGAGCTGCTGGAAAAGTCCCCCCGCCAAGGGACGGATGCTCCTGGGGCGCTGCCAGCGGCCCGCCCCCAACAGGATTCCAACCCAGGGGAGGGAAAGAATTTTTTTTTAACCAGACCGAGATGTTGCTTATCCTGAATTTGTTAACAACGCCCATACTTTCCGTGAAGGGGAGGAAGTCCCTGTTGGTAACCCCTGGTCTCGGGAGAGCCATCTGAGGCCGGGTGGGACCTGCCGGGCAGCCTCCCTCCCCTGGGTCTCCAGGGCAGAACCGGGCCCAGGCCTGGAGGAGGTCTGGGCACTTGGGGGGAACAGTGGTCCCACAGCACCTGCAGGAGGGCCCTCCTCTGTGAGCGGGGACACATGACTCCTTACTGGGCAGAACCGATGACACTGATTCGCCCTCAAAGCAATTCTGGGGTCAGAGGATGGGAAAGAAAAAGAGACGAAGACAACTGAACATCTTAACTGCCGAAGGGCAGGGCAGGTGCTTGGAACCCATGAGGTCACTTATGGAAGCCTGGGACGGCGGTGGCCAGGAGGTGCTTCCAGCAGGCACTGGGGCGAAGGCACACCCAGGGCGGAGGGCAGCACCAGAGACACGGGGGCCACCGGGCACCACCCCGCCGTCCCCCGCGTGGCCGTGGCCACGGGGAGCCCGGAGGCAGGCAGTCTGAGGTGCGCGGCCCAGCTGGCCAATCGTGGGCGCGTCTTTCGGACGAGTGGCACAGATGCGGCGGTTCACACACATTGGTTTTGCCTAAGAAGCACCCGTCACGTGTAGCACCCATCAGTGGTAAGAGCACCCGTGGAGCATGGTGCATAGCAGGGGGCACAGGAGCAGGGCCCCGCTCTGTCACAGTTGGACCATTGAGAGAAGGTAAACGGGGGTGAGAAATGCCGCCCGGACAGGCGCAGGCTGGGGCCAAAGACCCCAGGGCCACCCTTCCCAAGAGAGGGGCGGGCCCCAGGACGCCTGTGGATCAGCCTGGGCGGCCCCCGGGGAGCAGTCTCTGGAATGCTCAGAGGGCCCCGCGGCGGGTGGTGGGAGCGCCCGCAGCCCGGGGACGCAGAGGCGCAGCTCCTGCCCTGTCCCTGCCTGCGTGTGGACTGCGCGGCTCGCTTGTGGGGCCTAGAGATTTGGAATCTGTGATAATGAAGCAGTGGAGGCTCCAGAAGCCGACGAGGGGGCCCAGCTTCCTCAGCAGGGACAGGGCTGTCTGAGGGCCCTCGAAGAGGCCAAAGGTCTAGTGATCAAGAGAAAGGTCTGGCTGAACTATCACCTTCTGGAATTACAGTGAACACAAAGCTGGGGTCGAGAAGCAGCATGTCACATCTAAGGCACATGTACAGTATGCCACCATCTCTACGCAAACGCTGTTAACAAATGCAGCAATACGACAGGATGAAGAAACACATCTGCTGTGGCCTCCTTCAAGCACGAGTCACCTGCCCACCCCCGGACACTGGACACGGAAGGTCGGTGTTGTCAGCAATAGAGAGCTTGTCTGAACACGTGGGGCAGAATTTTAAAAACCTACAGGATTTTGTTTAGAACTCCAAAGTTCAACTAATGCCCTATTTTAGGGTGAAAACAATTATAAATCTGAAATGATGCACAGCATCTATGAGCAATTTTCCTTTCATAGTGATTTTGAAGTAGCGTCATTAACTACGACAGATATCGGAGGCTTACATTTCTAACGAGAAATAACAGCAGGTTGAATATTCTCTTTCCTATCACAAGTGATAACCAGGGTTTGATATTTTACATTTTCTTCCAAGAAATATCAGTCTATCGACGTTTTAAAATGAAATGTTTGCAGTAACAATTATCTTAGAACTTTAAATTAAAAAACGATTCTGAATTTAGAGACTTTCAAAAAAGACCTAGGTGCACTTCAGGGTCTTCTGACAGAGTATTGAAGCAGAGACCGGATGAGGCCTTAAAACAGACAACAGGCTATGTTGGAAACAGGACTGCACTCTTGAATCTTAGAATGAATATAGCAGAACTGCATATGATTTCATAAATTCTCCTTTTACTTAACATGCTGACATGTCCAGCTATCCCCAGGTATGTGCGTGTGTGTGTGTGTGTGTGTGTGTGTGTGTGTGTGTGTGTGTTCTTTTTTTGGTGTTTAAGGAAGAAAAATCATGGTTCTTTTCTTTAGCATATATGTTTTCCACCTTAATTAACTAGATCTTTAAAAATGAAAACGAAAACCTTCTCTGACAGCAGTATTTCTCTCGTCGAAGGATAAATAATTCTTCCAAGTGAAGTGTTGCTAGTCTATTAGAAAACGTGGTGTGTGTGTCCTGACGCGTGGCTCCTCCCGCCGGCCCGGGGCCACCTTCTGCCGCTTCCTCCGTTCCACAAGGTCCTTTTCTGGGCGTGAGGACCTCGGTGGAGACAGCCGGTTCAAACCCCCCAGAGGAGTTGCCTTCTGCTCAATCCGCCTCCCCAGAGACTCGTCAGGGGTCTGGCAGGTCCGAAGTATCCACTATGACTTTGATAAAAATGGTATCATCTTTAATGTACGTCCCGTTTTCCAGCACAGTCTGCGCCACGAAGACTGGGCAGCCGGAAGCGATGTTCATCTCGCCGGTGGGCTTCTTGAAGCTGCTGCTGTTGGGGTCCGGCTTGAAAGCGTCCCCCAAGTGTCGCCGGGAGGACCCCTGGTCCATCAGCATGAGCGTCACCTTCTGCTTGAACGGCCAGGGAAGGAGGGCGTCGTATTCTCCGCGCATGATGACGAAGAACAGCGACAGGTGCGTCCCCTTGCCCATGCCATCCCCGTTCAGGTAGACCCTGGCGCACATCTTGTAGCCGAAATAGCCGGTGTAGAAAGGCTGGCTGTAGAGGGACAGGGTCTTCCCCATGACGGCCTCCTGCTTCCGCCGCTTGTAATCCCGGATCTTCCAGATCAGCACACCGTTGTAGCTGGCGGTCTCCAGGACCTGGAACCGCAGGTCCATGTCGGCCAGGCGGATGTCGTGGACACTCAGCATCTGGTCGTGCCGGCTCAGCTGGGACTCCAGCAGGCCTGCGGCGGGCGGGAGAGATGGGCGCGGAGACACATGACTATCACGGGGGCTGGAGAAGCCGATCCCCACCAGCATCTGAGCGGAAGAGCCCAAACTCGCTGTGGCTGCTGGGGGGTGGTGCGTGCCCCGTGGAGGACCGGAAACGCAGGCCTCGGGATCCACAGCCTGCTGAGAGGCGACAGCCTGGGCTGCCTGCCCTCTGGCTCACGGCCCCTGCCTCCAGCCCCCACGCTCCGGTCAGCTGCGCCCTATCAGGGCTTAAGCTGCTCCTCCCCCCACCCCACTCCACGTCCTTGGCTGGCTGAATCCAGCCCCACACGCATCACAATAATCCTCGCTCTTTCCCCCATTAATCCTTCTCGTGCAGATATTCAGAACACTCTCGGCCCTTGAAGCAGCGGCCTGGTGGCTTCTAGGTATCGGACACGCTGCTGGGCTCGCCGGGTCCCCTGCTGCCTCTGGTCACCTTCTGTCCCCCAGGCCTTCGGGAGCGGGTCTGGAGCACCCGACCTGCAGGCCGCCCTGCACCCACTCTGCCACGCAGGCCTCCTGCACGGAGGGGAGCGTCTGGGCCCCTGCTGTGGGCATCTCAGTAGGAAGCCAGCTGCCCCGGCAGGCGGCGCATCAGAAGCACCGGCCGTGACTGGACGGCGCCGGCCTAAGGCAGCACGCGCCTCGCCTACCCCAGCTCTGGCCTGGGGCCCCGGGACCCGGCCAGGCTCCCCTGTCCCGGGGCCTCCCGGACCCGCACGGCTCTCACCTGTGTTCCGAGCCGCCTGCCCCGCACTCTTGTCCACACTCTCCAGCTCGGTCACCCGGCTCTGGAGCGACTCCACACTGCTCTTCATGCTGCCTGCCTCCTCCCAGCTCTGCCGGAAGGGGCGGATCTCTTTGTCGAGCTCCTTCAGTTTCTCTGCTTGGCTGTCTATTACTCGCTTCCACATCAAAGGTGTGAAAAAGGCAAAATACAGTTAGAGCTCGCTGCCAGCACCGCGCCACTACCGTCAGACGCCCGCTGGTCAGGCACAGGGAGCCCACATCAGCCCGCACAGGGCATCTTACCTTAGACCCACGGGCATCTCGGGGGACACAGGGACCCAGGCCCCTAGTTCCAGGAGGGGACCGAGGCCTCACCCACCAAGTGCAGGGCATGAGGCTCCCACATCCCTCTGTCCTAGCGTCTCAGCTCAGGACTTGGAGTCACACTCATCGGTCCCGTCTGAAGGCCTCCATCCCCTGCAGGGTCGAGCGACCAGCAGAGGCCAAACTATATGGGCCTCCAGGGCTAGAGGGGCTGCCCTGTTTCTGGGGCGCAAAGAGTGCTCAGAACCCCGCCTGGGTCCCAGAAGAGAGAGCTGCCACCACACTGCCACCTGGCTCCAGAGACCTGGCTGCCAGCACAGGGCTGGCAGCAGGACAGGGCCCTGGAGACAGGTCCTCGGGGCCCCGGGTGAAGCCAAGGGGCCAGTGCCTATTGGCGGGGTGGGTGGGGGGTCTGTTCCCACTGGGGCAGAGCAACCCTGCTGACAAACACGTGGCTGTCAACAGCGAGGCTTGATTTAAATAATTCAGAAACCCCCTTTTCCAGAAGCACATGACCAGCACGTCTGTAACAGAAACTGGAGGGGTGAGCCTGGCGTGCCAGCCATGGCGGCCCAGTTTGTCTGCAGGACTGGCCTGCCCACTTGTTAGGTGAAGCCAGGGACCCAGAGAGTTTTCACTTCTAAAAAGAATTTGCATTTTTGAAATAAAGCTCCCGAAGGCTGGGTGGTTCAGCCCCTGAAGCTGTGGAGCGGCTGGGCTGCCCTTGAGGCTGAGGCCACACAGGGGAGAGCCCCGGGGACCTGCCGAGTTCACTTCTCCTTTTGGGAGACTATTTTTAAACATCGAGGTTTCAGCACCTTTGCTGGCTCTTAATAACCGTGAAGGAACAAACATGTAGGCTTGGGTTACTTTTTCTGGGTAAAAATACAGTGTTAATCTTCTTCTTTCCAAGAAACCCTGACATTGGCTAACATTTAAAAAGTAAAGACGATTTCTCTAAAGAACACTTCTTTCTACACCGATACCACTTTATTTTAAAATATATATGGTGAGAAGCATAGTTAGTTCACAAAGTCTATTTTCTGGGGACAATCCTATTGACATGAATGAACGCCCATACCCATAATGAACAGCTGTAATTTTTCTCCTGACCTCTACCTACTCAAGTGACAAAATGACAAACTAGGCTGATGTGGGTACTAGTGAGAATAAGAGGGGAGTTAATGGAAACCTAAACAATCAGTGGCAGTTCCTTGGTGGACCTCGTTGTAAACCATGAGGACGAGCTGCTCATCACTTCCAAGCCCCCCTCCCCAGCCCCGGGACTGGTGGCGCACGCAGGACAGTGGCACGAACGCATGAGGCGCTCTCGAGAGGGAGCAGAACCGTGGAGTCTGAAATGACAGCAAGGTCCCAACTACAAGCCAGGAACATGGAGTCAGCAGGCGGGTGGCGGGCAGGAGGGAACATGGGAGCGAGCACACGTGTACACATACACATACACACACACACACACACACACGCGCGCGCGCGCACACAGACAAGGCCCAACCACTGTTTAAAAGGCACTCCTCACACAGCAAGGGAAAATGTGGTATTTTCAAACAGACCCTTCGTTTGCAGAAAGGGTATGAGGTCAAAGCAGAATGCTGACCTAAATTAAGCTTTCTCTGTAAGATGCAGCAAACATGATGTCATTCTTGAAGAGCAGTCTACACTCAGCCCCTGCAGTGTTTCTATAAAAAACAAATCTTAAATGCAGGTGAGGATTTTACTAGAAAAAAGGATTCAGGAGCTGAGAGAAACAGCACAGATCACACACTATGTGAATAAACCCTGATCAGGAGACCTGCTCACAGAGCATCAGTCTATCGGTCTCATGCTCGTGCACTTAGGGCTTAAATCGCCGTCTGTCACTTGGCACCATCTGGTCACCGAGCCGATGTGGGTGGGACTCCCGGGCCCAGCAAGGGGCCCGTGGACAGAGCGCTCTCGCTCCAGCCCGGCAGAGCCACTGACTGCGGGAGCGCCCGGGAGTGCAGCTCCTGCCAACAATGCAACACGGGAATGAAGCTCACATCTAGGCTCTTTTTTCTTTTTTCACATTTTTTTTTAAGTTTATTTATTTTACTTATTTATTTTTGGCTGCATTGGGTCTTTGTTGCTGCGTGCAGGTTTTCTCTAGTTGCGGCGTGTGGGGTCTACTCTTCGTTGTGGTGCGCGGGCTTCTCATTGTGGTGTCTTCTTTTTTTTTTTTTTTTTTTTGCGGTACACGGGCCTCTCACTGTTGTGGCCTCTCCCGTTGCGGAGCACAGGCTCCGGACGCGCAGGCTCAGCGGCCATGGCTCACGGGCCCAGCCGCTCTGCGGCATGCGGGATCCTCCCGGACCGGGGCACGAACCCACGTCCCCTGCATCGGCAGGCGGACTCCCAACCACTGCGCCACCAGGGAAGCTCAGTGGTGTCTTCTTTTTTTAAAAATAAATAAATTACTTTATTTTTGGCTGTGTTGGGTCTTCACTGCTGCACGCGGGCTTTCTCTAGCTGCGGCGAGTGGGGTCTACTCTTCGTTGCAGTGCACGGGCTTCTCATTGCAGTGGCTTCTCTTGTTGTGGAGCATGGGCTCTAGGCATGCGGGCTCAGCAGTTGTGGCTCACGGGCTTAGTTACTCCGCGGCATGTGGGATCTTCCCGGACCAGGGCTCGAACCCGTGTCCCCTGCATTGGCAGGAGGATTCTTAACCACTGCACCACCAGGGAAGCCCTAGGCTGTCTTTTTAAATTGAGAAAAAAGGGACTTCCCTGGTGGTCCAGTGGTTAAGACTCCGTGCTTCCACTGCAGGGGGCACAGGTTCAATCCCTGGTCGGGGAACTAAGATCCCACATGCTGCACGGCATGGCCAAAAAAAAAAAAAATTCTTTACAAAGTAAAATAGTAAGAAACTACCCTTCCACGGCTGGCAAAAGCTAACCCACTCTTAAGTTCCACTTCCTTTGCACAACTCTGACTGCATCCCATCCGCCCTATCTGGGGCCGTCAGGAGCTCTGCACTCTGTGTGGACTCCTGTACAAGCCTGTCTTCAGGATTTAGGGTCGACTGGAGACTCAGACAAGGGAGGAGATGACACAGAGAGGGACAGGTCTGTCACCATCCAGGGGGTCCAGTGCACAGGGTGGGGAAGGCTCCCTGGAGAAGGTGGCATGTACAGTGCCATCTGAGGTGCCTGAGGAAAGGAAGTGGGGAGGGAAGGTCCATTCTGCCGCGGAGAGAGTGGCAAAGGCGGCAGCGAGGAACAGCGGCCAGTCACGGTGGTGGTTCCTGAGCCACTGTATGGCGCTCAGGTAAACTGTCCTCCGGCAGCTGGAATTTCTAGGGTGAGGACCGAGGGGCAGGTCTGAGCCAGGCTCTGCTGAAATGGGGGGGTTGGCGGGGGAAGGTCGGGAGGGACGGGAGGGAGAGCGCCACCCAGAGCCGGCATCTCCAGCCCCAGTCCGCAGGGCCGCCATCAATGTTCACTCAGAGGAGGATGGTCCAGGCCGCCTCTCAGCGCTGGCAACCATGGTGACGAACATTACCGACCCTGAGATCATGCAGGGGACGTGGTTCCATGTAAACCATCGGGAAATGGTCAGCCGTCCGGAGGGGTTTCCAGCCCGTCAGCCCCTGCTCCTGACCTCTGTCCCTCTCTTGGAATGCAGCCTACTTTCCTCCGTGCCTGCCTTCCAAGGAGGAGGAGAAGAACGCCGGCACGGGTCACCGCCGCCTGCAGACATGGCACTGCTCAGCCTTCCCCTCCCCAGGCTCCGCAGCTTGGAGCTGGATCTCTCTGACTTAGATCTCAGTGGTTCTTCAATCGTGGAAGTTTTAAAACGTGAATCACGCACAGTGGAATGATTAAATTTAAGTAAATTCCAACTTTTCATGCTGGAAGTGGGGAATGGAGGAGAGGAATGCATATAAAATCTCCAAGGTGTCAGGCGAGTGCATCGATGACCTCATTATGGACACTCCCATTTTTTTTGGTTATAAATGAACCCACTACTACATATATACAATGGAATACTACTCAGCCATAAAAAAGAATGAAATAATGCCACTTGTAGCAACATGGATGCAACTAGAGATTATCATACTAAGTGAAGTCAGAAAGAGAAAGACAAATACCATATGATACCACTTATATGTGGAATCTAAAATATGACACAAACGAACGTATCTACGAAACAGAAACAGACTCACAGACATAGAGAGCAGACTGGTGGTCGCCAAGGGGGAGGGGATGGGGGAGGGATGGAGTGGGAGGTTGGGGTTAGTAGTTGCAAACCACTGTATATAGAATGGATAAACAAGGTCCTACAGCATAGCACAGGGAACTATATTCAGTATCCTATGATAAACCATAATGGAAAAGAATATGAAGAAGAATGTGTGCGTGTATAACTGAGTCACTTTGCTGTACAGCAGCAGTTGACACAACACTGTAAATCAACTCTACTTCAATAAAAAAAACCTTTGGAAACCACTACATTAAAATAAGAATTAAATATAAGAAAAAACAACAACCCACTACTCATTCTTCCTTCTGCTGTCAGTATGCCTTAACAAGTGGTTCTCTAGCATAACAGAATTTCCTGGCCTTTCCACGCACCCCTCTGAGCCCTGGCCACCCTGCGCACAGCTGGACCTGCTTACCGGATGGCAGCACAGGCCTCTGTCTGGACACGCTGACCAGCACCTCCGAGGCCTCGGCAAAACGCCACAGACTTCCCGTAGGAGGCTTGTGGTGTTTTACGCGACACTGTACGTTTCTGACTTGATTCAATACTTATGACTTGTATCTTTTCTACTACAACCTAATGGTTCATTGTGTTTTTCCTTGTCTCGGGACCACCACAGAGTTTAATACAAATGAAGTTAATTTAATAAATCCCTATTCAATTCAAGGCACTATAACTAATCTCAACATTAAAATGGGAGGAAAGACAATCTCAAAGATGCTGTGACTCTGAGCTATTAGAAATATTTTCTCTTCCAGATAATTTAGGGAAACACTGTAAGTACAAGCACTGAAAGACCCTTTCGGCAACATGTGATTCTCCCACGGGTGTGTGTGTGATGCACACCAGAATTACCATCACCAAGGTACACTCTGAGTAAGCAGATGTGAAGACAGCGTCTAGAAGGATAATCTATAACAAGCACCTAATGGAAGCCTGTGTTGGTAACAGAAATGAGGAGCCACATCGTAATCAGGCTTATTTATACACCACCTTTTTCGGGAGCAGCAAAGGTTTATGTGTTTATTTTGGAGGTACCTGTGGTTCACGGTGGGGAAATAAGGTGACTGTGTACGTGCATCGCTAGAAGATTCAGAACAAAATAGTTTGGCTTCAGTTCACTTTAGGAAGTGAAACTTTACACATAACTACTCACGAACAATATGAAATCTTAAATAATAATAATAAAACAGCTAATTTTTAGAAACGCAGGCTTTGAGTCTTATTTCACCAACAATGAACCAAGGGCACAGAGGAGAGGTGATGGGGCTGCCCCCGGGAAAAGGCGAGAGGCGAGAGGCGAGGTGCCTACAGCCTCCCAGGGCGGCCCGCAAACCCAGGCCACCTTCCCTGAGTTTCACTTAAGCAAGAGAAGCAAGTTGCCTTGTTCGACAAAGGTCAGGGCTTTTACTCAAATATCTCCCTGAGAAAGTCTTGGAGGGAAACGCAGATGTGTTCCCTTTTATCCAGACATAATCTTAAACTTCTTACCTGTAAATGAAGTATTTTGGATTCATTATTTCGAAGCATTTCCTTTTGTCTCTCAATTTCAATTTCAAAGCTGCATATCTGGTTGTGCAAACTCTGTATGCTCTTGTTTTTTTCTACACTTTCATTCTGCAGCAAGGAAACCTGAAAAAGAAAGTCTTCAATTAAGCAAACAAACAGTGAGTTTAATACCAATTTATAACAATTATAATAGTGGTAATTAAATGTTTACAATACAGGCCTTCTATCAGCTCAGTGAAGGAGTTCCAGGAAAAAAAAAAATCCCTTCACACAGGAAATGGGAGTCCTGGTAGTTTAACAGGGATCCTACAACTGCATTTCTCAGAATCTCTCCCAAGAATCAAATAAGATGAGGCAAAGTGCAGCAAGGACTGAATTTCAGAATGGATGCTTTTTCAAGTTTTTGCTGAAAACTAATAAATCTTTTATCAGAGTGGCTTTCAAACTTGGACAAGGAAACATAATAGGAAACACATCCTTACACCCCACCTCTTGTGCACAGACACTTGTGTACGTGTGCATATCCCTAAAAACGGGGATCTCAAAACCACATCTGCCCTGATCACAGTGCAGCCGGATACTTTCTCTTTTACTCTATTTTACTTTTGAAAATGCTAGCTGCAACCCACTAAATTATTTCACGTCCACCAGTGGGCCATACACGCCCTTTGAAAAGCTCTCTCAACGGAACGAGGGAGCACGATGGGAACAGTCTCGCGCGCTGCAGTGAGTCCTGGGGCCAGCCTCCCAGCCTCCCTGCCCCCGCCACAGAGGAGCTGCCGACTGGGGGTGCCAGGAAGGGTCTGCTGGGGGGGCGCCATTCCCAGCAGGGAACCCACCTTTGAGTCTTTCAAAGTTCCTTTCTGAAAAATAATTGGCTCCCAAGAGCCAATTTACACTGGTCTTACAAGCCCCAGGGTGAGGAGTTCAAGGGCGATCCCACCAGGCTTCTTTCTCACAGTGTTTCTACGAGGGGCATTTTGGCCCCTGGAAAGGTTCCCTCCGCCAGCAGCTGTGTCCACGCGCAGATGCGGCCGCCATCCTGGAAGACGCGGAGCTCCGAGATGGATCGGAACAGCTCTACTCGCAGGTGCCTCTCTAACACCTCCAGCACCTGAGGACGGTCTGGCCGTGGGGATGGCCCACGGGCATCTCAGGACACATCTGGGTTCCTGACCTTGTCCCCTCTGAAGAACAACGAGCCTGAAGTGAGGCGTCCTTACGTTACTCAGTCTGCTCGGCAGGCAGCACCTCTGGGCGCTGTCTCAGTCTATTTTATTTATAACCAAGGTATTTATGAAGGAATACAGAACTTGCAAGATATACTTCGCTCTCCTAGGATTTCACTCAGCACAAACAGACTTTCCTCCCTAAACTACGCTGTCTCCCAGGCCCACAACCTCCTCCACGTGATCAGCCTGCAGCGCCCAGGCTGGGGCACAGGTAGCAGGCAGCGGCATTTTTGTTTTTTCTGAAATTACAATTCACTCACTCCCATCTGTCAAAGATGGACACAATTCCCAGGCTCCTTATTCTCACACCCCAAAAAAGAAATATCATGCACACGGGCCAACCTTTCTGATAAAAATCTCAGTAATATCTCCAAAACCAATGGTGATTTTTTCTGCAGCAAATCAAGCTACCTGAGGATGACGGAAATATCTCACACTGATGATCACACACCGTGCCGCATCCAACTCTTAACTTCTTAATTTAGGGACTGCCCTTAGACTGACGTTTTATTTATTTACACATTTTAATCAAGGATCCCAGCCCCTGGGTGCCTGCAGACCCCTGCTTTCACCAGTCTACCAGGTATAGGAAAGTCTACCTGGCAGGTGTGTTTCCAAGAAGCACAGTGTGACATCCACACAGCAGATGAAAACAGGGGCCCCCTCATCCTTCCTGAGACCCTCCTCACCAGGAACATCCTCCACCCCAGCCTGTTTTGGTGGGCACTCCACACTTCCCTTTGATTTAAGCTTTCCTAAAACATAAGATGGGTGTTTTTAAGCCTGGATTTTACAAAAAGTTTTCTTTAGTTTGACTGTGAATATAATAATCAGTGTTTCTGAATCAACTCAGACGTTCTATTTTCTAGTATAGATGAACAAAATAACTCAGGAGATTCCAACTGAATAATTCTATGATGAGAAATAAATTGCCATTTTAAGAAAATACAAGTATCTGCATTCATCGTCCAGGTTTTGCTCTTGGGCCCAGTGAAGAGAAGCCAGCTTCTCACGAACACAAGCAAGGATGCGCAGGGCGGAGGCCCGGATGACCTGAGCAGTGGGCACGGAGTCAGGGAGAGGCTCACGCTCCAGCAAAACCAAGAGGACAGACGTTTCAAATGTATCAGCAGCAACTCGGCCCCCTCTCGGCTGGTGTACAGAGGGAGAAGCTCTGGGGAGGGGTGCTGGCTGTGCGGCTGTGTCCCAGAGCTTCCAGCGATGCAATGCGGATGCTTTGAGGAGGACAAGTGTGGAGGTAGCAGGGAAGGAGGACGCAAGTGACAGGATGACCCCCGCGTGCCCCACGGCGATGGCCCTGAGGACGACCGTCCTGAGAGCTGAGCGCACGGCAGCCCAGCCCCGCTCAATGGTTATATAACTAGCACAGCTGGAATAACCAATTCACTTTACATGAAAGGAAGAACCTTTTAGATAAATGAGGAGCCGTATCTGTGAGAGACCAAAAGCCCTGAGATCTATGCCTTTAATTAAAAAAGGCAGAAACAATGCATTCTTCAAAAAGAGGGGAAAAAAAGATTCATAGGTAAATCGTCACTGAACTCAGAGCAAATATGTGCTCCTGGGAAAGTCACAAATGATTCAGGTAACAGATTTTATTTCACTGATAAACAGAAGGCTTCTCCTGCCCCACGTGTGTACACACAGCACGCAAATCCTTTCATTGGTTCTCATCTCCAGCTTAAGCATTTATATTAAAAAAACTATTTTATGTCAGATTTAATAAACATCTTTTGATTTAAAACTTTAGACTCTTTTAAGTACATTTACGTTTTAAATTGCTTGGATTTAATACTCAAAACAAGATATTCAAATCTTTACAAACCTTTAGAAAGCAAACATCAACACCCTGGCTGCATCCTAGTGTCCTCCCACCGCAAGCTCTCAACACGTTGAATATCAAATTAATTTCTTATCTGTGTACATAAGCCACAAGCCACAAGCCACAGCGGGAGATCCTATAACCTCCTTCTCTATCAAGTCTTGGAGGTTTTCATCTTTTCCTCAGGTAAGAAGGCCCAGAGAGCTGAGCACCACAGGACACACTCCCCAGGAAGGAGTGCTACGTGGGCGGGGGCCTGCTGAGGAGTCCAGACCCCACAGCTGGGGCCCCTCGAGGAGACACCCAGGAGAGCAGGTGTGTCCGGGAAGGGGCTGCGTGGTCCCCCAACACCCATGGTCAACAGTCACACTCGCGATGTGCAACTGTCCTCTCCTCGTCTCCAGGAAGACAGAGGATGGTAAAGCAGGTGACACTGGTGACCTTCCAGATCGGGGGTCGGCAGGCTTTTTCTGTAAAGAGCCAGAGAACAGTTTTGGGGGCTGTGCGGGCCGTACAGTTTCTATCTCTGCTCATCCATGCTGCCGTCCTGGTGCAAAGCAGCCACGGATAATACGAAAATGAGTGTGTGTGGCTGTGTTCCAATAAAGCTTTATTTACAAAAAGATGGGGTGCGGGGTGGACGGGGGTTGGAAGTGACAATCCCTGTCCTAGATCAATTCTAAGAGAAGCACAATGTGATTTTTTTTTTTAAAAAAAAAAGCACTTCATAGCTGCTTGGCAATTAAAAAACAAACAGCAAGGACTTCCCTGGTGGCACAGTAGTTGAGAATCTGCCTGCCTATGCAGGGAACACAGGTTCGAGCCCTGATCCGGGAGGATCCCACATGCTGTGGAGCAACTAAGCCCGTGCGCTACAACTACTGAGTCTGTGCTCTGGAGCCCGCGAGCCACAACTACTGAGCCCACGTGCCACAACTACTGAAGCCCACGCACCTAGAGCCCGTGCTCCCCAACAAGAGAAACCACCGCAATGAGAAGCCTGCTCACAGCAATGAAGACCCAATGCAGCCAAAACTAAAAATAAATAAGTAAATAAATTTATAAACAAACAAAAACCCAAAGAGCAAGCTAACAAAACCACACAGCTTCATTTATAAACTCAGGATCACTTGAAGAGAATTTACTTTTTTGACACTCTTGATGCTGTTTCTTTTATGCAAAATCCATTACCAACCATAAACAAGGTTTTCTTCTTTAAATAATTTGAAGAAAGTATTAAAAACCAACAAAAGCAGGAGGCGGTGCGTCGTACCTTTTTCTCTAGAGAGTTGCTCCATTCTTTGAGTAAGTTGACATGCTGCACCGCGGAGCTGGCCTCGTGGGCCTTAATCTGCTGGTTTGTCCCCTGCGAGAATAAAGAGGCAACGCGTTACCCAACCTCACTCCGCCGAAGTCAGAGAGACTCGTAGCCGACCTCAATCCAGCACTACACGAGGCGGGGTGACTTATTCATGGACGGTTCACAGGGGATGTCCAGCCTCAGGAGGGCTCAGTGGCCCCTGATCTACTGTGTGCAGGTGAGGAGGCTGTTTCGAGAAGAACGGAGCAGCTCAAAGCCGAGACACTGCGAGTTCTACAACAACTATCTCGAGGCCGTGAGCTTCGCTCCTCAAGCTTCTTATCAAGGGCCTTCTTACCTACGTTTCATACTGGTAACAGCAAGAAACTAAATTTTAGGTATATCATTTTTGTCCCCTAAAATTTTTTTGCGTTAAAATATAAATGGAAAATGTTTAGACACCTGCAAGTCATAGCTAGAAGCTGCTATAATAATCTAGCGAATATGTAATCAAAGTAAGATTCTAAATGAGTTATTAAAGTATTAACTTACCAGTGAAATACACTGTATTACTGTTCTTAACTATCCTATGTATACTTAGAAAGTTACATACAGAACATAAACAATCTACAGAGTACATAAGATGCAGACCATCTCAGAGTCAGTAACAAGTGTGGGAAACCGTTCTTCATATATTTAACAAAGTAATTGGTGTAAGAATATAATTTGTTTTGAAACTGGAATACTTAAAAGCCACAGAAAGCATTTTAATGATCTCCAAAACATATACTCTGTACATAGAATAGTCATATATATATGTTGATACAAGTATTGCTATATATAAACATATATATATACATACACAGAATGAATGATATATATGTACATACGACATAACAGTGGTGAGGGCTCAGTCTCATAAGAGACTGAAGCAAAGGGAAAGCTATAGTCATTCTTACTCTCAGGCTTTTTACTTTCTAAGAAAATACTGAGATGCCAATATCTCTGTATTGATTTCACAATAATGTACTGATAATACATAAAAATCAAACACAAAATACTTTAATTAGAGTATATACTGCCCTTTGATAGTTCTAAGGTCAAGATATACATTTAAATGAAAACTAATTCAAATTCACTAGCCATCTCCGATGTGTTAAAAAAACAGAAACAAAAACAAAAACCCAGGACCAGCTTTCTCACGGCCCAGGTGTGGCAGTGGCAGAGACCTCCTCTCCACATGGCCCTCCGGGCACGTGCCTGTGGCATGTACATGGAATGCACTCTGGACACACGCACGTGCGATCCTCACAACTGTGCACGGATGCACACACTGCCGAAACCACGTCCAGTTTGCCAGTGACTTACATTCAAGTAACAGCTCAAATTCCATAACTATCTACCTAGAAACCCCACCGAATGTCAGTTCTGCTTGTCCCATTCACTAACTGGTTTTGAATGTAATCGTTCTCCTAATGCATTAACTCCCCCTCAGCACAGGTGTCTACCTCAAGTCTCACGACACCCCCGGCCTGGAAAGCGAGCACCCACATCTGCTGCACGTGGCTCTCTCGTCACCCGTGCAGCAGGTGACTCAGTTCCATGGCAAAACTGAAAGCCCAGAGCTTGCATGTTAAAATGTTAATAGAATAACTTTCTCTCATGGTGGAATGTCAGTGACTGGGAAGGACAAATGTCGGATACTGACCTGAAAAACGCAGCCATAGCGCTTAAAACTACAGGTGCTGGGGGCATTGACACACTCTGACAAGTGTGCACTCAACTGCAACGGGAAAGAGACGTGAGTTGTGGCACGAACGTTTGCATGAAAATGTTCAAACATATCAAGGGCACAGATAGCATCTGGGTTGTACTATTACGAATGGTGTTTATCAGCTACAGGTGTGTATATAGCATCTGCTTCCTAGACTTATATGCAGTAAATATACAGTATCATCACGTGTATACACATATATACACCAATATACAGAAATACATTTACTATAACATTTCTTAAACTTGCAGTTTCTTTAGAACAAGTTGTTTTGCGACATGCTGTCTGCAGTGCCAGAATTTTAAAAAGAAAGGAAAAAAAACATAAACTGAAATGCACATTTAAAGACTATAAACAAAAACTGCATGAAACACAAAAAATAGGAAGCATTCAGGATGCAGCTGGGTCACACACCTGATATACAGCACACGAAATAGATACCTTTCCAAAGCAAGCGTACACAAGGTCTCATCACTCTCAGTACTTCTGAATGGCCAGAGATTCAAGTAGCTTTTCAAAGACCTCTAAGGTCACTCTAACAACATGAATCTTACGATGGTTACCTCCAGTTCATGGAGGACGATTAGGAGGGGCTGGGAGAGGGTAACTCCCCTTGCAAGGAAAAACCCCTGTGTTCAGCTTAAATGTCAGCAAATCATCAAATAAAGACCACCTACGGTGCCCCCTCAGGAGTAAAGGGAATTGAAATACCTACATTTTAAAGACACAGTGTTTTGTGTTAGGCTAATGCAATTTAAGGATAAGTTCTTTCTTTACTGAAGAGATTCTCATCGGGAAACTCGAGGGATAGATCTTCTTTATAGAAAGCCATCAGACCCTGAATTGGGAGAGTGGCCAGTGAGCGTGGCGCACAGCGGCCCCGGGAACGCGCTTCCCCGCGAGCCAGCGCACACGCACTCCCGGAGGCTCGCGGGATGTGTCACTCCGGTGGGTGCAGGCGGCTTCTCCACCTTCTCCTCCTGTCCTCCAGGACAAAGACATTCCTCTCCCTTCAGGTCAGTATTGAGGACAAGAGTGAGCGGCTCACAGGACGGCCCTCCCGCCTGAGGGACCCACCTGACCATGGCCAAGGCCAGCCCTGCAGAAGGTCTGAGCCAGGGTGGGGTCGTGGTGGCCGCAGAGGCTCTGGCCTGCAACTGGAGGAAAGCACCCCAAGGGTACATTGCAGGTGACGGGCGCAGAAACCCGAAAGGACACCGTGTGCGTAGTAACATCAGTTTGAAAATTTTAAAACATATTCTTTCAGTGCCATCAATACAATCGTGAATCTGACCAGTTAACACTCCTAATGTTAAAATCAGGGTCATATCGAGGTTGACATTGTTTTCAGTGCACTAACTGAAAGGGCTGTACTTTTTTCAAACTGGCTTTATCATCATTAATCTCAGAGCCCTACAGAATTTACCAGAGCTTGGGGATAAAAGCAAGAATCATCTGTAAACCAATAGCACCTTTCACCAGAAACCCAAGATAAATGCAGGTTTAAAGTTTTTTTTTTGTTTTTTTTAGGTTTAAAGATTTTTAAAAATAAAAATAACTTAGAGGCAAAATGGAGGCAGCTTTTGCCCCGAATATAGACAGTCCTGAGTGAGTAAAAGTTTAGGAAGGTACATAAAACCCAGGAAATTATTTCAACAATACAGACTCTTCGTACATTCACTTTAACAGAGGGACTTTCCAGTTGTGGAAATAATCTACGTGCGTTTCCCTGCCGCTCCCAGAGGCACATTCAGGGGCCCAGAGACCACCATCGCCAGTCCAGACCCTGCCCTTGCCCAGCAGAGTCAACGTCCAGGGAGGGTGCACCTCAGTGAGAGTGGCCTTCGGCCCACACGGGTCCTCTCGCTGTCATGGACGTGAGAGACTGAGCTCCCCTCCCCCATATCCAGGTGTAAAATTCCAGACTGTTGAAAAGGCTGAGGTGAGCAGGCCCCTCAGATCAGAGAACCCAGGACCAAGGGAATCGGGCGTGGGGACCGGGGGGGTGGGGTGGGGCACGCACCCACCGAGCCCATAGGAGCCCCAGACGGTTCCCAGAACACCAACCAGAGGGGGTCCAGGTCAGGATCAGATACGAAAACATTAAGAATCCTTGGAATTGTTCCTTCTGGATATATCCTGATCAAAATGAGGTTACTGCAAAATCTACCTGCCTTAAAGCAAGTGTGCCCGAGGGCAGCGTGATGTGCACAGCCTCTGGGGAAGGCTGCCCAGGTGCCTTCCCAGCGGCCCCTGAAGTGTGGGCACCACCCCTGCACCCACTTGCCCCCCGGCACAGGTCCTGTACAGCACGTGTGGCCTAAGTGGTTCAGGAGTATTTCTAAGTTAACTGATTTCCTTGAGATAATCTTAGAGTGATTCCTAGTTTACAGATTTAAACCTAAAAAGTGTCACCTTTGCTTGCATTGTAAATATTCCCATTTTCTCAATTCTTAATATTTTGCTCTGAATTTACCACTTTGTAGCTTTTAATTGTTTGTTTCTGAAATATCTGACTTCCCAAAACAGCATGAGGGTTTTCATTGTTTTTGTACTGTAAGTTATCACTATCACAATCTGTGAAAACCTCTGACCTCAGCTTTAAGGGAAGAGCGGGGCCCTGAAGGATCCCCAGCTCCTGCACAGGCCCGGCCACGCCCCTTACCTCGCTCCTCAGAAGGGTCTGGACACTGCACTTATGAGGGCAGGACACCACCACGCAGGGACACTCGGTGTCTTCGTGTTTCTGAAGGAGAAAGAGAGAGTGTTGCCAACTCTGAAACACAATCCACCTTCCCTCAGATCCCACCAGCGTTCCCAGCGTCCCCACAATGACCCAAGGGAAGCCCTCTGCTCACGGTCATGTCCTTGAGTAACAAGACTCACATCACACTTGGACGGGTCGCTATGTTACACAAGTTTGAGTGCTCAAAAGAATGCCTCTCACGAGAGCTACTCAGATATGACTGGTCGGGGCCACTCATGGGAGCACAGCCCACCGGAGGGGCATCCTCACGGCAGCTTCCCTCTAGCTGTGTCCCCTCTGCTGATGCTTCCCTGACACCTGCGCCCAGGTAGGCTGGGCCTTGGCCTCCCTCACACAGCAGGTGGATGGCAGGGCCCAGCCTCTGCTGGTTGGAGAGAAGGACAGTTCTCCTCTGGCTTCTCAGTTTGGGGTCTGGAAATGATGCTTCTCAAGAGCCTGAAAACAATGTGATCTCCTGGGTGTTTAAATTACTGTCCTGATCTCTGATCTTCCTCTAGTGCGTGGTAAACGTGCATACATTTTGGTGTAGCCCTTCTCTGGAGGGTACAGATTTCAGCACAGAGCCTGGATGACGGTGACTGTTCAACTCGGTGCCCCAGGCCCCTGCTGGGCACCTGTCCGGTACACCTGTCCACAAGTGAAGGGCAGGCAAGAGCTCCCACGAGGAGAGCAAACCCAAGGCTCTGGAGAGCACCTCCAGACACATGACAAAGGGCCGCTGCAGGGAGGCCGACGCAGGCAGAGCCAGACCTGCCACGTCACACAACCGTGGGAGGCCAGGCTCCCGGAGGTGGCATCCCTCGGCAAGAAGAGAATGTGGCGGGTTTTCCTCTGAGGCCCCGGGACACTCCCAGTTCTCCTGGCTGGGCCTCCAGTTAGGCCGCTGTTGAGGTGTATCTGGGGCCGCGCTGGCTGCCGGGCCGTCTGACCCAGCAGGCGTGCAGGTCAAGAACACGGCGCCCGAGAGGACACTCCTCTCCTCCGGGGAGGCCTGGAGCCAGGTGCAACACCATCTGAAGTCCCTCGTCTGGACCAGCACCCTGCGGGCTGTGCAGCGCGGAGAGGACACCTGGACGCGGCCGCTCTGCTCCGGGGCCTGGTCCCCAGAGGCCTGCAGGGCCCACGGTGGGCGAGCCCACGGCTGTCCCGAACTCAGCAAAAATCACCTGACTGGACTGAGCCTGACCAGCACCTCCCAAGAGGGGACCCCCGGCGGATGCCTGGCCGTGCTCAGAATCCCTAAGAGTTCCCAGGTGCCATCGCGCCTTTCAGGGGGAAACCTCGGGCCAAACAGCTTCTCTCTGCCTCACCTGTAAGAGGGGGTGTGACCAGCCCTCCCTCAGAGGGCATCTGTGAGGACAGAATCCGTCACGGGCCCGGAGAACTAACGTGGCCGACACTCCACGGACGCCACGCCCCCCTCCTGCGCCTGCCCTCGACCCCGCCTTCATTCCCCAGGCCAGGCCTGCCCTGGGTGTCAGGGGTGGCCTGACCAGGACAAACAGATGATCACCACTGCGGCAGGGGGGCTGGGAGCGAGCAGCGGGGGTGGTGGCCTGGGAGGGCGCCTGAGGAAGAACCAGGGGTGGGGGCAGCGTACCGGGGCGGGCAGAGCAGGGGGCAGCAGGAGGTGAGGCTGGGGGCCCGCAGGCCATTCCCATCAATAGCTCTGTGTATCTTGGCAGATCTGTGCAAGGACGTCCAAACGATGAATGTCTAGAAATGGGCTTCTTTGCCCTTCTTTCAAAGGGTAGAGCATTTAAAATGGGATTTGGGGGCTTCCCTGGTGGTGCAGTGGTTGAGAGTCCGCCTGCCGATGCAGGGGACACGGGTTCGTGCCCGGTCCGGGAAGATCCCACATGCCGCGGAGCAGCTGGGCCCGTGAGCCATGGCCGCTGAGCCTGCGCGTCCGGAGCCTGTGCTCCGCAACGGGAGAGGCCACAACAGTGAGAGGCCCGCGTACCGCAAAAAAAAAACAACAAAAAAAGGGATTTGGAGGGGTATTGCCAGACTGCCCTCCAATCAGCCTACACAAGCCCACCCTCACTGCAGTGAGAACGCACGGCCCCAATTGAATTCTATCAAACTTTCCCATCTCTGACAGTGACCGGTGAAAAACAATGAGTATGATTTGCAATTCTTTAATGATGTGTAGTTATTAGTATCTTTTTTATGTTAACCATTTATATTTCCCGTGAACTGCCTTTCATAGCTTTTGTCCACTGCAGTGGGTTGAACAGTGACCCCTGAAGTTCATGTCTCCCTGGAACCTCAGAATGTGACCCCGGTTTAGGAAAGAGGGTCTCTGCAGATGTAACGAGTTAAGAGGCCACCCTGGATTAGGCTGGGCCCTGAACCTAGTGACACTGTCCATGTAAGAGGAGAAGACGTACAGCAGGAAGACTGCCATGAGGACATGCAGGCAGAGGTTGGAACGGTGCAGCCGCAAGTCTGGGAGCCCAAGGACCGCAACCCCCAGGAGGTGGGGAGGTGAGGGAGGGGTCTTCTCTAGAGCTTCCAGAGGGGCATGGCCCTGAGGCAACCCTGGATCCAGACTTCTGCTTCTAGGACTGTGAGGGAACAAATTTCTGTTGTTCTAGGCCACCAGCTTTGTGGTACTTTGTTATGACAGCCAAAGGGATACACCCGTTTTCCAAAAAAAAAAAAAACCTGTTAATCTGTCGATATGTAAGAACTCTCCACATATTAATGAAATCTGTCCTGCCTGTCAAAGCAAGAGTGACTTTGATACACACACAGAACGATATCACGCGTGTGTGGGCCACAAAGCATAAGTGCATAGTGAGCGCCCACCAGGGACAAGGGTGTAACCAACGCCCATCACCTGCAGGCTCCTCTCCTGCCTCGCCCCCGCCTTCTCCGACTAAAACCACAAGGCTGAACCTGCGCTTTTACTTCCTTTGCTTAAAAAAAGGTCTCCTTACACGTGTATGTGTAACAGGTAAGATACTGTTTCGTCTTGGCTGCTTTTGAATTTTGTTAACACGGAATTCCGCCTTTCGACTCTTCTGCGACCTGGCTCAACGTCACGCTCCTCAGGCGGGCGAATCCACGAGTTGCATGAGTGGACTCGTGGATTCCACTGTCACCGCTGTCATACAACCTTCCCTGCTGTGCACACTGTCCACGGGGTCCGCTACAAGTGACGTGTCTGTTCTCCAACAGATGGACGTTTGGATCGTTCCCAGATCTCTCTGCTCCTCTGGTTATGCCTGACATACCCTCTGCAGTGCATGTGCGACAGTTTCTCTTAAACATCTAGGAGAGGGACTGCTAGTTGAGAACATGCGTTTTCAACCTAATAAAATACTGCCACGTGTTTGCCAAAGTGGCTGTACCTGTACGTTACAGTACACAGTTGACCCTTGAACCTGGGTATGAACTGCGTGAGCCGACGTACACGTGGATTTTCTTCACTAGGTGTGCACTGCGGCACTACCCGACCCACGGTCGGCTGACGCTGTGGGTGCGCGACCTCGGCTAGGGGGGCTGACTGTAACGTTATACTTGTGTTCGAGACTGCTCGGAGAGTCTGCGCCCAGCCCCTGTGTCACCCAAGGGCCAAACGTTCCCCTAAAACGAGATCTTTACAATTCTTGACTTTTCACAAATTAACAGAACTGTTTAAAGAGAATAATATTCGATAATTTCTGGGCTAAATGGAAAAGAAGAGATTTTTTTCTGACACTTTAAATTCTGCTATTAGATTAAAAAAAAACAACTTGAAAATAGCTGCCGGTACCATGGTTTAAAGATAGAAAAGAAATGCTCACGTGAACTGCAATGGTCCAGACAGTCAGTGCGCTTTTTGATTTTTTTGATGGGGACCATTTTTAAAGTCTGTGTTGAATTTTTTTTTTAATTTATTTATTTTTGGCTGCATTGGGTCTTCATTGCTGCATGTGGGCTTTCTCTAGTTGCGGTGAGCAAGGGCTACACTTCATTGCGGTGCAAGGGCTTCTCACTGCGGCGGCTTCCCTTGTTGCGGAGCACGGGCTCTAGGTGCACGGGCTTCAGTAGTTGTGGCTCTCGGGCTCTAGAGCTCAGGCTCAGTAGTTGTGGCGCACGGGCTTAGTTGCTCCGTGGCATGTGGGATCTTCCCGGACCAGGGCTTGACCCCGTGTCCCCTGCATTAGCAGGCGGATTCTTAACCACTGCGCCACCAGGGAAGCCCTCTGTGTTGAATTTTGCCACAGCATTGCCTCTGTCTTCTGCTCTGGCCCCTTGGCCGCGAGGCCTGCGGGATCCTAGCTCCCCAACCAGGGACTGAACCGCACCTCCTGCGCTGGAAGGCGAAGTCCCTGGAGCCTCGGCACTTTATCAACCTGTATTTTATCAACATTGATGTATCTGTCACACCACAAAACGCAGGACAGGGAGGAAAGTCAGGATGAACTGGGGCTTCAGGCCTAGGTTAAGCAACGGCTCTTTTTAAAAATAACCTTAAGGCCTGAGAGGATGAGACTGTGAGGGTTGAAAGAACAAGACTTGGGAGCCAGATCCCACCACTGCTAACAGGGCGAGGGCCCGGGGGGAGTCTTGGCCGCTTCCAGGTGGGTGAGCAAGGGCGGATGGGTGTGGCCGCCTGCCAGCGACGAGGGCCCCAGGAGCCGGAGGCTGGCGCACAAGCAGCGAGCCCACGCAGGGCGCCTCTCACAGTTATCACAGGTGGACAGAAAGTAACATCTGCCCCAAGACACGCTGCAGCACCAACACTGATAAAACAGTTTTAAAAGTTTTCATCACAAAAGCATAGTAAGATTTAATTTAATTTAATTTAATTTGCACAACTCAGGTCCCAAACTGGTAATTACCACTTTGTGCCTCTGCACCTGCTGTGTCTCTCTCTCCTGTCTGCAGTCAACAGATTGAAGACCCAGATCAGAGCAAACGCCACCTCCTCTCCAAAGCCCTCCTGGACCCTATCAGGCCATGTTTAACTGTCTCTTCCCATACCACCATGTACATAATTGTATATCTGACTGTCTCCCCTACCAGACCGTGAAAGGAAGGGGAGAGACTGCAATCTACTCTTGTGTGTCCTGAGCAACTAGCTCAGGGTCTGGCGCCCAAGAGCAGTCAACAAACGTTTCATGACTCCATGTGTGATGCCGTTATTCCAAAACCAACCTCTTTAAGCCTCGGCTGGAGCCCAGAGCTGGTTACTCATAGGCTGTTTAACTGACATGCTTACACTTCTTTCTCAGATGAAAATTAATTCCTGGATTCTATCCTGCAAATAAAGGTAATTGATTTTGGGCCAGAAGCAAAGTGTAACTTTGATAGCAACATAGTAACGGGTAAGGTCAGGAGTACTGCTCATTGGGTACACCGTCTCATTCACTTGAATTTAATTACTGAAGAAATTAGAAACACTACTGCTATTTTTCAAAGGGGAGGGCACAGTTGTTCAAGGTTATTAATAACTGGAAACGACAAGAGAATCATACAGGAAACAGCTTTCACAATGGAAGAATCCCAGGCACAGGAAAGTTATACAAGGTAAGGTAAAATGCAGATCGTAGAATACGTCTCATTTCACAAAGAATAACAGAGAAAACTCTTCCTAAATTTGGGTCAAAGTACTCCCGAATATCCACCAGGAACTCGACTGTGGCCCTCACGCCTGGCTGCTCTTCCACGGTCCCCTCCCATCTGGTGACCCACCAGTCGCCATCCTGCCTCGGCCAGAAGCCAATTCCCAGCCCCTCCAAGCCCAGCCTCTCAGCAGCACCTGCGCCACACACCCTGCAGCTCCGCCTGCCTCTGGGACGTCACTCTCCTGACTCTTCCACGCCGGCCACGCCTTTGCTGGGCGACCTCCTCCTCTTAGTATGCTGTAAGCATCATGTGCCCCAGTCCTCTGTCCTCCGACTCTGGCCCTTCTCTCTACTCGCTCCAGTCCCAGGGCTGCAAGTACCACCTATTTACACATACCTATGGCCCAGACCACTCCCTATCCCCCCGAAAGCCTCCTCTCTTCCCCTGAGCCCCACTTCAGTAGGACACTCCGGTTGGTCCAGCTGCTCTAGTTACAAACGCTGGGCATCCTCCAAGCTCATACTCCATAACTCGAGCCATCGGCTAATCCCACTGGCTCTGCGTTAACTGTGACCGCATCTGTCCCTTGCTCAAGGCTGCCCCCCGTCAACTTCGCACCTCGCCTCTGCTCTGTGCGAGGGGAAATCTGCCTGCTGAGTCTGTTCCATCTTGGAGCCTGAGCCCCCCGCTCGCTGCTGCTCCCTCTGCCCCAGTGCTCTTCCTGCATCGTCCTGACTGCCTCAGAAGGGCCCGCCCTGATCACCCCTCCTCCCCTGTTACCAGTTTGTCTTCATAGTACTTATGATCTCTTCCCACTGGAAGATGAGGGTCACCACTGAACCTGCAGCTCCTAGAACAGTGCCCAGCACACAGCAGGTATGCGGTAAATACGTATTCAACAAACAGACAAATATCTGAAGGTCTCTACAACACTGACTCTTTTTAAAGTTTGTCCTCCATCCCAACACCTGTTTCTCTTTGATTTACATATAAGTGATCGGATTCTAACATGCGCACAATATAAAACCCTGCCAAAATAATGGAGGCATGAAAACATTTTAAATTCTCATCTCTCTCCAGGAGAGACCGCTGCACCTCAATATTGCAGGATAAATTACCCTGTTGAAGTGATGGTTATGTCACAGAGCCGTAAAATGATTAAGCAATCCAACAAGATTTTAGAGGCTATTCCCTGGCACAAGTGAAAAATTCTACCTTTTTTGAATAATCGGTCTTCATTTTTTGGGCACCCCAAATGGCAGTCAATCTAGGCAATGGAAAATTAATTGCATAAATCAAAATGGGCAAAACAAATGAAGCTTAACTCTGAAATAAAGTCAGATGAAAATTGCTATTTACCCCTATCTTGTCTCTTTATTTCTGTTAGAATAGTCATTTAACAAGCTATCCTGCGGACAAACGACATCTGGATGGAGTAGAAGGTGGGTGAGACAAGAAAACACCGCACCTGCAGCGTTATCATTGGGACCTGGCTTCTGCAGTGGCCGCACGTGGCCTCACGGTATTTACAGGCCTTGTCCACGTGGTCACGCAGGTCCTTCCTCAGCACCTTCTCTTTGCAGTCGGCACGGACACACAAAAGTTCCTCAAACTGGCAATCATTCTTCAAATGCACCTGTGAGACAAAACAATTCAAAGTTCTTAATCGGCAAAACTCTAATCTGAAATACCAAATTCTAGCCTCTATGCAATTAAATCCCAAAAAAATGTTTCTATCTGCTGCGAGATCAGCTTTTCACAGAGAATAGTGACAAATGTATCAAGAGACACTGAATTTCATGTTCCATTTAATGATTACTCAAACTATATTGCTTTTGAAGAATTAAGTCAATTAACTTTTCTTCCTGGATAAATAAATGGTTATCTGCTAAGAACTTTGTTTTATTCCAATTCAAATATCTTTCCAGGATAAAATATGATACTAATCAAAAAAACATAAGAAGTTACGTGGAATTTCATGGTTATAAAAAGGAGAAGGTTTTAATGGGCCTTCTACAGTCAAAATTCAATTCAGATTTTTCTACTCTAAATAGGGTGGGGTGTTCAAAAACCAACCGACAGTTCTGCCTATGATGTCATTAAAAATAACATTTCATACCTAAATGGCTCTGACTGCTGTCATAGTTGGTTGTGTCTGAAAGATTAATGCAAACATGATCTTAAGGGGCCACGTCGTACGGACCAGGGACTCGTATTTCTGGATGTAAAGCCGACACCTCACATCCCCACTTACCAGCAGGTGCCCCAGTGCTAACTGCTCTACACAGCCTCTGCCTTCGTTCCTACAGTATATCTGAAGGGCCAGAATCTCTCTCTTGCAGCAATTATCCTTAAACACCTGAAATTGAAAGTTAGCTATTTTAGAGGATTAATATTTCTTAATCTCCACATGCTGCTACTTTAGACAAGGCAAAACCACTGTAAAAATACCACGGGAACATCCCTTAAGTGGGTCTCGGAAAGCATTAAGAACTATTTTAATCTAAGTAGAATGAAGGAGCCACCCCCACTAAGAGACACAATTTAAATAATAAAACCTTAACTACCGCCTTTTATTAAATAAACCAAAAGTAAGCAAGCTATACGGAACAACTGAAGATCACTTTGGAGCAGCACACATTTTGGATTAACTCTGACACGCTCAGGACGAGGACACACCAGGACCAAGTTCACATCTGGATCCTGGAGATTTCAGGCACCAGCACTGCCGCAGGTGGGACCTCCCACCAAGGGACCAGGGCAGAGCCCGCTACAACTTGGTGCCTTTGTAGATCCTTGCCAGAGAAAGAGAGAAACTACTGTAAAAGATAATATTTTGCAGATGGTTTGTAAAACATTTATCTTGGTTCTTGCTCCTAAGGTTATGTCACTAATAACTCATTTTTCACCAAGAAGAAAGCATTAGCCTGCTACGTAAGAAAATTTTTCAAATTTTTATTTATTTATTTATTATTTATGGCTGTGTTGGGTCTTCGTTTCTGTGCAAGGGCTTTCTCTAGTTGTGGCAAGCGGGGGCCACTCTTCATCGCCGTGCGCGGGCCTCTCGCTATCGCGGCCTCTCTTGTTGCGGAGCACAGGCTCCAGACGCACAGGCTCAGTAATTGTGGCACACGGGCCCAGTTGCTCCGGGGCATGTGGGATCCTCCCAGACCAGGGCTCAAACCTGTGTCCCCTGCATAGGCAGGCAGACTCTCAACCACTGCGCCACCAACGAAGCCCAAGAAACTTTTAAAAATATATGTTGCAAAGACTGCGGTTAATCCAATAATGAAAATGTTTCCCTTTGAAAATGAAAACCTCCCTTTAATTTCATTTTTCCCTTGGAAAACAAATACTCTCAGTCCTTCTAACAACACAAGCTACACCGTCCTCATCCTCAGGCATTTCTAAGAAACGCCCACACGCTGACACGGTAACAGGGGGAACAGGGAGCTCAATATGCCCTTCTAGACTCCACAAGAAAAGAAATAGAAACAACAGCTGTTAAGAGTTAAAAATAAACTAATTTGGAGTCAAATCTAATCCTTTGTAAACATGACTTTTTAAAAAAGGTCATAATTTTAGATATTAAAGTAAACAGAACAGGTATTTTTAACCAGTAATAAATAAGCTTCCTTTCTGTGCCATTAAGTTCCTTTCCTTTTTTTTTTTTTTTTTTTTTTTCTCCTTTGGCTATGCCTCACAGCTTGTGGGATCTTAGTTCCCCGACCAGGGATCGAACCTGGGTCCACGGCAGTGAAAGTACCAAGTCTTAACCAATGGACTGCCAGGGAATTCCCTAAGTTTCTTAAATCATTTACCTTTAGGGAGAAAAAACATAGAATGAAAATATCAGAATAATAAAAGTACAGAATTTTAGAGCTGGAAAAGATCTAGTATCATTACTACAACTGTCCCATTTTACAGATGGGGAAGTGGAGGCCCCACGGTGGCCACTATCCTCAGTGACCCGCCGAGGGGTTGATCTCGGTCTCCCGGGGCCCAACCAACCCCACATTTTCCCATGAGGATCCATGGCTTCAGTCAGTCTCATTTATGATTCTTCAACAAATCTACTAATTCTTCTTCAGCTATCAATGCCATTGAAAAATAAGGATAATAACTCCGAACAATGAAATGAGACACTAAAAAATTCATCTCAGCCCATTGTTTCAACCTTTTCTCCTGGTCACATTGGTTAGATACATGTTAACAAGTTAACAGGTTGCCATGTTAAGACAAGAGGTAGAACTGAGTGATTTGTTTTTCTTAAAAACAATCCCTTCCAAGCTAAGTGAAGTCTTCAGTGGCAGATAAATGCTAAGGAAGAACAGGTGCATGGACGTTCGGCCAATTCTGTCTCTGAACCGCCCAGAGCAGGTGACACCGGATGCCCCGCCCTGGCAGCCCACGGGCACCTGTCACCAGCAACCCTCAAATCACTACACTCACCTGTGCTGCTTAACAACAAAGCCATGGGAAAACCCCAGAGTGAGAATTTTACTGTACAATTTAATGACCTACATTTAAAAAATTGTTCGGTTCATTCATCAAAATTTCAGAACCACATGTTTTTATTGATATTTTAAGTACTTCAAGAACGAGTTGTTTCAAACTAGAAGTGTGCCTGGCAGGGCCTGGCAGGGCCTGGATGGCCACAGGGATGGGTGACAAGGGCTCAGGGCCCACGGGGGAAGCTGGTGGGCGCCCAGGGCCCCTGCGTGCTCATCTGCAGGACACGTGAGCTTTTCCTGGCATTCTCAACCACGTGGGGGAGGGAAGGGCTGAACTCTCACACGTGTCTTAATGACTTCGAGACGCTGCCTGGGGGCAGGGAGAGAGCAAATCCAATGGAACCCCCCTCAGACTAGCACTGCTTGACGGTAGAGCGCAGGCATCTGGGATAAAGACCCGAGACGACAGTGCACATCTCTGCACTTTACTTACTCCTCACCCACCTGGGGGTCTTGGGAAGTGAACCCATTACTGACACAGGTGAGGAGACAGGCTCTGGGGTCACGCGGCTGGGGACCTGCCCAGCGGATCTGCCCCGTCCGTCCCGGTGCTTACATGACACAGTCCCCTGTCTCGACCCTGCTCCATCAGCTGTCAACTCAGAGAAACTCGGAACCAGGGCACTGGATGCAAACTACGTAGGAGGCACTACCCAGCGCAAAACAGTGACAAAACAATTTATTAAAAACCAAGAATACCTTGTCTTTGCTGATGCCTTCTCGACACGCAGTGCATTTCGGGCTGGAGGAGCTGAGGGGAAACACACAGTAAATGTGTTAGAGTGAAAGCCACCTTCTCATCTGAACCCACTGGATACGGTGAACCGTTCACTTTAGGGTCATGTCTGCCGTGCGAAGCTCAGAGCAACCACCAGAGCTTCAGGATGCCCCGGTGAATCTGGTTTAAATACGGTTTAAATAGGAGAAAAGGGTTAAAATTCTTTTCTTAATAGTAATTTTTCATAAGGAAGTTTTTAAGCAGAACAGCTTAGATCAGTCCCTCTTGGAAAGTCCCTTTCAATTAAAGGTGAGATTTTATGAAACCAAAAGCAGCTCTCTGTGAAGGGCTCTTCAGCGTGAGTGTCCACAGCCCTTGGGAAAGCCTCTGAACGGTTCTGCTTTATAAGCACAGTCAGGGCTTCCTCCACAGGCTATTTCCTTCACAGTGTATTGAAAGGAAGATGCAATTCCGTGGACTTGAACAGTGTGGGGATTTAAAGCTGACCCTGTCTAAAGAAACCACTGGTCTCCTACATTATTCTTGTCCCCAAACTCAGGACACCAGCCACTGCTCCCACGCTGCCCTGTTTTGGACTTGATTCTCACCCCATCCCGGGCCTGGAAACCACCTCCTAGAGATTAAAAATAAAAACTAATTTTGAGCGCTCCCTACTGCCAGGGCCCCTGCCCTAGACAGCCTGAAGGCGCCAGGAGTCCAGGCCAGGGAGCGGCAGCAGAGGCTTCAGCAGCGGGGGCAGGTGGGCACGCGCGCACTGGGGCCCTGCGGAGGGGCAGGGGGGCCGAGGGTCGGTGCGGGAGGAAATCAACGCGTTTTAAAATAAAAGCTCACTCATTCAGCCTACGTTAATATGGAGCTTGTGCCAAACTGTTTTAATCATGGGGATCTTTTCACACCCTTAGACCCCGGGGCTGAGTGGCATCTGGGCGGGATCCCCTGACACCTGCAGAACACAGAACAGGAGGAGCTCAAGAAGCAAAGAAGGGCCGAAACCAGCAGAGCAACAGCCCCCGGCCGCTTCCGCGGCGCCAGAGTGCAGGGAAATCAGGTGCTCCGAGCCTGCTCTGCCATCACGAAGCTCCAACCAAGAGTTATTTTACCCACAAGTTGGCGAAGCTGAGTTCACTGTTGGGGACGAGTGGATAAGAGCACGGCGGGAAGTACCCAAAGGAGGGTGCCGGGAGGGAGGCTGCGCTCAGCGGTGGGTCTAGAGGAGCAGCGGGCAGCCTTGCCGGCCCTTGTCCGCTGCTGGGGACCCAGGCTGAGCACAGTGCCTGGCACCCCACTCAGGAAATAACTGTGGGATGAACGAAGGTGCTCTCTCAGCCAACGTTAGCTCTGCTGTAAAACTCCAGCCTCTCTGACACCCGTGATTCTAAATGGCATCAATGCCCAGCTGACACCCGTGAGGGCTGCTGCGGATTCCCTGACGCTCACTGGATTCTCCTCAGCTTCGGCCTGGCCCACCCCTCCCATCACCCTGTCCCCCAGTCCCAGCCTCCAGGCGCTTGCCCCAAAGGGCCCCACCGTCATTTGCAGATGGGACGTCTCCTCCCCATACTTGGCCACGCAGATGGAGACCGGGCACCGGGGCCGAGACCTCGCTGGAGAAGCTGGGCAGGGGCCCCCTGAGTCTGCGGGCCGGGCCCCGGTCCCCTGCGTTGGGGCACCCACCTGAGCAGGGCGCCCATGCAGGTCTCGCAGAAGCGGTGTCCGCACTCGGTCTGCTTGGGGTTGCAGAGCACCAGGCGGCACTTCTCGCACTTGTACTTGTCCTCCACGGCCTTCACGAAGCGCTCCTTGTAGCCCCCCTGCTCGGGGACCAGGACGGCAGGCCCGGCGCCACGGTCGGGGTGCAGCTTCAGTGGGGGGTTGGCTGGCAGGGTGCCGGCTGCGTCCAGCTTTTTACTCGGCTCCATCCTGCGGGGGGCGGGGGGGGGGCGTCCATCAGAGACACACGCCGGGAGGCACAGGGTGCTGACGGGAGGCCCGGGAGAGCCAGTACGTGCGCTCTCCTTCAGCCTCGAGGACACACGGGTGCCCTTCCAGCCTCCAGCACCTGACGGAGCAGGACGCCGCCATCAGACACACCTCCCACCCAAGGACCTGCTACAAGGTGCAAACTGCATTATCAAGGCTCTTTAACTTAAAATACAGATGATACTCTGCCGTAACTTTAAATTCTATGCATCATTCTGATGTCCTGGCTGGAGCCGCAGCTGCTCTCAGCTGATTTCATTTCCTTGTGAGCCTCGCTGCGCTGCCAGGTGATGCGACCCAACCCAGGGCAGTGTCACCGCGGAGCCCAAGGCCGGACCCGCTCCTCTCACCAGCGATGGCGCCTCCCTCGGGGTCCTTCGCACTCTGCCCGCCCAAGGGCCCCTGCACTGAGCCCATGCCCTGCAGTCTTGGGAGGTGCTTCCTGGGTTTGTGGGGACCCCGTGCCCGGCGTGGGCCGGTGGAGGGGACGCCGGGCTGGGTCTCCGCGCCCTCTGCCTTCTGGGAGCGCACAGGTGGCTGGTCCCCACCTGCGAGTCCCCATCGCCAGGCAAAGTAGGGGGTGCCTGGAGACCAGCCACAAAGGCCCCAGGCCCAGCAGCCTCGGCAGCAGCGCACCTGGTGGCCCTGCAGAGAAGGTTCTTTCACAGCTCACCAGGCCTCTCAAGACTGCGCTGTGCTTCTGCTCAATTCATCTATTTCTGCTGCTGACAAAAATAAGGGCCAAATTCTTTCTCCTCACAAGGTTGTGGGCATCCGCCCGCGTCCCCACCCTGCCCTCCTCAGCCTGAGGCTCCTCGCCAGCCGGGCCCGGCCGGGCCGCAGACTCGGGTTCTGCGGGAACCAGGGCGCACCCCACCCTAGACCCCAGGGTGCCCAGGCGGGCTGCGGGCAGAGCCCAGCTCCCCCAGCCTCATTCCTCACGCCACCTCTTCCTGCCTCTCCATGGGGCTGAGGGAACGAACGTTTCGTAGCTGGGATGTGTAGGAACCACACAGGCAGCAGTACATGTGACACGTAAATGACCTGGTGTTCCAGCCACACTTGGGTTCCTTTTAACAAAATAGCACATTATCGTGCAAAGTGTGGGAGCCTCCTATGAAATCTATTTGTGAAACCAAAACAAAGAAGATTTCAAAATGACCCCAAAAGGCCAGCAACCCTTTGCTCACCAACTTGTTGATTAGAATCCTGTTCATCAAGATGCTAAGTAGGAAGGTGCCCGTCAGGGAAAAGGGTCAACCAGGAGCCGACCTGCTGCCACTGGCCGCCCCCCTGCCCTTCTGCAGAGGCTGACCCTGGCTCCACAGCTCCCCGCCGGGAACGCCCCTCCCACCTCCTCAGGGAGGCCCACCCTGGTCAGCCCCCACACCCCACCCCTTGGTCCGTCCTCCTAAGACTGCTCGTTTATGGTTTAGTCACTGCCTATCTCCCTGTGGCAGGACGCAAGCTCCCCAGCAACGCGGGTTTGGATCTGTTCTGCTGACTGACAAACACCAGGCACCTGGAATCGCTAGTGTCTGATGGGTAGAAGGTTCTCATCTTATCTCAACTCAAAAATACACATTTGTTGAGTTAACAGATAGAGGGAAAGGTGAGGTCTGAGCCACTCATACCAAACTGTTTCTGTGAAACCAGAAAAAAAAAAAAAACAGGAAAAGAAAACTCTTCAGATTTCACAGCTGATCTCATAGCTTCATACCTTGCTTAGATTATAAGCTACTTGCAACTTTGGTTTAGTACTTTATCCTACAGTGCGTAAAGAAGCCGTGTGTTCAATAAAGTTTTTAGTGAGAAATGTTTGATTCGTTGGAGGTGAATTCCTAGTTCAAATATGAGAGACAATTACCTCAAGATCAAGTTAATGACAAATAATAAATGTTCCTTTACCTGTAACATGTCACACTCTGTATAGACAAATGAAGAATATAGTTTTAGATCCTTGGTTTTATAGGCTGCTTAAGATAAGCGAACGGATGCAAGCATCCCAAGAACATAAGGAGAACGTCACAGCAGCCTGTCCTGAACAGCAGAGCACAGCCTGCGGCCAGCAGGTGTGCCAGGACTCACCTGGAATGTGAGGCGCTGACGTGGGTAGCTCTGCAGCGGGCCCCAGGGGCCTCTCACAGTCCTGCTCAGGGTCCCGCATCCTGGCCCACGCACGGCCCACTCCTGAGCTAAGCTGCTGGCTGGAGAACGAGCCTTTGGGGAAGGAGGGAAAGAGGCCCTACAGTGCTCAGACAGCACGAACAAGAAAAATACCAGACCTCCTTTACCTAATATTCACAAGTAAGGACGGAGAAAACTATCTAAACGTGAAATGTCCAGAACAGGCAAATCCACAGAGACACAAGTAGATGCACGGTTGCCAGGGGCTGGGGGAGTCGGTGCATCTACGAATGGGAACAGGGCTTCTCGGGGTGATCAAAGTGTTCCGGAATTGGATACTGGGGACGACGGCACATTCTGTGAATATACTAGAAACCACTGAACTGGACACTTTAAAGGGGTGAATTTTATGGCATGTGAATTATATTTCAATTTAAAATCTAACCAAGAATATTACCAAGTAACTGTTTAAGATGGTTGGTTCCACTTGGGTTTGGTTAATTCGTGACATTTATACACAGTGTCATACACTTTAAAATGGAAGACTAAAACCAAAAGTGGAGGGCTTCCCTGGTGGCGCGGTGGTTGGGAGTCCGCCTGCCGATGCAGGGGACACAGGTTCATGCCCCGGTCCGGGAAGATCCCACATGCCGCAGAGCGGCTGGGCCCGTGAGCCATGGCCGCTGAGCCTGCGCGTCCGGAGCCTGTGCTCTGCAGCGGGAGAGGCCACAGCAGTGAGAGGCCCGCGTACCGAGAAAAAAAAAACAAAAAAAAAACCAAAAGTGGATATGCCTGATGCTGTGGGCAGTGCCTGACACATGAGGGGACAGTAAGATTTCTTTGTAGCAACAGCACCCGCTCACAGAGAAAACAACAACTAGACACGGGGGTAACGTGTAAAGAGTAAGTACCAGATTCCGGGACTGCAACCACCCAGAGGCAGACGCTCCCCTGGGTGCTCAGTGCGACTGTGCAGGTGTCCAAAAACAGCGAATGCACACAGAGGAAAACGTGTCTCTCACCAGCTGTGCTGTACACGCAAACTAGCCTACAGCCCTTCTCTCGGCACCTACAGTGTATCCTGGGCACTTTTCCACATCAGCAGGTAAAGATGCACCTCGTTACCGTGAAGGGCTGCACAGCACTCCACTGCGTGGTTTACCAGCTCTACTCATGGCGAGCTAGGCTGGGTTTGCTTTATATTATAAACAAACTGCAGTGAGCACTCCTGAATGCATCTTTGTACATCTAGGCAAGCACACAGCAACCCAACTGCTGGGTCAAAGATGATGTGCGTTTTAAAATACATAATCACTGCTCGGGATTTCCCTGGTGGTGCAGTAGTTAAGAATCCGCCTGCAGGGAACACGGGTTTGAGTCCTGGTCCGGGAAGATCCCGCATGCCACAGAGCAACAAAGTCCGTGCGCCACAACTACTGAGCCTGTGCTCTAGAGCCTGCGAACCACAACTACTGAGCCTGCATGCTGCAACTACTGAAGCCCGCGTGCCTAGAGCCCGTGCTCTGCAACGAGAGAAGCCACCGCAATGAGAAGCCTGTTCGCCGCAACTAGAGAAAGCCCGTGCACAGCAACAAAGACCCAACGCAGCCAAAAATAAATTAATAAAAGAGTGTGTGTGTGTGTGTGTGTATATATATATATATATATATATATATATAAAATCACTACCAAACATCTTTCTAAAAAGGTTGTCCATTGTATACTTCCTCCAATGGCTAGTAAACTAATAAACATTATTTTAGAGGACAGTAGCTCCTTTCACTCAAGCACTGGTGCTCCCGACTTTGTTTCGGCCACAGCCGGGTTTTCTGGAGGGCGCTGCTGGCCTTGTTGGTGAGCACGTCTCAGGTTCTTCTGCAGAGCTGTCGGCAGGCACCGCCATGCCACGCTGGAGGGCACAGCCGCCGGCCTCCTCCACGAGTGGGAGAGCCCTTCTTCAGGTGAGCAACTCTGCAGAGGTTTGCCAAAGCAACCACATTCTATTTCAACAGATAGCCGGGCACCTACAACGTACACAGCTCTGTGCCTCGCGTACAGGGCACGGGGATGAAGGAGACTGTCCCACCCTTAGGGGCCTCTGCGGGAGTCGTGAGGAAGGTGAGCACTCCAGGGTTAAAAGGTACGAGCGGCGGCAGACGCCGAGAAACGCCACCTGAGAGGTTACAAAGGGCTGCGGACCTTCAAAACAGGAGGCTAGCACCTCTGTTTGGGGGAGATGGGGGGTTTCCTGAGTGGGATTTGTGGTATGATTCCAATTCTAGCAGAGGAGGAGAGAAGGAGGGCAGGCAGACACAGCACCGTTAGCTGGTTGTGGAGGGGAACCGGGAACGGGGGGCTCTGGGGAAGGAGCCGGACAGGCAGGGCATCCGGCCCTGAGGGGTCTGGGTGGGAAGGATGGCCTGGTGCCCCTTCCCTGAGGCAGGTCCTTGGGCACAGCTTTTGTCCTCTGGGCCTCACTTTCTCTGTCCCCGTGAAAAAGTGAAAAAGAATTACTACCCCTAATTCTCATGGCATTACCAGGCGTCACTGATATATTATACAGAGGATCCCTCTACAAACTCTGCAGCACTATACAGAGAAGATACACTCTCCACCAGCTGGGGTCAGGAAGTCTGATGGGATCGCACTGTTTCCTCATCTTAGACAGCTCAAAGCCTCTTTGAAAAGCCCCTTCTCAGCAATTAGCAAGAAAAAAAGAAATAAATGGCATCCAGATTGGAAAGGAAGAAGTAAAACTATTTCTATTTTCAGATGACATAATCTTGTGTATAGAACATACTAAGGAATCAACTAAAAACAAGCCGAACTAATACACTTGTTCAGCAAGGTCGCAGAATACAGGGTCAATATATAAAAACCAGCTGTACCGCTAGACACTAGCAATGAACAATCCAAAAATAAAATTAAGAAAATCCATTTAAAAGAGCACCAAAAAGAATAAAATATCTAGGAATAAATGTGACCAAAGAAGAGCACGATGTGTACTCTGGAAATCATAAAACGTTGTTGAAGACATTAAAGATGTAAATAACGGAAAGATACCCCATGTTCACGGACTGGAAGACTTAACATACTACTCACACTGATCTACAGATTCATCTCAACCCCTATCAAAATCCCAGCTGGTTTTTCTTTTCTTGCAGAAATTAATAAGCTAAACCTAAAATTCATATGGAAGTACAAGAGACCCAGAACAGAAAAAACAGTCTTGAAAAAGAAGAACAAAGTTGGAGGACTCACACTTCCTTATTTCAGAACTTACTACAAATTAATCAGGATACTATGGTACTGGAAGTAAGGACAGATATATGGCCAATGAAACAGAACTGAGAGTCTAGAGAGAAACGCTTACACTTATGGTCAACTGATTTCTGAGCAGGGCGCCGAGGCCATCGATTGGGAAGGAACAGGATGCACTCAGGGTCGGCGATCTCACTACTGTCACAGAACAAAGCAGGCTCCACTCCTAGCCGTCCTCTCACAGCTCTTTCAGTCTGTGCTGGTGGCCACCGCCCATCGGCTGCGGAGACACCTCCCTCCTCCCTCCCAGGTGGTCAACTCAGCAGAACTCGGGGACAGAAAGTACCACTTCATGGAGAACAGGTTGGGGGGATCTAAGACCTCCCTGGCTGATATCCTTCCCTGCCTTTCAAAAGATGTACTATGTGATATTTGACACATAAAAGAGATTATGTGCAACATACATGCAAGGTAAGAATACAACAACAGAACCCCAGAACCCACTGCCCATTTAACAGTCACCGTCTACCGGTGTGCTCCTTCCTCAGCTATCCTCCTGCCTCTCTCCAAAAGTAAATATCAGCCTGAACTTCGTATTTATAATTTTCTTACTAGCATATATTTTTCTTCTTAAACAATATACTTTTGCCCGTTTTTAACCTCATAAAAATGATATACCATATGTAGTCCTCTGCCATCAGTATTACATCTACCCATGTTTGCTGTGTATAGTAGACATACTTCATTCATTTTCACTGCAGTATAATATTCCATGATGTACTTATCTATTTTCTTACCACACTGCTTCCGGTTTTTGCTATTATGGACAGTGTGTTCTGAGGCTCTCATCTCATCTAAGTTTCTCTAGACCAGGGGATTGGGGTTCAGCAACTATAACCTATGGGTCAAAGATAGTCAGTAGCCTATTTTTGTTAGGCCCTTGAGCTTAAAATGCTTTTTAGATTTTTAAAGAGTCGAACAAACAAATGAAACAAAGGCAGCTGTGTGACAAGACTGTGCGCTGCCCACAAAGCCTAGAACGTTTACCACCTTGCCCTTTACGGAAGGAATCTGCCAGTCTCTGCCCCGAACTCTACGTCTAGAGTGCAGAGGAACGGCTGGTTAGCAAGGTGCAGGCGTGGCCAATTTACAAGCTTCTCTTAACCCACATCCTCCCTCACCAACACTGGGTATCATCAGACATCTTAATTTCTGCCAACCTAGCAGGTACGATGGTCCCTTTTCTTCCTTACTCTGATTAACTAAATAGGTTTAGCATCTTTTTGTACACTCATGGGCCACTTGTGATTTTCCTTCTGTTGAAATGCCTGATTGCGTCTCTTTTGCACTATTTAATTGGGTTATCGGTCTTTTAAAATATTGATTTGTAGGTGTTATTCATATGTTCTGACTGCTAATCTTTTGTTAGTTATATGTTTTTCCCCTAGGTTGTGTCTTGACTTCATTTATGTATTTTAATGAAGAGAAATTCTTAATTTTAATGTAGTCAAAGGTATCCTTTTAAAGGATAATCTTTATCTGTATCTCGGCCTTTTAAAAATATTCAGATTAGCTCATGGATGAGGTGATGCTGATGAAAAGGGGACGACCTAGTATATAGGAGACCAAAATAGAAAACAGCTCTGATTCCACCACAGAATTATTTTCAAAAGAAGGATATTCTGCTCAAATAAAAGTAGCCAATGTGCCACCAACTATGTCAAACAGACTCATATCGCTCGAGGAAAATATTCTTCCTAAACAAAAGATTATTCAAGACAGAGATGGACCCCGAGCAGGGCCCAGTGGGCAGGCCTGGGCCCACGCCCTTCTGTATCAGTGAGACGCTGATGTGGGCCTTAGCTGGACCGAGGCAAGCAGGGGCTTGACTCCTTGGTAGGTGCCAGGACTGGTGGACGAATGAACACTCTCAGGTTTACCGACAATCCCAGACTCTGCCAGCGATCAAGGTCACTACAAGAAGTCAGTTCTGATTTGAAGTGTAAGAATCACCTAATCACCTCCTAAAACAACTATGGCGACAGGAACGATGTCTTAAAATAAGACAACTACCCACCTATTGTGTCCTGAGGAAAAGGGAGTTCTGGATTTAGGAAAACCACCTTTGGAGGCGAATTTTTCACAATCAGCTCAGAGGCAACAACAGTGAGCACTGCTATAGTCGGATGCTGATGGGTGTATCACCTTAAGACCACATACAAAGTCATGCAGAAGGACGACCACTGAGCTGAACCTGCTTCAGATGTCCTCCCATCTGTGCAACAGGGAGGGTGAAAACCTCAAGACCAGCAAAGGAAACAAAATTTCTATCTGCAGGACCAAAGTTTTCAACATCAACCAGGGAGGACACAATTTTTACTAGAATGCCCTCCAACCAACAGGCACACAAACATTAATAATAATTTATTTTATCTTTCATACTGTTTACCTTTGTAAGCCATCGTAATTCCTTTCAGAAATCAGGTGGGGTGTACATAAATTAGGCAAACTCAAAATTGGTCACAACGTTAAGAACAGACTAGTGGACTTCCCTGGTGGCGCAGTGGTTAAGAATCCGCCTGCCAATGCAGGGGACATGGGTTCAAGCCCTAGTCTGGGAAGATCCCACATGCTGTGGAGCAACTAAGCCCGTGAGCCACAGCTACTGAGCCCACGTGCCACAACTACTGAAGCCTGTGCGCCTAGAGCCCGTGCTCCATAACAAGAGAAGCCACCGCAATGAGAAGCCAGTGCACTGCAATAAAGAGTAGCCCCTGCTCGCCACAACTAGAGAAAGCCCGCGTGCAGCAATGAAGACCCAATACAGCCAAAAAATAAATAAAAAAAAAAAGAACAGACTAGTGAGTGATGTCAGTGAAAAGGGCTCAGTAAGGAATTCCAAAAGTCCATCCTTCAATAAAAGCAAGAAAAAAGCTGGCAAACTCTGTCAGAAACAACTTTTGTGGAACTCTAAAGACTAACCAAAAGCTTGCAACATTCAGAGGAACACTTAATCAAGCGAAGCCTTGGCAAGAACAAGTGAGCTCTGTGGCATTTTACCTTACCCTGGTCCCATCCCCCAAGAGGTAGTGGCCTGGAAGATAAAAGTCTGCAATCCCAGTACAGGTACTTGGTGGGGGGCTGGGGGTGGGTGGGTGGAGCAGAACAGATCTCATTTGCAAAGGATTTCAGTAGTAGGTTATGACCTATCTGGTGGCTCCCAAGAAGACCAGCTCAAATGGCTTGCCTTTACTTCACCGAACTCAGGACTCTCCCAGCGCTGAGGCAGCTACTGGTAGGGGGCAGGGGGTATATACCGAAAACCTCTACAGACAAATGTATTAGTTGCTGATGCCTGGGGCAACCAGTCACAGCTGAGGCAAATGATAGAGAAACCAACAGGCTGACAGGAAATGCTGGGAAATAAGGGCTTTGAGAAGCACCAGCATGTTCCTGGGGTTCTAGAAGGCCAAGCACGTGCCCAGGGCTGTGTGCACACTCAGGGAAGGCCTGAGAAGACTCTAAGGTCTCACCCCTGGCTGACCTTCAGGTTCCGCACAAGCAGGAAGTGAATGCTAAGGCAAAGCTGTCCACTGCCTGGCCGAGCGCTGAAAACATACCCCAATACTCATACAGACCCTGTCTGAAGAGACTCAGAGATAATTCCGGTTCCAGGCACTTAAGGAAATCTCTGTCTGATTACTAGCTGACTACTATACTATTACAAAATTAGCTCCAAGAAGTTATTATGCAAACAATAACTATAACAAGCAGCAACAAATACTGGAGAGAATCTAATTTCCAGATTTGCCATATTATACTATTCAACATGTCCATTTTCAACGAGAAAACTACAAGTCAGGCAAAGAAATAAGGAAGTGTGGCCCAGGAAAAAAAGCAAGTAACAGAAACTGTCTAGGAGGAAACCCAGACATTAGACTTACAAAGACTTTGAATCATTGATTTTATGTGAGTTCAAAGAGATAAAGGAAACTTTGTCCAAAGATGTAAAAGAAACCATCAGGGACTTCCCTGGTGGCGCAATGGATAAGACTCTGCACTCCCAATGCAGGGGGCCCAGGTTTGACCCCACATGCATGCTGTAACTAAGAGTCTGCATGCCACAACTAAGGAGCCCACAAGCTGCAACTAAGGAGCCCACGTGCTGCAACTAAGGAGCTGGTGAGCTGCAACTAACGGGCTCACCTGCCACTATGAAGACCTGGCACAACCAAATAAATAAATAAATATTTTTTTAGAAATTAAAAAAAAAAAAAGAAACCCATCAGAACAATGTCTCATGAAATAGAAGATATCAATAAAGAGAAAATTTTAAAAGGAACCAAATGGAGATTCTAGAGTTGAAAAGCACAATAAAAGAAATGAAAAATTCAATAAAGGGGCTCAACAGGAGAACCAAGCAGGCAGAAGAAAGAATTAGAGAACCTGAAGGCTGGTCAATTGAGATTTGAAGATAAGACAGTTGAGTTTATCCAGTCTAAGTAACAGAAGGAAAAAATAATAAAGAAAAATGAAAGGAGCTTTAAAGACCTGTGGGGCAACATCAATCATACCAACATATACATTATGGTAGCCCCAGAAAGGAGAGGAGGGAGAGAAAAAGGTGGAAAGAATACTTTAAAAGGTAATGGACAAAAGTTTCCCATATTTGATAAAAAATATTAATCTGCACATCCAGGAAGCTCAACAAACTCCACGCAGGATAAACTCAAAGAGATCTACACTAATACACATTATAATTGAATGGATGGAAGACAGAAAGAATTCTGAAAGCAGCAAGAGAAGTGACTCCTTACATAAAAGAATTTCCTCAATAAGATTAACAGTTGATACCTTATCAGAAACCATGGAGGACAGAAGACAATGGGATGATATATTTGAAGGGCTGAAAGAAAAAAATATCAATTAAGGATCCTCTATCCAACAAAACTATGTTTCAAAAATGAAGGAGAGGGGCTTCCCTGGTGGCGCCGTGGTTGAGAGTCCGCCTGCCGATGCAGCGGACACGGATTCGTGCCCCGGTCCGGGAAGATCCCACACGCCGCAGAGCAGCTGGGCCCGTAAGCCATGGCCGCTGAGCCTGTGCATCCGGAGCCTGTGCTCCGCAACGGGAGAGGCCCCAACGGTGAGAGGCAAGTGTACCACAAAAAAAAAAAAAATGAAGGAGACTCTCAACAAAATACTAGAAAACTAAACCCCAGAGCATATTAAATGTATTATACACCACAACCAAGTGAGATTTGTCCAGGGAAGCAAGAGTGGTTTAATATAAGAAAAATCAATCAATGTAATATACCACAGAAATAGAGCAAGGGGAGATAACTACATGATCATCTCAATCGGCGTAGAAAAAACATTTGACAAAACCAAACTCCCTTTCATTATAAAAACCCTTAGAAAACTAGGAATAAAAAGGAACTTCCTTGACATGATAAAGGATATCTATGAAAAACCCACCACACTTAATGGCGAAAGACTGAAGGCTTTTGCACTAAGATCAGGAAGAAGGGAAGGATGCATGCTTTCACCACTGCTATTTAATATTATACTCTGAAAGTTCTATCCAGAGCAATTAGGCAAGAAAAATAAATAAAGGCATCCAAATTAGAAAGAAGGAAATAAAACCATCTCTGTTCATGGATGATATGATCCTATATTTAGAAAATCCCAAAGAATTCTCAAGAAAAGCAACTAGAACTAATAAGTGAATTCATCAAAGTTGCAGGGTACAAAGACCAACAAAGAAACATCATTTGTGTTTCTATACAACAGGAACAAACAATCTGAAAAGTAAAGTTAAAAAGCAATTCCATATACAATAGCATCCAAACGAATAAATTACCTAGGAATAAATTTAACCAACAAGGGGAAATATGTGTTCACAATTGCTGAAAGAAATTAAAGAACACACCATTAAATGGCAAGATACTTGTTTGTTCCAAAACAAATCTATGTACACGGATTGGAAGATAATATTATTATGATGGCAATACTACTTGTGATGGTTAATTTTTTATGTCAACTTCTCTGGGCCACAGGGTGCCTAGATATTTGGTCAAACATTATTCTGGATGTTTCTGTGAGAGTGTTGGATGAGATTAACATTTAAATTAGTAGACTAAGTAAAGCAGATTGCCCTCCCTAATGTGGGTGAGCCTCCTATTCAGTCAAAGGCCTGAATAGGAACAGAACAAAAAGGCTGACCCTCTCTCAATGAAGATTCTTTCTGCCTGTCTTCAAACTGAGACACTGGCTTTTTTCCTGCCTTCAAACTCAAACTGATGTCAGCTCTTCCTGGATCTTGAGCCTGGCTTTTGGATAGGAACTATGCCTTTGTCTCGCTTGGTTTAAGGCCTTCAGACTCAGACTGGAACTAAGCCACTGGGTCTCCTAGTTGCCAACTTACTCTGCATATCTTGGGACTTGCCTGTCTCCATAATTGTGTGAGACCCAATTCCTTATAATAAATATCTCTACACACACACACACACACACACACACACACACACACCCCTTATTGGTTCTGTTTCTCTGGAGAACGCTAACTAATATAGTACACAAAGCCATCTACAGATTCAGTGCAATCCCTATTAAAATTCCAGTGGCCTTCCTTTTACAGAAATGAAAAACCTGATCCTAAAATTCACAAGGAACTGCAAAAGAGCAAAACCGTATTGAAAAAGAAAAAGAAAGTTGAACGACTCACACTCCTCAAACTTACTGCTTCAAAACTGCCTACAAAATGACAGTAATCAAAACAACGTAATATTAGCATAAGGACAGGCATGTGGACCAATGGAATAGAACTGAGAGCCCAGAAGTAAACCCATACATCTGTGGCCAAATGATTTCTGACAAGGATGTCAAGACCATTTAGTTGGAAAAAAATAGTCTTTGAAACAACTGGGTAACCGGGCAGGAGAATGAACTTGGACCCCTATCTCACTCCATACACACAAACTAACTCAAAATGGATGAACAACTAAAATGTAAGAGCTAACACCATAAAACTCTTAGAAGAAAGCATAGGGGTAAATTTTAATGATGCTGAATTTGGCAAAGGAGTTTTAGATATGACACCAAAAGCACAAGCAACAGAGAAAAAGTAAGATAAAAGTGGCCTCACCAAATTTGAAAACTTTTGTACATAAAAGGACACTATTAAGAATGAGAAAAGGGGCTTCCCTCATGGCACAGCAGTTAAGAATCCGCCTGCCAATGCAGGGGACATGGGTTCGATCCCTGGTCTGGGAAGACCCCACTGCCATGGAGCAGCTAAGCCCGAGCACCACAACTACTGAGCCTGCGCTCTAGAGACCATGAGCCACAACTACCGAAACCACGAGCCTCAGCTACTGAAGCCCGCGTGCCTAGAGCCCGTGCTCCGCAAGAAGAGAAGCCACGACAATGAGAAGCCCGCGCACCAAAATGAAGAGCAGCCCCCGCTCACTGCAACTGGAGAAAGCCCATGCGCAGCAACGAAGACCCAATGTAGCCAAAAATAAATAAATAAATAAAACAAATTAAAAAAAAGTTTTTAAGAATGAGAAAAGACAACCAAAAAAATGGGAGAAAATCTCCGCAAATTACACATCTGATAGGGGTCTAGTGGCCAGAATACACAAGGAACTCTGACAGCTCAACAACAATTAAAAAATGGGCAAATGATGTGAATAAACATTTCTCCAGGGAAAACACAGAAATAGCCAATAAGCACACGAAAAGATGTTTAACGTCATCCGTCACTAGGGAAATACAAATCAAAACCACAGTGAGTTACCACTTCAAACCCACCAGGATGGGTATAATTTTTTTTAAAAAAGGTAAAATAACAAGAATTGGTGAGGATGTGGAGAAACTGGAACCTTATATATTGCTGGTGGAAACAAAATGGTTCAGTTTTTGTGGAAAACATTTTCGCAGTTCCTCAAAAAGTTAAACATGAAATTACCATATGACCCGGCAATTCCACTCTTAGGTATATACCCAAAAGAACTGAAAACAGGTACTCAAACCATACCCACACACATGGTTACAGTAGTACCATTCACAGTACTCAAAAGACAGAAACAACCCAAACGTCCATCAACAGATGAATGGGTAAACAAAATATGAGATAAATATTACTCAGCCATAAAAAGAAATGAAGTGATGATAGAGGCTCTAACATGGATGAACGTGGAAAACATTATGCTAAGTGAAAGCTGTCAGAAACAAAAGGACACATACTGTATGACTGCATTTATCTGAAATATACAGAATAGGTAAATCCACAGAGACAGAAAGCAGCTTGGCGGCTGTCCAGGGGATACGGAGAAGGACAATGAGGACTGCCTGCTCAATGGGGAAGGGGTTTCCTTTCGAGGAATGAGAACGTTTGGGACCATAGAGAGGTTGTGATTATACAACACTGTGAATGTACTATATGCCACTGAATTGTTCACTCTGAAATGGTTAATTTGGGACTTCCCTGGTGGTCCAGTGGTTAAGACTTTGCCTTCCAATGCAGGGGGTGAGGGTTCGATCCCCCTGGTCGGGGAGCTAAGACCCCACATCCCTCATGGCCAAAACACCAAAACGTAAAACAGAAGTAATACTGTAACAAATTCAATAAAGACTTTTTAAAAATGGTCCACATCAAAAAATCTTTAAAATGGTTAATTTTATGTTCTGTCAATTTTATGTCTATTTAAAAAATTATTTAAAAAACTGACCATCATGAGATACTACTTCACAGCTATCAGGATGGCTGTGATTTAAAAAAATGGAAAATTACGTGCTGGTGAGGACATGAAGAAATTGGAACCCTCAAACATTTCTGAACATAAAATGGTTTATCATCCATAGAAAACACTTTGGCAGTTCCTCAGAAAGCTAAACACAGAGTTACCACATGACCCAGCAATTCTCCTCTTGCGTATAAACCCAAGAGAAGTGAAAACATATGTTTACATGAAGACTTGTACATGAATGTTCATAGCAGCAATATTCATAATAGACAAAAAATATTAACATTCCAAATGTCCATCAAGAGACAGCTGGATAAACAAAATTTATAAGTATCTATACATTGTACTATTATTTAGCCATAAAAAAATGAAGTCCTGATACATGTTACAACGTGAATGAACCTTGAAAACTGTTATGCTAAGTAACAAAAGTCAGAAACAAAAGGCCACATATCATATAATTCCATATGTGTGAAATGTCCAGAACAAGCAAATCCACAGAGACGAGAAGTAAATAAGTGGTTGTCAGAGGCTGAGGCAAGGGGAGAATCATACAGAGTGACTGTGTGGAGTTTCGTTTGGGGCGATGAAAATGTTCTAGAATTAGACAGTGGTGATGGCTGTATAGCACTGTGAATATACACTAAATAAAAACCACTGAACTGTACATTTTGAATGGTTTAAATAATGAATTTTTTCATAATAAAAAATTGTAAAAAATTTTTAATGAAAAATAAAATGTCTAAGGAGCTTAGACACTCCAATCTCTTTCTTCATCACAGAGCCTGATAACCACTCCTCACTAACCCCAGCCAAAAAATAATAATTGCAGTAACAACATAAAAAAATGGCGAGCACATTTAAACTTGATGTCATATAATTCTGTTCATATTTAGATCCAAAGAATTTGACATCATCGCACGTATTTTAATAGAAAAATTAGAAGTGGAAAGGAGTAAAACTATTAGAAGGCAATGAAAGGCTAATTAGTGGCCAAAGGAAAACTGCAAACACCAAACATGGACCCCACTGAATGCCAGTGTAGACGGTAAATGAGTGTCCACTGGAGTCAGCCACCTCTTGATCCTCGGCCGGAACAACAATATCTGCTACACGTGCAGTGACAAGAGCTAATACCATGTTCAAAGACCCCCAAACTAAAAACCACTGTTAAAAAAAAAAAAAAGTTCCTTGGTTCTTATTATAATTCTCTAAAACAAACATATAAAATTAAAATGCTAATTTTTCCTAAAATACCTGTGATGGTTATTTCTAATCTACAACTGCATCTGGTCATTCACACCAACCTGGAGGTGGGCCAGGAATCACACGTGTGCCCCACACGGAGGCCGATCGCCAGAAGGGGCGGTAAATAAGCAAAGCCACATCTTTGGAAGCTTCCAAAATGGGGGACTGTGGAAACCTTTGACTAGATTGCTTGATTAAAATATAAATACCTTTATTTCACTTATTTATATGTGGGTATAAAAATAGTTAAATTCTACCTTAATCCTAAAGTTTAGATGTAACAATTATAGGTTAATGAAATTCTATAATATTTATAATAATGATTGTGTTGATGAAGAAAAACTATGTGAACTCAGTCAAATGCCTTAAGGAGATGGCGGAGGGGGCAACTTTTAGGGACCTACAACAAACTAAATGTTTAACAGCCTGATTGCAGAAGCAGCTCAGAGGTTACGGCACCCACAGACTGGACACACATGCCTCTGGTTAGCACCATGGGCCACTGCCAATACCTCACTTTCCCACCCTCATTCTAGCATCAGGTTTGGAAAGAGGATGTCTGCTTCCACACACATAAAGAAAAATGTTCTGCTGAATAGTAACAACAGATACACTAGGCAAAGAGAGTGCAAAGGAAGCTACAGTGAAGGGAAAGTATGCGACCAAGGAACAGCACCCGAGTCAGTGTGCTCTGAGGAACCGAACAGGAGGCAAGACCAGAAGCCCCAGGAAGCAGTGGCCTCGGAGCTGGTGTCCTGGGCCTGCACCACGGACCAGGGCCTGTCACAGAGTCTAGCGTACTCAGTCCTAGAATTCTGATTCTGCAGCTTCCAGTAGAGAAATTACTCTATTACTATATTATTTACTGTTTGCTACATGTTTAGGTATGGATTTACTGTATTTTGAGGTCATATTTTTACCCAAATGAAAAAAGTCTCTATTTGAGAAATTCGTTTCATAAAATTCTAGTTTCTAGCCAGCTACTCAGGAAGTCCTTCTCTCACAGTTGAGGCATATCTGTACTTGGAAATACAGCAAAGAATTGGACTAGATTCCTTTCACTTTCCTCTATGCCTTCATTACCCTAATGATTTATTTTATGTTCCCTACTTTTGTGATTTAAGTTGAGCTACATTTTACTTGGAGATTAGAAACTGGAAACAAATGTACATCTGCTGACAAAAGGGTGTTCCAAGAACTGGAAAGCCCGGGGAAAACCAAAAAAGGGAAGCATCAGATAAACAAAGAAAATGGCTCCTGCCAGCAAGAAAGTACTAAACACAACAAAGATGCAGAAGAACAAGCTCAACATCAAGCCCAGGAGGGAAATTAAAAACATCATCCAAGCGATGCCAATAAAGGGAGAAGGGAGAAAACGACAGACAGACAGGTGTGCCCTGCTGATAAAAAAAGTGTTCTGGCAATCCATATTTCTGCAAACATTTCAGCACACTGGCTCTTCTCGTGATACCTGATGCCAAACACTCTGCCGAGGGAGCGAGCGCGTGGCTAACTCGCTGGGAAAGCAAAGACAAGGGGAGACTAGATGCTTATCCAAACAAACAGGCATCTCATAATCACAGATGAAAAGCCCCACATCGGAGACAGAGAAAGGGAGAGAGACAGACGGACACAGGCATGCAGCTGGAAAAGAAGCTGATTAAAACCACAGTATAAAACTTGGTCTTTCCTTTAGGAAAACAATAGCTATTTGAGGCCCAACACTGCCAACAGCGCTTGGTTCAAATGACTTAGGATTTTCAAAACATCATTCATTCAACTCTGACTATGTGCAAAAAGGCTGTGCCTCTCCTGGCCAAGGGCCAGAGTCCTGCCATCTGGACAGGAAGGCAGGAGAAGAGCTGAGGGCTCCGTCCACCTGACAAGCAACTAAGAGGGGTCCCGCACCTTTCCAAGTGGATGCTGCCCTGAGGCCACGCCCGGCCTGGAGGCTCCTGGGCTGCAGGTTGTGTGATAAGGTTCATTTTCCTGGAGCATTGACTTTACTGGGAAATACGAGTGAAAAGCATAAAACATGGTCACATTTAGGAGTGGATTACAATATTTAAACCACTTTTAGAATACAACACGGGAATTAAAAAATCAGTGGCTCTTGGCTCTGTGCTCCTTCTCCATCTCTTTCGCAGACTCTCCCATTCCTACCTGTGGTTGAAAGGCAGGAGCTGTTCAGGTGCTGATCTAGATCCCCTTCTTTCTCCTGCTGGGCAATCAGACCTGCACAGATGAGCCTCTGGCTCTGATCCCCACACTCACTGAGCTTTGAGACGACCCCTCTAACTTTGTCGCACTGCACAGGCGCCTCATGGTCAACACAGCCCAGATGGAATTTGTCATCTTCAGTGCTTCCCATTCCTGTCCAACTCACCTCTCTACCTACTCAGAAACAACCTGCTCCCATCTCAGGGAGTGACACCATTACCTGGTCAGCTGCCTAAGGCAGAACTGTCCCCGCCTCCCTGATTCTGACACTCAACCATTCATCAAGACCTGTCGATTCCATGGCCTCCAACCTAATTCCCCATCGCCACCGTGGCCTTGGTTACGGGGTGGTCATTCTGTCGCTAGTGAGATGCTCTCAGGTTCATTTTACTCATCTGCAGTCTCTGCCAGCTAAAATAGTCCATCTTGAGCTTCTAGTCCAAGTCTCTCATTTTACACATAAGGAAAACCAGGCCAAGACAAGTGATGCACTTGCAAGGAAGGTCCCAAAATTACTGAGAAATCTGAAATTGGATAAAAAGCAAAACTGATGACATTTATATGCAGGAGAAACATATACTGATTAATGCCAACATATTTTTTAAAGTTAATTTTTTTCCTATAGTACAGCCAACATGATGGAATACTATACAGCTGTAAAAAGGATGAGGAGAATCTCTATTTACTGCTATGCTGTGAGCTCATGATATGTTGTTAAATTAAAAAAAAAAAAAGGTGGAGAGGGACTTCCCTGGTGGTCCAGTGGGTAAGACTTCGCACTCCCAATGCAGGGGCCCTCGGTTCAACCCCTGGTCAGGAACTAGATCCCGCATGCATGGCGCAACTAAGAGTTTGCATACCACAACTAAGAAGTCCGCATGCTGCAACTAAAGATCCCACGTGCCGTAACTAAGACCTGGCACAGCCTAAATAAATAAATTTTTTTTAAAAGATGGAGAAGAGCTTGTACTGTATACTACCATTTTCTAAGAAAGAGGGCTGTAGGTATACACACACACACACACACACACACACACACTTATATTACAAATAGACAAACTAAAAACAAAAAAAAGTTAACTGTGGAGGAGGGAAGAAACAGGGTACAAAGATCAGGAATGAAAGCTAGATTTCTGAAAATACTTTATTTTGACTTGTAACCATGAAAATATTTTTTATAAACGTCTAACGCAAAATTTAAAAAGAAGCTATTCCTTAAAATAAAAATAAAATAAATGAATCTAACTGTGTAGCAAGTTGGTGGCGCACTGAGGAACTGGCTCAGGTGACGCTAAAACTTAACAATTCGGCAGAACATCCCTAGGGATCTACCCTGAGGACAAAAAGAACTGCAGAAAATCTCAAACAGTTTTCAATAATCATACACTGGTTGGTAATATGTTGGTATTATTATTTTAAAACTATCACGTTTATTTTATAGGTTAAAACAAGTAAGTAATGATGTGAATGTTGTTAGGAACCAAGATTTTCAGCATAAGAGAAAAGACACATCAATACAGAATCAAAGAAGTAAAAACCATATAATCCTGAATTTGAAACAAAAATATCAGTATCAACTCATGATTAAAAAGTGTATTTCCTGGCTGTCCACCAAAAAGGCCCAGGACAATAACCAGCCTTATAGCAACGAGTATCCCTAGTGCCCAGTCTGTGGTCTCAAGGTACCGTTTTCTACAAGAGGGAACCAGAGCTGCTTAGAGAAATAGCCAATTCCAGGTCTGGGGTGAAAAAGTGCAAAACGAATCCGAAACATCTTACCATTTCAGAGACCAAGGAAAGGAAGGCTACGGGTCACGTCAAAGGACAAGAAGTCAACTTAAAGAGGCTCCACTGGCAAAAGTGGCACAATCCTAGCATCCGTGAGAGTAATAACTGCAACGGATTAAACACACCACATATATTTAAATTCAGGAGTTTACACTGATACTTAATCCCTGGTCACTTTTGGAGCGGCTATGAGACCATCTCATTATTTTGAGAACCCATAAAGAGAAAGAATCAGGCATTTGTCCTACCTTTCCTATTTGAACTGTCCCTTAGGTTAACCAAACAGTTAGTATTTCAGTGAATCAAGGCAGGGAATTCCCTGGTGGCACAGTGGTTAAGAATCCGCTTGCCAATGCAGGGGACACAGGTTCGAGCCCTGGTCTGGGAAGATCCCACATGCCGCAGAGCAACTAAGCCCATGCGCCACAGCTACTGAGCCTGCACTCTAGAGCCCGTGAGTCACAACTACTGAAGCCCGTGCGCTCTAGGGCCCACGTGCCACAACTACTGAGCCCACATGCTGCAACCACTGAGCCCGAGCTCCTAGAGCCTGCGCACCGCAACGAAGAGTAGCCCCCACTTGCCGCAACTAGAAAAAGCCCGCACGCAGCAACAAAGACCCAACGCAGCCAAATTAAAAAAACGAAACAAAAAAAAGGGTAGAGTAAAGGATGAAACTTATCATCATTTACAACCCCTAATGACTGTGAATCCAAGTGCCTCCTGGTGAGGGGACACACCACCACCTCCGAGTGCACGTGCTCAAAGGCTGAGCCAGTCGAACTTCTAGATCTACCTACCACCTCCCAGGAAATAACGGGATAGAAGAATGTGTTCAATGGAAACGGCAAAAGTCAAAACAGGGACACCCCCAACTACAGAACAACCAGCATGGATTTTCCAAAAAAAAACATGCAAGGAAGAAAAGGGATAGGGTGGAGCAATCAGTTGATTAACAGAGACTTAAGAGACAGATCAGCTTAATGCAATTGTTTGGACCCTGCTTCAAACAAGCTAAAAAAAATTGAGACTACTGGGGGAAACTGAATGGTACTGTGATTATGAATAAAATTTTAAATACCAGTTTTCTTGATACTTATGAATTTATCAAAAATAGCTAGGTATTAAATCTTACTTTGCATGCAAACATTTCAAACCCGTTTCATATTCATTTTTATGTTCTAACATATTAAAGAGTTCTTAATTTCAAGTATAAAATGCCACTCAATCACAAATTAGAGATTAAAACACAGGGTATTTTGTTTCCTTTCAAACTCCTAGAGAAAGACGGTTAAGGAGCAAGCAAAAGATGCAATACTCAGCTGGGCAGGCCTCCAGCCTCAAGCCACTGGCACCTTTACTGCAGCGGCATCCTCTGAGGGAAGGCTGGGCCTCAGGGCTTTCAGAGGGCAGGCAGAGATGCATGCCGCTAACCTTGGTTTTCAAACTCATTATCGTTACTAAGACATCAGGTGTAATGTCTATCACTTGCAAAGTTTAATGCTGGTTTTAAAAAAAGAAAAAGTCAGATGCACACCAAAATACAGTGCCGTGTAAGCAGAAGACAGTCCAATACACCTGTTATAGAATGAAACTGCTAAAGCCAAAAGTGAGGAAGTTCAGGATGTTTTTGAATTTAATTACTTCACTGTCATGCAAAGCAAACAAGTAACAGCTGAAGAAGGAAATCCACACAAATTAAAATTTTCTAGTGACATACCTGTGTGTCATATGCTGTAAGAAGATGTATCTAAGCTTGATCAGGCGGGAAGAGATTTCAATAAAGAAAAAGCAGCGTCAACCTTATCCTTCTTCAGATAATGTAGTGGAGTCCCTTACCTAGGAAGTAAGATACGTGGTTAACTCACATGTGGAAAATTTTAAAAACAGAATTTCAAAAATGGAAATTTCTAAAAAATTATAAAGTAAGAAGTTTAGGAGGAAACTTTTTTAACCATCTATATAAACATGTGCTTTGGATTTTCTGCATGTTTTGAGTTGAACATAAATTACAAAGTCTGGATAACTTCGGATTATTTACGCATAGAAAAGCACAAGAAATATGTATGTACAGTTTCACAAGGTTATTATGAAAACACTAGTCCAACTACCACCAGACCAAGGAATGGTATACTGTCGCAACCAAAAAAAAGTTGGGTGCCTCTCCCTGATCCCAAACCCTTTCCTCCGCCTCTAAGTAACAACCACCCTAACTGTGGTTATCATTTCCTTGCTTTTCTTTAGATTTATCACCTAGGCACGTAGCTCTGACAGTTTATTTTTGCCAGCTTCTGAATTTTACATAAACACAATCATACAGTGTGTCTTCTTCTGTCTTGCTTTGTTTTTGCTCCATTGTTGTTGCTGGCTCTGTTGTTTGTTTTCATTGCTGTATAATATTCCATCATGCAATATACCACAATTTACTTATCCATTCCCCTGTCCCCTGGGTAATTTCTGCTTTGGAGCAAATGTTAGCACTACTGAGATCTTTCTGGCACAACTATCTTAAGCATATAGGCATATATTCCTCTAGTGTAAACACCTACAAGTGTGACTGCTAGATTACTGGGTAAGTGTATATTCAACTTTGCTACATAAGGCCAAACAAACTACTTCCCCAGGCGGTTGTAACAATTTACACTCCCACAGGAAGGTATGAGAGAGTTTCTGTTGCTCAACGTTTTCAAAATTTGTCACACTATTTTTAATTCTCGCTAACTGAACGGCTATGCAGTGGTGTCCTAAGAATCCTTTATTATGTAAAATTTTATAATTATTTAGGAGAAAAGCTCATGAAATTTGACAACTGACAATTGCTGCAATGGAGATTTAATTCCGCAACCAAGCATTCGTTCACTTTTCCGATGGTTACTGCACTCCCATTTCTCACCGGGTGTAACCACCCCACTCTCAGTCCACCAGCTTCCAGAGACACTGGTTCCAACACCCAGGCACAAGGGGGCGGGTGTCAGGGTGGGGTGGGGGGCTGGCCAGTAAGAGCAGCCTATTCCCGGCCAGAGTTGTTTCATCTGTGAGCATACAACCCAAGTCAAAATGAATCGAGTCTTTTCTTCCTCCTCTGGGACTTAAAGAGATTTTCATTCTTTCCCAAAGAACCTGAACATGAGCACATGGGAGTGAAGAGGCTCTCTGAGAATAGAGCAAAAATGGAGGAAGATGCTGGAGAAGAAGCTGACTCAACTGCAGCCAGCCCTGAGGCTTTTCAATTAGGTGATCAATAAATCCCCCTTTGCTTGTAACAGCTAAGGTCCAGGGACATCAGAAATAGCCCTCACTGATATCACTCATTATAAAACATGTGTTGTTTTGTTTTGTTTTGCTTTGCGGTACGCAGGCCTCTCTCACTGTTGTGGCCTCTCCCGTTGCGGAGCACAGGCTCCACACGTGCAGGCTCAGCGGCCATGGCTCAGGGCCCAGCCACTCTGCGGCATGTGGGATCTTCCCAGACCGGGGCACGAACCCGTGTCCCCTGAATCCGCAGGTGGACTCTCAACCACTGCGCCACCAGGGAAGCCCGATACATGTGTTTTAATCTACTCAGTAAGTTGCAGAGATCAATTAAGGTAACACACGAGAATACACACACACACACACACACACACACACACACACACACACACACGGCCTCAATGTTATTTCAATCACATTTTGTAAGTCAAAACAGTTTCTCACCCAAACTTGAACTACAGCTCTTGCCAAACGTTAACTCCGGATGTTTCTTTGGCAAGAGAATGAAAAATCAATAGCTGTAGTTTATTTGCCCTTGTCTGCTATAAACACTTCGCTAATTATACTATCCCTATTGGGTTTTAGTAACAAAGTTATGATAACCTCACAAAATAAATTAGGGGGTGTTCCCTGGTTTATTCTGACGAAGTATTTGGGTAAGACTGGAATTATTTCTTCCTTGAAAGTCTGGTGGAATTTAACAATGAAGCCATCTGTGCCTAAAAAATTTTAATTACTGATTCTATTTTTTTGATGGTTATAGGACTAGTGAAGGTTTCTATTTTTTCTGCAGCTACTTTTAGAAAGTTACATTTTTCAAGAAATTTGTTTATTTCATCTAAATTTCCAAATTTACTGACATGATGCTATTTCTAATAATGTTTTATGATTTTTTATAGTCTACTGAATCCAAAGGAGCTTCTCTTTTTTCCTTTCTTTTCATTGATTGTGCCTCCTCTTTTTTTCTCCCTTATCTCACCAGACGTTTGTCACTTTTACTAGACTATTCAAAGAACCAATCTGGGCGCTTTGTTGTTCTTTTCTACTGTAAAATTTCCATTTGCTGAATTCTGCTCTGATTTTCTTCCTTTGGGCTTTTTGGGGTTTTTTTTGGCTATTCTTTTTCCAATTTTTAATTAGAGTGATACTTAGCCTACTAATTTTCAGCTTTTCTACCTTTCTAAAGCTATAAAATCTCTCTCCATGGACAGAGAGATTTGGCTGCATTCTACAAGTTTTGATGTATAGTATGTTCATTTTCAGCCAGTTAAAAGCATGTTCTAACTTCCATTATGTCATCTTCTTAGAATATTTTAAAAATATTCCTTTATTTTTAAGCTCTTAGGGATTTTATAATTATCTTTTTGTTACTGATCTATAGCTCAGTTCCACTGAGGTCAGAGATTATAATCTGTATTATTATAATCTTTGAAACGTATTGCACTATGGCCTAGTATTGGTCAATTTTTAGAAATTTCTTCTATGTGCCTGAAAATAAAGTATACGTTGCAGGTTTTGGATGGAATGTTATTTATACGTACATCAGACCAAGGGTATTGATCCTATGTAAAACATCTGTGCTTACAGAATTTTTTAAATTTTTGGCCTACTTATTCTATCAGTTACTGAGACTTGTGTTGGAATCTCCACGATAACTGTAAATTTCTCAATTTTTCCCTTGTACTTATGCAAATTCTAGTTTGGATACTCTGAAGTCATATTATTAGGCTTCTCCACATTGAGAATTATTATGACTCTCTTTTGAATTGAACCTTTTACCATTACAAACCGTGACAGAGACGACAGGTTGACCGAACTTACTCCTTCTACTTCCTGGGCACAAAGCTAGATTGTTATTTCCCAGCCTCCCCTGCAGTTTGGTTCTTACCAAAGTTTGGTTATACGACCTGGGCTCCCCCTAACAGAACGGGATCGTAATGTACCCCACCCTCAGGCCTAGCCCGTGAATACTGGTGTGAGTGTCCATACTCCCCCGAACGCAGAGGCTCCTGCAGAGTATTCCAAGTCCTAAGAGATGGCAGAGTCACAGGCAGAAGCAGCTGAATCCCCAAATGACCATCTGGAAAGCAATCTGCCAAACAGGACTGTCGGTACTGGACTTTGTGTAAGGAACGAATTTGCTTATAATAAACTACTGAATGTTTTGTTATAGGAACTAGTTGCCAACTCTATTGAGTGAAATGACACTCATCTCTAGTACTGTTTTTTTTTGCCTTAAACTGTATTTTTTCTGACACTATACAATCTTGCTTTTGGCTAGTGTTTGCATAGTTTACTTTTTTCATCATTTTTCTTTCAACATCTCTTAATCCTCATGTTTTAGGTGGGTCTCTTATGAACAGTATACAGTTGGATTTTTAAAACATCTTACTTGATACCCTTGTCTTTTAATTGGAACACTTAGCTATTTACACTGGAAGCAACTACTCACATTTAGGTTTAATTCTGTTATTTTGCCAGGGGCTTCTATTTGCTCCTTTTGGATTACTTGTTATCATTCTAGTCCCCACTCCCCAGTAATCTGGAAATTACACATTGTTTCTATTCTTTTAGTAGTTGCTTTAGAAATTATAACGTACAGGGTCGTACCAAAGTCCAATGTTAATCAATATATTTACCCTTCCCTTGGACAGCAAGGGCCTCAAAATATTAACTCCATTCATCATCTTTCCAACTTATATTCTACTGTTGTGTGTGTATGCATGTGTATACCTTTCTGTCATTATTAATGTTTTACACAATATTCATTCATTTTTCTAAAAAAGGTACAGGATTCTTTCTTCTGGTGTAGTGAAGCTGTTACCCCAAGTCTTTTAGGCTTTCACTGCCTGTGTTGAGAAGTCTGTCACTGTTCCTTTATAGGTAACCATGTGCCTCACTGTGTGTTTGGGTGGACTTCTCTTTGCCTGCCCTGCCAGTCATTTGTTGAGCATCTTGGACCTGTGGTTTGGCGTCTTTCACAATCTGTGGAAACTCTGCAGCCCTTATCTCTTCGAACACTGCTTCTGCACCATCCTCTCTCCTCAGAACCAATTATACATGTGCCAGAGCTCACTGTTTCCAGTCTCCGGCCTTCCCTTTGTGTTTTCCACATTCCCATCTCCGTGTTTCACTCTCGTTTTTCTTCTTTTGATCTGTTACTGTGGTGGATTACATGGATTGATTTTCCAATGTTAAGCCCATCTTTCATTCTTGAGATAAATCTGATCATTATGTAACATCCTTTTTATATGCAGCCTAGCGGATTCTATTTGCTAAAATTTATGGAGGATGCTGTGTATATCACAAATACTGCTTGGTGCTTTTTCCTTTATTATAATGCCTCTGTGTGGTTTTGCTTTCAGGATAAGGCTGGCCTTACAGAATGAGACAGGAAGCATTCACTTCTCTTCTATTTTCTGAAAAAGTTTTTGTCAGATTCAGTACTCTCTCTTCTTTAAGTGTTTAATACTTATCAGTGAAGCTATCTGCGCCTGAAGATTTCTTTGAGGTAAGGATTTTAACTACAAATTCTTCAATAAATATATAGTTATGCTATACATTTGTTCTTGAGTGAGCTTTGGTGGTTTATGTTTTTCAAGGAGTTTGTTCATTTTATTTAGGTTGTCATATTTATTGGCATAAAATTCTTCACAATATTCCTTATTGCCCATTTAACGTCTGTAGGATCTGTAATAATGTCCTTTTACATCCCTGATACTGGCAATTAATGTTTCTTTTTTCCCCACTGATGAGAGATTTAGATATAATATACATCTTCAACTCATCACAGCTTACCTTCAAATAATATTATACCACTTGAGACACAGTAATACTGTACTTCCATTTCTCCCCTCCCAACCTTTGTGCTATTGTTATTTATTTACCTCTACAAGTATTATAAATCCCAAAATACATTGCTATTTTTGCTTTAAATAATCAATTTTAAAAAGATTAAAAGTGTGAATATCTGCCAATTATTGACCATTTTTGGTTCTTTTCATTCCTTTGTGTAAAAATTTCCAGCTGGTATCATACTGCTTCTACTTGAGCTTCCTTTAAAATTTCTTGTAGTTGTAGTTCTGCTGGCAATAAATTCTGTCAGCATTTCTTGGCCTAGAAGTTTTGATTTCACTTTCATTTCTGAAAGATATTTTCACTGGGTACAGAATTCTAAATTAACAGGTTTCTTCCTTTCACTGCTTTAAAAACAGCACTGTTGTCTCCTGACTTACACAAGTTCTGGCCAGAAGTCTTCTCACGTTAATTTGGTTCCTCTGTAACATGTCCTCTTTTCTTCTTGCTGCTTTTTAAGATTTTTTTCTCTTCATCACTGGTTTTTCAGCAATTGGATCACGTGGCACCTTGGTATGATTTTCCCTGTTTGCTCTATTCGGGGTTTGTGAGCATCATGGTTTGCAGTCTTCAAAAAATCTGGACATTTTTCAACCACTATTTCTTCAAATACCATTTCCATTCTCTCCTCTTCTTCTAGAACTCCAGTTACACATATCTTGAAACAGCTGATTTTCTCTCACAGGTCACTAATGCTCTGTTACTTTGTTCAATCTTCTTTATTCTTTGTACCATATTTTGGATAGTTTCTACTGCTATGTCTTTTTTTAAAAAATAAATTTATTTACCTTATTTATTTATTTACTTTTGGCCGCGTTGGGTCTTCGTTGCTGCGCGCGGGCTTTCTCTAGTTGCAGCGAGTGGGGGCTACTCTTCGTTGCGGTGCACGGGCTTCTCATTGCGGTGGCTTCTCTTGTTGCGGAGAACGGGCTCTAGGCGCATGGGCTTCAGTAGTTGTGGCTTGTGGGCTCTAGAGCGCAGGCTCAGTAGTTGTGGTGCACGGGCTTAGCTGCTCTGCAGCACATGGGGTCTTCTCGGACCAGGGATCAAACCCGTGTCCCCTGCGTTGGCAGAAGGATTCTTAGAACCACTGTACCACCAGGGAAGTCCTCTATTGCTGTGCCTTGAAGTTCACTGATCTTTTCTTCTGTACAGCCAATTTGCTGTTAATCTATTGTATTTTTCACTTCTCTATTATATTTTTCATCTCTAGAAGTCCTAGTTCAGTCTTTTTCATATCACTCACTCATTATGCTCATTTTCCCCATGAATATGTACAACTTATTTATAATAGTTATTTTAATGCCCCTGTCTGCTAATTTCATCATCTCTGTTATTTCTGGGTTTCTACTGATTGATTTTCCTCCTGGTTAATATCATATTTTCTTGCTTCTTTGCATGCCTGTTAATTTTTATTAGACGCTGGACACAAACATTTTTACATTGCTGGGTGCTGGATTTTATCATATCCTTTTAAATATAGTTGGGGCTTTGTTCTGGGAATGCAGTTAAGTTACCTGGAATCAGTTAGGGCAGGTCTGCAGCAGTCTTTTAGTCCAGGGCTGATTCAGTCCCATTACTAAGGTGATACCCCTCTGAGGAATCTACCTGATGCCCTAAATGAAAAAGCTGCTCTGAACCCACCCTCACAAGATTAAAAAACAAGCTTTAAAAGGACCTAACTGATACAACCCTGGGTGGTGCGAACACAAACTATCTCAGCTCTGTGTGATGTCCAAAAAGTGTTGAGTCCACGCCTTTCTGGTGCTTCTTTTCCTGGCTTTGAGGTGTTTGCTCTGATGGACGCGTAGATCAGCACTCGGCCCAACTCTCAGGAGGTCCTTCTGCAGATCTCTGGAGTTCTCTAAGTAGCTCCCTACCCCGTATACTTTGCCCCTCAAATTCTAGCTGCCTTGTGCTCTCCAAACCCTGATCTCTGTTTTGCTACTTCAGTAAGGCTAGTGGACTCTGGTTTTGCTCTCCCTGTCCTGTAATGTAGAAACTGTCTCTAGACCAGGACTGGCAAACTATGGCCTGAGGACCAAATCCAACTTGCTACTATTTTTATAAATAAAGTTTTATTGGAACACGTCAATGGCCATTCATTTACATACTTAGTATGAAAGCAGCCACAGACAAGCCATGGTTAAAAGTTATAATTTTGATGAAGAAATAGTCCAGAACTCATGAAACTCAAATTAATTTAACAATCCAACACACTGAAATTCACGAAGCACCCTCACACACTTCCCTCCCCACTCTGTCCTTCTGACCCGGCTTTGGGCGTTAGTCTACCTCCCCCGGCGTGGCTCAGCAGGCCCTCCTCTGCCGAGATCCAGCCTCCCTCAACACCAGGGTGGGCTTGCAAGCTCTGCTCCACTGGTGCCCTTCCTCCTCCTGTGTTCATGCTCCTTCTCTCCCACCCCCTCCACTGTCCTGTCAGACACTTCATCCCCAAGACTACATTCACGTGCCTTGAAATCTTCTATTCACACTAACCCTTAGCACTTAACGAGGTGCCAGGCACACACGGCAAGCACTTGCTTTTTGGGAAATTAAACTCCTTTTAATTAAAGTGGACTTAAACTCGCATATTTCTGTGAACCTTCCCTTCCCAGGGAAAGTGACCCTCCTCAGACCCTGGTCTGTACTGTACGAGGAGGACGCCCATCACAACACGTACAAGCCTGTACCAGCCTTGCTTCCTTCTCCCTCCCACCTGGCTGTGAGCCTCCTGAAGACACAACCGTGTCTCCGTCAGGTTTGTATCCTCAGCACTCAGAAGGTGCCTGCCACACAGGAAGCACTCAATACACGTTAGTCACAGTTTTTATCAGTTAGTATTAATTTAATCTTGTAGTTATTCATTTATTCCTCACAACTCTACAAATACCTTTCTCCTTTTTCCACTGCATTGTAGAGATGAGAAAATTGAAACACAAAGATTCAGCAACTTCGCAACATTACACATTAGCAAGTCGGGGATCAGTGTGCCCCTGGAACCCATGTGCTTAACAACCGTGTCTGTTACCAGATAGACTGCACCAACAGAGGTGTGCTCACTGACTCAGGATGTCGTGGGAATCAATACAGATTTATGCTGCAAAATCGGATTTGCCATTTGCACACTCAAATTATCTTTAAAATGTTATCCAGGAGACAGCAGAAGCAAGAAGAACTACAATCCTGCAGCCTGCGGAACAAAAACCACATTCACAGAAAGACAAGATGAAAAGGCAGAGGGCTATGTACCAGATGAAGGAATCAGATTGGACTACAGAAAAACAACTAAATGAAGTGGAGATAGGCAACCTTCCAGAAAAAGAATTCAGAATAATGATAGTGAAGATGATCCAGGACCTCGGAAAAAGAATGGAGGCAAAGATCGAGAAGATGCAAGAAATGTTTAACAAAGACCTACAAGAATTGAAGAGCAAACAGAGATGAACAATACAATAACTGAAACGAAAACTACACTAGAAGGAATCAATAGCAGAATAAGTGAGGCAGAAGAATGGATAAGTGACCTGGAAGACAGAATGGTGGAATTCACTGCTGCGGAACAGAATAAAGAAAAAAGGATGAAAAGAAATGAAGACAGCCTAAGAGACCTCTGGGACAACATTAAAGGCAACAACATTCACATTTTAGGGGTCCCAGAAGGAGAAGAGAGAAAGGACCTGAGAGAATATTTGAAGAGATTATAGTTGAAAACTTCCCTAACATGGGAAAGGAAATAGCCACCCAAGTCCAGGAAGTGCAGAGAGTCCCATACAGGATAAACCCAAGGAGAAACATGCCGAGACACACAGCAATCAAACTGGCAAAAATTAAAGACAAAGAAAAATTATTGAAAGCAGCAAGGGAAAAACGACAAATAACATACAAGAGAACTCCCATAAGGTTAACAGCTGATTTCTCAGCAGAAACTCTACAAGCCAGACAGGAGTGGCATGATATACTTAAAGTGATGAAAGGGAGGAACCTACAACCAAGATTACTCTACCCGGCAAGGATCTCATTCAGATTCGATGGAGAAATCAAAAGCTTTACAGACAAGCAAAAGCTAAGAGAATTCAGCACCACCAAACCAGCTCTACAACAAATGCTAAAGGAACTTCTCTAAGTGGGAAACACAAGAGAAGAAAAGGATCTACAAAAACAAACCCAAAACAATTAAGAAAATGGTCATAGGAACATACATATCGATAATTACCTTAAACGTGAATGCATTAAATGCTCCAACCAAAAGACACAGGCTTGCTGAATGGATACAAAAACAAGACCCATCTATATGCTGTCTACAAGAGACCCACTTCAGATCTAGGGACACATACAGACTGAAAGTGAGGGGATGGAAAAAGATATTCCATGCAAATGGAAATCAAAAGAAAGCTGGAGTAGCAATTCTCATATCAGATAAAATAGACTTTAAAATAAAGAATGTTACAAGAGACAAGGAAGGACACTACATAATGATCAAGGGATCAATCCAAGAAGAAGATATAACAATTATAAATATATATGCACCCAACACAGGAGCACCTCAATACATAAGGCAACTGCTAACAGCTATAAAAGAGGAAATCGACAGTAACACAATAATAGTGGGGGACTTTAACACCTCACTTACACCAATGGACAGATCATCCAAAATGAAAATAAATAAGGAAACAGAAGCTTTAAATGACACAACAGACCAGATAGATTTAACTGATATTTATAGGACATTCCATCCAAAAACAGCAGATTACACTTTCTTCTCAAGTGCGCACGGAACATTCTCCAGGATAGATCACATCTTGGGTCACAAATCAAGCCACAGTAAATTTAAGAACACTGAAATCATATCAAGCATCTTTTCTGACCACAACGCTATGAAATTAGAAATGAATTACAGGGGAAAAAAACGTAAAAAACACAAACACATGGAGGCTAAACAATACGTTACTAAATAACCAAGAGATCACTGAAGAAAGCAAAGAAGAAATCAAAAAATACCTAGAGAAAAATGACTATGAAAACGCGACGATCCAAAAACTATGGGATGCAACAAAAGCAGTTCTAAGAGGGAACTTTATAGCTATACAAGCCTACCTCAAGAAACAAGAAAAATCTCAAGTAAACAATCTAACCTTACACCTAAAGGAACTAGAGAAAGAAGAACAAACAAAACCCAAAGTTAACAGAAGGAAAGAAATCATAAAGATCAGAGCAGAAATAAATGAAACAGAAACAAAGAAAACAATAGCAAAGATCAATAAAACTGAAAGCTGGTTCTTTGAGAAGATAAAATTGATAAACCATCAGCCAGAAAAAAAGGGAGAAGACTCAAATCAATAGAATTAGAAATGAAAAAGGAGAAGTTACAACAGACACTGCAGAAATACAAAGCATCCTAAGAGACTACTACAAGCAACTCTATGCCAATAAAATGGACAACGTGGAAGCAATGGACAAATTCTTAGAAAGGTATAACTTTCCAAGACTGAACCAGGAAGAAATAGAAAATATGAACAGACCAATCACAAGTAATGAAATTGAAACTGTGATTAAAAATCTTCCAACAAACAAAAGTCCAGGACCAGATGGCTTCACAGGTGAATTCCATCAAACATTTAGAGAAGAGCTAACACCCATCCTTCTCAAACTCTTCCAAGAAATTGCAGAGGAAGGAATACTCCCAAACTCATTCTAGGAGGCCACCATCACCCTGATACCAAAACCAGATGAAGATATTACAAAAAAAGAAAATTACGGACCAATATCACTGATGAATATAGATGCAAAAATCCTCAACAAAATACTAACAAACAGAATCCAACAACACATTAAAAGGATCATACACCATGATCAAGTGGGATTTATCCAGGAATGCAAGGATTCTTCAATATATGTAAATCAATCAATGTGACACACCATATTAACAAATTGAAGAATAAAAACCATATGATCATCTCAATAGATGCAGAAAAAGCTTTTGACAAAATTCAACACCCATTTATGATAAAAACTCTCCAGAAAGTGGGTACAGAGGGAACCTACCTCAACATAATAAAGGCCATTTTTTAAAAAAATGTTATCCAGTAGTCCAAATTCCTCCCTGGTCTCTTGAGGAACTAAAATAATGACATTCAGCAACTTGTCCAAAGTCAGAGTCACCAGGACTGAAACCCAGGTCTCACGGACCAGCACTGCCTCCGTGGTAGCTTGTTCACGATGGCTCTGACACCTGTAAGCTCACATCCTGGGCAATCACCTAATACCTTAGCAATAAGCAAAATACACACCTCAAAATTCCCAAGACATCAGTAATGCCTAACAGATGCATTTGTCCTTTTTTTTAAACCAAGCACCTTTTTTCATTGCTTTGAATTTCAGCATTGACATCCCTGGGTTGATGTAATTCCCTTAGGACTAACAAATGACACTCACGACCAGATGCACCAAAAAAAAAGCACCTTTAGCTGAACCAAGTAAGGCCATTTCAGACTTCAGGGAAGGTTACTGAGACCTTGGCTAGGCTAAAATGAATTTTCTCACATCATTTAAATAATCATTTGCTTAGTTTCTAGCCACTTTAATATGAGAATTGACCAGAATTATTTTGCTTACTTTTGAAAAGCATTATCCAAATGGATTTGAACAAGGAGGAGGCAAGGAGCTACTTAAGAATGAAGTGACCACCCCACGCTACTGGGTAATAGAGTTAAAACTACCCTTGGGTAAAACACGCCATGGTTTGTAACTACAAGGCAATGGTGAGTTTAGTTTCGTTTTTGGCCTTGTGATAGGTTTCTCTGAAGTCTTACTCACCTGAAATCATGACCAAACGTCCATTACCACTGCATACTTACTTTAGTCTTAAAATACAAAATGTCAGAAATATTTTGACAGAGTCAAGTTGAAAATTTAAGATATCCAGTGATATCTTAAATATCACTGTGATCTCTTTGAATTTAATATTCTTCATGCTACATAAACCCTCTAGAATAAATCTACTTCCTAATCAAATGTGACCCCTGCTGCTAAGATTGCTGGACCCACCAGTACAAAGTTTCCTATGTGGCATCTGACTGATCATATTATTTTAACTTAAGAGTTATACAGAAGCGTGAAACCTTTCCAGGTCACCTTGAAATTTTCATCTAATTGTTCTTTCAAATAAACTCTATTCTGCAGTGCTGGCTTTGGCTTAATAGAGTTATGGTTCACTGCAGTTTATTCAGTGAATTTAAATAGAGATTTGTTATGCAACATCAAATCCCTTAGGTTTCCCCCAAAATTAATCAATATTTTGAACACAAAATATCCTGTCAACACCTTTTATACAAATAAAGTGCCTACATTAATAAAATCTTCTATCGGAATAATATGAAAATAAATCTTTATTTGTAGGTTAAAGCAGTGCTGCTAAGCGACGTCAGCACAGACCCAGCAAGTTGAGAGCCCCTGACGAAGCGCAGGGAGCGAGCGCCTTTGTGCTGGGGCTCCGCAGCGCCCGGCACCACACCCTGCACACAGCACCCGGCTGAGTCCCAGGTGGTCCGGGGCAGCTGGGACAAAAGCTAGGCTTGTCTGACCCCAGGGGCCATAAGTGCCTGATAAATATTTTTGAATGGTAGGTCCCTTCTCACAGTCCAGCACCTGTCATGAGGAAAACGAAAGAGAATTTCCTATGAAGAATCCACAGCACCAGGGCAGGTTTTACTAGTTTCTCAAAACTTCCTCATTCTCCTCAAAAATCTCTATCCTTAAATTAGAAGGATCCATTTGAATCTGCTATCCCTACAATATATTCGTCCACTTACATGAATAAGAACTTGAGGGAAGAGCAAAAGAAGGAAGGACCCATACAAAGTCATCTGTTCTTAGTAGTTTCCAACTCCTTGGAGGAGGAAGAAAATAGAAGTATTCAATCATTTGAAAAAATAGGAAGTTAGTCATGGAAGAAAGATTTCTTGGTTGAATGAGAAAACACTTGAAAACTTCCAAGACTGCCCCACAAAGGAAAGGTTAATGCAGAGCACGACAACCCCTCAGAGGAAAACTCTGGTGCCCAGTCTCACTGGGAACCCAGCATGCAGCCTAGAGCCGGGGTGGCGCAGGCACCGTGCCAGGAGCAGGGGACAAGGAGGGCAGGGCCCTGCCGCCCAGAGCTGCCGCCTGGGGGAGGGACACAAGTAACTGTGGGTGTGCGTGCACGAGGCGTGAAAACTGCCCAAGGGAAGCACGTGACGAATGCGCCAGCGACACCCCGCGTGGGTGCAGGGAAGGCCTCCCTGAGGAGACAGTGTCTAAGCCATAAGCTGAAGGATCGGTAGGAATTAACTATTTCTGAAATTCTCAGATTAAAAAGTGGCTCAGGGGGCTTCCCTGGTGGCGCAGTGGTTGAGAGTCCTCCTGCCGATGCAGGGGACATGGGTTCGTGCCCCGGTCCGGGAGGATCCCACGTGCCGCGGAGTGGCTGGGCCCGTGAGCCATGGCCGCTGAGCCTGCGCGTCAGGAGCCTGTGCTCGGTAACGGGAGAGGCCACAACAGTGAGAAGCTCGTGTACCGCAAAAAAAAAACCCAAAAAAGTGGCTCATACTGAACATCAACTCAATAGCTCATTCTATAGGTTTTACAGGGAAAAAAAATCCCATATAATTCTAGGGTATCTAACTTTTTGCTATACTTCTGCTTGATTTTAATGAGTGTGTACACATATGTATATATAATTAGTGTGTATACATTTATGTATATAGTAAGTGTATAGCATATACATAAACACACTAACATATATTTAGCACAAAGATGTAAATACATATACAAATATAATAAAATACTATACTGATAAATATTAGTGCTTGATAAATATTAATTGAATGAGTGGGTTGCTGGCCAGAGCTTAGAAAATGTGTTTGTTAAAAAGATACTTTTCGGACTTCCCTGGTGGTGCAGTGGTTAAGAATCCACCTACCAACGCAGGGGACACGGGTTCGTGCTCTGGTCCAGGAAGATCCCACATGCCGCGGAGCAACTAAGCCCGTGAGCCACAACCACTGAAGCCCGCGCGCCTAGAGCCCATGCTCTGCAGCAAGATAAGCCACTGCTACGAGAAGCCCCCACACCACAACGAAGAGTAGTCCCCACTCGCCGCAACTAGAGAAAAGCCCGCGTGCAGCAATGAAGACCCAACGCAGCCAAAAATAAAAAATATTTAAAGAAATAAAAAGAGATACATCTCAGGAATTCCCTGGTGGTCCAGTGGTTAGGACCCTGCGCTCTCATTGCCGAGGGCCCGGGTTCAATCCCTGGTTGGGGAACTAAGATCCCACAAGCAGTGAGGTGCGGGCAAAAAACAAGAAGAAAAGATAAAAAAGATGCTTTTCTTCTCACACTTCTTTCCAAGCAACAAACTAAAACCTGAACAGTAATTCACTTACACGCATTAAATTACATTTCAAAAATATCTTTATTAAAGGGGATAGAGGAGCTGTTTTTCCACAACTCATAACAGAAGCCTTGTCCTAAATTAATATTATAAACAGAATTTTTAGATGCGCAAATCTGAATGTAGAAAATGAATTTGCTCTCCAAGACCTGTAGCTGCAAGTTGTACTAAGCCACACGACTCACGATGATGAATGACAAAACTGTCCAGTGTTATTAGACGTTCTGAGAACCCCAGGCAGAATAAAAAAGGGAGCAATGTTCTTGTGGGTTTGGACTTAAGGTTCCAAGCTAAGAAAGATTCCTATACTCTGGGCAACAAGACCCATGTCTGGCGTTGGAGGATGAAGGTCACCCCGGGAGGCTGGACAGGAGCCCAGAGGCCAGGGCTCAGACGCTCCCCTCTGGGGTGGGTTTCAGTGGAACAGAGGGCTGGCAGGGAGGGACTGAACGAAATAATTTCTTGAGGTTTTAGCATTTCACAATCCATGTCTTCCATCATCGAGAGTATCAAGGAGGCGTGTCTTAACGGTGCGGCAAACCCAAGCCGCACCCTAACCCTGTCTCTGTGAGCTGTGCATTCAGGGACGAAAGTGGTCACTCAGAAGACAGAAGTCACCTCGCTACGCAGATGTCCTACGGTCCAGCACAAGCCGCAAGGGAAGCACGTGACAGGGGGGCTTCCTCCAATCTGAGGGTCTGAAGACCCTTGCAAAATAACCCCAATTAATGAATTTGCCTGTGAAATGCCATTTTGTAACATATGCAGGGCTGTGAAATTTTGTCATTTTTAACTGAATATCATTTTTTTGACAAGTCAAGATACTTTCTTTCTTCAATTGAAGTAATTTTTACTCTTCTAAGCCAAAGAACAATTTAAATGAGATTATACTGTTGAATTCATTGTTAGTCGATCACAGGCTTCCAACACCAGTGCCTGATGCACGTACCATAAATGAGCGGCTACTCCTCGTCTGGATATGAACAGGGTCAACAGTTCGAGAGTGTGTCGGCTTTTTCCTCTGGGGCTTTATCTCCTCTAAACTACCTGGGGAACTGAGCACCTTGTTGTTTGCTAAGGCACTTGCTTTAGAGATCTGATTATTAGGCTCTTAGGTAAGGCACCTAGGTTACCTGATTCCTCATTAAAAAAACCAAAAAAAACCCACAGTGTTTCCCAAGATTTAAAAGCAGGAATGTTCTCCACCTGAAAGGTAACTTCTAAGGCTCCTGATGCAGCTCTCTTGAAAGGTAATTTAATCTCACATAAGTGGAGTGATGCCTTGGGTCCTGGGCTCTTCGTGCAGGGCCAAACCGTTCCAGATCTCCCCACATTCTACCACATGCCTCTAAGCAATGGGGTCCAGAAACTACTGGACCTACCCACTGGCTTTACTCCTTCTGTCCTCTTGGCTCACCACCTCCCCCCCTCCCCAAACCCGCGACAGCCCTATCACTTTTCAGGGGCTTCAGACGCTGCTGAGTTCCTGCTGTGTATGTACCGAGTCAGAGATCCAACGCTGAGGGAGGTGAGGGCTGCCCTGCTGAAGCTCTCCATGCCGGGGCAGCAGCCAGGGGCCGAGAACTGGCCGTCCCGACGGCCTCGAAGCCTGAGCAGGAGACGGGAGGCACGAGCCACGTCTGCGCCAGGACCACTGACCAGGCAGGTGGATCAGATGGATCCGTGTAGGCCAGAGGCAGGCAAACTTGTGTCCACCGTCTTGTAATTAGTTTTGCTGGAACACAGCCATGCTCATTGGTTTACGTATGTCCTACAACAGCAGAGACCCAGGACTGGCCCTCAAAGACTAAAATATTTACTATCTGGCCCACTACAGAAAAAGTGTGCTGACCCCTGGTCCAGGCTGTCAGCAGCCCTTTCCTCTTTGGGCCATGCCTCGGCTTCCTTCCGCCCAGGAGGTCAGCTTTTGCGTGTGCACGCACGAAAGGGAACAGCGCACACCCACGGGAGGGCAGGCAGGAGCGCGAGTGTGTGTGTGGTACGCGCAGTGGGGGAGGAGCGTGCAGGCACAGCACGCGTCTGAACCTGTCCCTGCCCAGCAAACACCCTGTGCTCCATTCTCCTCTGACAGGGACCCAGCCAGAGATGTCCTTCCCACTGTAGCACAGTCTCTGTCCCTCAAATGCTTTCCTTACTTCCCCGCCATGAAAACCCAGTTCAAGGCTCACCTCTTACCAAACACCCAGGGTGAACTCCCGTGCACATAACAGATGCTCCAAGCGCTGCAGCCAAACCCAATTCAACCTGCCAGGTTATCATCTTCCGCTTCCATTTGAGTTCATGTATCAGCAAACATGGGCCTGAGTGCCTACTGGGTCCTAGACACCCAGCACCACAGTTTAACATAATGCATAGGAATCCTAATCTTTCATTTGCCCTTGTCTGTTGAATAAATTATATTAAGAGTCTGATTATCATTGTGAGGTGATAAAAATTGTTCTGGATGAACAACTGGGAATATACTAAAAACTACTGAACTGTGCACTATAACAGGGTAGAGTTTATGTTATGCAAATTATCTCCAAAAAGCTGTTATTAAAATTTTTTTCTAAGGTTAATCATTTTTTCAAAAACAGTAATTTCTTAAGCTTTCTACACCCAGCATGTAATAAAATGTCATGTCTAATATCGATGAATGGAAACACTAAGGACTGCAGTAAGTAGGCTTCGTAATAAGTCACCCCAGCATGGAGTGGCCTAACCCCCAGTCGCCACGTTCACAGGCTCTGCAGGCTGGGGCTCTGCTGGACCGGGTACAGCACGCCCCAGCTGGGAAGCGAGAAAAGTGGAACACCAGAGTCACCTGCCCGGCCACTCACTCGCCCGTCCTGGGAGGCTGCTGACTGGGGCCTCAGAATGGCTCCTTGCGGGCCTTGCCATGTGCTCCCCCTGCCCGAGCTAGCTGGGCTTCACAGCATGGCTTTCCCCACAGCAAGTGTCCCCAAAAGAGAAGCCAGGCAAAACCTGAACCTTTTTTTTAAGACCTAGCTTGGAAGTCACACAGCATCACTTCTGCCCTACTACTGGGTGAAGCAGGTCACACACCTGGCCCCGGTTCCTAGAGAAGGAACAGAGACCCACCTCCCGGCCAAAGTCCCACTGTGCGACAGTCCACAGGATAGGAGGTGTCACTGAGGCCATTAAGGAAAATACAGGCTGTAATACAAGCCCAATCTTCTTGAAGACGGGCAAATTAAAAACCCGGGTGAAGCGGCATCTGGCATACCAAGTTATATTTCAAGCCCTGTGAGCTGAACCTCATTACTTGCAATAAGCTGTGACTTGTAAGCTGCACCTAACATTGCTATGTTGTTCTGTCTTAGTAAATACAGTATCGTGACCTTGATTCGATAGGTGATGATTCAGGTTCACCCCTGGTGACTGCTGGGCACTTAGCTTCGCTGGAAAATACCGTAGGCAGGCGGAAGTGCAGCTGTGAAGGAAGAATTCATCTCGACACCCAGGCTGCGTGCTCCGGTGCATCCGCCACTAATCTCTCGGCACAGCACGCGGCCTGCCCGCCTCCACCCCCATCCCCAAAGTCTCCAGCACAGTGAGCAGAAGCTGCTCAATGACTGACGGAAGAAAGAAGGAAGGGAAGGTAGGAATGTTTTAAATGACAAATTAGAGGGTGCTAGTCCAGTTATCATGATAGGCCTCTTTTCTGTAAAAGGAAAGTGAAGAACGGTGAACTGAGAGCAAACCTCTTCTGTCAGGAACGCGATCCTGAGGAGGACAGAGAGCCAGGTTTCTGATCCTAGATCTGGTTCTCACCGCTTTGGGACCTTAACCAAGTGGCATAGCTTCTCTGGGCCTCAGTTTCCTCATCTGTAAAATAAAGGGCGTGAATTAGATGACGATTCCTAACTGAGGCCTGTAGGTGAGTCACTGCGACACACCCACTGACGTGAGAGGTCAACTCTCCTTCAAGTTGAAAGTTCAAACTGTATGATCTGAATGTCTGTTAACAACAGAAATGAGCTCTCTGCAAGGGTGAACTGTCCTCCCGAACCAGTGCGGCTAAGCTCAGGTAAGAGAGCCTCAGCAGCCGTCCTCGTCCCCAGGGCTGCCCCAGGCCTCAGCCCCCGAGGCAGCAGGCTGTCTGGGCGCCTTTTGCAAAATATTAGCCAGCAGATACCTCAGTCCCACGCAATCAAGATATCAATACAGTTTACATGCACAGGGCAACTGGTTTTCAAACCAACTATGCTACACATATTTCTAACACCAGCAAACGATCCTTTGGTAATGAAGAGAACAGGCCTTCGTTTATTATGTTCACAAGTTTGGCACTTTGAATGTGGGTCTTTCTAACTTGGGCCTCCCCCTCCAAAGCCAACCATCCTGATATCCTGGAAGCAGAAATAGGCGGGGCCCCCTCTCTGGAAGTCAGGCTCTCCTGGCGCCCTGGGGTGTGCTGCTGGAAAGAAGCTCTTCAAGTGGAGAGAGCGCTGCCGGAACCTCACGAGCACACAGGGCTGCGACCATGCTTTGGGCATGTCGAGGACTGCCAGCCCCCAGGGGGCACGGACGTGCCAGTCCATTCTGTGCTGCCGCACACGGAGGGCTGGGATGCTGCACGCACACAGGCTAGTCCCCAACCTCAAGCAGAAAACCATCTCTCAGCCACAGTCTGTTGCCAGGAACCAAGAGACCAAGGCAGATGTCACCAGAGGAAGAACTGGGCCGAAGTGACAACTCTGGTAAATGAAGAGAAAGGATGTGCTGCTCAAGGGAAGCTGAATTTATTTACCCTGATCATGAATGTAGGCTCTCAGCTGGAACATCTCACTCAAAATGCCAGAAGGTTCAGAACCCATTCATAAGCTTTTCAGAACGCATGCAGTCGCCATGGTAACCATGACATTATATTTCTAGGCGTTGCACATATAAATTACCACCCGTAATGCATTTAATACAGTTTGGGGCCACCAACTCATAGCAAAATAAATCTGAGCTCTGACTCTCAGCCTGCCTCTTAGATAAACAAAGCAGAACAGCTGGAGGTAGCATCCAACGCACCCCGGGATAAGGACAGGGCTGCACACACTGAAGATGCTCATCTGAAGGCAGATAAGAGCTAAGGAAATCAGACTTCATCAGCCACCACCATATGCTTGAGATTTTATAAAACAAAATGTTCCACACCAGATTCATGAAACTGTCGTCGCTTAAGTTAAAGAAACAAACAGACTACATCCATAGCTGTATCTCTGGAATTCGACCATGTTTAGCAAGTCAGAGAAAAAGCAGATCTCTTTAAAGAACATCTTTAATTTATTTACAGGGCATTTGTCAACACAAATAGGTAGTTGTTCAAATGTCCAGACTGTCTTCAATAAGAAATCAAAGTTTTATTTCTCAGGTTCAGGAGAGATCTACTCAGTCATAATTCTTTACCTTCATCAGGGACATTGATAAACATTTAAAATACACATCATTCATGGTTTTTAAAGTCCCTTACCTTCTCATAATCCACCATGAACACAGAGAAGAAAACAAATACCGTGCACAGCCTGCAAAGGCATCGTCAGCCTCACATCCCCAGGCAGCCCACTGCATCGGGAACTTAACAGAGCTGCTGCAGGACATGCCTGTGCTGGCACCGTGTCCACAAAGTTGCCTCTGTCCTTATCACTAAACGGCTAAGTCCAGGGGAGCACCACCTTCATTACCCCCTCCTTCAGACTGCAGGCCACACGTAGCAGCTGTGAAGGGGAGCAAAAGACCTCCCCGCCAGTTGCTGCCATATTAATAGAGACTTTGGCAACCGCTGCATTGCAGTCTTTCTGCAAGCTACCAACCTCAGAAGCAAGAGCGCTGGAGAGAGACTCCAGCACAGAAAGCTGCCTTTTGAATTACAAAGATTTCGTAGAGATCTTTTTAAAAAATGCTGCAAAGACCTTGGGGGGAGCATTTCTAGATTTCCAACCTGTTTCCTAAAGGCTGACTAGTTTGTGGTTTTCACCGGAGGATTGCTTTGACAACGTACTGTGCCGTGTGAAAATGCGGAAATTAATGAAATGTGCGTGATGACACACCATCCTTAATGCTCAAGCAGTCCCGGTGAGAATCCTGCACATCTGCTGCCTACCACCAGCTTCAGAGCCCGACGGAGGAGCTCCGGGGAACCAACCAGGACTTTCACTCCAGAAGATGCGAGCGCAGCAAGCACTTCTAGTGCCTCAGTGGCAGCAATCACCTTGAACGCGCAGCTACCTTCACAGACAGCGCACTTGAAATATTAAACCACTGCCCGTACAACCAAACTCAGAAAAAGACACTTAAGATAGTGGCATGCTTACTAAGTGACCTTTCATCTTCGTTGCTTGATTCCGTTTATTTAGTGAGCATTAATTAACCACGTGCTATCTGTGAAAGGACATGAGTAAGGCCGAGCTCGCTGTCCTGATGGGGAGGGGCTCTCCAGTGGGGTGACACACGGAGGACAAGTCATTCCAGGCTTGAGGACTGGGATGCAGGGGAGGGCAGCGCAGCCGGGGAGACGGAACTGGAGCCGGTGTGGGGTTCCAGGGCAAGGTTCTACGAGGAAGAACATCTAACAGGAGCTAAAGGATGTGCCCCCCGCTGAGAAACGGGGAGACGAGGGGAGAACACCCTCAAAATGGGGCAGCGTTCCTCGGCACGTGCCAGTTGAGTCCCCAGCGAAAGCGCGCACAGGCTCCGTCCAGAAGTCCATCAGACCCTCACGGCCGCCCAGACAGACACCCGAGCACCTGGTCCCTGAAGCACACACTCGCCCTGGGCGCACGGCCACCAAGCGGACGCGGCAGATTCTGAACGGAACAGGGCGGCCCTGCACCAGGCCCCTCAGGACACAGCAGCGGTCCCCCCGTGGCTCTAGCCACCACCTCCCAGCGGGGTTACCGTGGAAGCTGCCGAGCCCGACGCTGACCAGGTAACGGACCGGGTGAGGGAACCAGCAAATCAAGGACCCTACTACTGGCCACTCCCCCATCGAGCGGCAGGACCCGGCCCAGCCCATGGCTTCCCCACAAACAGCCCGCCCTCCTCTCGAGGGAGAACCCTGCTCTGCCTTCCCTCTGTCCCCCACTCCCCTCACTCCTCAGGCTCCGGAATCTTCTCCTCCAGGAAGTCCTCACCGGCTCCCTTCCCACCCCCAGCAGCCAGGACCTTCCCGCTGGGCTCCCATCGCCCGAGTGGCGACCACACTGTAAGGAAGGGACACTGCGGATCTGCAGCGCCCAGCACGTCCCCGGCGTGGCCGGCGTCTGTGCAGGGGCCCCACGGGCCGGCCCCCTGCTCCACGCCGTGAGGCGCTCCCGCGTCCCCTCCTCCTGAGGCGCAGAGGATCTCAGCTACAGGCCAGGTGGGAGGCCCAGGAGTCACACCACCCCGCTGGGCTCCACAGGCCACAGCCTCACCACAGGCACCCCCTGGAGAGCAGGGCGCCTCCCTGGGGCTTCACTCGGGGGAGCAGGAGGGAGCACATTTATGGACCTGCTGCAGCCCTCCCACCCCATCTCTCCCCAGAGAGGCCCGATGTGAATAAATGAATATCGCAGACCAAACCAGAGGCACCCCACGCGGGCATTCCTGACTGGCACGAGGTGGATGATCAGAAGGGAAGGCAGGAAGAGACAGCGCGAGGACATTCCTCGTTGCTTTACAGAGACCCACTAGAGTGGTTTAACGGACGCAGAGGAACTTCCATGAAACGCCTCCCGGCACATTTAGGCGCTGGCCAGGCACTCCCCCCAGATGCCGCCTTTCAAATCGCGGCTCAAGGCGGCTCTCTGGCCGCTGTCAAACCACTCCTCAGCTCCTCGGAAACCTGAGCCTGGGTCGCCAGAACGCGGGGCTCCGGCCCGAGCGGGCTCTCCCAGGAGGGTCTGGGGGAGCTGGCAGGGGTCTGACCTCAAGACTCTGCGCTTCCCGGACAAGCAATCCTCGAGGTGCGGGAGGGGCGACAGCGGCCCGGGGCTGAGACCCCAGGCCCAGCGCTGAGAGCTGCGTGGGGGTGGGGTTTCGAGGGTCAGCGGCGGCGGGCTGGCGGGGGGGGGGGGGGGGCGGCCGCTACGAGGCCACACAGCACCCGCCTCCCAGGTCCGCCATCTGAAAGCCAAGGGCAGCGAGCCAGGCCCAGCAGCGCACAGAGCCAGGCCCCGCCCGCCGGCCCGGCAGCGGCTTCCTACCGTCTCCACTGCACGCTGAGGCGGCCGGACTCAAAGACGAGAAGGAATTTTTCAGGTGCACCGCCGGGGCGCTCAAGCAGGGCCGCCTGGCTGTGGGCTCTGGACTTTGCACAGCCCTCCTGGCGGGGCAGGGCCCGCTCTCGCACACCCTGCTCCCTCTGACGCCGTCTCCCAACCGGCCGCTCTCTTTCCGAACCTGCAATCTCTTGTCTGTAGGAAAGGAGTAACACTTATCCTACAAACCTCACAGAGCTGAACTGATTAACTGCTTTTTTTTTTTTTTTTTGCGGTACAGGGCCTCTCACTGTTGTGGCCGCTCCCGCTGCGGAGCGCAACCTCCGGGGCCATGGCTCACGGGCCCAGCCGCTCAGCGGCATGTGGGATCTTCCCGGACCAGGGCACGAACCCGTGTCCCCTGCATCGGCAGGCGGACTCTCAACCACTGCGCCACCAGGGAAGCTCTGATTAACTGCTTTAACGCATGCGTAAGGTTCCTGAAAGCATAAGCTTCTCAAAATGTAAGGCACAACTGTCACAAAATAAAGCCAGTATCCACAAAGCACTCAATAATTATTTTTCCAAGCTTAACTCAGTTTAAATACATGATGAGAGACCTGAAGGGCTCTCCCCATTAATTGGAATGACCACAGCACAACCTGCTCCTTTATTAAAGAGCAGTAATGAAATTCATAACTAACTCAGGCAATTAGCTAATATTGCTAATGTACGTTTACATGAATTTGATACAAATTATGGAAACATCCCTATAGGTCTCATTTGGATACTTAACAAAATGCTCAAGAGTATCACTACCATCTTACGGTGTTTACTACTTCAAAAATAGACAACCCAGTTACCAAAATTACCGTAAAAAAAGCCAAAGGAGTGAGTGTATACTGCCTGAAGGGAAAATACACAGACAGACAGATCACTCCGTCACTCCCTGTGCTGCTGGGGCCGAAGAACAAAGGGTGTCCCCAAGAAGAAGCAGGGAGAAGAATACAAGAAAAATATCAATATAAAATACAGACAAGAGTTAGCTGGCCTGGATGCAGAACAGGCTTAATTAGCTGCAAGAAAATCTAATGGGACACTTATTTGATGAGACCCTGTGATGGGATCTGATCTTAGGAAAGAAGGATATTGCATATTCTGGCTGCTTCTCCAGGCAACAGGGCCCAGGGGCTTCAAACATGGAACAGGAGCGACCAGGTCACCAATAAAGGCCCAGTTACAAGAAGTAAATCCTCTCTACAAATTTAAATGGGAACCTGAACAGTAAGTCAAAGCTGGTGCAAACCCCTCTAGGTCTACACCCAAGAGAAACGAAAACATCTGTCCCACAAAACACCTGTACATGAATGTTCCGAGCTGGACTATTCATAACAGCCCCAAAGGGGAAACAACACAACTGTCTATCAATGGACTTAACGAATACATAAGATGTGGTGCATCCACACAAAGGAATACTCTTCAGCCACAACAGGGAACAGCCTGCTGACACGTGCTACAACACGGATGAAGCCTGAGAGCATGATGCTAGGTGAGAGAGCCAGACACAAAGGACCACATACCGCATGCTCCAATTCACAGGAAATGTCCCAAATAGGCAATGGTTGCACAGTACTCTGTGAATATACTAAACGTCACTGAACTGGACGCTTAGAAGAGGTGAACTCTATGGTATGCGACTACCTCAATAAAGGTATCTTTTAAAAAGAAGACACAGTCAAGCAAAAGGCCAAACATCTGATAGTTAATTAACATCACTTAATGAGATGCAGCTCACCATCTCAATTAAAGAAATAAAAAAGGGAACACGTTATAACAAGTCTTCATTTTGCCCCCCCAAAATGCATTATTTGGGGGTGCCCCTTCCAAATAATTGTAAATAAGCTTCTCATTGTTCAAAACAACTCATAACCATTTCTGGTAACTCTTTCTCTCCCCCAAATCTCACAGTTCACCCATTCTGTACCAAAAAAATTGATTTTAGATTTAATGTAAAATATAAATTACACCTATATACAAACATAGCACTTTTAAACACAAGGGTAGATGACCACTAGGGAAACTACCAACCCCACCACCATCGTCGAGAAGGACTCATTAGTTCTTTCTACTATGAAATAAATATGAGCACTTGGGTTTTTAAGACCCAGAAATATTTACAAGACTTGAAGTCAATACAGTCAAAGAAAACACACACAGTGGTAGTGACTGAACATAAAACTCATAAAAACAAAAACAAGCCTATGTACGAAATAACAGATTTATAGAAAGACTACATCCTCTACACCCAGCAAAAGAGCTCCCAACTCACTCCCGTTGCTGTGTGTCCATCTCAAAGTTTTCAACAACCCAACCAACAGAAGGCAACATAGCCACCTAAGCACAGTTCTGTAATTGGCTAAAACCGTCATTACAATAACGTGTGTTTCTATTTTCCGCAGGAAGAGAATCATGTCTACTCACAGTTCACAATGAGTCAATCAGTGTGTAAAATATTTTACATAATGGGAAAATTTATTGTGACCCAAAAGTTCAGTGTGTTCTCATTAAGTTACCAGAAATTACAGATGTGAAGATACTTCTGTTAGCTTAACCAAAATCAAGAAAAGAAACTTCTTTAGATATGCACACATTTTCGGTTTTGTAGATCTAATTCTTTTTATGCTACTGTATTTCAAACTACTCAGGTTGGTAAATCCGTAGTTTAAATACTGAATAAAGAAAATGTGCATGTTGACAACATAGGTAATTTTAAACTGGTTTTGACACTGCGTCTCTTGCTACCTAAAGAGCTAAGCAATGTCAAAACCTGGCAGAGATGGCTTCGGTTTTTGCAAACACCCCTATGGTGAAATGGTTTTTCCAGAATTATGATACCATCTAATGTGTTAATTAATGGAGCCTTCCCATTGTGCCTCACTGTGAATAAAAACGTCTGTGGAAAATCTTACATGCAGTGTTGCATCCACTTAACATTTTCTCATATGTTACATTCAGTGGGTTTTTTTTGTTTTGTTTTGTTTTTTTAACAACCCCAGGAGGAAAAAACACTTAAGTAATTAAAACACACACAACTTTTCTATTATGACCTTTTAAAAACCCTTAGTCTCCTATGATACCCTAAAGGCTACACTGGGAAACTGATATGTTTATATATGAAATACAGATGCAAACATTTTAAACTACATAATCTATTGATACACACACTCTAAGAAATCAAACATTTCCAATTCTATAAACGTAACACATCTGTAGCAAAGATAATACCACAGGATACTTTTTATGTTATACATTGGTCCCCCCAAAAGGGTAACTATAAAACACGAGGAGTCTCTTTTTTTTTTCGGTATGCGGGCCTCTCACTGTTGTGGCCTCTCCCGTTGCGGAGCACAGGCTCCGGACACACAGGCTCAGCGGGCATGGCTCAACGGGCCCAGCCGCTCCGCGGCATGTGGGATCTTCCCAGACCGGGGCACGAACCCGCGTCCCCTGCATCGGCAGGTGGACTCTCAACCACTGCGCCACCAGGGAAGCCCGAGGAGTCTCTTTTAAACCCTGTTAAATAAATTATTTGCAAATATTAACCACAAAACTCTGGGTGATGCCATCATTAATCACTCATAAAACCCCAGAATGTGTCTTGAAGGAAATTTTTACAATACAAACGCTATTCTTAACTATCTTAAAATATATCGCAAAAGACCATTCTCACAAGTCTTTTTGAAAACTATAATATCTCATAACATCTGAAAGACTGAAAGTGTGTTTCTGATTCAGTGTCATGGCTCATTAAATCTGAAGTCCAGTACCTTGGACAAAACTAATTCTAAATCTTTTGGAAGAATCATCTTTAATGTATATGTTCAGATAAGAGTTAATACAATCTACGTAATTTATCAAAGACCACATAAAAACTTCAGATACAAAGTGACACCTGCTTCAGGTACAAACGATTTCACCCTGTATCCTTTTCAAATGCCTGAAATCCACATGTCTAGACATATTTCAGTACTGGCTCTTTGGTTTCTAATTTAAAAAGGCAAGCTTTCCTGCAGCCTGGCAATTAAACAGTTTTTCAAAATGCAAAAGCACCATCTCAGAAAGCAGGTAAAGCTTTTTAAATTAAAGATTTCTATTTACGTCAAAAGCTCACCCTAAAAACATCAAAATAAAACTATACTCACATTTTAAAAGTCAGAAAACATATATTAAATCCACCCAATGTTGAAAACTTTTGGCTCAAGAGGGCAGAGTGTGAGCGTGCAGACAGGCCACCCCAGAGCTGAGGGCCTCAAAGTTCTCCACCCAGCCGTGAGGCTTGATTCGCAACCGTGGAGGGGAAAGAGGTACACAGGGTCTGGAACGGAAGACCACGTGCCGTGCAGCACCTCGTCCGAGCCTCCCTCTTCCGCCCTGAACCTGTGGCCAGGCGGCCAGGCTCGAGGGAAGGGACCCAGGATGACGCAGGACAGCCACCACCTACACGCCCCGCACCGCGGCATGGTGCCCCGCAGCCAGCGCCTCGGGGGAGCACACTTCTCGAAAGCAAGGGCGGGGGATGACAGCAAAGCCAGTGACCGCCAACGCTGCCCTCCCCATGTGTGCTCCGCACAGCACCCCAAGGGAGCACAGGCACTGTGTTTTCCTCTTTCCCAGCCCACTTGGCACAAATGCCTGAAAAACAGACATGCACCCAAACAGGTCCACGGTCCCTTATCTGTGATTCCGAAATCCCAAAAGCTCTGAAAACATGTTCATAACACGCCCTGGCGCGGTGTGGGGCTCCCACAGCCTCTGTCCCACTGGCCGCGAATGGTCACACACCTGCTGCAAAGATCTTAGTGTCTGATTACACGGTGCTGCCTAGGATGTTCCACGATATGTGTGTGGTCTATTCACACATTCCATTCTAAAATCTCCAAAATTCCAAACTCCAAAACACCCCAGCCCCCAAGAGTAGCAAAGGATTGTTAAATGACAACAGGACAAGCCCTGGCGGAAACAGGGACACATGAGCCCCCTCGAATGGCCAGGAGACAACAGCAATCTGGATTAAAAGTCTAGATTTACATACACGTTTGTTTGTTTTGCAAACTTTCTGGGCACGAGTGTGCCAGGCCCCTCAGCAGAGGCTGGATATATATAGCAGGCTGAAAACAGGCTGCAGTCCCTGCCTTCATGGAACTCGGGGAGTACTGAGCAAATGCTCCCCGTCGCACGTGGCAAACACTGCCGCGGTCAGAAGGTGCCCATGCAGACCCTCCAGCGGAGCCATGCGGAGGGCGGTCAGGGAAGGCCTCTCCTCCAGTGCCCGCAGGAAGCCAGCCTCGGGAATGGGAGCGCTGCTCTGGAATTCAAGACAGGGCGAGGGAAGGAGCAGGCTCCACACGGCTGTCCAGGCGGTCGTGGGAGAACTGGGAAGCAAGGGGCATGTGACCTAGTCATGCAAATAACCTCCAGGTACAAACCAAGCTGGCTCTAAGCCTCGGCCATCTCATCTGTCAACAGAGAGGGACCAGAACGCTGATGTTCCACACGCTCCCAGCCCCATGAAGCGAATCCGACTGTTCGCAGCACCTTCTACTAAGGAGGCTGAAGGACCTAAATGGGGAAGGGGGACTTAGTTATACTAAAACTGTATAGAAAGGAAAGAAAGCAGGCAATGCGATAACTAGGAAAGAAGATGAAGAACTTTTCATCAGCGCTGATTAAGTCCCGTAAAAGGCTGGCTAACAGCACTACACTCCCGCAAACCACTCTGCCAGAGTGAAAAGATGCACAGCACAGCTGTTCATCACTTTGTGAAAACAGGAAAAGGTTCACTCAAATGTCCTTGGAACGTGTGGCACTTCAGGGGCCCTGCCTTCCTCCACACCCTTACCTGGGAAAGGGGTGGAATCGAGGGCCGCATTCCACCTACAGACACCCCGTGGCTTCCCGCGTGGCCTTCCCCGCCCAGAATGCAGCGCTTGCCGAGCAACTATTAAGATGCACCAACAGAGGGATATTTGGAGCACAGCAAAAGCTCTACTAAAGATAACAAAATGTGTAAGTGAATCCCAAACTCTTTAAGGTTAAATACTCACTTGGGTGAGATTTAACAGCGTAACAATAGAATACAATAATGAATACAAAATACACCCAAAGGCACGGGAGAGAGAACCCCGAGGGTAAGCATTCTGAGGCAACTTAACTTCTGTGAAGTCTCAGGTTTCACATTAAAAATTCATACAAATTTTACATTTAACCCCACAACATCCTACAACACCCCTTCCCTCCTTGTCACTCTTAGCTTTTGGAAACAGAGGCAATCTTTTCTCATCCTCCCATGTCCAAGTGAAAGGCCTGCCGGTCTCCTTTGCCTTCTCTCCTGATCCTGTGGGCAAGGCCTCACCCTCCACCCTGGCCCTGGACCAAAGCCCCTGCCACCTCAGCCTCTCTCCAGGGCCACTCCCACCAGTGCCCGAGGAAGAGGCAGTCTATCCCAGCTCCCCACCCCTATCTTTCTGTTCACCTAGAGCAAACTCTTTCTAGGAGTTGTCAACACACACATCCCATCCTCCCTTAACTCGTACCCGCCACGCTACAGCAGCTTCCCAACACCACGCTTGCCGAAGTCCTCAAAGACCTCCAGGTTCCCAAATCCAATGGTCAACTCTCACTCGACCTGCTTGATGTCCAAGTAGCTTTGCCTGACTCCAAAAATGTCTCTCCAGCCCCACCTCCCCCGTGATTTCCAGGCGGGTACATCTCATTAACAACTCAACATCTCCACGTGAGTACCCGAAAAGCACTTCTGAACTCCTGGTGCCCCCTGCCCTCTGATCCACCTCTAGCAATCCCTGGCTCCATAAATGGCACCATACAATTGCTTAGGTCATAAAAGCCTCCCCTTCCTCACATGCCCCACACCCAGTCATCAGCAAAGACTGTCAGCTCCATCTTCAAAACATATCCCCAATCCAACCACACTTCTCACCAAGCTCCAGCCACAGTGGCCTCCTTGCTGTTTCTAAAACACACATACTCCCACTTCAAGGTGTCTGAACTTCCCGACCGCTCTACCTAAAAACCTTCTTCTCACAGATCTTTGCATGGCTCCCTTCCTTCCTTCTGTTTCAGCCCCTGCGTCAATGTTGCCTGCTCAGAAAGGCCTTCCCTGACCACGCTGCTACACGCCAGCCCATAAGCCTGCTTCTGTGTCCTCCTCACATCGCTCTTTGGCATCCACTGATACAGTTCACGGTTTGTTGACGATCCCTCTCCCCCATTAGAATATAAACTTCGAGAGGGCTAGAATCTGGACTCATTCATCACTGTTTCCCCAACTCTTGGGTCAGAACCCAACTTAAAGCAGGGGGCTCAATCAATATCTGTTGAATCTGTTTGCAGCCTTACTGTGAAAGATTTTTCCGTTAATATGAAACATTCACTCACTTACTCAGCGCCGTAACACAAGGGTTTGCATATACCCTTGACTCAGAAGGACAGCAAACACATTCTCAAGTCCTCCTTATGAACCCTGTCCTGGCAGCATCACAGGCGGGCAGGAAGACCCGGCTACGAGGTTACCCCTCACGACGCTGTAAATGGAGAAAACTGGAAACAACCCAAGTGTCCAACAACAGAGAACTGAATCAAGAAACTCTGACACAATCATACAACCACCAAATAATCAACCAAATTGGATGCCATTCTACTAAAAAGTACTTCCAACATAAATATGAGAATCAAATAATTTTAAATCTAGTAGCCAACTTAAAAAGGTAAAAAGAAACAGGTAAACTTATGTAATGTGTATTATTTAATCCAATATAAAATTTTATAACTTCAATATGTAATCAATATAAAAAATTATTAATGAGATATTTTGTGTTCTTTTTTTCCACACTAACTCTTGGAAATCTGTTGTCAGTTTATACCTACAGCACACCTCAATCTGGACTGGCCACATTTCATGTGCTCACTAGCCACACGTGACTCAGGGCTACCGTGTTATAGTACAATCATAGACTAAGAAAAAAGAAAATGTTCATGACATAATAAGTGAAACAAAGAAAGTTATACGTTGCAGAAATTGATCCTAAAATGCATAAGGGAATGCAAGGGACTCAGAACAGACAAAACAATCTTGAAAAAGAGCAAATGTGGAGGATTCATAATACCCAATTTTAACAGACATATAGATCAAGAGCATAGAATTTAGAGTCCAGAAATAAGCCCTTACATTTGTGGTCAATTCATCCTTTAAATCCTTTTAAAAATTATTTATTTATTTATTTTTAATCTTTATTTTTTCGGGGCGCTGCGCTGCGTTGCATGTGGGATCCTAGTTCCCTGACCAGGGATCGAACCTGTGCCCCCTGAAGTGGAAGCACCGAGTTTTAACCAATGGACTGCCAGGGAAGTCCCCTGTGGTCAATCAATTTTTGACAAGGGTACTGAGACTGTTCGATGGGGGAAAGAATAGTCTTTTCAACTAATAGGCAATTGGATATCCACATGCAAAAGAATGAAACTAGACCCCTACCTCACACCATACACAAAAACTAACTCAAAATGGATTCTAGGCTAAAGGTAAGAGCTAAAACTATATAACTCTTAGAAGAAAACAGGAATAAATCTTCCTCATCTTGGATTAGGCAATGGTTTCTTAGATATAACACCAAAGGCACAAGCAACCAAAGAAAAAATAGATAAACTGGATGTCATCAAAATTAAAGGACACCATCAAGAAAGTGAGAAGACACCTCACAGCATGGAGAAAATAGTTATAAGTCATATATCTGATAAAAGAATTGTACCCAGAATATGTAAAGAACTCTTACACTCAATAACAAAAAGACAACCCAACTTTAAAAATGGGCAAAGAATAAACATTTTTCCAAGGTAGATATCTAAATGGTCAATAAGCACACAAAAGGATGTTTAACATAATTAGTCATCAGGGAAATGCAAACCAAAAACCACAATGAGATACCATTTCACACCCACTAGGATGTCTAAAATAAAAAAGATGAACAATAACAGTGTTTAGTGAAGATGTGGAGAAACTAGAACTTTCATACACTGCTGATGGTAATGGAAAATGTCCCAGCTGCTTTGAAAAACCGTCTTGCAGTCTTTCAAAATGTTAAACATAGAGTTACCACATGATCCAGCTTTGTTTACAACAGATACAAAAACTTAGGGTCTCACAAAAACTTGACAGGATTGTTCACAGCAGCGTTATTTATAATATCCAAAAAGGGGAAACAACCCAATGTCCATCAACTGATGAATGTATAAACAAAATGTGGTCTATCCATACAATGGAATACTATTTGCCTATAAACATGAACTACTGTTATGTGCTGCAACATGGATGAACCTTGAAAACATGCTCCACGAACGAAATCAGACGCAAAGAACACATATTGTATGATCTCGTTTGGATGAAATTTCCAGAAATGGCAAATCAGTAGAGGCAGAAAATAGATTAATGACTGCCTAGGGTTGGGGGGGGAGAATGAGAAGTGACAGCAAACGGGTACAAGGTTTCTTTTGGGGATGATGAAAGTGTTCTAAAATTAGAAAGTGGTGATCATTGCAAATTACTGAATATACTAAAAATGACAGAATTGTACACTTTAAAATGGTGAATGTTATACGTGAATTACATCTCAATAAAGTTATTATTATTATTATTTTGTGGTACGCGGGCCTCTCACTGTTGTGGCCTCTCCCGTTGCGGAGCACAGGCTCAGCGGCCATGGCTCACGGGCCCAGCCGCTCCGCGGCATGTGGGATCTTCCCGGACCGGGGCACGAACCCGTGTCCCCTGCAACGGCAGGCGGACTCTCAACCACTGCGCCACCAGGGAAGCCCTAAAGTTATTATTTTTAAAAGCATATTATAAAATGGTGTTATATAGAATAATTCTATCTTTATAAAAAGAAAATATATGTATGCCACAAAGACGGCTTAGAAAAGCATACACGGTAGTGATCTGAGCGGGCAGAATGAGATTTACATTGTTCATCTTTTGGTTTTAATACATGATTTTCCTAGAACTGAATGGGCATTGCTTTTTGAATAAAAAGGGGTGTTTTTTAATTTTAAAAGAGTGTTTTTAAAAGCTAAAAATTATTTAACTATATTCCTATTTCTGTAAAAATGCGTTAACATTATGCCCCCAAAGGAGGTATGAATGATATATACCAAAATATTAACAGTGGTGAGGCAATGGAAAATATCTACATTTTCTAAATATTCTACCATGACTACAATGGCTTTTTTCTTAAAACAAAGACACACACGCACACGCACACCTCTTTCAGGATGCCAAAATTCCAGTATGGGGGCAGTGTGGCTCTCGGGAAGCTCAGCAAGAGAGAGAGGGTGTAAGCGGATGGTGGTCGCGTGGACGAACCCCTTCTGAAGCGAAGTCCACAGGGACCCGTGTATTTGTTGCTAACTCCAAGGGGGCCAATTTCCCAGGCAAGGTGTCCTGGGGAAGGGCAGACTGAGTCACACAGCCCCACTAAGGGTGGTGGCTGCACCCCAAGACCACGGTAAATCTCAGGGGCATAGTGTGGAGGGAGGCTCTGGGTAGACAAGCCCAGGTGGGGGTGGAGCCTTGACCTCCCAGGACTGGTCAGGACTCCTCAGGGATAACCCTGGTGCAAACAAGACCCTTCTGAAGGGCTTGGTTTGGAAAAGCAACTGCCATCTGGCTAGAGCAGCATGTTCTTTACAATGTTAGCCCACCTGAGCAACTCTGGACAAAGCCAAGAATCCAATCAAGAGGTCAGAAGGAAAGCCTTCATCAACTTCTCACTGTGAGACCAGGGTTCCGACTTCCGCAAAAAACAGTCCACAGGCCAACGGTTCCCTGTTGGTGAGGGCTCAGAATCGATCAAGAGCACCCCTCCTTTGCTCAGAAGAGAACCAACAGAGAGCAAGCATGAAGGACGCACCAGGGAGAACCACAGAAACACAGCAATTCTAATAAGAACCTGCTGTATAAAAAAAAAGAAAAAAAGAAACACGGCAATTCAGCATCCCCCTTAACTGTCAGGCCACACTGCACTCTACTGCAGGTAACAAAGTACGAGGTACAGGACGTGATTCTCACAAAATTATCTACGTGCACACGTACTGAAAAGGGAGTCAAAGACTGTACTCCTGTATGTTTACAGTGGGGGATAATGAGAAAATTTATTTTCTTTATTTTTATCTTCACGCATTTTCTCTGGGTACACACACTTATAAAGTTAGGATACCTCTACCCAGCTTTCCCCTGGGAGACCCCCTTCTGGAAACAGATAACTGTAACGGTTCTGCCTTCAGAGAAGGTCCATCATTGGGAATCCAGACGTCCACCCTCATCAGGGCACCTTTTTCTACTTTTTACCTCTCAGAGAATACAACCACACCTGGGCAGGCTGACAGAGCACAGAAAATTGAAGTCCTCCATGCAGAAGTTTAACAGTGGAAATACACATCAACTTCAGCAAGAGTTTTTCCACCTTTCTAGAGATTCTTTCAAGTTCCTCAATTTACGTGATCACTGAGACTTCACCAAGGTCTGCTGCTGATCAGGAAACGTCAACAAGTATGAAAAGCACATCAACCAATCTTCAGCCTTAAACCAGGAATTCTGGACCCAAGTGCACATCAACTGCCACAGAGTCAGTGGCCTATTAAGCGATACAATCACCTCTGAAGAACTATTTTGCAGTTTAGGAGAGCATGACTCAGGAAGAAAAAGGACTATTATTTCAAGTTCGCACAATTAACTCTAATTACAACACTGACGTTCTCTGACTCAAAAGCTTCTGAGGGCTCACGACACACTTCAGAACTGAGTTCAGGCTTGTTGCTATTTAAGATAAGCCATGCCCTTTGCCCCCGCCCCTCCCTGCCCAGGTCCCAAGACATTCTTCGCCCACCCTAAGCTCCAACCACAGCCCACAGCACCGTGTGTGATTTACGGTCCCTGTGCTCCCCACCCCGTCTTTTCTCTCACCTTTGGCCCTCTTGCAGCACAACATCCCTGCTGCCCTGAAACTCAAGGTATTATTTATCCTGTAAAACGCCTGCTCAAATTTTAGTCTTTATAAAGCATTTCCTGACCCTTAAACCAAGAGTCAGCAAACTCTTTTCTGTAAAGGGCCAGAAAATAAATATTTTAGGGCTTTCCCTGGTGGCGCAGTGGTTAAGAATCCGCCTGCCAATGCAGGGGACACAGGTTCGAGCCCTGGTCCGGGAAGATCCCACATGCCACAGAGCAACTAAGCCCGTGTGCCACAGCTACTGAGCCTGCACTCTAGAGCCCGTGAGCCACAACTACTGAGCCCACGAGCCGCAGCTCCTAGAGCCCATGTTCCGCAACGAGAAGCCACTGCAATGAGAAGCCCGCACACCGCAACGAAGAGTAGCCCCCGCTCGCCGCAACTAAAGAAAGCCCATGCGCAGCAACAAAGACCCAACGCAGCCAAAAATAAATAAATAAAAATAAATAAATAAATAAATATTTTAGGCTTTGTGGGCCACTGATGGTCTCTGTCACATACATATTCTTCTTGTTTATTTTTACAACCTTATAAAAACCTAAAAACTATTTTCAAACGTGTAGTTTTCCAACCATGGTTCTAAGCACCATCACTCCCACGCTGTGCTCTGACGTCCCACACCATGATGCCTCTGCCTGTCACTACCATGATTACTAATACTATCCCTCTATCACACCCTGTGCACTGTTCTGCCTTGTCTAACTGTTCACACCGTCTGCGTGTCTGCCCCTCCTCAGACTACATGTTCTCTGAAGGCAAGAAAACTCTATTTCTATCCCCCACAGCACCTACTATAAAATACTAATACATATAAAGTGCTCTGTCCATGAATCTTTTAAAATGATCGTTTTTAAACAGCGTATGCTGAATTTTAAATTGCTTATTCAAGCATTTTCCATCACAAGTAGCTGAAGAACTTGTTTTTGGTAAAGCAGATTTCTAATGAGCTTCTTGAACACGTGAAGATTGCCTGGGGTTTGATGTGAACCTCCTTAGTTTAATTCCAACTAGATGAACTTCTAAGCCAAACTGAGGTTTATTACCTTCAAAGAACTGCTCCTGTCCTCAAAGGTCTTTAAAATTCTATGCTGTGAAAGATTTTTATCATAAAACATAAAAATAATCCTCACGTGCTATACATTCGGTTTCCAGGAGATACGTAATCCTCAATCTTATTAACAAGGTCAAAACAATGCAAATTGAGACCAGGACTCGAATTTTTCTAGAAACAACAATCAGTTGTTAGAGGATGTATTTCTCCCTCAAGAGGACACTGTACCTTCAGTATTTCCAGCTTATTACTTCTTGTGAAATAGCTCCCTGTCTGGGATCCACCTGCTACACAGATTCAGAAGTTTCTCTGTGACCAACAAATCATTGCACGTAACTTCTCAGACATTTCCTTTTCTCAGAGGCCACCTGGGAATCCCTCTAACTCCTGACTAGTATGGGCCTTCTTTCATACTCATTTTCCATTTGGAAACTTTGGAATTCTCCAGCAGCAGCCTGTGGCACAGAAGGGACAAGGCCAACTGGCCCCTCTGTGCCCACTTCCCGCATCCTGCTCTTCCAAAAACCTGAGCCAATCTAATACACTATTACTCGGTTAGGGACACCTGCAGCGTGCATTGTTTCATATCTAACAAAACAAGACTTCATCTACCTCACACATGTCTTAAGGACCAGTAGAGCACATACGTATACTACCTCAACTTCCTTCCAACACCGATTTGCATGCTGGAGCAATTATGCCAAAACCGTGGCACTACTTTTCCATTTCCTTTTTTTGTAGTAAGAAAGGCCTACTAACTCACAATGCTTTACTTCAAAAGCTTAGCAACAGAGTCGGTACATGGCTATCTTCTGTGCTGTGTGAACACGGGGTGGAAGGTAAGCCGGCTGCAGGGATCAGGGAACCCCCAGGAGGTGGGGGCACTGCCACCCCACACACCACTGCCTCGGCTCTTTTAATACTCCAGAAGGTGAGGAAAAAATAACTGACAGAAAAATCCCCTATGCAAAAGCCCCAGCTCTGCGGGAAGGAGGGTGGGTACCTGTGCATCACCCACGCCTCCCCCAAGAGCACGTGGCCAGGTGAGTGATTTCTCATCTAAACATGGCCAACGTGAAGGACACAGCCCTGACAGTGGCACCTGCAGGACACAGGGCAACGGGACTCCAGGAGGCGGGGCAGGAAGGTGGGCTCCGAGCCCCCTGGAGGAAGGGGGACGAATACACGGGCCGGGCAGGCAGAGTCCAGAGGAGAATGGATGGAGCCTCGGGCCAGGCAGGGAAGAGGCCTCTTTTGGGAAGAGGCCCACGGGAGGCTAGACTGTCCAGACTCGGGCAGGAAGGACGGTACAGGGCCTGGTGAGGAGGACACTGAATTTCCGGAGAGCAGTGGGAAGCCACTGGAGGGTTTTCAGTGAAGGGCAGGAGGCAACATGTGCTTCTAAATGACCTCTCTGGCCACTGCACGGAGAAGGGCCTGGAGTGACCCAGCAGAACTAATCAGGGGCCATCAGCAAGAGGTCTGGACCAGGCTAGGGACCAGGCAGGTGGAGAAAAGCAGGATGTAGGACTGAATGCCATGGACCCAACGGAAGGAAGGAAAGAGAGGGATCAAGGAATGCTCCCCAGGCTCCTGGCTCGAGCAGGTGGGGGGTAGGAAGGACTCGAGAGCTCAGGTTAAGTAACATGCAAGTGAAAACACTAGGTAGCCTCAGGTGTGTCTGGTCACTCCCTCTCAGGGCTCAGGACAACACGCCTCCTCCTCCTGCAGGGGCTGGTCATCCAGCTCCTCCCAGACCAGCCACGTGACGTGTCCTGCTCTTGACCCACCCCGTGCCACCAGTGCCACGCTCCTCTGGAAGCAGCATGTGGACTTCCCTGTCCGTCCTCCAGCGCTGCCTTACAGCACAGGCTTCACGACAACGGTGCCTGGCACACACCGAGGACTCAGTCATCAGTTGTTGACTAAATACTTGGGGCCAAATCTAAAGCTCCAAGAGAGCTACGGGTTAAAGACACAGATTTGGGGAACTTGGGAACCACAGCTGGAAAATTATTTTATTTTTCTCATGGTACCTACGAAAAAATTCCCATTCAGCTGACCAAAGTTTCAATGCAAACTGTGTTACCTTAAAAAGGGTTTCCAAACTGACCTGATGGACATCTGGGCTTCTGTTCCCTCTGCTAAGTATAATACACACTTCTAGTAGAACCTCACTATATTAAAAAGGTTTGTACAACACAGGCAATATAGCCAATATTTTATAATAACTATAAATGGAGTATAACCCTTAAAAATTTTAAATCACTGTTGTACACCTGAAACTTATCTATAATACTGTACATCAAATATACCTCAATGAAATAAATAAATAAGGTTGTTTTAATTCTTAAGATCTCATTTCACAGCTAAGACTGAATTTTGGTAGAAAGCACCTCACCTTACAAAAATATTAAATCTTAACAGTCATACATCACCAGAAATCAAGAAAAGAACACCTCTGAAGAACTTCTACACCAGGGTTTCTCAGTCCTGGCACTCCTGATAATTCTTTGCTGCAGGAGACATCCCGGGCACCGTAGGCTGTCCATGGGCCCCTACCCTGTACTCACTAGATATCAGTAGCACTCCCCAACCACCCCGAGCAAATTTCCAGACACTGCCAAGTGTCTCCTGGGGGACAAAACTGCCACCCCCCTCCCCCAGCTGAGAATGACTATCCTAGCCCAAATGGTCTTTCCATGTTATTGACATAACCAAGGAAACAGGGATAAAATTCTATTAAGTTTGAACCGCTCACTTAAAAACTGACCCAACTTACATCCTCTAGGGAAACTGAAAGCAAAACAGATACTTACACACACACACACACACACACACACACACACACACACACACACACACACTGGTGAGGTTTTGAACCATGTCATCAAGAAATGCTGACATTTCCTTTGGAGAGTCTGAATCTAAACGCAAGAATCTCTGGAAGGGCTGCTCACACTCCGGGTGAGGGAACTCATTCATCAAGCCTCTCTTTTTCTGCAGGATGAAGATTCCCCCTGTGTCGGCCAAGGCCCTCTGAGACACACATGAGAACACGGGCTTGTGGAGCTGTTCTCACAGATGTACAACTGGGTGGAAGCACGGAGATGGCTGAATGCAAGCAGCTCCCTGGCACCTCTTGGGCCCTCCCTGCTCATCAGCCAGGAGCAGCCAGCAGACAACTAGGCAGTCCTGGCTCCAGGCCCCCGCGCATCGCATCCCCGAGGAGGGCTGTCTGCAGCCCAGGGGTGAGTCCCTCCTCAAGGGGCTTCCAGCACCCCGGAATCCATGGACGAGGGGCAGGGACAGTCTCACGTGGGCTTTCTCTCTACCTGTCATTGCTTTTACGCTCTCTGCTCTCTATAAAACAGTTAATAAGTCTTACACACTTTAAATCACTGGAGACATTGTAGTATCAGATTCCCACATCAGTTTACCACAGAGTTTTGAGGTTTTACCTTTTTCCTCCCATCTTAAAGAGCATTCACACACACAGTAAGCACCCAGTGAGTCTCTCAACCTTCCAAATGAACCCCGGGTGTGACTGGTGATGGTGGCACTTAGCTCAAAGTTTTTAATAAGCTCAAAAGTGGTTGCCAGTTACCTAAATTATCTAAATCAAAAGGCACCAGATATACATGGAGAACAAATAGTCCCTTAAGGGCCAAAAGAAAAGAAAACTGAAGATAAGTAGTTAAGGGATTAACGATGTGTCAGTCTCAACACAGACTCTGCTCTGCCCAAGGAAGGTCAAAACCTCTCCTCGTGCCTCTCAAAGTGCAGAGGTAGGTAAGGGGGCCTTGGGAACACTGGCACATTCTCTTGTCCCAGAGGGTCAGTTTTGATACACAGGAGGATTTTTTAGTGGTCTGTACCATTAGAACACATGTTATATAGGAAAATGCATAGGCTGCTTTAGAATGCCGCACCTCGGCCCTCTTGTGACGCATGGTACATGCCACAGGTCCACTCTTCTGTCACTGAGGGGCCTCACGGCGGAGATCCTGGGACACGCTGCTACTCATCATCCACCACTGTGCACCGAACACGGCCCACGTGTCTTCCTAGCGTCAGTCATGGATCAAAGGAATCCGACCAACACACCAGAGAACCCAAGGCTCTAAATCTCCAGAGAGAAAAATCAGTAAAATGGGGAAGGGGAGCTGTTTACAAAGGCACACAAGTTAACATACTGTTTCTCTGAACGTTTAGCCAACTGTTTTAGCCCATTTCATAGGGTCACCTCCTCCAAGCCAAGAATTGTATTTGGGGCTTCCCTGGTGGCGCAGTGGTGAAGAATCCACCTGGCAGTGCAGGAGACACGGGTTCGAGCCCTGGTCCATGAAGATCCCACATGCTACGGAGCAACTAAGCCCGTGCGCCACAACTACTGAGCCTGCGCTCTAGAGCCCATGAGCCACAACTACTGAGACTGCGTGCTACAACTACTGAAGCCCGTGCACCTAGAGGCCATGCTCTGCAACAAGAGAAGCTACTGCGATGAGAAGCCCGTGTACCGCAACGAAGAGTAGCCCCCCGTTTGCCGCAACTAGAGAAAGCCCGCGCGCAGCAACAAAGACCCAACACAGCCAAAAATAGATAAATTAATTTAAAAAGAAAGAATTATATTTGTGCATGTTTCTGTGGTACATGCAGTGGTCATCAAACACTTCCCAAATGACAGGACAGGCTGAGAGAGATGGAGGCCAGCCAGCTCCAGGGTTCAGGCCCTTCACCACCACAGGGCCCGGCCCCAGGGGTCTCCTCAGGCACACAACACCTGCGGGAGACTCCATCTGTCAGAAGCGCACAGGTTTCTCGTGCCCAACAAGAATCCCCTTCCTCTAGAAAGGCTGCCTTCTGACCCACCTTCTCCTCTTGGCTTGAAATGTTATTAAATAGGTGCTTTAAAAAAAAACTTCCATGCTTTTTATTTCCAGGACTGATTCCTAAGCTTTCTGCCAGCAGGGACCATGTTATAGGCAGATTTTTACTCTGCTGTGATATCTAGCCCAGATACATGCACAGAGTAAGTGATAGATACCCAGCTGCAGATTCAATTTACTTCTGATTTGTAGAAGATATTGAATTATCTGAAGAATAAAGCCTGGAATACCAAATGTAAAGGTGCTGGGAAAACAAAGGAACCAAATGGGGGAAAGTATAAATCCATAAATGGCAGAATTACAAGAGCATTAATAGCTGTATCTGTTGGGTGCCTGCTAACTCTGCCAGGAGTTTTATATACATACTCACATATTAATATGATATATACTGACTCCCTATAACCACCTGTAAGCTGAGTCCCTGCAGCTCCACGATCCCTTACCCCAACCAAAGCTAGATGTGTTTCAGAGTTCAGAACTGTTTGGATTTTAGAAAGGAAATATTGCATATATTATATATTACATAACACTCCCAGTGAAGTCTGGGACAGCAGCCATAAGAAAACACATTAACTAACCGTCTGCAGTGAAATACAGGAATATTCATACCAAGTGGAATAAAGATTATGAAAAGCATCAAAACAGTTCAGGCCAGGTTTTGGCACCAAACCTATGACAAAACCATTCCATTGTCAGAGGCTCTGTGGCTTCAGAATTGTGGCTGAGAGACTAGGCGCCCACATTATCGTCCTCACTGTACGTGCAGGGGCCGACGCTCAGGAAGGTCAAGTGACTTGCTCAAGTTCACTCTGCACCAAAGCCTGTCCATCACCTGAACACCCTGCTGAGAAGTGCCCTGGGACTCAGCAGGTGTGAGGGAGGGCCTGTGATCCTGCATCTCTAAGGACAGGAATCATCCTTTGGGGAGAGAGAAGTGAGCTCCTTCTACTAAACCACAGGCTCTCGGCCCTGCTGAGGGCACATCAGCGTGATATCCAGGAAATCTGATTTCTGGAGCCTTAACTGACTGAAATAGTCTGAAGTAAGGCCCCCAGCTTTTGTGGTTCTTTCTAATAATTCTAATGTACAGCTGGGATGCAGAGTCGCTGACATGAAACCATTAAGAGAAAAGAAAAGAAAGCACTGACAACAGAAGCCTCTGAGAAGGCAGCCGGCAGCTCAGTCAGGAGTTCCACTTCAGAGTGCCCACAGTCCATCAGAGGAGTCTGAGAGGCTTCCAGTAACGACCAGGAAATGTTATTAAGTTCCTCAGGGATGGAATACCTCCACCATGCCAGGCCCTGTGGGTCACAAGCATTCTTACCTCCTGTGAAACCGATGAAATCCGAGACATACCACACGAAAGGCCGAGTCCTATGGGGCAACCACACATCAATTCAGAATCAAGAAGTACTGCTGCCCGCCTGCCAGCAGGAACAGTTGGCAGAAAAGGATGAGAAACGAAGCTGTCACGCTTAGGCTGCTGCTATACTATGGGTATGAACTCGTGAACTGAGCGCACACACCAGTCAAACAGTGGACTTTAAATTTCGTTCACGAACCCTCAGACTGAAAGGGACATCAGTGGTCCTGCAGCCTGCTTCTCCCTGCTCTAACTCCCTGCTCCTCCCTCTAACATGTGAGGACACAGTGAAAAGGTGACAACCTACAAGCCAGGAACAAAACGCTCACCTGGAAACTGAACTGCTTGGCACCTTAATCTTGGACCTTCAGCCTCCAGAACTGTGAGAAATAAGTTCCTGTTGCTTAAGCCACACAATCTATGATATTTTGTTAGGACAAGCTGAGCTAATACGTGTCTCTTTCATAAAGCGTAACGTCCCAGGTTGAAATGAGCAGTCTGAATTTCTTGAGAACACAGAGAGTGTCTCAGTATTTATACACACACACATACACATATACACACTTACACACACACACACCCCTAGCATGTAATAGCATGACTGGCATCCATGAAGTGCTTTATAAAATTTGCTGACTCCAGAAGGCAGGCAGAGAGGGAACCTACCTCAACACAATAAAGGCCATATATGACAAACCCACAGCTAACCACTATACACAACGGTGAAAAGCATTTCCTCTAAGATCAGGAACAAGACAAGGATGCCCACTCTCACCACTTTTATTTAACACAGTTTTGGCCACAGCAATCAGAGATGAAAAAGAAATAAAAGGAATCCAAATTGGAAAAGAAGAAGTAAAACTGTCACTGTTTGCAGATGACATGATACTATACATAGGAAATCCTAAAGACACCACCAAAAAACTACTGGAGCTCATGAATGAATTTAGTAAAGCTGCAGGATACAAAATGAACATACAGAAATCTGCTGCATTTCTATACATTAACAACAAAAGATCAGACAGAGAAAGTAAGGAAACAACCCCATTTACCATTGCATCAAAAAGAATAAAATACCTAGAAATAAACCTACCTAAGGAGGCGAAAGACCTTTACTCTGAAAACTGTAAGATACTGATGAAAGAAACTGAAGATGACACAACAGATGGAAAGATATATTGTGTTCTTGGACTGGAAGAATCAATATTGTTAAAATGACTGTGCTACCCAAGGCAATCTATGGATTCAATGCAATCCCTATCAAATTACCAATGGCATTTTTCACAGAACTAGAACAAAAAATTTTCTCTTAATTTGTATGGAAACACAAAAGACCCCGAATAGCCAAAGCAATCTTGAGAAAGAAAAATAGAACTGGAGGAACCAGGCTCCCTGACTTCAGACTATACTACAAAGCTACAGTAATCAGAACAGTATGATACTGGCACAAAAAGAGATCTATAGACCAACTGAACAGGATAGAAAGACCAGAAAGAAACCCACGCACCTATGGTCAATTAATCTACAACAAAGAAGGCAAGGATATACAATGGAAAAAAAGAGAGTCTCTTTGATAAGGGGTGCTGGGAAAACTAGACAGCTACATGTAAAAGAATGAAATTAGAACACTTCCTAACACCACACACAAAAATAAACTCAAAATGGATTAAAAACCTAAATGTAAGATCAGATACTATAAAACTCATACAGGAAAACATACGTAGAACACTCTTTGACATAAATCACAGCAATATCTTTTTAGATCTGTCTACTAGAGTAATGGAAATAAAAACAAACAAAAAGTGGTACCTAATTAAACTTAAAAGCTTTTTCACAGCAAAGGAAACCATAAACAAAACGAAAAGACAACCTACAGAATGGGAGAAAATATTTGCAAACAATGTGACCGACAAGAGATTAATTTCCAAAATATACAAACAGCTCATACAGCTCAATATCAAAAAAACAAACAACTCAATCAAAAAATGGGCAGATGACCTAGACACATCTCCAAAGAAGACATACAGATGGCCAACAAGCACGAGAAAAAATGCTCAGCATTGCTAACTGAGAAATGAAAATCAAAACCACAATGAGGTACTGCCTCACACCAGTCAAAATGGCCACCATCAAAAAGTCTACAAATAATAAATGCTGGAGAGGGTGTGGAGTAAAAGGAACCCTTCTGCACTGTTGGTGGGAATGTAAATTGGTGCAGCCACTATGGAGAACAGTATGGAGGGTCCTTAAAAAATTAAAAACAGAGTTGCCATATGATCCTGCAATCCCATTCCTGGGCATATATCCAGAGAAAACTATCATTCGAAAAGATACATGTGGGACTTCCCTGGTGGTCCACTGGTTAAGAATCTGCCTTCCAATGCAGAGTAGGTGGGTTCGATCCCTGCTTGGGGAGCTAAGATCCCACATGCTGTGGGGCAACTAAGCCTGCGCGCCGCAACTACTGAGCCTGCGTGCCACAACTAGAGAGAAGCCTGTGTGCTGCAATGAAGAGCCTGCCCACTGCAACTAGAGATCCTGTGTGCCACAACTAAGACCCAACACAGCCAAAATAAATAAATAAATAAATGAAAAGATACATGCACCGCAATATTCATAGCAGCACTATTTACAATAGCCAAGACATGGAAGCAACCTAAATGTCCATCAACAGACGAATGGATAAAGAAATGGAATACTACTCAGCCATAAAAAAAGAATGAAATAATGCCATTTGCAGCAACATGGATGGACCTAGAGATTATCATACTAAGTGAAGTAAGCAAGACAGAGAAAGATAAATATCATATGATATCGTTTATCTGTGGAATCTAAAAAAAAAAAAAAGATACAAATGAACTTATTTACAAAACAGAAACAGACCCACAGACATAGAAAACAAACTTATGGTTACCAAAGGGGAAAGGAGGAGGGAGGGATAAATTAGGAGGCTGGGAGTAACACATACACACTACTATATATAAAATAGATAGGACTTCCCTGGTGGCACAATGGTTAAGAATCTGCCTGCCAATGCAGGAGACATGGGGTCCATCTCTGGTCCGGGACGATCCCACATGCCACGGAGCAACTAAGCCTGTGTGCCACAACTACTGAGCCTGCACTCTAGAGCCCATGAGCCACAACTACTGAGCCCATGTGCCGCAACTACTGAAGCCCGAGCACCTAGAGCCCGTGCTCCACAACAAGAGTAGCCCCTGCTCGCCACAACTAGAGAAAGCCCACGCGCAGCAACGAAGACCCAATGCAGCCCCAAATTAATTAACTAATTAATTTTAAAAATGAATAGAAAGGGCTTCCCTGGTGGCGCAGTGGTTGAGAGTCCACCTGCCGATGCAGAGGACACGGGTTCGTGCCCCGGTCCGGGAAGATCCCACATCCCACATGCCGCGGAGCGGCTGGGCCCGTGAGCCATGGCCGCTGAGCCTGCACGTCCGGAGCCTGTGCTCCGCAACGGGAGAGGCCACAACAGTGAGAGGCATGCGTACCGCAAAAAAAAAAAAAAAAAAAAAAAATGAATAGAAAAACCAACAAGAACCTACTGTATAGCACAGGGAACTATACTCAATATTTTGTAATAACCTATAAGGGAAAAATATACATATGTACATGTAAATAACTGAATCACTGTGCTATACACCTGAAACTAACATGACGTAAATCAACTATACTTCAATACATTTTTTTTAAAAAGTTTGCTGAACTAAACAAAATTTGGTCAGTGTTCATTTAAATGTTGTTTTTCCTTATACACTTTACACGCCCACACACACACACACACACAACTGAGCACTAAACTCAGCCAGGCACCCAGTAGATAAACATGTGCTGACATGGTGAATGTTTGCTGGACATATCCTCTATTTTCTCTTCCCTGGGCTGAAAAATGTCTGTTCCTTTAGCCTTAAATACCATATTTCATTTTTCTGGTGAATTCATTTTTTAAGGCTTACTATTTCATTTTCACAACAACCACGGCACTACTATTCCCATCTACCATGAAAGGAAACAGGGGTTTCAAAGGTTAAATAAGTTGCCAGAGGCCACAAAGAATGGCGGGTCTAGCTCGCTGGTCCCTACGCCTACTTGAATCTTGTCCTGCCACGGCAGGGCTTCTACTGGCGGGAGGCCACTATCCCCCCACCGCCTCCAATCCAGCCCCTGGCCCGCCAACAGTGGTCTCCATGTAATTTAGAAACTTTTATGTCTGCAGTGTTATACTTAGAAGAATAGAATGTCAAAGCTTCAAGAGCTCTTATCTGTCATTGTGAATGCCACTGCCCTCCTGACCCCCATCCTCCCTGCCTTCGTTACCAGCCTGCCCAGTCCTCAAGTCTCACTACCCTTCTTTAGCCCCTGTGCTAGTCACCCCTGGGCCACAGTCACCACATTCTGGCAGAGAACATCCTGAAGGTGATAGTGAATGATAGTGATAGTGAATGAAGTATCAAAAGAAGCATCCCCCAAAACCCGCAGAGAGCAATTACTTTCTCCCTGATGAAATGGCAAAGGCCAGCAAATTTTGGGAATTCACAGAAAGGACAGAGTAAGAAATGGGCACCCCATACCAAAAAAAAAATTGTGTGTGTGTGTGTGTGTGTGTGTGTGTACACATAAAGTTTCACATAAAACTTTACTATAAGAGACCTCAGACCATCTAGACCAGAGGTTCTTACAACAGGCACGAAGGCAGGGGGTCCAGGAGCTCCCAGGACTCCCTGAAATTCCATGCATCAGTCAGTCTCTCCAGCACATCAACCATGTAAAGTGGCTGACTCTCTTCATTCATATCTACTTTGGACAGAAGGTTACATGCCCAGGGATGATGGGTATCCGGGAACAAAAGCAAGCCACATTTGGGAAACACAGAGCTGGGCAGCTCCTGCTGTGCACCTCTGGGCCCGGAGGCCTCAGGGCAGCACTGTGTGAGTGGGGCTCTCTGCGCAGGGCGCAAGCAAAGGGCGCACGTGGGACATAGCTCTGCCCCCTCCACCATATTAATCCCGATACCTGGTGGCTCCACTGGAACAAAGATGCAGATTCCTTGCTCATTATTTAATTCCACACCCTCAGTCCCCTCTGACCTCATCATATGTGCTCCCACTCAAATAGTGCTGCAACAATCCGCTGAGATAGGCGGAGAAGGCAGATATACAGAAAATGAGATTTCCTGTTGAACCAGTGCATACACACGTCTTGCACATGCTGTCAAATTATCCCACCCTTTTATACACAAACAGCTCCAACTTTATTCTATTACATCTCTAGGGGATTTACTAGAATGATCTAGGGTGAAAAAAGGATATTTAGGATATATAAGCTTACTAATATATTCTCAATGAAACTTTAAGAACAGAGAGAACTACAGTACTCTTCAAAATGAAAGTGAAGTTTTCAAATAATTTTTTAAATGAACTAATAGGAAGGGAAAATTTATGGACTCAAAGTTATACTTGAAAAACTCCTGGCAAATAGATGATCAAGGATGCCTGATTAAATAAAGCACACATTTTATACAGACAATTACCATTTCATGAATGGGTGTATTTCAAAAGTTTATTCATGAATTCTTGGTTCAGAATACAGAATGCACTTTCTCACAGAAAATGGGTAACACACAACAGTTGGTGTTTCCATTTTAGCCCACAACAGCCTCTCTTAAAAAATATATACAATATGCATATTGCTGACAGCACTGTGGAATCTAACCACCATACATGTAGTGAATTAAAGACAGTCACAGATTCCTTGACACTCCTCTTATCAAGAGGTAGGCTCTATGTCCCCTCTGCTTAATCTGGGAGTACTCTGTGGGTTCTTTGACTAACAGAACACAGCAAGAGTAACGCTACACTGGGACTTCCCTTGGTGGTGCAGTGGATAAGACTCCGCGCTCCCAATGCAGGGGGCCCGGGTTCGATCCCTGGTCGGGAACTAGATCCCACATGCATGCCACAACTAAGGAGCCTGCCTGACGCAACTAAGACCCAGCACACCAAATAAATAAATATTAAAGAAAAAGAAAGAGTAATGCTACACCGATTTGTCATCCCCACTTACTCTCCTAGAGCAATCACTCTAGGAGTCTACAGCTGACATGTAAGAAGTCCAACCACCCAAGCAGAGAGGCCACATGATGAGGCCCTGACACTTTGTGGAAAGTGAGGAACCACTAAGCCTGGCCTTCCAACCATCCAAGCATGTGAGTATAGCCATTCTGGACCCTCCAGACCAGACCAGAGGCCAGATAAATACCAGTGAGAGCCCTCAGTTAATGCCACATACAGCAGAAGAATCATCCAGCTGAGCCCTGCCTGAACAACCCACAGAACCATACTATCTAATAACTACTGTTTTAGGTCACAGACGCTTAGGATGGTTTGTTACTCAGCACTCATTATCTGGAACAATCTGTGGCTTTTTCAGGAAATGACAGAAGCTCCAGGACTGGCATCAGGAATAGAACCCCTTCCTCCATTCACCACTGGTGGACACAGAGTTATGGTGGTGATGTCAGCCAGGATTTTCCTAGGTATTAGCCATTGGGGCAGCCTCATTTAAGAAAGCAAGGAGGTATGTGGTATGATCATCACTGAAGAGTTGTCCTGTCTGCTTCAAAACCCTCCTAGAATTCTCTATACACTACTGAGGACAGGTTTCAAAATTCTGAAGAAACACAATGTATAGTCAAAATGCAGTTGGTACCTTGATACCAAAGCCAGACAAAGATACAAGAAAGGAAAACTAAAGACCAATATCCCATATGCACATAGATACAAAAATTCTCAACAAAATAGCAAACCAAATCCAACAACACATTAAAAGGACTCTGCGCCATGATGAAGTGAGATATATCCCAGGAAAGCAAGGGAGGTTCAACATACAAAAATCAATTAATGAAACACACCACATTAATAGAAGAAGGAGGAAAAAAACACATGACCATATCAATAGACACACAGAAAGCATTTGACAAAATTCAACAACCTTTCATCACAAAACAATCAGTAAACTAGGAATTTAAGGGAACTTCCTTAACATGACAAAGGTCATTTATTTTTTTAAAGCCACACATAACTTCATAATCACACTGAAAAGCTTTCCCCTAAGATTAGGAACAAGACAAAGATGTCTGCTTTCACCACTGCTATTCAACACTGCAGTAGAAGTCCTAGTCAGAGCAATTAAGCAAGAAAAAGAAATAAAAGGCACCAACATTGCAAAGAAAGAAACATACTATCACTATTTGCCAATGACATGGTTCTATATATAGAAAATCCCATGGAAAACTAATAGAGGTAATAACTAAATTCAGCAAGATCGCAGGGTATATGATCAACACACAAAAATCAGTTGTGTTTTTATACACCAGCAATAAAAAATTCAAAAAGAAAATTAAGGAAACAATTCCATTTATAATAGCATCCAAAAGAATAAAATACCCAGGTATAAATTTAACCAAGGAGGTAAAAAATTTATATACTGAACCTAAAAAATCCTGCTGAAAGAAATTAAAGGTGTTGGACTTCCCTGGCGGCACAGCAGTTAAGAATCCACCTGCCAATTCAGGGGACACGGGTTCGAGCCCTGGTCTGGGAAGATCCCACATGCCGCAGAGCAACTAAACCCATGTGCCGCAACTACTGAGCCTGCGCTCTAGAGCCCGTGAGCCACAACTACTGAGCCTGTGAACCACAACTACTGAAGCCCACATGCCTAGAGCCCATGCTCCACAAGAGAAGCCACTGCAATGAGAAGTCCGCACACCACAACGAAGAGCAGCCCCCTCTCGCTGCAACTAGAGAAAGCCCACACGCAGCAATGAAGACCCAACGCAGCCAAAAATTTAGTTATTTATTTAAAATAAAGAAATTAAAGGTGTAAATAAATAGAAAGCCATCCCATAGTCATGAATTGGAAGACTTAATACTACATGGCAATTCCCCAAAGCAGATTCAATGCAATCCCTGTCAAAATTCCAATGACCTTTTTTTTTTTTATTTTTTTATTTTTTTTATTTATTTATTTATTTTTATTATTTTTTCCAATGACCTTTTTACAGAAAGAGAAAAACTGATCCTCAAATTAATATGGAGCTACAAGAGGTGCCAAGTAGCCAAAGCAATACTGAAAAAGAAAAATAAAGTTGGAAGACTCACACTTCTCAAACTTACTACGTCAAAACTTTCTACAAAGCTACAATAATCAAAACAGTGTGCTACTGGCAGAAGGACAGGCATATAGACCAATGGAATAGAACTGAGAGTCCAGAAATAAATTCAAACACCCACAGCTAATTTATTTCCAACAAAGGTGCCAATACCATCCAACGGGGAAAGAATAGTCTCTTCAACAAACGGTGCTGGGACAAATGAATAATCAAATGCAAAAGAATGAAGTGGGACTCCTACTTCATTCCAAATACAAAAATTAACTCAAAATGGACCAAAGATCTAAATGTAAGAGATGAAACTATAAAATATAGGGGTAAATCTTCATGACCTTGGATTTGGCAATGGATTCTCAGGTTTGATACCAAAAGCACAAGGAACAAAAACAACAAAATTAAAAACTTTTGTGCATCAAAGGACACTATCAAGAATGTGAAAAAACAACCTACAGAATGGGAAAAAATATTTGTCAGTCATATATCTATTAAGGGTTTAATACCCAAAATATATAGAGAACTCTTACAACTCAACAAACATGTCAAAAAAAAAAAAGACAAACAACCCAACTAAAAAATGGGCAAAGGACTTGAAGGGACATTGTTCCAAAAAAGATGTACAATGAAAAGATGTTCAATATCATTGGTCGGTCGCTAAGGAAATACCAAATGACAATGAGATACCATTTTATATCCACTAAAATAGCTTTAATCAAGACAAAACAAAACAAAATAAATGTTGGCAAAGATGTGCAGAAACTGGAACCCTCGTACATTGCAGGTGGGAACAAGTTAGACACAGAATGACCACATGACCCAGCAATTCACTCCTAGATATATCACCCAAGAGAAATGAAAACACTGTGTCTACATACAAACTTGTAAACATTATTCATAATAGCCAAAAGGTAAAAACGATCCAAATGTCCAACAGTGGATGAATGGATAAATAGTGATATATACAAACAATGGAATATTATTTGGCCAAAAAAAGGAACAAACTACTGATACATGCTACACCTTGGATGTACCTCAAAAATGTTATGCTAAGTCAAAGAAGCTAGACACAAAAGGTCACGGGCTGTATGATCCCTTTTATATGATATACTCAGAACAAGCAAATCTATAGCAACAGAATGCAGATTAGAGATTATCAGATTAGAAGAAAGGGGGGATGGGGAATGATTACTTAATGGGTACAGATTTTTTTACAGAGTGATGAAAAAGTTTTGAAACTAGTGGTTGCACAAAATTATGAATACACTACATACCACTGAACTATACACTTTAAAACAGTTAACTGAACATTATGTGAATTTTGCCTCAATAAAAGAAAATCTGGTTGGACTGTAGTTTATTGATTGATTGATTCATACAAATACTTGAGTATCTAACATACTCCAGGCACTCTCCTGGTAACTGGGTTAAGGTGTCGAAAAAAAATTTTCTGCTATGAATTAAGAAAGCAAGGTTAAGAGACTAGAGAGTGACAGCATGGGCTATTTTAACTAGGGTGTTCAGGGAAAACCTCCTAGAAGAGGTGATATTTGAACAGAGATTGGAATGAATTTAAGAATATTATTCTGCTAAATAATGGGAAAAACGTACTAAAACGTAATTTTTTTTTTTTTTTTTTTTTTGCAGTACGCGGGCCTCACACACTGTTGTAGCCTCTCCCGTTGCGGAGCACAGGCTCCGGACGCACAGGCTCAGTGGCCATGGCTCACGGGCCCAGCCGCTCCGCGGCATGTGGGATCTTCCCAGACCGGGGCACAAACCCGCATCCCCTGCATCAGCAGGCGGACTCTCAACCACTGCGCCACCAGGTAAGCCCTAAAATGTAATTTTTAATTTATCAAAAATCATATGTAAAATTTGTTTTTCTAAAAAAGTGAGGGCCTATCTATAGACATTTATTCCTTTTTTTGCAAATATACAGTGATTTTTAGTTTCCAGATATTTTATTCTTTGTTACAAATAATTTCTTGACAGTCCAATAATGTGCTTCTTCTACCCCTACTTGTCATCCAGGGCCAGGCCATACTCCCAAGAGAGCCCATCATTCACTTTGCTAACAAGGCATGTTCTCCCTTTAGGGAATCGCTCAGGAAAGGAAAGAGGGAAAGGAATTACCACTCATGCTATGCTAGGTTCTCACATTCACTCACATTCTCACTTTCGGTCCTCACAACTACCTTTTCACAGATGAGAAAACTGAGGTTCGGAAAGGATAAAGAACTTACTATCATAGTTAGCTAAAGGAAGGACCAGAATTCAAATTGGGTCTGACTTCAGACCCATACTCTTTTCATACATAAATTTGTCTAAGATGGCCTAAGTACATCTTAAGCCAGACTGTGAAAATACGATGAAGTGACCCTGTCCTTAAGAAGCTCGTCATCTAGGCCTCAGTGTCCAGCTGTGTCCCCTTACTCACAGCCCTCCCTGGAGCAGGTACAGATGGCTATGAAACAAGTCCCCTCACCTCAGTCCAGCCATCACGACCCTTCCTGGTTCCGTGTTCAAAACTTTACAGTGGTTCTAGCAGAAGAGCCATGTAAAATCTTCTCCAAAATAGCCAATGACATAATTTCCCTGCTAATTGTGGAGAAGGCTTCATTGCCTTTAACTCGTATTCCCATAAGCAATCCGCAGTTATAATTAAATTCCAGATGAATGGGTGGAAAGCTGCCTATGCTGGCTGTAACCAGCTCTCTACAGAGTGACCAGGCCTCCAGGACTTGTTCACCACTAATGAGCTAATATTTGTAAAACCTTGTAAAAATATAATGACTAAATTCTATCATTATTACTAGACTACCGGTTTAAATGTAAATTAAGAGAGAGAAAGGAGAAAGAAAACACATTAGTAAGTCAAGTTTGGGGCCTTTCCTCCGCGAGAACCACAGGGTAAAGAACGCCTTAACTGAACTTATTAAAGGATGTGGAATGCAATGTTGCTGCTCTAAGAAAATAACTCAAAACAGAGAGACGAAATGGAGTACCACCTGGAAAAGTAAGTCGATACAGGCAAAACAGATGTTGGAGGAAAGGAAAGGCCGCATGAAAAATATATGCTGGGGCTTCCCTGGTGGCGCAGTGGTTGGGAGTCCGCCTGCTGATGCAGGGGACGCGGGTTCGTGCCCCAGTCCGGGAGGGTCGACGTGCCGCAGAGCGGCTGGGCACGTGAGCCATGGCCGCTGAGCCTGCGCGTCCGGAGCCTGTGCTCCGCGGCGGGAGGGGCCGCAGCAGTGAGAGGCCCGCGTACCACACACACACACACACACACTATATCTATATCTATCTATCTATCTATCTATCTATCTATCTATATATATATATATTCTGGAAAAATACACAGTGTCTTTTTAAAAGCACTATATAGCAGCAAAACTAAAACATCTAGAATCTGAAAGCAAAACTAAAAAGTCTAGAATAAGAACAAAATCTAAAACCGGATTGTAATTCAGCTTAAACTGACCACAGAGCACAGTGATGAAAACACGAACTCTATAATAGAGCCCAACAGGCCCGATGCTCTTCCTTTTCCTCATCTGTAAAACGGGGATGATTCTTCCCTCAAAAGTTAGGTTGGCACCAAGGTGGCACCCCAAGGCAGGCAGTTCCCTTCTCCGGAGCCCTGTCCCCTGAACGGCAGCCACAGGGAGCCTCTGCAGGCTCACAGGTCCCCTGACACGCTCCTTCCTTCTGCGCACGCTCACCCCCCCTTGGAAAACACCTCCGCGCTCCCACAGCGCCTCTGTCCTACCACCATGGCACCCACCACACTGTGCTGTAACCAAATGGTTCTTCTGGCTTACTCATCTCACAGAAGCTCCTTGAGGGTAGTGATCATACAGCATCTTACTTTACTTTTTAGCTTTGGCAACTAGCATAGCTCCTGGGTAAGTTCTCAAAAAAATGTGTGTTGATTAAATAATTTTCAATTATCCCAAGTTGGAATTAGAGGCCAAGCAGCTTCCCTGGGGCCAATCTTGGAAAAATGAAGACTGCAAGGGGAAAAAAAAAAAAACCCAAAAAACCACTACTCTGGGTGAATAGTCCCTGCTTTGCCAGATAACGATCTGACTTGGGAGAGTTACTTACGCAAACACTCTGAGCCTCAGCTGCCTCCCATATAAAAAGAGGGAACTCAACTAGAAAATCTCTACAGCCCCCACCGAGATCTGACATGTTATGTTTATATTCTAAGATCTTAACGCTCTTACTCCATTACATCTCAACCCTCTATTACTATGAAAATTGACATCAGTAGAAGGCTTTCTTGTCCATTTCATTCATAAGAAGCAAGTCTGTACATGGTGCTATCCATCCCATTTTACAGATGGATAAACCAACTCAGAGAGGCCCAGCAGCCTTGCCCAGGGTTGTTCTGCTAGTGTGTACAGAGGGCAGGACTGGGATTCAGATCTTTAAAGCTGGTGCCTTCCACCATGCCCACACTTCTCAAGTGAGGGGGTGGACAGCCCCAAGGACACATGGTAGGAATGCCAGGGGACCCCTCACAGATCCTAGGGAAGCCAAGGATGAACACAATGCATCTTTTGGAGAATCGAATGTACTCAGAACCTGGGGGGGACATATTACTGAGTACAATGCAAAAGTCCTATTCAATTTTAAGATAAAACTTTAATGGGCTTAGACTCCTATCGAGGGTTTGAGACATACTGCACTAAAACCATGCCATGCCCTTTCTCACACAAAAAAGCCTTCTGAAACCAAAACACTTAATTTACCCTATAATAACATTTCAAACATCAGGCTACGCACCCACGAAAGTTAAAATGTCAAATGAAGCCTCCCATCTTACAAGCCCCCTAACGCAACAAACCAGGGAGCTAAGCACCATCAGAACAGGGGATGAGAGGTGGGGGGAGCGGAAGCACAGTCAAGGGAGGCCAGCTCCAGGGCACACCCACCTGCAGACACGTATGCCAAGCCACATGGAGCCACTGTGTGGGCATCTGTCACACCCCTCTTCCTTCCCAAACCTGCAGATTCTGAACACAAACATTGATGGAGGGTCAGTCCACCATGTGCCAGGTCCTGGGGGGGAGTGGGGGCCTGGCCAGCACCTCATCACCTCAAGTGTATGCAGGCCTCCTATTGGACATTAACCTTCCAGGGTACAAAGTCAGTCTCTGAAAACCTTCACTGTAATTATGACTCCCGGAAACTAATGTTTTAGTATTTTGATGCTACTGTTGTCCTAAAGATGACATTATCCCAATCAGTTAGTCAATTTAGCTTTTCTCTCCACTTAAAGAAACGAAGTTTCCAACAAATACGCTTTTAGGTTTTGCCATAGAATCAGTGTTTTAATTGGAAAGGAAATCAGGATATCAGAACAGCAGGCATGATATCTTTCTTGGTAGAATGGCCTCATAAAAGTTACCAAATAACCTCCATTAAAAAAACATGGAGAAAAAAAACATGGAGTCGGGAATTCCCTGGCGGTCCAGTGGTTAGGGCTCTGCGCTTTCACTGCCTAGGGCCCAGGGTTCAATCCCTGGTCAGGGAACTAAGATCCCACAAGCCTCGCGTCGAGGCCGAAAAAAAAAAATGGAGCAAACGCTAGGAAAAAGTAAACCATGAAATGAAATTACAGGGCACTTTTTTATTTCTTGCGAATTAAAGAGATTTAGGTCACTTCAGCATGGATGACACAGCAGTAGATTTGGGGGGAAATCTACATTTACACCCCTCCCCTCGCCACCACCTTTTTTTTTTTTTTTTTTTTCCCCGGTACGCGGGCCCCTCACTGTTGTGGCCTCTCCCGTTGCGGAGCACAGGCTCCGGACGCGCAGGCTCAGCGGCCATGGCTCACGGGCCCAGCCGCTCCGCGGCATGTGGGATTTTCCCGGACCGGGACATGATCCCGTGTCCCCTGCATCGGCAGGCGGACTCTCACCCACTGCGCCACCAGGGAAGCCCGCCACTACCTTTTGATACTTTCTATCTACAACGAGAAACATCAGGGACAGCAAAGTGCTGCTGCCCAGGTTGGGGCCCACTGCTCTGTTCCCCACCATAGACCAGGCCCATCGTGGGGCAGACCTCCCGACCCGCTTGAGCTCCGGGTCACAAAGGGCCTGGCAGGCGCCAGAGGACAGCACGGGAAACATCACGACCGGAAACCCACTGACCAGTAGCATCACCAGGACTGTATCTACTGGCAAGAAGCAACAGGACTGCACATGTCAGATGCCACGCTACCAAAACAAAGCCAGGAGGGGAGAAATCCTCTTCTTGCCATTCTCAGGGCCCTGCAAGAGGCCCCGGATGGGCCCATGGCACCTGCCTTCCCGACACTGGGTCTCAACGCCCACTTCCCAGAAGCCTTCCCTGGCTGCCCCCGCCAGCCAGGAGCTGTCCTTCCCTTTCCTGAACTTCCACCATACCTCCAGTCCTCTGCACAACCCACTAGCCTACACTGTATGACTTCTCTAGCTTCTTCCTAGTGGGTCTTCACCCTCTCGCTGAGCAGCCAGCTCCCTGAGGGCAGGGTGGTGAAATCTTCATTCTTCCTCACCCTCCCTGGCACAGGCTTCAGTCCTGGTGCTACCTCAGTCAAATACCCACTGGTTTCTGGCATCTCCTTCACCACGCACAGGGGCCAAGATGCCCCGGACTTCTGCAGACCATGCCCTCAAAGGCAGGTGCAGTATCTCCCTCAACTTAGCGCAATAACTAGAACATAATGAGAACTCAAGGCACATTCATTGAACATCAAATTAAATGAGAAAAAGACTCCCAAACCCCAGTTAACGATCTACTTATCTCGAAGAATACAGAATTCAGCAAGAGATTCCCACCTGATTTCCGGAGTTGACAGAAACCAACACAGTCACCTGCATTTATGACATCTCACCACCTGCCAGCCTCACCCCAAAGTGTCTGCATAGGGAGACAAGCAATTCTGGCCCCCAAGAGGTTTTCATGCTTAATGATAAAAAAATCTCACCTTCTCCTTCCTAGACTGGTCAGTCCCCCACCCCTCACTATGTGTAGAATAGTGCTGTGCAGACCAGTTAGTAAAGGCCCTCCAAAATGGGAAAGGCATTTTGTATTTTTTAGATTTTTTATGAATAATAGATATTACACAAGCACATACAATGTTTTCTGTTTAAAATTGCATTGTCTTCTACCTCCATGAGCTCCTTTGGACCCAAAGTCTGCTGCTGTGGCACAAGACACCCCATCCCCATTCACCTCTCTCTACTGCCCTCCTGCCCGCAGGCATCCGGCCCTCTCTCACACTAGCTTCGTTCCTTCTGCCCGGAACTAGTCTAAGCATCATCTCCACATTTAGGCCTCGGCTGCCTCTCCCTGGTCGTCTTCCAAATCCACTGGCCTCACCTCCTTCTTTCTCACTTTGTAGCTCTCTTCCTAGTTTCTCTCTGTATCTGAAGTCAATATTATGACTCTCCTTCCCCAGCAAAAAAAAATAATAATAATAATTTTTCTTCCTCTATAAACACTTGTAAAGAAGCATGTGGGGGGGGGGGTCCTGATTCCATGGAATTGATGCAGAGGCCTTGGCCATAAGAGATCTCCTCTGCTAAGTTAAGTTCTTAAATTGACCATTACAAGGAAACTCAGCTATTGCATAACATTTGATAGGTTAGATCACTTGCCGTTTGGAGAGTCTTGCTCTACAAAGATGAGAAAATAGAGATGGGCAAATTTAACGCAATTTCCTTTGCTTGCTTGCGCTAGCCTAGACTTGCAACACCGCAGTGACAGTTTTTCTTGAAGTACAGCTTTAACATCATAAAAAAGGACTTTAAGAGAGTGATAAATCATTCTCATCCTTCAGCTTACTAGCACATCTATCCTGACACCGCCCACCCCCCACCCCACCCCCAAGGCCCTTCTCGCTTTGCACAGTGAACAATTAAAGGGATTCTAGCAGGGCTGTTTACGGAATCAAAATCCCAAACACGGGAGAACAGCAAGAAGCAGCTCAGATGTTTCAGTTAAACGAAGGACTCTCTTCGAGGCACGAACAAGAGCAGGAATATTTTGATGGTATTAACAGAAACAACTGGCCACTGCTATTGCCTGTTTCCAGTGGAAGGTCTTTACACCCTGCTTTACAAGGAGTGAGGCCATCTTATTAATTCCAAAATTAATGGATAGCATCCAAGGAAAATAATTGGTCTTCTTCCCCTCACAGAAAAATTCACATGAACGTCTAAAAAAAAAAAAAAAAAAAAAGCTGGAATTCTCCCTGCCAGCTCTCTGCTTTCCCGGCTTCTGCATTGTGACAGTTGGAACAGATGGCGTCTGGGTGAGACACCTTACATCTTAAACCTCATCCCTGATAAGGTCTGATTTTAACTAGTGATGTGGGAATCCCAGGTCTGTCAGGGTTTCTGTCCTGAGCACCTACTCACCAGATTTCCAATCTCATGTATTTTACAGTTTTCACACTGATAAGGCTTATTTTTGTTTTGGCCAAAGAATTTTTCACCTTGGACTAATTCTCAGTATACATATTGTCACCACACGGTGAAAACACAAGTATTTCCTTTCATTTGAAAAACGAACGTACACTCTTTTGCCAGACATCCTACATATGATGCAGCCTTTTAAACAGGCCATTTTCAAAGAGGTGAAAGAAGACTTTAGCACCAACTGATGGTCCACCTGGTCGTTTCTTTAGATAAGGATTTTATAGACATATACAAGATTACAGAACACAACATTTCCAAAAGCTTCACCAGCAAATGCTAGGGGAAAAAAAAATTATGGCTCCTCCTCAGCTGTATGCTGTGAATGTAAATTAAGAAGCGGCGACAACGCTACTCAATACAGCCTTTATGACTCCACAAAAATAAATGAATAAATAACACACACACACACACACACACACACTCCCCATCTCATTCTGAAAACTGATTCACGGCTTAATACGAAAAACATGAAATAAAATTGCTTCCTTCAGACAGGAATAAAGACGCAGACGTAGAGAATGGACTTGAGGACACGGGGAGGCGGAAGGGTAAGCTGGGACGAAGTGAGAGAGTGGCATGGACATATACACACTACCAAATGTAAAACAGATAGCTAGTGGGAAGCAGCCGCAGAGCACAGGGAGAGCAGCTCCGTGCTTTGTGACCACCTAGAGGGGTGGGATAGGGAGGGTGGGAGGGAGGGAGACGCAAGAGGGAGGGGACATATGTATACGTATAGCTGATTCACTTTGTTATAAAGCAGAAACACAACAATGTAAAGCAATTATACTCCAATACAGATGTTAAAAAAAAATTGCTTCCTTCAAATGGACAATTATATGAAGGCTTCTTATTTCAAAGCACGTCCACAACACATCATTCATTTCCATTTTGCTGCTATGTTTTCAAGTGAAAGGTAAAGAATATTCTTCCACACGGAATTCTTTCTAAAGGCCTAAATATTAAATAGATGTCCCCAACGGGGTGACAGTGAAAACGTGGCAAAGTGTGCAGGAGCAATTAACCAAAGGCGGAATGTGTGCATTTCGCCCCAAACTGGATCCCAGTACCCGCCTGCCACCGAGGCCACTGCAGCTCTCCGATTATGAATCAGAGGTTCATCTGCAGAGGAATGACTCAGTATAAACTTTTAAATAATGGCTTTAAAAAAAAAAAAAAAAAACCTAAGCCAGCCCAGGGTGAACACGTTCGGCTATGTAGACACCCGAATCGGTCCGCTCCTCACCCCGCAACACACAGCCTCGCAGGAGATGCTGATTTCTCGCCACCCCGATGGGGGGGTCACGTTTCCAAGAGGCCTCGGCGCCCCGTTTCCTGAAAAGCTGCGGGAGCCCCGGCCCGCGGGCCCCGGCCGGGCCTGGCCGGAGGACAAAGTTTCCCGAAGTTGAGGCGTCCGGGGGGCGGGCGGGCCCGGGCTGGGGCTGGGGCGAGGCGGTGCCGTACCGGGCACTCGCCGCCGGGCGCCGGGCCTGCGCCGCCCCGGCCCCGCGCCGACCGGCCCCGGGCCCGCCCGCCGCCGAGGGCGCGGGATGGAGCCGCCGGGGATGGAGCCGTCCGCCGCCCGCCACCCGCCGGGCCCCTTACCCGCGTCCGCGCCGCTCGGCCGGCTCAGGGGCGCTGGGCGCGTCCTCCGCCGCGGTCCGCAGCGTCCTGCTCCCCGGGCAGCCCCATGTCGGGGGGCGGGGAAGGGCCGGCGGCCGCCGCCGCCGCCGGCTGGAAAGTCCCTGCTGGGCTGCAACCCGGCTCGCGCACGCGGCGGCCGCGCCGCGCCGCGCTCCCTCGCCCTCACGCACCCTCTCGCAGGCACTTCCTCTCGCGCGCTGGAAATCCCCGCCGGCCGCTGGAGCGCGCCCCGGCGCGCGCCCGCCCCGCCCCCGCCGCCAGGCCCCGCGCGCGCGCACGCGTGGGAGCTGCGGGAGCCCGCGAGCGCGGCCGGCCCCACGGGCCGCGGCCCCGCGCGCACCCGCCCGGCCCGCGCGCACCCGCCTCCCGTTGCTAAGCCCTCCAGCCCGGCGCCAGTCGGCCGGCCTTAGCAACGCCGCCACGGCGCGGGCGGGGGCGGCCTCGGGCGCCTCCAGCGCCTGCCAGCCGCCGCGCGCCCTCCCGCCCCCCCTGCCGCCCGCCCCCCCCGGCTCCGCGCGGCCCTCACCCCGGGCCTCCACCCCTTTCCGGGTCGAAAAGCCACGCGAGCCTCGTGGGGGCCCGAAAGGTGCAGGTCCCCTCGCAGTCGGGAGCGATGGCGTCACCCGGTTCAGCAGGGCAGCCACTCTCGGTCACACGCACACGGACACACATTCAACACACAGTCTCACACAACTACTCACAGACACAGGCTCAGACACACTCAGCCAACATGCGTTCTTACACACTGTCCCTCACACTCAGACACACATGCTCACAAGACATGCATACTCTCACAGACACATGTTCACACGCTCTCGGAGACACACTTGGTCACAGACACGATCACGTGCTCTCACACTTGTACACGCATTCACACACCCACGCTCCCTCACACCCATGCACACGGCACACTCTCACACATACACACTCGCTCCTACACTCGTTCCCTCTCGTCCGCACGAGCAGGTGGTGGAGCTGAAGGAGACTTGCGACATCTGGGCCCTGATCTCCTTCACTAAGCGGGGAGCTGTCTCAGCGTTGTTTTGGTTGGCATTTCCTTGCTCCCTGGGGTCCTCCCACACCCAGGAAGTTGTGTCTTGGTCAAGTGCGAAGAGTGTGGCCAGTTTGCCATAAGCTGGCCTGGGGCCCCAGGACAGAGATCCTGCTGCCCCGCGCACCCCTCTCCTCCCTGGACCCCACGCCTTCAGGGGCGTGTGCAGCCTCCAGAGCCAGGGCACTTACTTCTCCAGGGGCCTCGGCCCTCTGCCCCCCCAAATCATGAAGGATTCCCCATGGTCCTCTAAGACGGTGTCCAGTCCGGCTGGGCCTGGCAAGATGGGGCACAATGGACGGCCTGTCTCTGCGAGGCTCCAGGCCAACCAAAGAGCAAGGCCACCTCTGCACAAGTTTACAAGTTAACACTGAGGAGATGGAATGATGTTTCCTTTTTCTCTGCTCAGGAAGGCTCATAAAGACCCGCAGACCAGCGCTGAGACCTGTGTGACCAGCTTAAGCCAGGCTCCCTTCTTATATTTCTCCAATGACTTGTTGAATAGAGGCAGGAAATCCAGCATCTCCTCTGGAGACTTCCTCTGTGGAACATTCCAGAACCCTCGACAGTCCACGGCTCTGGCCCCATCAGCCCGACTGGTACTTGTTCTCCAGTCACAGAGGTGGGGACTCGGCCAGGCTACAGCAGCGCCCCTGCTTGGGCCACTGAAAGGGCACAGCTGAGTTCAGACAGAGACCCCAAGATGGCTGTTGTTCCCCCAGCACCCATGTCAGGGCGACAGGCCAACCCCAGCCAACCCTCTCACACAGACTCCTGGGCTCCAACCCGAACCTGGGTCACCAGATGAGCGCCTCCTTCCTTCCCTCTCCGTGGCTTCCTCTCCAGAGCTTTGGGTGTCCTTTCCTGCCTGTCAGAAGCCATAAAGACCCTGCCCTCAAAGGGCAGGGTCCACACTGCTTCCCACACCCCCGGCTCCCAGGCCTCTGTGTATCCGCCCATCTCCTCCCAGGTCCCCAGGCCTGCTCAGGCCACAGTCCTGGGACACTCAGCCGGGTCACACTCCCACCTCCTGCCTCACACTATATTGGGATCTTTTCAAGCCTTTGCCAAAATCAGAGTTTGCCAAAAATTCTCTAGGCTGGACTATTCTTGGTTCTTTTAAAATAAGCAACAAGGTAGAAGTTTCAAAGACCCGTCAGAGAGGTTTTCTACAACTCGTTTTATCCTCTACCAAAGCAGTATCAAGCAGCATTCAGAATGAATAGATTGAGGTACAAGCCGTGGTTGAGCCCTCTGCTGGGGAGTGAGGACCTGCTCCTTCTCTTCTTCCCCTTCCTCCCCCTTCTTTCTTTCCTCCAACCGTCTGAGCAGTTCTGGATCCCCTGCTTTGGGGAATTGGAGGGGGAGCAGCACAAAGAAGTTTGCCCCAAACAGGGCAACGGCTTTGGGGGCGGGCGTTCTGTCCTCCGCAGTTTCGGCCGCTGGGCAGCCGTGATGAGCAGCGAGGAGAGCCAATCACAGCTCTCCTCGCTGCATTTCAAAGGCAGAGCTCTCTGTTCCCTATGGCAACGTGTAACAACAAGCTGACACCATTTCTGGACAAAGAAATTTCTCGCAGGAATTTATGTAGCATTACGTGTTCTGTTTGCTGCATTTCTGGGAGCAGTGCACACAGATATTAGAGTGACTCAAGAACAATGGCTCAGAAGCCATTCCTGTCTGTCTTCCAGAGAGGAGGAGAAGGTATCCACTGTTTAGTGTAAGGGGTCTTCAGGCCTACGAGAGCGGTTTCATCAGATCTCTCCCCGAGTGTGATGATCAGACACGCAAGTGACACCTCCCCACTCTGAGACCATCAGCTCCCGTGGTTCTGTCTTGGGCTGAAAAGGGCTAGCAACTTCTCCCACTGAAACGTATGAAATACCACCTCAGGTGGGCCTTGGCACCTGGCAGAATCAAAAAGAGTTCCACCAATTGTTCAGACAGGTGGCTTCCAAACTTTTTGAATACACTTTGCGTTACAAACCCCTTGTGTATAACACATGTGCATTTATACACACACATATATAACAATGCTTAATCTCAAACATGGGATGTACTCTGTTATTTTCTATTCCATTCCATTTATTTTTTAATGCTGCTTGTGACTCTCTTAACTCACTGTTGGTTCATGACCTGAAGTTTGAGAACACTATCATAAACTAAAACAGCTGCTGAAGATGGTGGAAGTGGCCCGGCGTTTGGGGGTGGTCATCGTGGGAAAGCACCCCTCTCCCTCCTGCTCCATCGTGAGTGTGCACTGCGGTGCTGGGCTGCAAAGCCAAGGACTCCAGCCCCCCTCCGCTGCCCAGCCCAGTCCTTCAAGTAGACCCTGGCTAACAGCAGAGGTGCCCCTTCTCCGGACAGGGATGGCCAAAAACAAATGCAGAGGAAATGGGGCCTGGAGAGGCCCAGGAGGCCTAAGGGTGGGTATGCAAACACAGCCACGGGTTTCGTGCAAGTGATGAGAGAAGGGAAGGCAAGGTGGGAGATTTGTATAACTGGCCACAGAAAGTTTTAATTTTCTCTCATTTCTGTGGGCCTCTTGGGAAGATGAAGGTATCCTCATTTCAGGGAAACCTGGTTTGGAATTTGTGTGCACGCTCACACACACACACACACACACGCACGCACACACACACACCACCACCACCAGCAGCTCTGGCACTTCCCCAGTCCTTCAGGAGTACATGAGCCCCAGGTAAAGGCCAGCTTCCCACAGGCAGCCTTGACTAGAACCCCACACCCACACTTCGCTTCCGAAAAATAAATTCAACTCCACCAAGAAAGGGGGGCACTTTACTGCAGGCCCCATGGGAGACGGGGAGAGGGTTGGCAGCAAGCTCTCACAGCAAACTCATGAAACCCATGAGAAGCTGAGCGCCTGCCTTACAATCCCATTCAGAGGCTCCACCTGCCTTTGCGGTCACCGTCCCTCTCCCCCAGGTGGGCTCCTCATAGCCTCTTTGTCCCCCCACAACTCAGCTCCGGCCTTAGCTGGCAGACCCTGCTCAGCAAACAAAAGCCAGTGGCTGGTGGAGCAGTGCCCTCGGGGGACCCAGCTCCTCCCACCCCGGCAGCACCCAAAGTGAGCTCTGCTCCTCCCAGCACATTAGAAATGAGGGAGAAGGTTATCGGGTCCAAATCAAGTCTTGGATTAACGAGACCAGCTGTTTAAAGTACAAGGGTTCTAAATCGTCCAAGCTGCAATATGCCATCTAACTACGAACAAGTGCAACTGCGGTGCCCTTCCTCCTCTCTCCAGGCTGGTGAGGACAAGCCTGAAATATCACATGATGCTGGATCAAAACAGCTTACTCCACCTTCCCCTGGTCCCTCAGTTCATTTGGTCAAGACCTGCTTGCTGAGCACGACCCCTGCCCAGCTCTCTGCTAGCATGAAACCAACGAACCGCTTGTCCTTTGGGAGTTTACCTTCTAGCAGGTGTAGACCAAATAAACAAATCACAAGCGAATCTATAACAAGAGCTGCGACCAAAGCTAGAGAAGAGGAGGGGAAGGAGGGAGGCCTGGAGCAAGTGGCTGAGGGCTGGCAGATCAGGTGGCATCTGAGCGTAGGCCCGAAGGAGGAGAGGAGGGTGGCATGCGGACATCCGTGGGCAAAGCATCCGGGCAGCGGGAACAGCATCGGTAGACACCCTGAGGTCAGTGAGCATTGGGGAGGCCGGTGTGGCTACAGCCAGTGAGCAGGGGAGAGTCACAGAGGATGGAGGTGACGTGGGGCTTTGGGGAGGGGTGGAGACACAGGGCCTTGTGGGTCATCACCAGGACTTTGATTTTGCTCCGAGGTAGGGGCCCTTGTAAAGTTGATTGATAGCTTGCGTTCTGCCCAAACTAACCCTGCGTTTGATCATACTTCATTGTCCTTCAGCCAATAAACATGTGCCGGGCACTGGGCAAATCCAAAGGGCGGGGCGTGACTTTGCCGCGTGGTGGACGCGATCACAGCCAAGGACGCCTGGCTCTGGCAAACGGGCACACACACAGGTGTGAGCCAGCAACCAGAAACACAAACCTCCTGGGCGCCGGGGTGGGCGTGTGGTGTGAGCCCTCGGGCCCAGTGACCCACATCCGGGACTCTTCCAAAGGAATAAGACCAAACGCCAGGAAACCACTAGGTACCTCCCACCTTCAAAGCCAGAGAAAGGGAGTGGGTATCACCCCTTGTCTGGTGGCCATCAGGGTGGTGTTCTAAACCCAGCCAAAGCTCAGAGTGCCGCGTTTGCTATCGGATGGGGGCGAGAACCCAGAGCACACTGCCTGTAGGCCAAGCACCACTGTCCCGTAGGCCAGGGCTCTGGCCACAGCACTGCTGTCCCCACAGAGCGGCCTTTGCGGAGCTGCTCTCAGTGGCCGAGGCCCTAGGAGGAACCGAGGGGCCGTGGTTGTCACCTCAGACCCCATGGCTGCCCCTTGCTCACCTGTTCCACCCACACTGGTCTCCAGGGAGCCTCCGTGGACCCAGGCTGACTCACCCTCAGTGCCTTTGCCCACGCTGTTCCCTCAGCCCAGAATGCTCTTCCCCCAGCTACTTACATGATTTACTCTCTCTTCCTTGGGGTCATAGACAGTTGAGGGGATTCCAGATCAAAGATTCGTTCCCAGGACTCACCACAGTGCACCTCCAAATGGGCCCCTGGCCTGACACGATGCCAGGGACAAGCTCCCCAAAATACCCCAGGGATGAGTCCCCTTGGAAAGGTGAACAGGAGGAATTCACTCGAGCAGGAGAATTCTAGAGCAGGAATCAAAAAAGCAGAACTCAGCTCATGACTAACTAGCTGTATGATCTTAGGAAGGCACTTTACCTCCCTGGCCCCGGGTTTCCCCTTTTGCAGAACGGAAATATGACTGCCTGCCCTACCCCAAGGGGGCTTTGAGAAGGCGGCTGAGGCCAGTGGGGACCATGCAGCCAGTGTGTCCCTGAGAGGTGTCATGATACCCAGAAGGCAGGCACAGGGCTGCGTTTCTGATGCTGTTGCCTTCATTACATAAAAAGGATTCACCCAGATCTCCGGGGAGGGAGGGATTGTTTTAATTTCAGGTGTCCGTGATCAACTACCATGAGTAACCGTCACATCTGCCCCACTGTTTTTCAGGGACGTTACCTAATGCTTTCTCATCACACTGTCGGGGATGTTACATTGACGACAAACTTGCTTATCAATTCCCTGGAAAGTGTTTTCTGAGGGATTGGTCCTCAGACCTACGCTGTGGATAGGACGAGCTGTCAGAATTGTGCCAGCCCCTTCACCTGGGATGTGGTGTTTTCCAAACTGCAGTTTGTAATCTACGAATTGGTTGAAAACTCAGTTCAGTGGGTATGACCGGCATCTTTTTAAAAAATGAAATGAAATAAAATAAAATAGGAAATAGCAAAATGCTTCTTACTTACTAGGTCGGTGTCGTTTTGTGAAACTTTTGTTTTAGTTCTGCATGGGTATACACAGCTAAGTTTGTCTGTTCTGAGGTAAAATGCATTTCTTGTTGTAGGCTCTGGTGCAGACGTTCGAAAAGCCACTATGCTAATGGAAACATGAATCAAGTGTATGTAGTTTAAAAGTTATTTTCCTCACGTGTGCTGACACATCTGTCTCGTGTGCCCTGCCCGTTGGAATTTCCACCCACTCTGGGGTGAAATACTCAAAATTAGTAGCATCTGGGTTAATGAGGTTTGTTATATTCAAAAAATAAACGATGGTGCGGTTCACCTTGCATGCGTCCTTCTGAAGAGTCCTGAGCGGAGGACCCTGGGCCCGCTTCTCTGTCTACTTCACTGCCAGAGGCTTCGGTCCACTTGGCCAGTTCCCTCACTCTCTCCTTGGTGGAAAGCCCTGGGCAGCCCTTAAAACATGTGGCTAAGTGAATCAAGGCAGGAAGGAAGGGAGGGAGGCAGGGAGGAATGAGTGGACCATCTGCCCCAGGCCAAATCTTTCCCGTCCACTTCATGTACCTCCGGTTTTGCTTCATCAGTAAGCGGCCCCCCACTCGGGACTCTGGCCTGCGGGTGGGTTCGGGGCTGGGGCCACCTCCAAGCCATCGCACAGGAGAGGTTTACCGTGCGGTCATCTGTCTGGAAGAGCGTCCGAGGGCTTATCCTGAATCCTCATTGCCAGCGCAAGCGCAAGTCCTCTGTTTAACGTGTGGATCTGGGGCAGATCTGGGGTTGTTGAAGGTTGGCGGTCTTTGGCCACCCCTTGGGCTCACCACTGAGGGCGGATTCAGAGGAAACCCGGGGCCTGGCATGCGCCCGCCCCAGGCCGATCAGGAACCCGCTCTAGAACCCTGCGGATTTCACGTCTGGGGGAGCTCCACCCAAGCAGCTCTTTGTTCTTTCTTCCCAGGTTGTGTCTGCGGCAGCCCAGTTGTACTTGCGTCTTGTGATTCACTTGAAACATGTGATTAGAAAGCCAGCTGCAACCGAACTTGGGAGCAGTTTAAGGCCTCGAGCATAAGCTGAGGCAGCTGGGGGGTGAGCCGGTGTGAAGGGATACAGTCCAGCCCATCCGTCCACAGTGGGGATGGAGTTTCCAATCTGGAGGTCAGAAGGGATCTAATTAGCCCTGCAATGGCCGTACCTCCTCTGTCCTGGGTGACAAGGATAAAACAGCAGATTAACAAACTCAGTCTCTCCTTACCGCTCTGGCTAATCTATTGCTCTAAGACGTTCATTTCCATGGATGATTTGCAACGTGGGTGATTTTTCAAACTACCAAGTTTGAATTTCCCTCTCCTGTTTTTCAACATGGACCCAAATAAGCTCATTTCACAGCGGGGAAGCTAACACTGCTACTTGCTGATACCTAAAATGACAGCCTTGGGGCTTCCTTAAGTAAATAATTACTTTCTTTGTAATTAGCAGGCTACCTCAACACCCTGCTTCATCAGTCTAACAAAAGGTTGCTAAACACCAGCTCTGTGGTACTTCCTAAAGCTGGGGAGGCAGAGCCGGCGTTAGGAGCCGTGAGGACATGACTAAAGGGACAGGACTGGTGCAGGTGTCCACCTGGGCTCTCTCCTGACCCTCTGGCCCAGGGCCCAGGTGTCTTGGGCCCATCCCTGCACCTCTTAGGTGGTGTTCTGGGGGCTAATAAGAGCCAGCAGCCAGTTTAAGTCAGTGGGCCAGAGCTCAGGTGAGACCTCCCCGTGAAGTTGCCCCGCGGAGGTGAGGCCCGCAGGGGTAGGGGACACTCAGGCGCTTGGGCCGTGAGGCAGGGCGGCTGCCCAATGGCTGTGTTGACAGGAAAGGGCCTTTCCTCCCTTGCTGTTTCTTTTTGAGTATGAGGCAAACTAAAAAATTTCCCCACAGATGGTTAAGGAACCAAAATCGGACGCTCTAACTTCGGTTTGGGGATTTTATTCTTCTGACGGAGCACTTCATTCTGCAACTCCAAATGCAGAAACTGCGCAGCCAGGGCCCCCCAGTCAAGGCTTTTCTGGGCAGCGGCTTCCAGGTCACTCCCCGGAAAGGGTACCGTGGACCCTGGGCTTCCCTTTGACCCTGTCCTCTCTGGGAAACAATTTGAATAGGCCTGCATCTGCCTGAAGTCACCTGGGTCGTTAGGAAACGGGACTCGGGTAAATGTGGTGTCTCTTGATTTCCCAAAGAAAACAAAAAGTTAGAAAAGGATTAAGGAAAAGTTCCCCAGTTTGTCCAGAGCCTTGATTCCACTTCTTCTCCCACCATTTTTAAGGATAAATAAGATGGACTTTGCCCCAGGATCAGTAAAAATTAACATCCACTTACGTATCTCTGAAATAGTCATTCATTCATCCACTTAAAATGTTTACTGGACACTTGAGGAATGGCATCTACCCCGAGTCTGTTCCACTTGTAAACCCCCAAAAGCTGCCCAGCCCTGCGGGGGGGGGGGATTGCAGCACCCCACTCTGTGAGCCCAACTCATGCTGCTAGTAACTGCCTTTGAAGGCATCTCCCCGAACCCCTCTTTAACCTCGCTCTGTGCGAGCTTCGAGCTTCATGACCCCTGGAATGGACTTGGAAACGAGGCAGCCATGAACTCGCTGAATGTGATTTCAGAATCGTGTATTGTGAGGTTTTTGCCCCTGGACAAGGGTCCAGCTGTCACCATATTGTCAGAAGACCTGAAACCCTAATAATGCAGTAGAATCTCTGACATTTGCCCAGAAAACAAGACATCCTAAACGTACAACTCCTAATACTTTTTGTAAGTAGGCCAAATCCCGTAGCATCGTTCAGCTACACACATAGAAGTTGGGATCTTTCAAAAATGCTGGGATTGGGCTTCCCTGGTGGCGCAGTGGTTGAGAGTCCGCCTGCCGATTCAGGGGACACGGGTTCGTGCCCTGGTCCGGGAAGATCCCACATGCCGCGGAGCGGCTGGCCCCGTGAGCCATGGCCGCTGAGCCTGTGCGTCCGGAGCCTGTGCTCCGCAACGGGAGAGGCCACAGCAGTGAGACGCCCGCGTACCGCAAAAAAAAAAAAAGATTCAAAAATGCTGGGATTTCCTCCAAGCCATTCCCTGCCACTCACAACCCCTCACCACACCTTCCTATCGTCCGCCTGCCCCTCACCATCCCCACAACCCTCCCCTGCTCTTCCCCCCACCCCATCCCTCCCACGCCTGCCACTCACCATTCCTCCCCCATCACTCCTCCGCCAGCCACTCTCCCCGTACCATTCCTCTATCCACCACCTCCAGCCTCCTGGGTGATGAAGGGTGTCACTCATCCCCCAGACCCAGCTGCTAAGCACAGGCTAATGAGTGGGCAGGCTTTGTGGCTGGGAACCGATGTCAACGCCTCTAAACCGCATCCTAACCCTGAAGGCTCTGACCCCAGGAACCAGCTCTTGCCTGGCCCTTCCCCGCTCTCCCAGTCCTTGAAAACTCTAGGTCCTCTTGTCTTGCAGAGTTGCACTCCCAGGATTACGGATCTGCTCCAACAGGCTGGAGGGGCACACAGCAGGCGGAGAGCATGCCCAGACAAATTTCGGGTCCTTTGGAAATGGGCGTGCTTCCAGAGTTTCCAACAGAGAAGACCTTTAACCGACCCCAGCACCGTCCCTTCCGCTGGGCAACCGCAGAGGCACCTACTGTTCTGGAAATTTCTCTCCTGCATCCTCTAGTGGAAAGGAGGTTAGAGATGCAGAATGGCTTGCCGGAGACATGGAAGATCTGTCTGGCTAAAGACATGAGGGCCCTGAGGTGTAGGAAGTTTCACGAACATTCATGGACACTACTGTGAACTAAGCAGTTTGAGAGGCTCTGGGGGTGGAAAGACAAATGAGACTAAAAGGCCACACACACACACACACACACACACACACACACACACACACGGTGACCTGTGCAGGAGTGAGAATGGAGGACCAGCAGTTTGGACACAGTAGCCCAAGTCCCGGGGAAACCCCATCTTATCTGTGTTCCTCATGATAATAGGAAGATGGTCACGGTCTAAGAAGATCAGTGCACAAAAAGTTAGATAAAAACTTAGGGGCTTAGACAACAGCAATCATTTTATTATCTCTCACTGCTTCTGTGGGTAGGAATTCGGGAAAGGTTTAGCTGGGTAGGGTCTCTGTCGGGCTCAGTCAGATGATGGCAAAGCGTGAACAGTGCGGGGCTGGCCGGGCATCACTCCAGGCGGGGCGCCTGGGCTCCCTCACGACTCGGCAGCCTCAGGGTCGACGGGCAGGCTGAGGGCTTCAAGAGCAGGCTTCCAGTCAGCACGGCAGGACCTGTATCGCCTTTGATAACCTTCCACTAGAAGTCACGTAGTGTCCCTTTCGCCATTCCCTGGTGGTTACAAGCTAGTCACCAGCCCACCCAGATTCAAGGGGAGGGGACATAGACCCCACCTCTCAACAGGAAGAGTGTCCAGGGCACACTGTGGAGAAACATGGACCCATTGGCTGCAAGCCCCGCCCCCCAGGCAGAGCGGAAGAATATAAACTGGGGTGCGTGGCTCTCATGAGCTGAGGCCATTCTCTGGAGGAGAAGCAGCTTCGTTCGTGGCCAGCACGCACAGCAGCTGGGGAATGGATACACCAGCCCTGTAAAGGTGGTCTGGGGGGACTCTGTGGTCGATTGCAGAACAGGCACAAATCCCACCTATCCCTGCATCCATGCCCTTTTGCACTTGACTTGGTTCTTTTTCCATCAAGAGGGGTCTATTCCCCACTCAGGTCTGGGCTTGGCATGTGACTTTCTTTGGCCAATGGGACATGAGCAAACATGATGCAAGCAGAGGTTTGAAAAGTACTCGTGTATTGGTTTATGCTCTCCTGTGGCACTTGGAACCCTGAGAGTATGGGAACAAAAGCAAGCTGACTCCCAAAGGGCCACATGGAAGGGAACCAAGGCATTCTGACCAATAGCTTTCACCTGCCTTCGCCTGCCAGAAATGCGTGTCAGGCTGTCCTGAATCATCCAACCTCAGCTGAGCCACATAAGTGAGCCCAGGCAAGACCAGTAGAACCACCCGGCTGAGCCCAGCCCAAATTGCCAACACACGTCATCAAAGGCCAATAAGGGCTTGTTATTTTAAGTCACTAAGTTTCTGGGTTGTTTGTTATACATCAAAGCTAACTAATACAGGCACCAATAGTGTCCACTACAACAAGAAAATTTTTTAAAGAAAAAGAAACATAAGGAACAGAGACTTCCCTGGCGGTCTAGTGGTTCAGACTCTGTGCTTCCATTGCTGGGGGCATGGGTTTGATCCCCGGCTGGGGAACTAATATCCCACATGCTGCATGGCACACCAAAACATTTTAAAAATTAAAAAAAAAAAAAAGAAACATAGTGTCCACTACAGAAATCTAGCTGCCCTAAAGGCATGCTAACCCCCTATAACTGCAGGGATGGAGAAAAAGAGGGATTTTCTCCTAGGTCTCGTCCTTGGCCTTCTGACCCTCTGACCCTCCAGCATGTGACTCACACTGACCTGCAGAGATGTCAACCAGGACTGTTCCCTGAAGAGTCAGAGCCCCCCACTCCATAAATGAGGCCTGTGGCCCAGTTAGAGACTCTGGAGCTCCTGAGGGTCCTGGAAGCAAATAGGAACCAGCCCTTGAGGAATTCCCAGAGCAATGCCTCCAAGCCCATGCTTTTTGCCTTTAGGTCTCTGACCTCTGGGGCCCCAAACTTCAGATTTGGGTAAAAGTCAGGGTCACTGGGTCACAGCTTCAAATTAGATCCAGGGAGCTCTGCCAGCAGGTTTGGAAAATGCCAAGCTGCCCCTTGTAAAATATGTTTTGGGTTTCTTGGATAAAGATCTCAATATTAAACATTAAGATTTTGCTATGATTAAATTCTCACTGGGCACAAGGAAAGAGCTGTAACTACATTTCAGTGTAGCACTGGACGGGATTTTGTGATTTTCCATTAATTTTTTTAAATGTCAAGGGTATCTGTCTTTTTTTGTTGTCGGTCAGAAGGTGCTTTATTGAAGGGCGGGGGCTCCAACATCTCGCGGCAGCTACAACTGGATCTCGCGGAACGCCCGCTTCTCCACCAGCTCCACTTTGTACTTGTGCTTGAACTTGGCTCGCTCCCGAGGCTCCATCATGTTTCTCCTCTGGAAGCTCTTGAACCGGTCGCAGAGGATGTTGCCCTCAAGGCTGCGAGACACGGACAGGGAGGCCTCAGCGGGTGCCAGGCAGAAAGGGGGTATCTATCTTTCTTCGAGGACTCAGCCTACGGCAAAGTTCAGGTTTAAAAAGACCCAGGGATGGACTTATGAGACCAAGAAGGAGAGGCAAAAATCTACACTTCAAAAATTATGGAACTGCTAAGTTTTCAGTTAATTCAAAAATCATCTCAGTGGAAAATTTTGTAAGCTTTCCATGCATAATCAAGGAGATCTGGTTTGGAATTGCAACTGAAATGAACCCTTGTAAGCGCTTGCTTTCTGAATAAAATGACCAACCTCAGATCAAAGGCTCTGGTGAGTGATCAGATCTCATTACAGAGAACCCAAACAAAGGACCAGCTTACGCTATAACAAGTAGGCAGGTCAAACCCTGCCCCTCCCCTTCCCAGCCCTGTCTGCCTCTCTCCCCCGCCCTGCCTCTCAGCCAGAAAAGCAGGCAGAAGGTGCAGTCTGCAATTTTATGGAGCAATGAGATTTGCAGTAAATATTTATCAGCTGTTCGGTAAATACAATTAAATTTCTGGCAGAGCTTTGCACGGCTATTTTATTAGAATTAGCTAAGGCTTACTTGCAAGTCTAAGTGGACACCACAGAGTAAAGCAGTGTAGACATTCAAGTGCAGATGAAAAACGGGTGCTGATCACAGCAGGAGGGCAGTGTCTTCCCACCTCTGGGAGAAAAGGGCCTGGTCAGGGAGCCAAAGCCACAGCAGATGCCCACACACAGTGCCTTCTATGCCCTCTGTGGGTGGGCACCATCATCTCTCCCCAGCACGGTGGCAGGGAGGAAGTGGGCCTGCAGGTACCCTCCCAGGGCAGGGCTGGGAGCACCTACTCCAGGACCCTTGTCGCCGTGATCTATCCACGGTCCCAGAGCCTCTAGACAGCACAGCCAGAACCACGACCTCCTACCCCCCACTCCAGGGCTCGGAACACCCTGACCCCCCCACCCCCGGTTAACCCTTGCTTTCACCTCGTAAAAAGGACTTTCGCCCAGCGATGCCACTCCTGGGTACCTACTCTAGAGGAATGAAAACTTCCGTCCATGCAAAAACCTGTATATGACTGCTCCCTGCGGTATTAGTCACAGCAGCCAATAGCTGGAGGCAGCCCAGCACCCAGCAGCTGAGGACTGGATAAACACAGTGTGGTGTGCCCGCACCACGGGGTATTGTTTGGCAGTGAAAGGAGCAAAGCGCTGACGCTTGCTACACATGGATGGACCTCGAAATCACGATGTTAAGTGGAAGATGCCAGACACAAAGGTCTACGTACTGTAGGATTCCAGTATATAAAGTGTCCAGAATCAGCAAATCTACGAGACGGAAAGTAAACCAGTGGTTGCCTGGGGCGGGCGGGCGGGAAACAGGGGGTGACCACTGAGGGTTGAGTGGTTTCTTTTGGTTGTAATGAACTTGTTCTAAAATTGATTGTGGTGATAGTTGCACAACCTTGTGAATATACCAACAACCACTGAATAGTACACTCCAAAAGAGTAGATTATATGGTATGCAAATTACATTCAATTTTTTAAAAAGGCTTTCGCTGGCCGGGTGTGGGTGACAGTAGGAGCTCTGGGTCCGATCCCGGCTCCCCCACTTACCAGATGTGGAGCTTCGGGTGACTGGCCTCGGCCTCTGCCCTCCTGTCTCCCCAGCTCCGGAGCTGCCGTGGGGATTAAGTGAGCGACTCTGGGAGCTGCGTTTGGGTCGCACACAGCTTCTAGGCGAGGGGGCCTCAGGCAACATGCAGTGGAGGGCCTTCCAGTTTCCAGAAAGTTCTAGAAAGAGCCTTCTCCTCCCACAGGGACCTCAGACTGACCCAGACCCAGGCAGAGCACAGCGCCACCTGAGGGTTTTGCCAGAAGTACAACTGGCTTTTATGACAGCCTTCGGCAGAACAAGCATGGGGACCTGAGTGACACGCAGAGGGGGCCGTCCATGCTGACAGAGCCCACTTTTGTTCTGGGTACCAGGCCCTGCCCCGTGTGCCTCAGATGTAAACTCTGATTGGCTAAGCCAATGGTTCTCCTAGCCAATGACTGGCTTAGCATAGGGCATGTGACCCAATCCTAGCCAATGAGATGTGGGGGGCTGGCTTCTGAGGGATGCTGGGAAAGGTTTCTTGGCTGATAGAAGACAAAGAGCAAAGATGACTTTTTTTCTTCTGTTGGTTGGGTCTGCACGTGACACCCAGAATCGTGTCAGCTGCATCGCAACCACTTGGGGACTCACCTGAGCACGGCAGGGCAAAAGGGTCAGAGAATGGCCCTTCAAGATGCCACTGAGGGGTGAACTGCTCAGCCCAGAGCTGCCCTTCCTGGGAAAGGACACACGGCTTTCCTTATCGTTTAATCCAGTTGGATCTGTTACTTGCAGTAAAGTGTCCTAGCTGACAGTGGATGAGGTGCAGAAGACCCAATCTGTAATGATGAGGGGGGTTTCGCCGATATACGGTGCCTGATGTCAGCAGAGGGATGGCAGGTAGGCATGTTTTCCAAATAGGTTTCTAACTAAGCCACTGAGTTGTTTTCTCCTGGAGACACATGCTTTTCTTTCCAGGGCGTGGCTGCAGAGAGTATATGTCTTCTCCTTCTGTGATTACTACCTGTGCTGGGCTCTAGGACTAGTTGCTAGAAAAGAAAAAAGACGCCTTGCTTACGTGGGAACTTTGCCATATTCCCTTGAAGTTTTCTTTGCGGACCTGATCCTCGACACCGAACAAGAGAGCATGTCAATCCAGTGACACTGGGACCTTGGACTCTTCTCAGAGGCACCCGAGAGGTCTCCCTGGCTGGTCCCTCAGGGAGGAGCTGCCGGGGAGAAGGCTCTGATGAGGCCTTCGAGAGATGTTTGCTCTGGCCTGCAGCTCAGGGTGGTCCCGTTTAGGAGACTGTGGTCTTGCGGACCCTGGTCTGTCCCGGCAGTCAGGAGGCTGGGGCCAGTCCTACCTCTGCCTCAGCGTTTCCTTGTTTACGAAGAGGCCCAGAGGATGTCCACCTCCCTCCCATCACAGAGGTGCTGTGATTCCACGATGGCAGCGGCAGGTAAGGAACAAAGGGCCACTTCTCCTTCTTTTGGAGAAGAATCCATTCATTCATTCCTTCATTTATTCTATGACATTAGTTGGGTTTCTTAGGCTCCACAAAGGCAGCAGTGGTTAAACTGCTTCTCAGGACCAGCTGGGGCCATCCAGACTGAAGGGGCCGTGAACCGGAGATGGGCTGGGGCAGAGGGACACCGGGGTGTCGTGCATTCAGGACACAGAGGAGCAGCAGGAACCCCCTGGGGTCGTCGCCAGCTGTGCTGGGAAGGTTGGGAGCAGGTCTGAATCCTGTCTGTGGGCTCCAGGCAAAGATGGCTGAGAGAGGAGTGACGGGATGCTCACATCCCTTTTAGGAAGGGAACCCTGGGCACAATGTGGACCGAGACAGCCACGGGCAGAGTGGCTGGCTGCTGTGACTGACCGGGCCTGGGGACAGCAGTGCTGAGGGTCTGCAGCTGGCAGGTGGGAGGCTGGGATTGATCTGAGGTGGGCTAGTCTCTGTCATCAACAGGATTTGGTGACCAGCTGGCCATTGGAGGAGAAGTCGGGTGGATGCCGAGTTTCCAAGGGCTCCAGCCCAGGCGCCTGGGGCGGGAGGTGCGGGGAGGGTGGGGCTGTCACAGGCTTGGACGCGTGCAGTTTGAGGCTCCTGTCCCAAGTCCCGGGAGACCTGCGGGAGCCGCGGGGACGCAGGGGTGTTGGAGCTCAGGGCTGGGAGCCTTTGAAGTGCAGACAGGGGACCCAAAGAGAAGGAAATGCACCCACAGGGCCCTGGCCAGGCATTCCTTCTCAGCAGGAAGCAGCGTTGTGGCCAGAGGCCTGGTGAGTCCTCAGGGCCCTGAGCCTCCGTCAGTTTCCATGAGCCTGAACACCTCAGAGGAGGGAGGAGAGAATCAGGGGAGCAGAAACAGGTCCCGGTGATGCACACAGCCAGTGGACATGCATCCTTTCACTTGGGGCAGTAAAAATAACTCAGGCTCAGTGTCTCCCCTGGGTGCTGAAACTCCCCAATTTCAGAGTGGGGTAACTTCAGCAAGAGTGAGGTGAAGCCAGCTCGCTGGGCGAGCGTCCAGGTGCCCTCAGGCGGCCGCCGGGATTCTGGCAGCTGGTTCCACCCTGGCCTCAGTTTTCCCATTATCGACTGCGATTGTCAGAACTGCTCCCTCCCATGATGTCACCCAGGGAGCAGCCCTCACCTTTGACCTTGAGGCCCCAGGTGGGAAGATGAGCCTCGGCCACTTTCAAGCCCCCGCTTTCCTCTCACTCCTGCCTCCGAAACCCGGCCTCCTCTCCAAGCTGCCAGCAGTGATTTATAAAGATTTAATAGCTGAGGGGTGTAACGAGAGCTTAGATTATTAAGATCTCTTTTCTCTTTGAAACTATCTCATGAAGTATTCTCTTAATTAAAACTAAATTCCACCTATCAAAATAAATGAAAAGGCGTGTTTGGCTCTGAGGTGTCCTCAAGTGACTTCTCGGGCCACCAGCCCTCTTCTGTGCACTCTGTCCCCAGAGGAACTGGCTTAAAGTCCTGGGCTTTGTAAATCCATTGTCCCCTTCTCTCAGGCCAGTGCTGTTCACGATGACACTGGCCAAGTTACTGACCTTCCCAACATACCACCGTCCTGAATATACACAGACAGGCCCCAAAAAATCATGCCGACATCAGAGGTTGACACCAATTGTCCAGTCCTAAAATAAGGGTTTATACATATTCTGAGAATGCGATTCTGTCTGTACTTAGGAGGTGGAATTCAGCCTCGCTGGTTGACGGTGAGCTCATCACCTCCAAAAGCCAAGAGCTTGGAGAACCCAGACCCTAACCCCTGGGGCAAGCAACGCCCGGCCGAGTCCCGTTCTGGTAAAGCAGGGGCAGCCGCTTCTGTGCGCAGCCTGCCGGCCTGGGACCCTCCCAGCACCCCGACGGCTGCGCAACTCAGTCCTTCCGAGAACCCGCCGCCCGCGTGTCACTCTGCCGCAGAACACGCAGAGCGGGTCCAAACGCCTGAGGAGGTAACTGAAGAGTGCCGGGGGGCTGTGTCTGCCAGCCGGAGGAGGGACGTCTGAGGATGAATAAGACAAGGTCGCTACCCTTAAAGGGCTTCACTTTAGTGGGGAAACAGCCAACGTCCAGTGTGGTCAGTACAGGTGGGGACCCGGTGCTGGGGGCCTGGGGCCATCACAGGGGCTCCCCAGTGGGGGGATGCCTGAGTGCAATCAGCCGGCCGGGGATGTCCAGGCAGAGGGGAGGGCGTGGCAGGAGCAAAGGGCTGGAGGGGGCGCTGGTGAATGTCAGCGAGCAAAGGCGTGGAAGCTGGGGTTGATCCTGGGGGCCCGGGGGAGCCACAGAAGGGGAGGCACCTGGGCAGACGGACACTGCTATGCATCCTGGAGAAGGTCCCTTGGGGGCCGGTATGGAGGACGCACTGGTGGGAAGGGAGTGGAGGGCGGGAGCAGCTGTGGGGGAGGCGTCTGAGGACCCGCCCTGGGGAGACCGCACATGACGGCAAGCAGAAGGCTCGGGCCTGGGGAGGTGATGGAGGAAAAATAGACTGGGCCGATGGACGAGGGGCTGGCGAGCCAGGTGGTGCTCAGGGCTGGGGTCTGCTGAGATGGGGGCCCAGGAGAAGTCGAGGACTGTGGGAGAAGGGCCAGGCGGGGGCAGGTGCTGGGGAACAGCAGAAGAGCGAGTTTCCAGGACAGCGTGCTTAGTCATTCAACCGCTTCCCTCTCAGGGCCTCCAGGGGTCAGGCTGTGTGCAGGGGGGTCCACGTGGGCCATCAGCACCCACGTGTCCCTGTAGCGCATCCAGACAGGAGACCTTCACTAAAGTGTCCCACGAGCGAACATAAAACCACGAATGGGACAGGGTCAGGGCCCTCCAGGGAAGTCCAGGGGCCTGGCAGGGCTTTGCTGAGGTGAGCCGTGGCTGAGCCAGGAGGAGGCGGCGTCCTGGAGGAGGGGACAGCGCCCGAAGACTGTGGGGAAGAACCTGGAGGTTATCCAAGGGTAATGGGGAGCCCCAGAAGGCACCCCATCAGGGCGCCGACGGGATCCAAAGTTTGCACTGTGAAGAGAGCACCTACGTTAGATGCTTCTGACAGGCTGTGCACCGCACGACGTCAGACATCTAAGAAGGTACTGTTCTCAATGCAGACATCTCAGCCCTGGGTACAGCAAAGGGACGCGTTCTAACTAAGCAAAATTACGGCCACTTTCCATTAGATGGAGTGAAGGGTCTAGAGGAAGGGGGGGCCTCTTTCCGAATCATGCCTAGGGGTCACTGGGGGGCAGCACAACCACAGCCGCACATGCCAAAGGGGAGAGTCCAGAAGACCTTGGACAAAACCAGTTCTCTGGAGTGCGGGGCCCAGAACAGCAGGGCAGGCAGCCAGCTCCCGGGAAGTGGGGAGGCGGGGCCGGGCCGGAGGACCCAGGACAGGCAGGGGCCTCGGCAGCATGGGGGTCTGTCTGGGGCGCGGAGGCCGTGGGCCTGGGCCCGGGTTGGCAGGGAGAACACGGAGAAGACGGCTCCGCCGAGAGCGAGGGGTCCAAGGGGGGTGAACGTCTGGGTGTCGGCTCCAGAAGGTCCCCAGGTGGCCTTGACCTCCAGCCCACACGTGACCCGGGAGGCAGGCCACATGGACGGCCCTCAGCCCCAGGGAACAGCTGAGGACCCACCAAACTCTCAGTTATGAGAACGTTCCAGCGACGCGAAGCAGGCAGGCCAGTTTCTCTGGGAAGTAATCTAGAGCACTGACTGTGAGGGTACAGGCACAGCTCGTGTTATCGCCCTTTGCAGATACTGCGCTTTCTTTACAAGTTGAAGGTTTGTGGCGACCCTGCGTCCGTCAAGCCTACAGGCACCACTTTTCCAACAACATTTGCTCACTTCACATCTGCGTCACATTTTGCTAATTCTCACAATAGATCACACTTTTTCATTATTGTCATGGTGACCTGTGATCAGCGATCTCTGATGTGACTGCCATGACTCCCTAAAGGCTCAGATGATGGCTAGCGTTTTTTTAGCAATAAAGTATTTTTAAATTAAGGTATGTACTTCTTTTACACAAAGGCTATTTATTGCACAGTATTAATAGACTATAGTATAGTGTAAACATAACTTTTAGATGCACTGGGGAACCAAGAAGTTCACGCGACTCACTTTATTGTGGTATTTGCGTCACGGTGGCGGTCTGGAACGGAACCCGCAGTATCTCTGAGGTCTGCCTGTATAATTTTTGTCTATGAGTCTCGATAAAGTTATCTTCATTTTGAATTGGGAGAAAAACCATGAACACTCATTTTTCCTGTGTTGTCTCTGGGTGAAAAGAACGCTCCCTGAGCCCTGGGTGTGCACTGGGTGCTCACCCCTGCCCCCAACCCCTGCGACCCCTTGGGGCACCCCAACTCCCCTCCCACCTCAGCCTGTACCCCACCCTCCAGACCTGTCCCCATCCTCTGGACAAGGAAGGCGTGGCCCTCGGTTGTGGCCCCAGCCTCGGCCCAGCTGGCCCTTCCCGATTCAGACCCTTGTAGGGATAGAGGGGGGGAGGTAGTGAGGGGACACAGGAGCCCCTGAGTGTGGGTCATAAGAGAAGCCATAGAGTGCATCTGAAAAGGAAGAGCATCTGTCCACTCGACACTGCTAATAATAATAATGATGATGATGGTGGTGGTACCCCTCCCCCAGCTCACTCTGCCCAGCTCTCTGAGTGCACCTCATAATCATCTCACTTGATCCTCACTACTGCCCCGTGGGAGGTTCCACCATCTCTGTTTTAGAGATGAGAACAGTGAGGCCCAGAGAGGGGAAGTAACCCACCCAGGGTCACACAGCCCCTGAGTGGTGGAGCTGAGATCTGAGCGCAGCTGCGGGAGCCTGGGCCTCCCACTCTCACATCACAGCAGCTCCACCAGTGAGCCCAGTTCTAGGACAGGCTCACGACTTAGCAAGTACACATGGTGCCAAAGCAGGCACTTTCAGACGGGCTTGTCTGCATTCTCGGCCCCTGACAACCCTGTGACGGCTCCTGGGGCCTCAGGGACGGCACTTAAGAGCCCCACCATGAGCCCCGGACGCCTCTCCCCCATCCAGGCCCTGATGGAGCTGCACTGGGATGTCTGTCCTCCTCCATGGAGGTCGCCCTGTGACCACTTCCTTGTTCCTGATCACGGGAGACCTGGTCTCGGGGTCTCTGAGCCCTGGGCAGGTGGCTGCCTGCAGAGTCCGTTCTGTGGGGTCCTGGACCGAACTGCTGCGGCTGAAAAGCAAAGGCTTTCGTGGATCGTTAAGTCTCTGGGCGTTTTGCAGGAGCAGACGTCTTCGTCAGCATCATCACCTTCCTTTCCAGGCCGCATGGCTGAAGCTTGCACCTGGCCAGGCCCCAAGGCCCAGATCTGATGCGCTCTCTGGGTGGCCCTGTCACGAACCCCAATTTCTGCACAGCTGTGCTGAACAGTGCTGGACGAGGCCGGGTCCTGTGTCAGGCCCGCCCCAGCTGAGCAGTCTTTCTGGCCCCAGGGATCACGGGTTTCTCTGAAGCCAGGAAGGCCGCCCAGCCCCTCCCAGCGGAAAGTGCTAGAGTGTTATCATCAGCCCCGGGGGCGACCCCCCCCCGTCTGGCTCAGGAGCCCCTGGATAAGTACCAGCTTCCCCTCCTCTGATCGGCCATCCCAAGGTGTGTGATACACGATTTCTCAGCGTCCCCAGCAGACTGAGCCCGGGAGCCTGCATGGGTGACCAGCTCCATAACTCTGCCTGCGCCAGCTGCGTCCAGGCTCCTCCTTGCCTCCCGGGATCTGCTCAGATGAACTGCTTAGACCCAAGTTCTTATTCACTCTCTGCTTTCCGGGCACTTGACGGGCCGTGGGACCTCTCAGAGCCCCAACTTCCTCACCCGCAGGGGGGCATAAGAGACCTCGTGGCCACCTCAGGAGGTTTGGGAACTGACCCCAGCGTGGCCTGGGCTGTGACCGCGGGGCTCCGGGCCCTGCAGACTCCAGGAAGGGGGACTCCCCTGGACGCAGGCCCGTCGTGTCTGCTTACGCTGGGCACGGTGCGGGGGTGGGGCCGTGGCAACGGTGGCAGCTCGGGGACGCGGGCAGCTGGCGCACAGGGCCCTGCTTTGCTCACGGCGACTCTGGGTTAGGAAGGCCTGTGGCACCTGCAGCCCCGCGGTGCGGCCTGGTCCGGACGTCGGCTCAGCCCTGCCGCCCAGCTCTGGGGAGAAGTCGCTGACCCGGAGAGCGGAGGGATGCAGGCCCGAGTCTGCAAGGACGAGAGTTCTGCGGGAAGTCTCACAGGCTTTCCTCCAGGCCCTGCAGGGACCTGCAGTCCTGGCCATGCCACCAGGGAGGGGAGGTCTCTGGGGCCCAGAGAGGCTGGGGCACAGTGCTGTACAGCGGCCTTGGAGCCGAAGGCACTAAAAATAGCTGGGGCCTTGCCCCTGAACCCACTCCACCTGGCCGCGCGGCAGTGGGGGGTTGGGAACAGGCCCCCAGCATGGCGGGCCTGGGGAGCCTCCACCTCACGGGGGGCTCACCCTCCAGCTGCAGCCCGGCGGTGGGACCCTAGGTCCTGGAGCTGAGCTGCAGGGGGAACGAGGGAGGGGGGATCCGCCACCCTCAGGGACCCTTGTCCGGCAGGGCCTGGGAAGCAGGCCTCATATAATGAAGGGACAGGCCACCCCAGCTTGAGGGCCAACCACAGTCCCTGCAGCCCCAAGGCAACGCCCTGGACTTCAGAGCCAGAGCTGGGGTCCTGGTCCCTGTGTGACCGCGGTGTCCCTTAACTCTTGGGGTGCAGTGTCCTCTCCTGCACTCAGGGACCGTGAGTCTGCCCTCACAGGGGGACGGGAATGGCGGAGGCACAGGGAGCGGGCAGCTCAGGGGGGCCAGGGAGGACCCAGTCCCCTGTGGGCTACATTTCCGGGGGCCAGGGCGGGGAAGGTGGACGTGAGCTGGGCCAGCGGATGGGCGAGCTGGGCATGAGCATCTCAGTCCCCCGCACAGAGGGGACAGAGGCCGGGCCCCCAGCCCCGGGCCGCCAGCCCTGCCCTGTGTTCCCGCATGGCTGATAAGAATAAGCTGCCGCCGGATGGTATTTCAATCCAAAATTTCTAAGAAGCAACATGTTCTGCAGGCTAAAATGGTTCGGTCACCAAAATACAGCAGCCGGGGCGCCAGACGTCCGGGGTAGAAGGCTGGCCTACAGTCTTTGCTGTCCAGCTCATGTCTTCAAAATATCGCATCTCGTGGACTATTCCTGGTGTGGCCAGAGGGTACAGGGTGTGCGGTCGGCTTCCTTTTTGTTAGTAAGTGTGAGCAGCTGGCTCCCAGGCTGGGCTCAGGGCGCTGAGCACCCGGCACCTGGGAGCAGGGTGCAGGTGCTGTCCCCGTGCCCCCTCGAGAAGCCGGTGACTTGCAAGGCTAATCTGGTGCTGGAGAGAGCGACCACAGCCCAACCCTGTCCCTGACCAGACTGCTGCTCTCCCTCCAGGGTGGAGAATCCACTGAGCTCCCACCACGGGCACCCCCCTCGTCAGGTCCCCTGCGGGGCCGCAGCATGCCACCTGCCACACAGGAAGCTCCCTGCCCGGCACAGCTGCCTGCAGGTGGGAGCACAGGCCCCAGGCTGCAGCCAGCAGGGGTGGGCACCTGGCTGGGCGTGGAGGGACGGACAGGCTGGAGGGGAGGGCAGGGGAGGGGGCGGGAGAGCCAGCATTCCCCTGCCCACGGAGCCTCCCTGAAGGCCCTATCCCCTCACTGATGGCATTCTGCCAGCTGGGCAGGACAGGGGATAGAGCTGGCTCACCTTGGTCCTGGGCAGACTGTCGCCCCGCAGCCCCAAGCCGGCCAAGCAAACAGCCCCGCCCGCCTTCCCTGCCCGGGCGAAGGCCTTCTGAGCAGACCAGGGCGGCTCTGCCCTCCAGGCACGGCATGTCTGCTTGGCTGCTGTCACGAAGCATCAGTCTGGGGTAAAGGGCCCAGGGATGGGCAGGCGCCCCTTCTCTCGGGGCTCTTGGCGCAAGACTGCTGTCACCGCTCACCTCCTCGCCTGGTGCACAGGACGCCCTAAGAGACAGTGGCCCTGCCTTGCTGGTGACTGAGCACGCTCCCTGCGGTGGTCCAGCCAGCCTGCTGGGACGGCTGCCCTCTCCCCGCCTCCTGCCCGGCTCGGTCCCCGGCTACCCAGCTCTGCGGCACGGCCGGGGCCAGCCTCTGGGGCTTCCCCACCTCAGACCCATCTGAAGAGCCTGCTCCCGCCTCGGGTCATCCTCCCTTTGTGGGAAACACAAACTTCCCTCGCTCCCGGGGCGGGTGTACTCCCCACCGGCTCTCCCAGGGAGCCTGCTTCCCAGGACAGGTCCCAGTGGCGGGACAGCGTGCGGAGCAGCGCCCGCGTGCTGTGCACCCTCTTCCGCTGGTCCCCCCCGGGGACCAGGCCCCACTAGTGAGTCACTGCCTGCAGGCCCAGGATCTAGGCTCCAAACGCTGACGGTCCAAGCGGGATGGAGGGTCCTCGGGGTCACCAAGGGCACGGCGGCTCACCGGAGGGGGGTACAGGGCAGGAGGGGCCGCTTGGGTTTCACCAGTGGCTCTTCTCCTCGGCTTCCGGGGCTGCCACCTGCACCTGATGTCCCTTGAGAGTGGACTGAGGGCCAGGACAGGGATCTGCCCCCAGAATTCTCCTGAAATCCCTGTGCCCGGCCCCGAGAGCCACCACAATGGCTTCTTGGGGACTTTGTACCCCAAGCCTGCTAGGGAGTCCTGGGAATGGCAATGTCCCCAAAGGCACTGTGCCCCCTTCCCACTCCCTCTACATGCACGCAGGCCCTGGATACCTCCAAGGTTGCTTCTGGAAGTCCCTGGAGCCCAGGGCCTCAATGAGTTCACCCTCCAGCCAGGCAGCTCCCTGGAAGGCCGTGTTCACTGTGTGGGCCTCGCTTCACCTCCCCAGGGAACAGGCTGGGGCAGGCATCTCTGCTGAAACCATGCTTGACTGAGGGGCCTGAGCTGCCCCTCCGCTGCCTGGGCCCACAGGGAGGGCCCTTCCACAGCTGGCCTCCCCACCCGTGGAGGAGAAGCCTGACGGCCCCTCATCCTGGCAACTCTTTCCCCCAGACCGGGAGTCCCAGCTGGGCCTGCGGTGGCCCAGGTTGCTCTGGCCACGTGGACGGGACCTGAGTGCCGGGGCCACGCCTGCCGCTACCGTCCAAGCCCTTGGCCAGGCCATCGCTCCTCCGTCCCACAGACGCCCTCCGCTCCAACCCGGGCCCGCCTTGGAGACCCAGCAGGCTTCTGCCCCATCCACGCTGCATCTACCCTGCCCCACGGCACTGACGGTTCCAGGGATGGGGGACCTCAGAGGCCCGGAGAGGCACCCGTCCTGATGGGTGTTGGCAGGGAGGGAGGCCTGGTGGGAAAGCCTCCAGATCACAGGCCCTGGAGCGACCCGGGGCTGGGCTGAAGTCCTGCCGCGGCACTTCCTGTTGCAGGATTCTCCAAACCCCCGTCTCATCAACAAATGGGAGAAATGACCACTGCTGGGAGGAGGAAGCCACGTGAGATGACTTACCAGTCACCGCGCAGGCTCAGAGGATGGGCTCAGGAGATGGACCGGAAGCGGGTGGCAGGAAGAGCCGGGGCCGTGCAGTTGAGGTGTCAGGGCCCAGGTGGCCGTGGCTCCAGCTCCAGTGTCCAGCCTCAGTGGCAGCGGTGGGTGCAGCCTGCGGCGTCTGTGGCCAGGAGCCAAGGCAGCGGGGTTCTCGTGGAAGTGCGTCTAGGTTGCAATGTGGGGGGCTGTTCCCAGCAGCGGGGCCTCCGGACCTGCTTCTCGTCCCTCCTCAGAGATTCTGTGGGCTTCCCCATCTTCTTTCCGGAGTCCTACATCATTTAGTTATCTAGCTGTCCCATCGGTATCGTGAGAGGTGGGCTAAAATCTCCAACTGCAGTTACGGATCTGTGTCCTCCCTCTAGCTGTCAGACTGTGTCATGCGTTTTGAAGCTGTTATTAGGTGCATACCCACTTATAACTTTATGTCTTCCTGATGAACTGACCCTTTTATCATTACGAATTGTCCCTCTTTGCCCCTAATAATATGCTTTGCCTTAAAGTTTATTTTGTGTGATATTAATATAATCTCTCCAGCTTTCCTAGGCTGTCTGCAAGGAATACCCACGTAATTGTGCTTCTCAGATATTGGAATTTTTACAAATTGAAGGTTTGTGGCAACCCAGTGTTGTCAGATGATGGTTAGCATTCTTTTGGCAATAAGGCATTTTAAAATTAAGGTTATGTGCATTGTTTTCTAGACAATGCTATTGCACACGTAATAGACTGTAGTATAATGTGAATATAACTTTTATATGCACTGGAAAACCAAAAAACTCCTGTGACTTGCTTTATTGCAATCTTAGTTTTATTGCAGTTGGTCTGGAACTGAACCTGCAGGATCTCCGAGGTTGGTCTGTACCTCTTTTTCCACACTTTCACTTACAAACTACCTGTGCCTTTGTGTATAAAGTGTGTCTCTTGTAGATGGCATAGAGTTGGATCTTGCTTTTCCATCTAGTGCGATAACATTTACCTTGTAATTGGAGTTTTTATTCCATCCACATAGAATTTCGCTTGCAATTAGGTTAGATTTAGATCTGCCATTTTGCTGTTTGTTTTGTCTCATCTCTTTTGGTTCCTCTTTCCCTGCCTTCTTTTGTGTTAATACAGTATTTCTTAGAATCCCATAATTTTCCCATTGGATCTCCAGCTATATGTCTTTGCATATATTATTTTTCAGTGGTTGCTCTAGAGATTAAAGTATGCATTTTAACATATCCCAGTCTACGTGGAATTAGTATTGGATTCCTTCAGGTAAAATACAGCCACGTACATCTCCATTCACTCTGCCATCTATGTTACATCTTTGTTATAAACACAATACAGTGTTAGTACTTTTGCTTTACATAGTAATGTTTTTTAAAGGAATTAAGAAAGCAGAAGTAATACAGCGTACGAGTTAGTTTATTGCCTCTCAGCTCCAAATCTACCCTTCTTTGTCCTGCTTTGTGGAACTGGAGCTGGACCATGGAAATATCTTTTGCCTGCTGGACGATGCTCCAGCATTGTCAGTAGAGGGCACTAGAGGGCCACTGCAAGGCCATAGTCAAGCCACAGCTTCCCTTCCTGGTTCCCAGGTGCTTTTCATCCACCTGTGCGGCACAGCAGCCAGCAGCTGGCAGGAGGCCCGCCAGTGCTCTCTCCAACGAGCTTCCTGGGTAACCAGTGGGTCACTTCCTACGAACCAGCTTCAGCCAGCACTGTCCTGTCCTGTTTCTTCACCACTGCTAGGCTGCATATTCCATGGGAGGGGGGGTCTGAATTTCACCTTCTCACTTTATCCCCATGAGCACTAGACAAAGCATCTGTTTTCTGCATTTGGTATTCCTGTAATCCTTAAAGTTCTCTTTTACCCACTTTAGTAGTTAACCATCTCTTACCAATTTATAATTGTTAACATTTCCCTGTTCACATTATGAGTGGTTCCTGTCTTCTGGCTGGACATTGAGTGTCTAGTCTTTTACCCACAAGTTTACCACTTCCACTGCCATCCATTCCTACCCATAGATCAGAGGTGTCATCTGAGTTCATTTCCCTTTACCCTAAACAACTTGCTTCAGCATTTCTTATGGTGCAGATCTGCTTGTGACACATTTTCTCAATTTTTGTTTACAGAAAATGTCCTTATGTTGCCTTCACTTAGAAGATTTTGCTGGATATAGAGTTCTTGTTTGATCATTTTTAACTTTGGCACTTTGAATGACATTCCAAATTTTTCTGACTTCTATTGTTTCTGTTGAGAAGTCAGCTGTCAGTCGTAGAATTGGTCCCTGTCCATATAACCTGTTGTTTTTCTCTCACTGCTTTCACAGCTTTCTCCTTATCTTCAGCTTCCAGCAGTTGGACTATAATGTTCTGGGGAGTGGTTTCCATTGTTTCTATCCTGCTTTAGGTTCACCAAGATTCTTGGATTTTTAATTTAATGTTTTCCACAAGATTGGAGTGGTTTTGGCTTCATTTCTTCAAAAATGTCACCTGTCCCTTTTTCCATTTCCTCTCCTGCTGAGACAATTACATATATGTCGGCTCCTTTACATTGTCCCCCATATCTGAGGCTCTGTTCATTTTTCTTCAATCTCTTTTCTCTCCATTTTTGGGGTTAATTCCTATTGATCGATCTTGAAATTCACTAATTCTTCTGCCATCTCTAATCTGCTATTCAAACCATCTAAAAAAACCCCACAATTTTTTCATTTTAGTTTTCATACTGTTCAGCTCTAGAAATTCATTTTTAACAGTTTTTAACTTTTGAGTTTCCCTGTCTGTTCACTAATTAAGATAATTATACTTTAATTATCGATACATATTTATTTTAAAATTTATTTATTTATTTTTGGCTGCGTTGGGTCTGCGTTGCTGCGCGCAGGCTTTCTCTAGTTGTGGCGAGCGGGGGCTGCTCTTTGTTGTGGCGCGTGGGCTTCTCATTGCAGTGGCTCCTCTTGTTGCGGAGCACGGACTCTAGGTGCATGGGCTTCAGTAATTGTGGCTCGCGGGCTCTATAGCACAGGCTCAACAGTTGTGGTGCACAGGCTTCATTTTTCCACCGCATGTGGGATCCTCCCAGACCAGGGCTCGAACCTGCGTCCCTTGCACTGGCAGGAGGATTCTTAACAACTGCACCACCAGGGAAGTCCCTTGATACACATGTATAACAGGTGTTTTGATGTCTTTGCTAAATTGAACATCTGGATCCACGTGGAGTCAATTCCTATTGACTGTTTTTTCCTGACCATGAATCATATTTTCCCAATTCTTTGCATGTCCTAATTTTTGGTTGAAAATTGGATATTTCAGACAACATATTGTAGTGTCTCTGGATTCTGCTGTGTTCTTACGATGATTGTTTTGTTGTTGTTATTGTTTAGAGGGAAGTTAACTTGCCTGTATTCAAACTACGAATTCTGTCTCCCACGGCTGGGTGCAGCAGCTGCTATCTTTAGCTTGTAGCCCCAGCTTTTGTTCCTCTGTTCCGCTGGGGATATTCCCCTCTGCCTGCATAGTTTGGCAGTCATTCAGGGATCTCAGTAAACTTTATACTCAGCAGCTCATCCTCTCCGTGATGTCCTTGTTTCTGAGGATTCCCTCCTAAATTCACAGCTTCTCCACCATCATCAAGTTATATCCTCTGATACCTCAAGCCAGTAAGGCTACAGCTTTGTACCACCCATGCTGTACACAGTTGGGGAATGCACTCAGATAAAAAGCAGTAAACTCATAAATCTCACCGTGCAGCTGCCTCTCCAGAGTAGATCCCTGTCTGTTCTTCACTGAGTCTGTAGCACATGCATAGATCTGTGGTCAGGCAGTGATTTGAGCAAAAGGTTGACTCAGATTTTGAGTGTCATCCCTTCTGTGGTTCTCTCACTTCCAGAGGTTTGCCCGGGTTTTTAATTAATTAATTTATTTTTGGCTGTGTTGGGTCTTCGGGGCTGCACACGGGCTTTCTCTAGTTGCAGAGTGGGGACCACTCTTTGTTGTGGTGTGTGGGCTTCTCATTGTGGAGCACGGGCTCTAGGTGCACGGGCTCAGTAGTTGTGGCTCACGGGCTTAGCTGCTCTGTGGTGTGTGCGATCTTCCTGGACCAGGGATTGAAGCTGTGTCGCCTGCACTGGCAGGCGGATTCTTAACTACTGCGCCACCAGGGAAGTCCCTGCCCGGGTGTTTTTTCAGCTCTGAACTCTGTTCTCTGCTATTTCAAGATGATAGGGACGTGGTGCCCTGCTGCTCTTTTCCTCCACTATGGCAAAGGGCATCACTGGGCAGCATCATCAGGGGAAAAACACAAACTCCCAATTCTTATCCCTTGTAGTTGCAGTTTTTCAAGAATACTCTTCTAGTTTCTCTCTGCTTGGGGGTGCTTTCCAGTTCTTTTAAATAGTTGGGATGCATTTGTTTCAGTATTTTGCTCAAATTTTATCACTGTTATCTGCCGATGGGGTGGCCTGACCACTTTATTCCACCATCAGTGCTGGAAGGGTTCATTTAGTACCTCCAGTGGTAAAATACATATGACATCAAATTTACCATCTTAACCACTTTGAAGTGTACAGTTCAGTGGTATTAAGTATATTCACATTAACCATCACCACCATCTCCAGAACTCTTTTCATCTTGCAAAACGGAAACATTGTACCCATGAAACAATAACTACCCCTCCCCCAGCCCCTGGCAGCCACCGTTCTACCTTCTGTCTCTGAATTTGCCTACTCTCGACACCTCATATAAGCGGAATCCTACAGTATTTGTCACTTTGTGGCTTATTTCACTTAGCATAGTGTCCTTGCTTTAGACTGAATGTTTGTGTCCCTGTAAACTCATATTTTGAGACTTAACCACCGCCCCCAGTGTGATGGTATTTGGAGGTGGGGCCTTTGGGAGGTAATTACGTCGTGAGGGTAGAACCCTCATGAATGAGATTAGTGCTCTTATAAAAGACATTTCAGGACTTCCCTGGTGGCGCAGTGGTTAAGAATCTGCCTGCCAATGCAGGGGACACGGGTTTGAGCCATGGTCCAGGAAGATCCCATATGCCATGGAGCAACTAAGCCCGTGAGCCACAACTACTGAGCCTGCGAGTCACAACTACTGAGCCCACGTGCCACAGCTACTGAAGCCCGCGCGCCTAGAGCCCGTGCTCTGCAACAAGAGAAGCCACCGCTGTAAGAAGCCCGCGCACCACAAGGAAGAGTAGCCCTCGCTTACCACAACTAGAGAAAGCCTGTGTGCAGCAACGAAGACCCGATGCAGCCAAAAATAAATAAATTTTTTTTTTAAAAAAAAGACATTTCAGAGAGGTCCCTTGCCCCTTTTGTGAGGACACAGCAAAGACAGCCATCTGGAAACCAGGAAACAGGCCTTCATCAAACACCAAACCTGTTGATGCCTGGATGTTGGACTTCTCAGCTTCCAGAGACGTGAGAAATAAATTTCTTCTGTTTATAAGCTACCCAGTTTATGGTATTTTGCTATAGCAGCCTGAATGGACTAAGACAGCCCTCAAGATACAACCATGTTGTAGTATATATCAGATTCCCTTTCTTTTGAGACTGAATAATATTCATTATACACATATGCCACATTTTGTTTATCCATTCATCTGTCGGTGGACACTTGGGTTGTTTCCACCTTTTGGCTACTGTGAATAATGCTATTATAAACATGGGTGTATAAATATTTCCTCAAGACCTTGCTTTCAATTCTTTTGATATACACCCAGAAGTAGAATTACTGGGTCATACGATAATTCTATTTTTAACTTTTTGAGGAAACTAATGCCTTTCTAAGAAGTCCCTTCTTTTGCTTACATTGGCCAGAGTTTGTTTCTGTCACTAGCAAACTGAGTCCTGCCGAGGTGCATCCTCACCCCCAGATTGTAGCGTGCTCACTAGAACGGCAAGTCAGAGGACTGCGGACTGCCAGCCTCCCTGGAAAACAGAGCCAGAGGAAAAAGCTCTTTAACAGCAAGTGCAATGCAAGGAAGAAGTGAGGAATAAAGGAAGCAGCAAGAGCAAATAAGAGAGGGTGCATTACTGAACCAGCTATAGCTTCCGGACAAACCAATTTGTTCAATCTCATGGTAAACTTTCAGAGAGGCTGTATGAAGCTACTACAACTCTGCAGAGTCCAGGGTGTGAGAGAGAAGAATTAATAGGCTGAGTCCCACCTCCTATGGCTGGAGTCCATGGAGGGCATCAACACCTGTTGCAGTGCCATGTGGCACATTTGTGGGTACTGAGAAATCCTGCTGTGTCTTGTACTTCAGCAGAGGCAGGGAAGTCCCAGGCCTGGAGACAAGGGGTACAGGGTCTGGGTGTGAGGTGAAGCACTGATGGAGTGTGCCTTGAGCAGCAGTAGTTCAGGAGCAGTTGCTGCTGCAGCACACCTGGATCCATGATCATGGTAACAATCAAGCCAATGCAAGGATGCAAGGACCAGAAAGCAGGGCATGTGGGCAGGTCTAGGGTGACGTGTGAAGTGAATGTAGTATGGGGGTGGAGGAAATGGGGAGATGGTGAAAGGGTACAAATATTCAGTTATAAGATTAATCAACTCTGAGGATCTAATGTACAGCATGGTGACTGTACTATAACAATTCTGTATTGCATACTTGAAATTTGTTGAGAGTAGATCTTAAATGTTCTCACCACACATCTTAACAATATTAAGCCTTCCAATCCGTGAACATGGGATATCTTTCCATTTATTTGTCTTCTTTAATTTCTTGCAGCAATCTTCTGTAGTTGCTGGTGTACAAACCTATTCCTTCCTTGGTTAAGTTTATTTCTAAGTATTTTATTCTTTTTGATGCCAATGTTAATGGAATTGTTTTCTTAATTTCAACTTTTCAGATTGTTCATTGTTAGTATATAAAAATTAAACTGATTTTTGTGTGCTGACTTTGTATCCTGCTACTTTACTGAACTTACTAGCTTTAAGTCTCTTTGTGGAATCTTTAGGATTTTCTATATATAAGATCATATCATCCATGAACAGAGATAATTTTACTTCTTCCTTTCCAATCTGGATACCTTTTATTTCTTTTTCTTGCCTAATTGCTCTGGCTAGGGCATCCAGTACTACACTGATAGAAGTAGTGAAAGCAGGCATCCTTGCCTTCTTCCTGATCTTAAAGGAAAGGCTTTAATTCTTTCACCATTGACTATGATGTTCACTGTGGGTTTTTCATATATGGTTTTTATTATGTTCATTTAGATTCCTTCTATTCCTAGTTTGTTGAGTGTTTTATCATGAAAGGATGTTGAACTTTGTCAAATGCATCTTCTGCATCAGTGAAGATGATCATGTGGTTTTTTCCTTCATTCTGTTAATGTGATATGTTGATTGATTTTTATATGTTGAACCACCCTTGCACTTCAGGAATTAATTCTCCTTGGTCATGTGTAAAATCCTTTTATTATGCTGCTGAATTGTTTGCTAATATTTTGTTGAGGATTTTTGCATTAACGCTCATAAAAGATATTGGTTCATAGTTTTCTTTTCTCATAGTGTCTTTCTCTAGCTTTGGTATCAGGGTTACCATGGTCTCATAAAGTGAATCAGGAAGTGTTCCCTCCTCAATTTTTTTGGAAAAGTTTGAGAAATATTGATGTTAACTCTTTAAATGTTTGATAGAATTCACTAGAGAAGCCATCAGGTCCAGGATTTTTCTTTGTTGGAAGATTTTTTTTATTACTGACTCAATCTCCTTACTAGTTACAGTTCTAGTTAGATTTTCTATTTCTTCATGATTTAGTCTTGGTAGGTTTTATGGCTGTAGCAATTTGTCCATTTCATCCAAATTGTTGGTGTACAATTATTCATAGTCCTCTCACAATCCTTTTTATTTCTGAAGAGTCAGTAGTAATGACCCTACTTTCATTTCTAACTTTAGCAATTTGGGTCTTCTTTTCCTCTTAGTTCATCTAACTAAAGGCTCGTCAACTCTGTTGACCTTTCTGACAAACCAACTTTTGGGTCATTGATTTTCCATTCTCTATTTCATTTACCTCTGCTCTCATCTTTACTATTTCCTTCTTTCTGCTACCTTTAGGTTTGGTTTGTTCTTTTTCTAGTTCCTTAATTTGTAAAGTTCACTTGTTGATTTGAGATCTTTGTTTTTTAAAGTAAGCATTTATTGCTATAAATTTTCCCCACTGCACTGTTTTTGAGGCAATGCCTAATTTTTTTTTTTTTTTTCCGGTACACGGGCTTCTCACTGTTGTGGCCTCTCCCGTTGCAGAGCACAGGCTCCGGACGCACAGGCCCAGTGGCCATGGCTCACGGGCCCAGCCGCTCCGCGGCATGTGGGATCTTCCCGGACCGGGGCACGAACCCGTGTCCCCTGCATCGGCAGGCAGACTCTCGACCACTGCACCACCAGGGAAGCCCGCAATGCCTAATTTTGGTATGTTGTGTTTGTACTTTCATTCACCTCTAAGTATTTTCTAATTTCCTTTGTGATTTCTTCTTTGAGCCATTGGTTAAGAATGTGTTAACTTCCACAAATTTGTGAATTTTCCAGTTTTCCTTGTGTTATTGATTCCCACCTTTATCCTGTTGTGGTTGGAGAAGATACTTTTTATGATAGCTATCTTCTTAAATCTACCAAGACTTAATTTATGGCCTAACATATAGTCTATCCTGGAAAATGCCCCATGTGCACTTGAGAAGAATGTGTATGCTGTTATTGGGTAGAGTGTTCTGAATATGTCTGACAGACATAGTTTATTGTGTTGTTCAAGTCCTCTATATTTTTATCTTTTGCATGGTTGATCTATCCATTAAGATTGGGGAATGAAGTCTCCAACTATTATCACAGAACTATCTATTTTTGCTTCATATATATTAATGGTCTGTTGTCAGGTGTATAAATGCTTATAATTGTTTTATCTTCTTGCTGTATTTGAATGTTTTGTTACTGTATGTCCTTTTTTGTCTTTCGCAACTTTTTTTAAAGTCTATCTTATCTGATATTAGTATAGCCACCGCTGCTCTCCTTTGACTACTATTTGCATGAAATGTTTCCATCCTTTCACTTCCAACCTGTTTATGTCCTTGGATCTAAAGTGATTCTCTTGTAGACGGCACATAGTTGGACCATTTTTTTAAAAAGAAATTCATTCTGCCAATCTCTGTCTTTTGATTGTAGAGTTTAATCCTTTTACGCTTAAATACTGATAAGGAGGGGCTTATTTATGTCGTCTTTCTATGTTTTCTATATTCCTTATTGGTATCGTCACCTCTCATTTCCCACATTACTGTCTTCCTCTGTGTTTAGTTGATTTTTCATAGTGAAATGCATCCCCTTCTTGTTTCCTTTAGCATATATTCTACCACTATTTTCTTTGTGGTTACCATGGGGATTACGTTTAACATTCTAAAGTTGTATCAGTCTAATTTGAATTTACACCAGTCTAACTTCAATAACATACAAAAACTCTGCTCCTTTACAGCTCCATCTCCATATCTTATAGTTCTTGATGTCACAAAATTACAACTTTATATGTTTTGTGTCCAGAAGCTTAAACTAACAATGGTTTTTCTGTTAATGCATTAGTCTTTGAAATTATGTAGAAAACAAAATATGTAGTTATCAATCAAGGCCAAATTATTATTATCTTTTAGATTACAATTGACACTTGAACGACAGGTCAAAAGTCCGTGTATAACTTTGCAGTTGGCCCTCTGCATCCAACGTTCTGCATCTGCAGATTGTGTAGTACTGTAGTACATATTTATTGAACAGAATTTGCGTATCAGTGGACCCACACAGTTCAAAAACCAAGTCGCTGGAGGGTCAACTGTAATTTGCTTTGAATATACTACCCTCAGAAAATAAAAGTGGAGTTATAAACCATTGTTACAATAATAGTAGCTTTTATAGTTGCCCCACGTTTACCTTTACTGAGGTCTTTATTTCTCCATACGACTTCAGGTTACTGTCTGATGTCCTTCCAAATCACTCTGCAGGACTCTCTTGAGCATTTCTTGCAGAATGGGTCTGGTGGTAACAAACTCCCTCAGCTTTTGTTTATCGTCTCTTAACTTCTCCCTCACTTCTGAAGGGCAGTTTTGCCAGATATGGGATTCTTTTTTAAAAAATTTACTTATTTTATTTATTTATTTTTGGCTGTGCTGGCTCTTCGTAGCTGCGCGTTCTTTCTCTAGTTTCAGCAAGCAAGGGCTACTCTTCATTGCAGTGCGCGGTCTTCTCATTACAGTGGCTTTTCTTGTTGCAGAGCATGGGCTCTAGGTGCGCAGGCTTCAGTAGTTGTGGCACGTAGGCTCTAGAGCACAGGCTATGTAGTTGTGGCGCACGGGCTTAGGTGCTCCACGGCATGTGGGATCTTCCTGAACCAGGGCACGAACCTGTGTCCCCTGCACTGGCAGGTGGATTCTTAACCACTGCGCCACCAGGGAGGCCCCAGATATGGGATTCTTGATTGTGGGGTTTTTTTTTAGCTTATCAACCCACTGCCTTCTGGATGCCAATGTTTCTGATGAGAAGTCTGCTCATTATCTTATTGAGGACCCCTTACATGTGCTGAGTTGCTTCTCTCTTGCTGCTTTCCAGATTTTCTTAGGCTTTTGATGGTTTCATTATCACGTGTCTTTGTGTGGGTCTCTGAGTTCATCTTACATGGAGTTTGTTGAGCTTCTTGGATGTTTATGTCTTTCGTAAAACTTGGGAAGTTTTTGGCCATTATTTCTTCACATATTCTCTCTGCCCCTTTCTCTCTTTTCCGTCTGGGGGTCTCACAATGTGTACATTGATCTGCTTGATGGGCCCACTGGTCCCTTGGGCTCTGTTCACTTTTCATCAATCTCTTTTCTTTCTGTTCCTCAGACTCGATAATTTCAAGCATTCTGCCTTCAAGATTTGAGCATTCTTCTGCCTGCTCAAATCTGCTGTTGAATCTCTTTGGTGAATTATTCATTTCCATCATTACTGTTTTCAACTTTAACATTGTTTCGAGTTTCCTGTTAGGTTTTCTAGCTCTATATTGCTATTTCCACTTGATTCACATGTCGTTTTCTTGACTTTTCCCTCATCTTCCTTTAGTTCTTTGAGCATCTTTTTAACAGTTGTTTTTAAACTTTGTCTAGTAGGTCTGCCATCTGGTCTTTCTCAGGGAAAGTTTCTGTTGGTTTTTTTTCCCTTTGAATAGGCCATTTCTTTGTATGCCTTGTGATTTTTGTTGTTGTTGAAACAACCATTTGAGTCTAATAATGTGGTAATTCTGAAAATCAGATTCTCCCCCTTCCCCAGCGTTTGCTGTTTGGTTGTTACAGGCTATCTGTGTGTGAAGGATCAGCGTGAGGTGTAAATTTAAGGTTTTCTCAGACATTTTCTGAGTCTGTGCCTCTTCCCCTGGCTAATTTTCTCTGCAGTTGCTCTTGAATGCCTTTGTCTTCAATGTCTGGCTCCCAAAAGGGGAAAAGGAAAATGAGGGGGTGGGGAGGGTGGATCAAAAAAAAAAAATCGTTGGCCCTTTAAATCCCCCAGTGTTGCTTCCGTTGAGGGGAAAGGGCTTGCAATGATGGTGGGGGTGTGCGATCATGACTGTGTGCCTCTGTCTGCACCTCCACGATCAGAAGCAGTAACCAGGGTTCAGAACACAGATCCCAGTATTCAGAAAATAGGATCCTTGCTCCCACAAGCTGTGCGCAAGCTGCTCTAGGAACAGGCATCTGGCCGCCTGCCATGGGACTTGGTAACTGCTATTATGTTATCAGCTGAAATTGATGGAGAGTACAGTTGGCCCTTGAACAACATGGATTTCACTGCACGAGTCACTTATATCCAGATCTTTTTCAATAAATATGTACTACATTACTACACGATCTGCAGTTGGTTGAATCCGCAGATGCAGAACCGTGGATATGGAGGGCCAACTGTCAAGTTACACGTGAATTTCCGACTTCACGGGAGGTCGGTGCCCCTAACCCCCATGTTGTTCAAGGGTCACCTGCAATGACAACTTATTGTCCAAGACTTGCCCTGGAAGTTGCAAGGCTTCAACAGACTCCAGAATGCTGAAGGATGAAGAAGCTCACTTGAGATCACAGTGACTCAGGGACAGAATCCAAGCCCCCGATTCCTAGCTAGGCATGACTTGGCTTCACAGAGCTGGGAAATGCTCCAGCCAAACGTAGGCTGGAGCAGGAAGGCAAGGAGAAAGTGGGTTGAGGGAATGAGGAGAGGGAAAAGTAGGGAAAGCATTTTAATTCTGAATCTCCATCATGAAAAAAGCAGTCAGCCAACAGGACCCAGGGTAAACTAGCTTAGAAGGCTGTTTAGAGCAGGTGCCAAGAAAGCCCCAGCAGCAACCCCCCCAGAACGTTCTGTGCCCAATCCATCCTGTGCTGAAACCCTGGGGCCTGTCTCAGGGATCTCAGGGGAACAGGCCCAAGGGGCTGCAAGTGCTTCTCTGCAGTGAGTGTCCCACGGGGACCCACATACCACCAGCCCCCCTGAGCCAGAAAAGGTGGCCTCCCAGGCAGGCAGGGAGCCTGCAGCTTCCTCCAAGCAGGGACACGCAGCCTTGCCTCTGAGAGCCGTGGACACAAGCAGACACCAGGCACCAGAGCCCGAGCGCTGCAGCCTGAGTCTTCACGAGTCCCCCTGGTCGCACTCCTCTCCAGGTGTCTGTTATCGGCTCCTGCGTGGAAAATCACTCCAAACCTCAGTGCTGGCAACACAGACATCCTTTTCTTTGCTCACAATCCCGTGGGTCAGCAATGTGAACTGGGTCCATCCGAGTAGTTCTCCTGCTGTCCTCTGGGCGGCCCCACCAGGGGTATATGGCTTCACGCACAGGTCTGGTGATCTGTGCTGGCTGTCACCTGGACCACCCGTCTCCAGAAGCTGGTCTCAAGCTTCTCCATCAGGTGGCAGAGTTCTCAGCAACCAGAGAAAGCCAGCCCGGATGCTCATGCCACGCTTGCTAAGGTTCCACAGGGCAAAGCAAGTCCATGAGCAAGCCCAGAGTCAGGGCGAGTGATAGCACGTGGCAGGCACGCCCGGAGGTGTCCCTCACTGGACCGCTCCTCTAACAGCCTTTCCTACCAGACGTGTCAGAGAGAGGAGGTCAGCAGGGCCTGCTCTGCGGTCAGGGCCAGACGGGGGCAGAATTATGTCCTGGCCCTGCTGTGAAGGCACAGAGGCCGGATGGAGGCTCGGGCCTCACGGTGCTGATGGACAGGATTCACTGGGCACCGCCAAGTACTGGGCTCAGTGTCCCGGAGCAGCAGAGGAGCTGGAGACTACCCTCTGGGGAGGAAGGGGCCGGTGGGACTGACGTCAGTGGCTGGGTGGCATTTCAACACAGGCCCGAAAACAGACATGGTGGGAAAACTCCAGAGTCCTCTCTGGACAGCTCGGCGCCGGGGGTGGAGAGGTCGGGGACGTGGGGGAGGAGTGACCGGGCCTTAGCTGACGAGGAGGGCTGATGCCAGGTCAAGCCAGCCCGGGGCACCATCCAGGTTTCCGGGCAGGTGTTCTGCCACCGGCAGGGCAACTGAACGCCATCTGTTGTGACGGGTGCAGTGAGGAAACCGAGGCCTGTACGAGGGACTGCACAGGCCCTGGAGACGCGAGTTCCCTTGCAGGAAGAGGGCAGCTCCCAGCCGGTGCTTGGTGGAGGCTGCAGGCAGGGAAGGACACCCCAGCAGGGGCCCCAGGGCCTGGATCCGAGATGGGGACCTGGGCCGTGCTTGCTGCAGCTGGCGATGGGGAGCTCGGGAGGGGCCCGGCCGTGGGCCACAGCCAAACCGAAGAGGCCCCACCTCGTCCTCCCCACGGCCGCTCAGCCACTTGACAGCAGCCACGGCAGGAGGCCCGGAGAGGAGCTGTCTCAAGGCCAGCTGACCGGGGCCTCCAGCCCAACCCACCACCCACCACCCGACTGACCTTCAACGAGTCACTTCGGCGCTCCGGCCTCAGCTGCCTCGGACGAGTGGGGGACCCCCTATTTCACAGAGCAGGATTCCCAAGCCTCAGAGCAGTAACGGCAAGGGACTGTCAGTGTTAGTCGTCTACAAGAGTGGGAATAGGAAGAAAACGGCTTCTTGGATTTTTCTAATTTTGAACAGACTAATCACGGGTACTGCCTGTATCCGGCATTATAAATGACTACACAAACACTGAGGTGCCTGGTCAGTAACTTCCTTCCGGATAGAGTGTGCCGCAAAGACCACTGGAGTATCATTGGTCTGGGGGTGAGACTGGAGGCGGGGATTCTGCAAGAGAAGTGAGGATTCTGCTTGAAGGCCCACGAGCTGTGAACAGCGTGGCTCTTCCCCTGCCCACAGGAGATGCGGCGACACACACTCTGATCTTTGTGGAAGGAAAGGATGAGCCACTTGTCGAGCATCTCTTCTCCACACAGCACCTGGGCTGGACGGAGGCATTTCCAGGCACTACCTCCGTTCAGCTAAATTGCTACCATCCTTGCTTTACAGATGAGGAAGCAGGCCAAGGGGGGCTAAGGGAGCGACCAAGATCCTAGCAGCTTTCATCACCGAGCGAGGCCCGAGTCCGTGTCCCGGGGCTTAAGCGGGGAGGCCGCACAGTGGAGCGGAGCCTCCGGCACATCCAGCCCTGACTCAGGCACTTTCTCCTTTCACACTTGGGTAAGACGTTCTTCTCTTAGTCTTGGTTTCCTCTTCTATTAAAACTGGATGACAGTCCCTACTCGTAAGGCTGCTATGAGCATTACATCAAATAAGGTCTGTTTGGTCCTTAGGGGCCAAGGCAGTCTTCAACAAATTAAGCAATTAATACTAAAACCCACAAATAATTTGCTATACACAATTATCCGGAGTATAAGACTTAATTGTTGAGCTTCCCTGGTGGCGCAGTGGTTGAGAGTCTGCCTGCCAATGCAGGGGACACGGGTTCGAGCCCTGGTCTGGGAGGATCCCACATGCCGCGGAGCAACTGGGCCCATGAGCCACAACTACTGGGGCTGCGCATCTGGAGCCTGTGCTCCGCAACGAGAGGCCGCAACAGTGAGAGGCCCACGCACCGCGATGAAGAGCGGCCCCTGCTCGCTGCAACTGGAGAAAAGCCCTCGCACAGAAACGAAGACCCAACACAGCCAAAAATAAATAAATAAATAAACAAACTTTAAAAAAGACTTAATTGTTGGGCTTCCCTGGTGGCACAGGGGTTAAGAATCCACCTGCCAATGCAGGGGACACAGGTTCAAGCCCTGGCCCGGGAAGATCCCACATGCTGCAGAGCAACTAAGCCCATGTGCCACAACTACTGAGCCTGTGCCCGAGAGCCTGTGAGCCACAACTACTGGGCCCACGTGCCACAACTACTGAAGCCCGCGCGCCTAGAGCCCGTGCTCCGCAACAAGAGAAGCCACTGCAATGAGAAGCCCGCTCGCCACAACTAGAGAAAGACTGCGCGCAGCAATGACGACCCAACGCAGCCAAAAAAGAAAAAAAAAAAAAAGACTTAATTGTTGCTGAATTTACTTTTCAATCAATTAAGTGCCATGGGCCACCATATGCAAAATAACTTCGTTACACAAAGAGTCTTTGAAGGAGGACTAGGCGGCCCGCGAGCAAAGCTTTTCCTCAGGCCGAGTGCCGGCCACAGGTCCAGGGACACCAGTGACAGCCCTGACCTGAGGCCGGGGGTTCCTAACATACACCCCAGCTGGAGAGTCACCTGGGCGTGTTCAGCCCGCCTCCTGTCCTTGGACTCTCAACCAAACCCTCTGTCCCTGACTGCGAACAGGGGCGGCCTAGAGAAGGGAGCCTTTGGAGCAGCCCATCTGCAGTGCCTCCCGGGGAACTTGGCTTCTCTAAGTTTCTGAGCAGCTGTGAACATTCACCAGGCCTTGGCCATGGGTGGGAAACCAGGTTGATGCAAGGATCACCATGGAACCACATGAAATTCCAACACCCTCCGGTGGACGGTGAGGGAAAAACAGAGCCTCAACTTGACTGAAGGGGGCCTGGCCCGTCCCACGTAAACCACAGGGTCTGCTGCGGTACCTGGACCAGCTGTCGCTCCCTCTTCAACTGTCACCTCCTTGGGGACACCTTCTCCAAGAGCGCCCCAGGCAAGATGATCCCTGCCCCCAGATCACTCAGAGCTGAGAAGCACTGCCCAGCACAGGGCGTCCGAGCTGCAAGGTGTCTGCGCAGCACCTCTAGGCCAGGACCCTGAACGTCTGTCTGCTCACTCCTCAGTCACCCAGCTCACATGATGGGACAGGGGCTTGTGAGGAGCGGGCAGAAATGGAGGACCAGAAAACCAGAATCCGCAGAGCGCTCTTCAACCTCATTTCAAACGTACAAGCACCAGATCTTGAATTTGAATTCATTTTCCCCCCAGTACTTAGGCAAGAAAAAATAGCAAATAGTTCAAGAAATAAGCCAAGAGCCCAGAAAACCCCAGACCTCAGCGCTTCCATCTCTGGATGCCCAGGGACTGGCAGCTGCACATCCCTCCCACACCCCCTCCCCCAGGCGTCCATCATAAGCCATCATGGGGCCTTTCATCCTTAAGCACAAGGGCCAGCAGGCATTCACTTCTCTTCCTCAACGCACCAGACCTCCCCATTTCTTTATTCTATGTGGCTATTATCGCCAGTCGTGGGGACCGAGATGACTATGACAGTCCTGATCTCGTAAAAAGCTTATAAAACACCTCAGATCAAAACGTTTAGTTATCACAGTACTGCGAAGGGCACAGGGCAACAAGTTGCCTCATTCATGGCGGATGAAAGGAGAGATTGGTACAACCCCTCTGGAAGACAGAGAACAGTATGTGTCGAGTGTAAAAGCGAACAGACTTTTGGACCCAAATTCTAATCCTCTGTATTTATTCTACAGCTACACTTGCATGGAGGCAAAATGATACAGTCTGCTCGTATTACAAATGGTACTCCAGTGACTATCGATCGAGGGTGGTTTAAGTAAACTGTATCTAGTCATAACTAGATACCATGGAACCAATGCAAAGGAATGAAGCAACTTCGTATCCATGTCCTGATGCGGAAACACTAAGATACTGGCAGGTGAAGTAAGAAAACGAGGTAAGAATGGTAAGGTAAGAAGGGCATACGTAGTACAGTCAGCCCCGTACCTGTAGACTTGGAACACAAGGATACAGGGGGCTGACTGCTCCATTTCATACAAGTGACTTGAGCATCCTTGGATTCTGGTATCTGCAGGGGTCCTAGAACCAACCCCCCACAGATACCGAGGGGCGAGGGGTGGCTGTATATTATTTGTATGGAAAAATGAGTATCTGCACACGTGCAAGTGAGCGTGCACGCTTGTACATGTATTGACACTCTCTCGAAGGACGCGCCAGAGCAGCAACTGCCTGTGGAGGGAGCCGGGTGGCTGGAGGACACGGATGGGGAACTTAGGTCTCTCACTGTTTGCCTTTTATACCAAGTACACTGGTTACCTATTTAAAAGGATAGAAAACTTAAATCGTTTCTTTATAGTATAGTATGAAGAGGGAAGTGCACAGAGGTGTAGGTGGCAGAAGCCTTGAGACCCATTCCCTCTGCTGAAGGTGGAGGCGTGAGGTCAGGACTTCAGAGAAGCAGCTGTGGCTGAGCCGCAGGGGGTAGGGCCACGTGGAAGGGGGAAGGCGTAGCGGCCGAGAAAAGCCCGGAGAACGGCCCTGCAGTAGGAATGTCATATGGCTTAAGACAGAATGAAGGGTTGTGTGTTTTTGTAGAAGGCAAATGGAGCGTTTTAAGCAGGAAAGGGCCCGAATTACGGTGGGGAGGTGAGGGGTGGGTGAGAGAAGGAAAATGGAAGGTCGGGGACAAGATGAATTCGGAGCTCGCGCATCAGCCCAGGAGACTGGGAGGGGCCTGAGCGGTCACTGGACGTCGTAATGGAGGAGGCTCGAGGGGGTTCTCAGAGGCAGGGGACACCCGTGTTTCTAGTTTGATGAGCTAAGGTATAGCAGTGCCACACAGCAGGGAAGAGAACTCAGAAACAGGAGTGGGGGAGGGAACTTAGTCTCAGACCTGTCATCTAGAGGTACTGACGGACACAGGAGTGAGCTCCGAGGGGCAGGGGCTCACAGTGTGACAGCTATCAGGCCACAGGTGAAGCAGAGGCCCCAGTGGGGGATGTGATGGTCCGGGGAGGGAGAGCTGAAAGAGGGGGAAGGCCAGGGGGTGCTTTAAGGCCTGCAACTGCAGGAAAGCAGACTTGGCAGGCTGCCCTGGGAGACTGACTCCATCCAGCCCGGGGCCAAAGAGTAACTCAGGATCTCCCGTGAGCTTGTCTAGACTCTAATGATGCCCCAAGCACGAAGCAGCTGCAAGAGAGGAACAAGCACGGTCTTCAATCTGCCAAGAAGGAAAGGAATTCGATCACCTGGAATGCTTCATGCATCTCTCACTTCCAAGAGTCAGCACCTAGCATGGCCCTGGGAACACGGGAGCACGGAGAACAGGAAGTGCAGCATTTTCAGTACGTGCACTCGCCGGGTGGAGGCAGAGGGCGGCGCCAGGGAAGATCCGGAGTCCCCACCCGGGGCTGCCGCCCCTCTCCTGCCGCGTAGGTTGGGATGTGCGCCTGTGCTCAGGCTCGGGATGATGAGAGATGTGGCACAGCAGGCGACCTGGATGCACCTGTACGTGGGAGTCCTTTCCTTCCTACTCGCCGGAAGGGGGCCTGGACCCCCGCTCCTCATGCACCCTCGATTCAGGACCCATGAGTCGACTCCCGCCAGTCCTACGCTCCGCTCATACACGCGCGGCGGTCCACACTGCTCTCTGGGAGCCTTCCCCACAGCTCCTCTGTAACCCTTCATTTTACCCTGAGCTCACTGTTCTTCTAAGTCAAGAAAGACCAAGCCCACACAGCCCCCAACCCCGGGGCGCATCCTAGCGGATGTCCAGTAGCAGACGACGGCCACCTCCCGAGCCCCGCCCCTCCTCCTGGGCCCCTTCGGCTTCCCTTCTTCCTCCATCTCCTGGAGCAAAGCCCAGGGTTCTGGCCTTGGCACTTGCTCCCCCTTGTTCCGTACCAGGAGTCACCTCCACAAGGCACATTCTGAGGTCTCTGAGCCTTTGACCTCTTCTCCCAGGGGCCACCCTCAGGTCCCACCCCCCCTTCCACGCAGACCCTCCGGCAGCACTGGATACACTCTCCTGGGACACTGAGCGCCATGACCAAGTCTGCCAGGCGAGGGACTCCGAGAAGCGCCCCGTAAAGCCCGCCTATGCTACGTGAGGTCACACACACGGAGAGGCCGGATCTACGTTTTTTTTTTTTTTTTTTTTTTTTTTTGCGGTATGTGGGCCTCTCACTGTCGTGGCCTCTCCCATTGCGGAGCACAGGCTCCGGACGCGCAGGCCCAGCGGCCATGGCTCACGGGCCCAGCCGCTCTGCGGCATGTGGGATCTTCCCGGAACGGGGCACGAACCCATGTCCCCTGCATCGGCAGGCGGACTCTCAACCACTGCGCCACCAGGGAAGCCCGGATCTACGTATTTTAAATGCTGTATTGGGCAAGGCTGGACCTGGAAGTCAGGTTTTTACATGGTAGTTATCTAACCAAATCCTACATTTCAGCTAAAAAAGGCCCCAGAGATGTCCAACGGATGCCGAAGGCGTTCTTCTCGTTACTCAGAGAGGTGCTGAGATTTGGGCCGTGTCCACGGGGCTGACCAGAGGCAACAAAGGTGGTGGTCTCGCCTCTTCTCTGCCAGTCCCGAGGCTGTGCTGAGGCCAGCATCCACGTGCCCAAGCCTGGTCGGCCAGAAAAGAGAAAAATCACTAACGGGGAAAAAAATTCCTCTCATCCAACCTATAAATTTCAGCCCTCAACTATCACAAACGTTACAAACTTATGTACCTTGATTTGATCCCAACCATAAGCTTATTATAAAATAAAAATGTAGTTCAGGTAGAGATAAAGGCTAAAAACAAAAGCACCCCCGGTTGTGTGCTCCCACAGGGCACAGCTCTGGGGAATTTACACTTTCAGAAATCCCCAGGCCCAGTGCAAAAAGGCAGGGAAAAACCCACTTCGTATCAGGGTGGGGTATTGCTTTGATGGAGGGTGGAGGGTCAGAAAATTCTTTTGTTTCCTATTTTATTACATCAATGGCTTGAAAATTTTTATTTAACTTCAGCAAATATTGGAAATAGAAAAATGAATTCTGCAGAATTTCACAAATAAAATTTTCAATCTCTACTAACAAATGTTATCATTTGATGGCTAAGCAATTATAATGCTATGAACATTCACCACAATGAATGTGCTGAAATAGAAAACAGGCAAAAAGAGACATTAAAATATTACTTACAACAGCATTATTACAACATATTTTCTTTAAAATTCCAACATGGATTTTTATCACTTCAAAAGATATACAGCATTTCCATTATATTTGCAAACTTAACCTTATACATCTTTTAAAATCTTGAAAAATTCTTAAGCAGTCTAAAAAGCACTTAGCAAAGTTGGTAAGTCTACGTAATGGACTACTATCCGCTCCAGTATCAACGTGAGCTGAGGAGAGGGCTGTAAACACTCAGTACCACACAGCATGCATAGGCTATACTGACCTTCCTTCTGCTGCACTGCGACGTTACTGCGCTTGTGCTTTACTGTAAGTAGGGAAAGCTGCAGAGATCCAGGGAGTGGCAGAAAGAGTATTTGTTTTTGAGCATTGCACAAGATCACTAGATTCAAATTAGCTAACCACCTTGAGTCAACTTGAGGCCAAGTTTCACTTGGTATTAAAAGCTTGAATCCTGGGTCACTTGATTTAGATCAGGCTAGACAAGAGAAATGAGGCTCTCGCGTGGGCTGGCTCCATCCGTCCTTTGCTCATATAAGAAGGGATCCAGTTAGTGTAATGCACTATTTGGCTTATTTTTGGTCTGTAATTATACCAATAGTACATCTGATATTCAGAAGGACAAAAATAGGGCATAGTTGAAATTTAAAGTGACAACGAGCACACTTAGAGTGGTGTGTGATGGTTGAGAGAACTTTATAAGCACAGAAAACTACTGCTTAATTAGTCCACCACAGTAAGCTTTTAAAACTCAACTATTTTTTCTTTTTCATCTTTTGATTAGAGGTTTATGACTATCAAAAGCCACCTTGAGGACCTGGTGTCTGGTAGGCACGAATGTACCAAGACGACACGGGGGAAGCGGGGCGCGGAGGGGGTCACACTAACCTCAGGCTCCTGCTGACACCAGCACCGACCTGCACCACTGCTCACCTGATCAGCACAACTGAGGCAGGGCTGCTTCCTGGTTAAAAGACCTATATTACAGAATCCATCACTGCTTATGACCAGTCAACACAATATTCAAGTAACAAGGTGTTTAAATGAATACGTGAAAAAAAATTTTACCTAACACTTTACACACCTACATAAAATTAAATAAAACAAACTTTTAATGCATATGCAATACAACTTATATCTTTTAGGATTTCTAAACTAAAAGTTAAACTATCATTTGCTTCAATGGTACTATATTTTGCACAATAACTTATACTTAGGAGAAATTTTCCACAAAAAATATATATAATTATGACATTCACATTGATAATTTTTAAGAAGACAAAGCTTAAGTGAACATTGCATCCAAAGCAGTTGCCACTGTGTCCCCCTTACACATCCAAACACAGCCTGCTGATGCACCGAAGTCTTGATAAGTTAAAAAGGGTCTTCCCGTAAAATAAGACCAAATCACTTGGCTTCTAAAGCTAAGTGATATCTTGCATTTACAACATCATTGCAAAGACAGTGTAATGAAACGGTTTAAAACACAGTGCTCTCTTACGCATGAGACTACAATGAAGGCCGTTGGGCAAAGACAACTGCCTGTTTTCCTTCTGGCAAGTGAAAGCGACATGCCCCTCCCCCTCGGAGAGAAAGCCGCAATTCAACTGCTGTGAGAGCAACTACTCCAGCACGTGACTCTCCGGGACTGGGGCCCACTTGGTGCCAGGAACCAGGTAAGGGGATGTCTGAGCACAGACAGAGGCCTGGCACTGCTGGGATGCCTGCCGCGCCACACAGGACCCAGCACCAAACCTTCAAGCACTGCCAAAGGGGATCGATTCTTAAGGAAAATAGCCTGGGGTGAAGAGAGGAACAGCAGCTCTACTGGCAGGGAAACCACTGCAGCAAATTGCCTACTGCTTCCGTTAAGAGGAAGGAGGTCTCGAGAAGAAGCAAGGAGAAGCGAAATCTTCTTTCAGGCCTAGTGTCCCCTTTAAGCGACGTGCAAAACTTATGCCGCCTCTTACCCACGTTTTTCCTGCCATTTTCCAATTACGCAGCAGGCTCATGATAAAAACAGAATGAGCCCTACGCTGTGACTAGTGTTACCGTGCCGGCCCGTGTAGGTGGGAGCGGCGAGCTGTGACGCCCCTAGCCCCTCTCACGCTCTTCTTCACCAGCTCCTGATCAACAGACACCTCTCGCAGGGACAAGAGTCGAAAACCGGCAAAGTCCCATTTCACTCCCCTTTCGAATGACCTTTCTCCAGATTTCAAAAAAAGAAGTACAATTCCAAACAATCTAGGTTCCTTGCTGACCTCTTCCTAAAGAGAAAACCAGCTGACTTTAAAAAAAAAAAAAAAAAAAAAAAGCCAAGGTGCTTGGGAGGCAAAACACATCAAATTTTAATTGCATATTTCAAATTCTTAAGAATTCTGTTTATGCCTTAAAGCATCTGCAATTTTTTTTTCTTTTTGGTATTGAAAGCACGAAAAATATTTAAATGATGCAAAAACCAACAACAAAAAAAGCTCCTTCAACACATTTAGTGCAGGCTGAACCAACCGTGGGATGGGGAATGGGTCACATTAGAGCACACCTCGCAGTCTACCCTCAACCCCTCAAGAGCCCACGGTCTGGCAAGAGAATAAAAGTGATTATGGAAGTTTTAAACATTTATTAAACATTTGTAATTGTTCCCAGTCCAACCAAAGGCATTACATACCACTTCGCAGACTGTTTCTTTCCATCTTGGTCTCACTAGAGCCAATAACTGATCACGTCTCTGTCCTGTACTATCGATATAATATTGAGAGAAGATGGTGCTCATGTGGTCACATCAGTACATGACGGACACAGAGGCTATGTGGAGTGACATGTGAAAGGCCAGGCATACCGACAGGACGGGGAACAAACAGCATGTAGTTTTTATAAAACCATCACCAGCTACTCCAATACCCTTTATTATTGCCCTAACCTGACATTTAAAATCTGCACACTGTCAAGAACCTGCAGCAAGTTCTCCTCTGTCTCCTAATCTCAGTGATGTCATCTTTGGCAAGCAATAAACTTTAAAGAAGAAATAAGACACCGAAACAGAAAAAGGGTTGAAAACATGGTTGCCAAAAGGAGAAGGCACCAATTCCAAATGTACAAGCACCAGGTACAGTGGTATAGACCAAATCTCTTGGAGTCGGGCGGTGGTGCGGGTGGGGGGTCAGGAACAGACAGGGTGGCGCCCATCCTGGGGTGACGACCTGCAAGCTGACGGCACGAAGTGTTGCGTCCACGTTCCCTCTGAGCTAGTGTCCAAGGACAGGTGCTGTGAATCAGCTTCCTACCTCGCGGGAAGGGAGAAGGGAGAGACTGCAGCCAACTACATTTATAAACCATAATTATACCGACATTTAGGGAAATATGAGTTGCGTCAGGCTGTTTGGCACGATAAGGGTTATAATGCAGTCTGCCAATATATCGTGATTTCCAAAGAAGCATGATATCACTTAGGTGGATGCCGCAGAAAAGAACAAGGGAAACTTCCTAGAAGGCCAATGGGGTCACAGTTACTCTGAAAATTACATTATGCACAAAGTAGAGCTTGCAGGCCATGCAGGAACAGAGTCACGCCTTCCAAGTCGACTACCTGTTCTGAAGCCGCCGACGGGGAATAGCTGCTGTTGGTGGGCCGGGGCTCCGACTGAGGCGGTGGTCCCCAGGGTCGCAGGAGGCGGGCAGGCCACGGGACCCCCCTCACTTAGGCAGAGCGAGAGACGCAAAGAGCTCTCCGGGAAGTGGCGCCAACACGGAGGAACGAGCAGAGAATTAAGGCAGATGTAGCACAGGACTGGAAGTGTATGCCTTTTTGGTAATAGCTGCTTGTCCACAGAGATGTGATGCAGATGGCTAGGTGATGTCTTGTGATACCTGAATCCTGGATAACACAGTCGTCCATACCAAGTGCTCAAAGCCACCAGAGTTTCTCATGAGGCAGATGCGTATCTGACGTCAAGAACAGAAGCAGCCTGAGAAGAGGAGAAAAAGCAGAATCAAAGACAGGTAAACAATATAGGGGGCTTCCCTGGTGGCGCAGTGGTTAAGAATCCGCCTGCCAATGCAGGGGACATGGGTTCGATCCCTGGTCTGGGAGGATCCCACGTGCCGCGGAGCAACTAAGCCCGTGAGCCACAACTACCAAGCCCGTGCGCACGCCTAGAGCCCGTTCTCTGCAACAAGAGAAGCCACCGCAATGAAAAGCCTGTGCACCGCAACGAAGAGTAGCCCCCGCTGGCTGCAGCTAGAGAAAGACCATGCACAGCAACAAAGACCCAACGCAGCCAAAAATAAAATAAATAAATTTACTTTAAAAAAAGACAGGTAAACAATATAAACTGCTAACTCCGGTCTGGTGCAGCCCAACCCACCCTGCCCCGCAAACACAGGGCCCCGAGGCAATGCCTGTGCTGAGGCCAGGCGGGCCGACGGAGGGCGAGAGTGTGGCCCCTGCGGCCACGTGTCTTGGGTTCAAATCCTGGCTCTGTCCTTTCTAGCTGTGTGTCCTTGGACGAGGTATCATTTCTCTTTGAGCTTCAGTTTCCTCATCGGCAGAATATACATAATAACGATGTCTACTTCACAGGATTAAATAAGAATCCCTGCAAAGGGCATATCGGCACAGTGCCTGGCAAACAGCAACACTCAGGTGTCCTAGGACCCGCCGTAGGGTACACCATGGTGCCTGCCCCGTTCAGCAAACAGCCACCAGAACACGCTGGGGTACAGACGATACCAAAGATCACGGGATCTCCTTAGAAGCTTCAAAGGCATTTCTTAACTCTCTACTCTCATTTTTTAAGACTGACTTCCAGACCCAAGCCTAAAAGTCGTAGAGCTCACTGCTACCCCCGTGGTGTCTTACTTCTAAGGAAACAGCTGAGATAAGAGTCCAGAATCTGAAAGCAGCTGCGCCTTCAGGTGAAATCCCAATTTATGAGAACGGCCGTTAGTCAAATCAGATTTCTCCTCACTAGTAATACACTCAATCACTCTATAATTTTAAGCGAGAATGTGTATCTCCAATTCAGTCACTTTTAGCATCCCTCTGTGCTTTTCTGACACCTCCCCATACTCTATCCTTGGCCACCCCAGAGAACTCTGAGTCTCAAAAGCTCAACCCTCTTGGGCTGCTCTCCCTCCTTAGCTCTGAAGGAAGAGAGCCCGCAGCTGACAGACCGCTATGTTTCCAGAACTTCTCAAATCTGATGGCCTCCCCCCTGTCTGTACTGCATAAATACATAAAACCCGAGGGCAGGCAGGACACCAGCAGACATCTTTCTCAGCAGCTGGATTCCAAAGGATAAACAAGAATGGGAAATTACAAGGACACTAAGTTCTGAGCACTGATTAGACAGACAATTAACCAGTTCCCTTAGGCCCTTGGTGGACACAGAGAAGCAGCTGGTCCTTACAGATTAATTTCCTTCTGCAAACTAACATATGGAGAACAGAAAACCAGGGTGGTGAAGCAGGAGGGCTGGTACCATAAGAAACATAAAAAGAAAGGGAGGGACTTCCCTGGTGGGTCAGTGGTTGAGAATCCGCCTGCCTGTGCAGGGAACATGGGTTTGATCCCTGGTCCAGGAAGATCTCACATGCTGCAGAGCAACGAAGCCCGTGCGCAACAACTACTGAGTCTGTGCTCTGGAGCCCGCGAGCCACAACTACTGAGCCTGCATGCCTAGAGCCCGTGCTCCGCAGCAAGAGAAGCTGCTGCACTGAGAGGCCCACGCACCACAGGAAGAGGGGCCCCTGCTCGCCGCAACTAGAGAAAGCCCGCACGCAGCGACGAAGACCCAACGCAGCCAAAAATAAAAATAAAATAAAATAAAATAAATGTATAAAATAACAAAATAAATAAGAAGAAAGGGATAAAGAAAAGGAAATATAGGCATGCACATGCGTGCACGTCTGTGTGTGTGTGTGTGTGTGTGTGTGTGTGTGTGTGTGCGTTAGAGAGAGAGAGAGAGAGAGAGAGTGAGTTAGTTTTAAATGACTAAAGAAGTGAAAAAATTTTAAAGGAGCTATAAAGATTATATATTCGGGTTGAGTTAGATAATCCCATTCCTTCTGAAGAGAAAGCTGGGTAAACAGACACAGGGAACATCAGCCATCAGAGAGAGAGAAGACGTGCTGCTGGGCGGGGGAGGCCAGCTATGGCCGAGCCAGGCAGACAGGCTGAGGGGACTCTGATGTGCCATCAGCACCGCAAGCGGACCATGAAGGATGGAACTTCTGGACCAACAAGAAACGAGGAAAATGTAGCTGACTTAACCTAAGCCAGTCAGTCAAAGAGCCAGGCCTAAGAAAAGCATGACCCTGGGTCCTAAATCTACTATCTCATTTTTTATGCTAACCCTGCTGAAGCTGGCTTTGATTAAATTTGAGAGGCAGGTAATCTGAGTTTCCTATTATTTCTGCTTCCTGGGACTTAAGTCAGAAAACATACTGCGAAGAAAGCTTTCACTCTCGCAAATTCTGACGTTTTTCCCCCAGTAATCCTCATCTTTTCAGCGCTTCCTAAACTGAGTCCAGGACTTCAGGGAAATTAATTTGTTGCTAAAGGGGAAATTAGCACACAGACAAAAATCACTGCCAACAGAGAACAACACCTTTGCTGTGCTCATGTGCTCTCCTGCTCCTGGGCAGGCCGTGCCTGGGTGTGACTCAGGGACCCCACTCACATTGTCAGTACTGTAGGTTTTGTACACTTAACTACAAAGATTCTCTGGTAGAAGGCTCTAAAGAGTCTAACTTTAACAGAACTAGTGTTTATCTCCTGACAGGCCTGCAAAAGCCACTCGCTGGGTGTCCTCTTCACACGGCTCTCCCCCGGGGGGAAAAGGGCAGCACGGGCAATACAAAAGAGGTAACTCCACATCACCCCTGCCTCATTTGGGGAAGACGCTGATGAGAAAGTGATAAGCAAATTAACCCTTAAATTGCCATGTCAGTGAGCAAATGCAAATGTGAAAGGCAGCAGCAATGAACTCTTGGCCCCCAGCCCTGCCTCAGCATCCGTGGGTGGGGGGAGGGGGGGGGTAAACGTGCAGAGGGAGGGGCAGCCTCCACAATCTCCCCCATCCCGACCTCCGATGAAACCCGTGCCACCACCTAGGAGACGACCAGGATGGCAGCCTCCATGCAACCCAGGACCTACAAGTGTCCCCATCAGTACTCCAGCAGGTCAGCCCCAAAGAGCAGCACGGCAAGCGGATGTGGAAGCAGACAGACCAGGAACCTGCAGACTCCCCGGTGCGCTCGTAAACCTCACAGGAGATGACAGCACATTTCACACGACTGAGCTTTACTGATACTCAAGGCACTTCTAACTTACGGTTTTAGGGCAAAGCTGTCATTGTATTTAAGGAAATATTGGTAATGTGGAATACTCTGTGGCCGGAGGAAACCAGGATGGAATTAAGAATTTGTCCAGAAATTAAAATGTGAATAATATACGTAGTGACCAAAAAATGACTGAAGTCAACACATGTATTATGGTATTTACAGGTAAAAATCAAGTTACTGACATAGCTGAAACCTGAAAGTATTTCTGCAGCTGGAAAAGGTCATCAATGAAGACACTAACTGGAGAACTGAGTATGAATCTGGCAGAGATCAACTGTTTCAGACTTACCTCGTCTTCCTCTTCAGGCATCTTGACAGAATTATCCGGGGACGTTACAGGTTTCTGGTTACTGGGACCATTGGTTTCTTCCTTCCCGTGTTCTGCCTCCCATTCTTGTAAAACTTCATCTATGTTGAAGCGGCGTCGATAATTTACAAAAAAGTTTTTCACTTGTACCACTGATTTGTTCCCAATCACATCTGAGATTGCCTGAAAATCTCGGCCGTATTTCCTGATGGCTAAGGATGTAAGAAAGCATTTTTTTCAACACGACAAAAATAATAAAACACACACACACACAATTGAGACTTACCCCTTATCCAGATAAGGAAACATAGAGGCTTTCAACAGCAGGTACTACCTTAGCGCACTAATGGAAAAGAGTAGTATAGAGTCCAGTGTGGATGACTGGCAGAGACACTCCATGTGACCCTGTCACGCAGGGTCTGTACCTCCCTGACGTATGTCGCATGGTAACTGAAGTCACCCAGCAATTACTCTATGCCATGGACATCCTACACTGGCCTCTTCAGGGTCCCCAGGACTAGAACACCTCCAACCATACAACCCCAACACGCGAGTTGTACTTCCTGACTACTCAGAACCCAACGAGGAGCTGCTAAAGTGAAATACACCTTTAAACACGGAGGCTTCCAGATTAATTTTTACATCTTGTGAGACATGGGAAAGGAAAAAAGTAAAGCCCAAAGAGAATGCAGTAATTTAGCTAAAATGATGCCCACTAGAAGGACGTAATCCTCCAAGAATTTGTTTCAACATGAATGATGTGCTGGGAGCAGGATGGGGTATAATTTTTTCCTTGAAGCGACTGCTGTTCCTAAACCTTTATTTTATAAGAACTTCCTCCTACCTTGTACGGCGAGAAGCTGCTCCTCTGTGGTCCAACGTGCGTTACATTTCTGAATGACCTGGGTATTCAAATGAGTCCTATTAGCATACTACCTTTAGAGATGAGTATGTCCTTATGAGGATTAATGAATCTTTTTCTCATATCATAATTTTAACATCAACTAGGTTTATAAAGTTATATCTACACCTTTCCTTCTAAGAGATGTGTACTGGAGACAGACAGTAAATTCTTAAACACATAAACTCAAGCGTGACTTCAAAGATGATGTTAACATAATCCTACCTCTGGAAGTCGATATGGTTCTATTCCACCATCAAGTTTTTCTTTTAGAGCACTGTTCGTCTGTTTAATATTCTGAATCTAAGGGAAAGAAGATTTTCATTTTTAAAATGAAACACTTTTATAAAGGTATGAAAAGAAGAGAGAACTGAGAAAGCTAAAAGAAACAAAAAACCAAGAGGAAAGAAGTTCCTACCCTGTAAGGTAGCCCAAATTTGAGGTCCCTATGGTATCCTTTGAGAGCAGCTCACTAAGTTCTTTAATTGACTTGCTTAGGGCACCGGACAAGAGACAACCAAGACGGAAGGGTTGGTGGTAAAAAGGTGCCTGCGCACACGATCCTAAGGCACCAGCTCGGCACAGGCGACCGGGGCCACAGAATGCACGCCTGCAGCCTGACACAGAAGACAGTGCCTGGGCTCCCACCACACAGAGCTGAGCTGAAGAAAGAGCGCAGGCAGAGTGAAGGCAGGACAGCCTCACAGCCCCGAGCCCCGCACGGACGCTACAAAGGGCAGAAGCCCCACCTGCAGGCTTCTTTAACGGGGAGGAGAAAAGAAAGCAGTATGTCAGTTTTCCACAAGGCTAATTCTGAGCAACAGTAACTTCATTTTCTCACAAATTACCTTTCCCACATTCTTGCTTTGATTCAGTGGACCTTTCACTGTCCTTGCCTAATCAAAAGAAAGACACAAACAATAAATACAAACCACTCAATCACTCCACAGCTGCTCTTTAATTCTGCACTCGCTCCTGAGCAAGCTGGGTCACAGGAGGGGGCCCTTCTCTCAACTCTAAGCAGAGGGGCGTTTCTGTGCCTAGCACTAGGGGAACTCTGGCCCTATCATTTTTCATTCTTGAATAATCACTTGAGCAAATAAGAAAGCAAGCAGAGGAACATGTTCATTTTCCCAAGTAAAACATCAAAAATATTCATGAGCAGAAGGTGCCCTTGAAAGCAGAAATCCTATTAAGGCAAAGGAAGAAAAGCAGAAATTTTAGAGATAGGGAAGGGGTGGGAGACGAGTGGAGATGGTGGTAAATCTCTCTCCTCTTCAAAAAAAAACTTTTTATACTTATACAATTTTTTAAAACCCCACTTTTGATGACTTACATTTCATAGATTTCCAGTTTCACAGATCCTTTCCTCCTTTGTTTTACTTCTTCTAAAAGGTTTAAGGGGTCGGGGGGGGGGTGGTACAGGAAAATTTTCTATGCTATGGGACCAGTGGGCAAGTAAATAAGACCAGCACTTCTAAGGACCAGAAATTGACCCTGTCTGCCCTTACCAAGGGCCTCAAAGTCTGCCAGAAATACAGTCTACTCCAAATCTTTTGTAACGACGCCACATCAGAACATAAAAACAACTGAAAAGAAAAATACTGGAAACATGCACAAAATTCACTCTACAGTAAAACCAAAAACCAGGACCTTGCTTTACTGAAATTTGTTTTAGTTTATTTTGAAAAGGTACAGATCAGAAGAAAATACTTGAAATTCACTCACAGTAAGTAATTCCAAGCTCTCAGACCAGCATAAGCTGACAGAACTCTCTCTGATAATGAAAATATTCTGAACTTGGGCTGCCTGACAGGGCGGCCACCTGCCACACGCTGCTAATAAGCACCTGAAAGTGGCTTATCCAACCGAGGAGTCACATTTTTAATTTTTCCAATTAATTAATCCGAACTAAAATCTAAAGACCACACGTGGCTACCACACTGAACAGCACAATCTTAGACTCTTCTCAGAGCTCATGGTTACCAAGAACCCACAAAATACCCACAAAATACTGCAAGGCACTCGGATTATGCTCCCTGAATTCCAAAAACTAGGCCTAGAAACTCTGACAGGGAATGAGCAAATTCTCAAAAGTCAGGGGTCTAGACATAACTGAGCTTCATAGTTAGTATTCATGGTAAACCTTGTTTCATTTATAGCAGGGGTTGGGAAACGATGACCTACATACCAAATCCAGCCTACTGGCTATTTTTATAAATAAAGTTTTATTAGAACACACACACAAAAAAGTCAGGGGTATGTCCACTAGAACACATATTCAATTTCATGTCCCCCCCCAACCCATCCCCTCCCCCTTGGCATTCCAGTTACTCTCTTCCTTCTAGCTAGTTATATATATATATATATATATATATATATATATGTATGTTACAAAGCTGGGCGTGTGTGTGTGTGTGCGCGTGTGTGTATCGCATTGTGATTAAATGATTAAGTAACAGGCATTTTCCAACCTGTTCAACACATACATTTTCCCTCTAAAATCAATGGATAAAGCAGCATTGAGATTGAATGAGGGGCTACAAGGTAAAACACCCACAGATCCTGAACTAAAAGTTAGCTCTATGTTTTCATTTACCTACGTGTCTGCTCCTAATCATTTTACAAATTAGCAAATGTCCAATGTTTACTCATCAGAATAAGAATAGGGATTAGTTGCCAGCATCATGCCAATCGGAAAGAAGCCAGAGTGGCAACAAGCTGGATAAGAAACAGGATACAAAAAGTAACCAGCATTTAAAGAAAAAACAAAAAAAGCAGTTGACTTGGCCTGGTGCCTTACCTAGAGCTCCTGGCTGAACACAACTTTCTTTTTCCTATTTTATTGGGTATTTAGTGATTCTTCTCTAAGGTCAGACCATTTCATTCTCTCCACCCAGAAAGACCTGATGCAACCAGCAGTGTCTGCTGGCTAACCTGACGGCCGTTCCCAGCCCCCTTCTCACTTGTATCTTTGACAGCGGCTGACGATTTCCTCAGCGCTAGGAGGAGCCGGGCTGCAAAGCCCTGCCACACAAAGTCCAGGAGGTTCTGGGAAAGCAAAAGCTTTTCCTCCACCCCCTCTTCTTACTGCCCTGAATGCAGACACGAAGGTGACAAAATGGCTTCTGCAGTGTCCAGTGTGAGGCAACAAGCAAGATGAAAAGCCTAAAAGCTAAGAATGGTGGAGCAGGAGAATCTGAAAGAATCTGGGTCCCCGAGAGCATCACTGAACAGAGGAACTAACGCCAGCAATCACTGATGTTGGAATTTCTTGTTATTTGTTAAAAATAAACCCTTCGCTGTCTGAGCTGCTGTTAGTCAGGTTTCCTGTCCTCATCGGATGACGGTTTCCCTGGCAAGCAACCAGACATGGGGGCATCCAGAATAGCATGCCCACTGTGTGACTGACCGCCATGTGCATCTGAAGGGCAGCTGGCAGAAGCCCTAAAGGCTGTGGAAAGTAAACAGCTGACCTCACCTCTTAGTAAGTCGGCCTCTGAGCCTTCTCTCCAACAATGTCAGCTCTGAGCAGCTACCTTCAAATAAAAAATTCCTGCTCTTGGCCCTGGCTCTGAAAACCAAAGCCTCTTTATCTATCATACTACAAAGTCAGTAACACCTCTGTAGAAGAAAGGGTCTCTTTCCTTCTTTGACATATTGATACCGAACAGCAAGCGTCAGGAACTCACTCAGCAGAGGGGATTGAGGCCCCTCGGAGAGGAAGGTGAAATGCACAGAGGAGCTCCCAGCCCCAGTCACAGAGCTCTCCCAGCGGAGATGCAGCTTACTACGACGCCCTCACACATCCTGTAAGATCAGGCAGGCAAGGATTAATCTCATTTGAAAAAAGAGGCCCAGGAAGATTAAGTGATTCTCCTAAGATTAGAATGCAGCTGTGGCAGCCGCAAGCCCGCAACTCCGAGGGGCGCGCCGGGTCCTGGTCTGTGCAGCCTCCTTCACCAGGGGACAGCCGGGGCCACAGACCCCACCCTTCTCTTCTCAGCCCTGCCAAGGCAGCCATCAAGATTGACAAATCCAAGGCAGCACGAACTAAAAGTGAGCCACCAGTCCATAATTCATCTTGCATTTGGGGTCGGGGGGAGGGGACTAATGGAAGGGCAGCACTGGGCTGCTCGGCTAACTTTTGGGTTTGACTTTTACACAAAATCAGACGAAAAGACAAGGAGGAGCCATTTCTCACATGAAGCACGAATGATCAGGAAAGGATGCGTTTTAAAAACAATATTCTTGGGGCTTCCCTGGTGGCGGAGTGGTTGAGGGTCCGCCTGCCGATGCAGGGGACGCGGGTTCGTGCCCCGGTCCGGGAAGATCCCACATGCCGCGGAGTGGCTGGGCCCGTGAGCCATGGCCGCTGAGCCTGTGCGTCTGGAGCCTGTGCTCCGCAACGGGAGAGGCCACAACAGTGAGAGGCCCGCGTACCGCAAAAAAACCCCAGAAAAACAAACAAAAAAACCAATATTCTTTACAAGAGCACCAGAAATGTACCAAACATGTAGGAATAACACTAATAAAGGAAATACAAGGCTTATTCATAGAGAATGACAAAATACTGGAAGAAACTAAACATCTAGAGAAGTGCAGGGATATATCATGTTCATGGATCATGAGATGTTAATTCTCTATATTGATCTATACATTCAACACAACCCCAATCAAAATTCTAGCAGAATTACTATTCTGGAAATTGAGAAGGTGATTCTAAACTTTATATGGAAATACAAGGGCCAGGAATAGCCATCTTGGAGGACTTCTCCTACCACACATATCCATTCATGATTATGTATTATTAAGACCATATAGTACCGGTGAAAAATGGACAAACAGAACTCCAAACCTGACCGATACACATAATGGACACCGGATTTCAGACAAAGGTCCCACAGCCTTACAACAGGGAAAGGGTAGTCTTTTTTAATGAATAGTACTGGGTAAACTAGATATCCATATAAAAAAAAAAATTTGACCCTACATGTAACAACAAACAAACAAAAACACTACCAGGTAGACTGAAGATCAAAATGTAAAAGGCGAAACAACACTTTTAAGACAGTGTGTAAGAGTATCTTCATGACCTCAGGAAAGGTTCTTAACAGAACTCAAAGAGCACTAACCATAAAAGACGAGAATGAGAAACTGGACTACCTTAAAACTAAGAATTTCTGTTCATTAAAAGACACCACTAAGAGGGCTTCCCTGGTGGTGCAGTGGTTAGGAATCCACCCGCCAATGCAGGGGACGAGGGTTCGAGCCCTGGTCCGGGAAGATTCCACATGCCGCGAAGCAGCTAAGCCCATGCGCCACAACCACTGAGCCTGCGCTCTAGAGCCACAACTACCGAGCCTGCGCGCCTACAGCCCGTGCTCTGCAACAAAGACAAGCCACTGCAATGAGAAGCCCGCGCACTGCAACAAAGAGTAGCCCCTGCTTGCCGCAACTAGAGAAAGCCCACGTGCAGCAACGAAGACCCAACACAGCCATAAAAAAATAAATAAATGATAGATAGATAGATACCACTAAGAGAGTGAAAAAGAAGCCCTCAGAATGGGAAACATGAGACCATTCCCCCACCGCCCCCGTAACTCCACAATGAGGTCACACAGCATGGTGGAGGGGAGGGCGCTACTGGCATCCAGTGGGTCGAGGCCAGAGATGCTGCTAAACATCCTACAGGGAGCAGAACCACCCCCAGAACAAAGAAATTATCAGCCCCAAATGTCAACAGTGCTACAACTGTTGGAAATCCTGATGTGGTGCAACCAGAACTCACGTAAAGTGACGTGACCACTTTGGGAAACTGTCTGGCATTGTTTTTTAATGTCGGTCGTATGCACACTCGATAACCCAACAACTGCACTCTTAGGTGTTATCTCCAACAAAGATGCACCCACAACACACCCAGAGGCACAGAAAACAACGTTCCTATCAGTATCATGTGTAAGAGTCAAAAACGGGAAACAACCCAAATGTCCACTCAAAGTAAAATGGATCATCTGTTGGGTATTTATACAGCAATGAGAAAGAACAAGAAGTATGGCTGTTACCTGGATAGATCTCACATGCTGAGTAAGAGCCAGACACACACACACACACACACACCCCTACTTTATCATTCTGTTTATATAAAATCAAAAACAAGATAAAAATAACATATGGTTTTAAGTCAGAACAGTGGCCACCCACCAGGAGAAGGTGGGTAATGAACAGGGGGCATGAGCGAGGCTTCTGAGGCAACGACACATTTCTCAAGGGTAGATAAAGGGGCTGTGGAGGCGATGCTCCACGTCTTCATCCAGACAGAGGTTACTTGGGTGTGTTCATATTATGACAAGTCACTGAAATCTGTATCTATATCAATATCTGTATAAAATTTCAACTTCACGGTTAATTTAAGGGAAAAAAAATCAACGGGCCTAAGATCTTCTGTCCAATTCCTTAGAAACAAAATGCGCTTTTGAGATTTGGGGAAAGAGAACATCCAAGTGAGTGAGAAGTAAGAACATGTCTAAAGTGCAGTTAACTCTTCACCCAGGACTGGGCTCATGGGTACCTGTCGTTTGATTGACACCAGCTCCATGTCCAGTTGTCTCAGCACCGTGGTAGCAGCAGTGGCATTGGCAGAAACAGCCTCCACGTCTTCTTGAGAAAGAAACATTCCTTTCGGAGGTTTCCTTTTTGCTCTATTTTTAGCTTGTGTACTATGTTTTTCTTTTTTGATCTGAGGAACTGTCTCAGTAGGGGGCACCTGCATGATACACACATTTGATAAATGAGAAACTAAAAAAACTAAAATGCCAAATGAACAGTAATAAGCATATTTTCTTAACATGGCTCCAAACAATCTAAGACAAATACCACGCCATATCATAATTGCCATCTACAAGTTCTAATACACAGCTAACAGACAAAAACATTGGCTACTGAACTTTGGCTAAATAAACACTTCAAAGTGGACTCCATTTCCTTCCTATACAGATACATCCTTATTCTATAAACCTCTGACAAGAAGGACTCCCAGCTTCCTGCAGGAACACAGGAAGAAAAAATAACCTGTATTCCCTTCTGGTGAGCTTTGCATTTATGAATAAGGAGTTATTTTACCCAAACAGTCCCTAGCAACTGTAGATGGACATAAGGCCACAGAAAGAAAAAAGAAAAAAGAAAAAAAAATGATTCAGCACATGTATAAGGATCCACTTAAATTCTTTAAATCTTTATAGATGGTTATAAAAATAAAAACTTCAATATGAAACTTGTTTATACACCTTTTCGGTTTCTTTTTTTGGATGACACAACTTCTAGGGCAACTGTGTAACTTGCTTCAAAAACTATATGCTGTCATTTAAAAATGCATGACTGCTGCTTATTTTTTTAAATGCTTTCTCTAAAACCAAAACCTTTGGAAATGAAATGCACTAATATCTTGGCAAGGAAAGGATAACATCCTAGTGGCAACCATTTTAAGAACAAGAAGTTTTGGTTAACTGTTTATAATTTCATCTTGTCAGTGTATTAACATTGGCTGGTAAAGCTGAAAATACATTCAGCTTTTTGCTTCATATTTTAAAAGACTGAGATAAAAAGGCAATGCAAACCATGATGGTAGCAATAAGCTCTCGAACAAGTGGTAATAAACAACACATAAAAATGTAAGTAGACAATAAGCTATGTTCTGCAATAGCGCTATGCTATTCAGTAAAGATCACCTACTGACCATCTGTCTGTTTTTGTTTTTGTTTTTTAACATCTTTATTGGAGTATAATTGCTTTACAATGGTGTGTTAGTTTCTGCTTTACAACAAAATGAATCAGTTATATATATACATATGTTCCCATATCTCTTCCCTCTTGCGTCTCCCTCCCTCCCACCATGTGTCTGTTTTAATAACATTTTAGTAGGTAAAGAAACTGAGATTTAAGCATTTTTCTTTTTAAATTAGAAACTGCTATATAAATAACAATTACAGAAATTAATATAAAACCAAGCCTCTTTCATTTAAAATGTTCCACTGAAGAACCTAATAAATAACAATGCATCAAAACAAAGCTTACTAAAAATTGCAAGTACAATTTGATTTCCCAAAAACCAATGTAATTTAGCTAATCCTTAAAATGATCTTGTTATTTGGGCACTCATATAAATCACTGGTAAGAGTGCTATCCAGAAAGAATTACCAGTTTCCTATTTGATAATATATACCATACCAAAAGAAGCCTTAAGAATATATCTAGAACACTTTGACTCAATAATTCAACTTCCAGAAATTAATTCTAATGGAAAAAATTAAGTGCACAAATATGTAGTCATGAGATCAGCATTTCAGCATTACTTACAGGGAAAAAGACTGTAAAAACCCGTATAAGATTAATTAACTCAGTTATAAAAGATCTGTAATGATGGAATAACATACAGCTATGCATACAAATACGTTTGACATAAAAATATGTTCAAGGTTCAGTATTGACGTTCCTCAAGAAACTAAAAATAGAGTTGCCATAAGATCCAGCAATCCCACTCCTGGGCATATATCTGGACAAAACTATAATTCGAAAAGACACAGGCAGCACCCCTATGTTCACAGCTGCACTATTTACAATAGCCAAGACATGGAAACAACTTGAATGTCCACTGACAGATGAATGGATAAAGAAGGTGTGGTACATGTATACAATGGAATATTACTCAGCCATAAAAAAGAATGAAATAATGCCATCTGCAGCTACATGGATGGACCTAGAGATTATCATACTAAGTGAAGTAAATCACAAAGAGAAAGACAAATACCACGTGATACCGCTTACATGTGGAATCTAAAATAGAACACAAATGAACTTATCTACAAAACAGAAACAGACTCAGACACAGAGATCAGACTTGTGGTTGCCAGGGGGAAGGGGGTTGGGGGACGGATGGACTGGGAGTCTGGGATTAGCAGATGCAAACTATTATATACAGAATGGACAAACAACAAGGTCCTACTGTACAGCACAGGGAACTATATTCAATATCCTGTGATAAAGCATAATGGAAAAGAATATATACATAAAACTGAATCACTCTGCCATACACCAGAAACTAACACAACATTGTAAATCAACTATACTTCAATTTAAAAAAAGTGTTCAAGGCAGAGTAAATTGAAAAGGTTATAAAATTATATATTAAGATCCGATTTTATATTTTTTAAGCATACAGATTCAGAATTATGTATAGGCATATATATTTTACAGAGGAGGTCGTCTGGAGTCACCAAAATGTTAATAGTGATATGGGTGATGAAATGATAAATCATTTTCATTTTTCCCTTTTGTTTAGCTGTATTTCCTACATGTCTATAGAATCATATATTATTGGTGTAATTTTAAAGTTTAGGTATGTCTAGACCCTTTCGTTTTTCTCATACTTTAGTACCTTTTGAGATAGAAAACCTTTTCAGATTTTACTGAAACTACAGACTCTGTCTTTAGAAAAACACTTATGTGAACACATGTAAAAGTCATGCCCATGCTGGGATTCCGTACTCCACCCTGAATGAGGGGCTGATGGGCACCAATGGGCTGAGGCCCTCTTTCCTCAGCTGTGGTGGTGGCACCCATCAGGGAACTGCTGCAGGCAGCTCTGTACCGTGGGGGTCCCCAACTAGGCCACAGAACTCTGGTCTACCCGGAGGGCCCTCGGGGACCCCACATACGCTTTATTCAATTTTTATGAATGGGCAAAATAATGCAAGACTCTAACCCCCATTTCAAAAGGCTAAGACCGTCCAGACACCCCACTGTTCTCAGTGGACAATTTACAATAAGTAAATGTTATAGATATACCCCCCCAAAGTCATGTATAATTGTAGGGATTCGTGGACCTCTTGGATCCAGAGACTATAAACCTTTGGCGTAATGATTTTTAAAACTTGAAAGATTAAAACTTCACCATGACCCAGAGGGTGCAGGCCCCGGGCAGATACAGAAGGAAGGCGGCCACCAGAGCCGAGGAGGGGCCAAGCTCGAGCCCGGTCCTAACAAGGCCCCTATGTAAACTGCTGAGCGAAGGGCCCAGGCAAGAAGGCAGTGAGAACTGTTACCCTACATAAAAACTTTCCTCGTTGATGCCATTTTTTCCGTTAAGGCTTCCTTTCTCGTATTTCTTAGCAAACAAAATTCTAAGTTCTACAAAGCAAAGTTAGTATTGTTTACAAAGCCACACCATGATGCCTTGTACACAGCACTTAATATATTAAGTAGAATGAGAAAAAGGAATGTTTTGCTTATGAAACTAGTAATGAAATTTATTTGTCTTAACAGTACTGGGGGAAAAAAATACCTCCTTTTTGCTTTCCTTGTTTTGATCAATCTCAATGTCAATGGCATTATTTCCATTTGTTTCTTCCAGTTCATCCTCACTGGAAGACAAAAACAAGTTACTGAAAGATTATTTTGTACTAATTCTATTTAATACACAAATATAAGCAATATATTGATTTAATGACAGATGTAATACAAAATTAGTATATGTTTTCAGAATGCTGAGATAAATACATTTTTACAATTCAAATGAAATACCAATTCCATAGCTCTTTTAGTCTAAATGATTAAAAAAGCTATTAAATGGGTTTCTAACTCCCAAACCAGGCCTAAAACATTGTTGCTTTATTATTTGTAAAGTGTTTTCTCTCAACTAAAAATGTCAAATTTAAGACATTTACTTTAATTCTCCATAAGTAGCTAATGGAGGACCAGGACATGATCATTAGATATAACTGAGAAATTATTCAGGAATAAAGCCTATTGTATTGGGAATAAATTCACCAACAAGTAAAAATCCATGTTCGAGTCCCACCTGTCTACTCACAACTACACAAGTCTGAGAATGGAAGAGGCTTTTTGGTGGCTCGAATAACTGGTATTTTAAGTTAATTTTAAAAAGAACGCTCGCAAAAAAAAAAAAAAAAAAAAAAGAACGCTCGCATTGATATGGTGCATGCTTTTGTTTATATCCTTCCATGCAGTATTTCTTACTTAAAAAGAAAAAAAAGGGCTTCCCTGGTGGCGCAGTGGTTGAGAGTCCGCCTCCTTTTGCTTAAAAAAAATGTGAAAGCGAAGGCTCACAGAAGCCAGGCAGCCTGCCCCAGTCTGCCTGCAGCTAAAGCCAGCTGAGCAGTGGTGGCAGCAGAACACTCAGGGTTTCAAATGTCAACACCCACTTTGTCTCAGGAACCCATCCCAGGTGACGCACCCACTGTGCTCTCCTTCTCCCCCAACCCACCCCCAAGGCCCACAGTGGTAAGAAGTTCTGGCTGAGGAAAGCATGTCTGAGAGGAGAAAGAGCCAGGGGTGGAGGGAATTTTCCCAGGCCCTGCCATTCCTTTCACAGGGAGGTCCCGTTAGAAAGACAACAATCTCTCAGGTGCTTCTGCCATGGCCAGGGTGCCCCTCCTCTGTTTGCATCCCGACGGTGTGAAGGTGCACCGGGAAGGTAGGAGCACCCTTGTGCAGATGCAAAGTGAGAACAATGCCCTTATCGCTTCATCCTCAAGGATAACAAATCCCAATCTTTTTTTTTTAATTTAATTCTGATTTCAGCTTAGTAAACCGCACTTGTTTGTAGTAACAGACTTAGTTTATAAACAGTAAACTAGACCTAACATATAAAGGAAACAAGGGATTTTAATCAAAAATTGCTATAACACTAAAAACAAATTCAGTAGAGTTTGCTACTTTTCTTTGGTCACAAAGAGTATTGATCCATAAATAGACCCACTAGTTATGTATGTTGCAAACTAAAAAATATGCAGATGTGTCAAGGTCAACAATTTTATAGAATCTTATGGTTGGAAAGAGCTTCGCAGGTGTCTCCAAAAGTGATAATTCTCAATCTGTCCCCACAGGTTATTCTCTTTCATTTGAAATCATAAGATACTCTCCTAACACAGGGCCACAGAGATCATATAGTTTATACTTCTTCATTTTATTCTGTATTGTTAATTTATAAAAATAATATATTATAGAAAATATAATTTTTAAAAGCCACCTATGTTCCCACTACCATAAAACCCACTATGTTTGTGTGCTGCTTTCTAGACCTGAAGCATCTTCATTTTAGAGCTGAGGAAACAGAGGCCTGGAAAGGAGTGCATTGACCCAACCTGCCTGTGAGACCATCAGCAGACCCTTCAGTTGAGACCAGAACCCACTTCTGCGGGTGAGCAAAGGCCGCTTCCCTGACTCTGCTGTATGTAAGGCTGAGGGCGTGATGGTTAAGGTGCGTCCTATGCACTAAGCTGTCCTTAAAACTAACCTCCTTATTAAGAAGTCATAAAATGTTCCCCTCTCACTCACTCACATACACAAAATGGATGGTAAAAAAAGGAAGAAGGAAATCTAAACTGTAGATTTTAACATGCCAAACATAAAAACGTCAACTGAATCCTGCAGAAGCACACCAAGTAAATTTCAACATAAGAGGAGATTCCTTTTTACTAAAAGAAGACACCCTTAAGGGGCACAAAGGAATGTGTTGGAAAGTTCACTCATTCAGAACAAAGTGTGCTGACTGCAGAGCGGTGAGAAAAGACACCTTCAGAAGGTAGCACTCATGCATTAACACAGCTCATGAGCATGGGGCTGAAGAATATTTGTGTATGTTCTGGTTCCAACAGGAAGGAACTGGGGGAAATCCGGTCCCGCTACCTTTCCTTTGTGTACCCACCAGCTCTTAGAAATGCCAGTGCAAAGATCTCCAAAGGGCTGAGACACCACCCCGCGTGCATACTGACCTTTCCTCCCGCTCCCGTTTCTGTTTCCGAGCGTGGCGATCCATCACGCTGGTTTTAGTCCTCGTCTTCTTCCAGGAGTAGTAAAATTTCACCAGGCTTGCTATAGATTTATCAGGAAGCTAAATATAAAAAACGAGTTGGCTTAGATTTAAAGCTAATCTTTAAAAATCAAATGTGTGTAGATATATTTCATAAGGATCACTCTCATGTATTCAGAAATGTCCTAAGTCACAGCCATTTTTCTCTGAATTCACAAAAGAATTCTCATCGATACATTTTCAAATTACTGAAGTTTGACTGTAAGTGAAACTTAGCCCATGAAAGACTGCAGTCAGCTTAAGATGAATCAGAGTTTTCACACGACTACAGCTTCTAACATAACTTCTAGGTTATTTTTTTAAAAATTCATTTTAGCACTAATGTAACCATCAGTAAGCTTTCACAGTAGGAGTCCACCAAATACCTTTCTAGAAGTGACAGGTCAGCAAAACTCCCCAGGGAGACAGGGGCCCCATGATGTTTGGCCTCATCCACCATCAGAGACCCTTTCTATCAGAACACTCTGGGGGGACTTCCCTGGTGGCACAGTGGTTAAGAATCCACCTGCCAATGCAGGGGACATGGGTTCAATCCCTGGTCCAGGAAGATCCCACATGCCACGGAGCAACTAAGCCCGCGCACCGCAACTACTGAGCCCACGCGCCGCAACTACTGAAGCCCGCGCACCTAGAGCCCGTGCTCTACAACAAGAGAAGCCACTGCAAAATGAGAAGCCCGCGCACTGCAACGAAGAGGAGCCCCTGCTCGCTGCAACTAGAGAGAAAGCCCGCGTGCAGCAATGAAGACCCAATGCAGCCAAAAAAAAAAAAGGACACTCAGGGTCGTCCCGACAAGAGGGGTGGGGTGGGGTGGGCTGAGGTACAGCTGTCAAGCTGGGAGGTGCTAGGGAACAGCTCACTCTTGTAATGTGAAGCCTCTCACGCACCCAGCAGCTTGCAGTGAGCTGCTTCATTAAAAACGGGAACACTCATGCTCGAGGATGACAGCCCTACCCCTCAGGTACATTGTGGGGCGGGGGGGGTTGGGGGGGCACACAGTGAATGGTCTCACCTACTCACCATTTGCTGGATTCTATGAAAAGTTTTCCCGTGAAAACTAAAGGCTTGCTCAAATAAGACTTTATCTTCCACAGTCCACTCATCTGGGAAGGGGGTAAAGTTGGGCAAATCAGCCAATGATTTTTCAATATTATGCTTATGCCAAAAGAGCATCCCAAGAGCCTAGAAAAATAGTATCAGTGAAATTTTTAGACCAACAACATGACTGACATGACTGAAACATTAAAGTGGAAATGAGGCTGGCACAAGAAGAGCAAGTATTTCTTCATACCCAGACAAATTCACAAATGGCGAACCCACATACACTGCTAAGTGGCAGACGCTGATCCGTGCCCTTCTGTACACTAACTCATTTGTCTCGAGCCCTATGAGATAAGTTCCATTATTCTCAATTCTCAAGTTGGAATATGGAGGCCCTGAGAAATTCAGTAACTTGCCAATGGTCACAGCTAGTAAACAGCAGAAGCAGTGGGACTCTGGAATCTGTGCTCGTACAGGGTCACACTCTAAAGCCACTGGATATGAAGGAGAAAGTAACTCAAAAAGCACACAATTGTTTGTTATTCTTTTGCCAAAAAATTTCAAATCTAAACAGTTTTCTCCAGCTCAGAAAGGAAAAAAAAATACAAATGGGTAAGGAACAAATTAGAAACAAGAGAATTCAGGAATACTTTCCAAAGAAAACTCCCTGTACGTCAATTTTAAAGTGGAAATGATCATACTTTTGAAGACCAAAATCCTTAAAAATTCATACAAGTGTAATCAGCAATCATCCAATAATAATTACACTTTCTAAATAGAAAAAAAATCGATGATTTTCTGAGGAGCTTTGTGAAGTTCATAAGTAGGGTTTGGAGAAAGAGAAGCATACACTTCTTGCTTTGAAAGATTCTGAAACTACTTTATTGTAATTGGTTTTCCTGACAGTTCTACCAGGGTAGAATGACTAAAAGTAAGGCCAAGGCTAAAAGAAAGGGTCCAAGTCTATATAACCAAAATCAGTGGTATCCTCAGGCATTAGGGTAAATGAAAAATTTTGGTAATTTACAGGCTGTAAAATCTAGATCAGTACAAAGGAAAGCACTAATCCAATTTAATGTGATTACCTAAAAGAATCGTAATTAGAAATAAGGCTGAAATAAGATATCATCACACTTTGGGAGAAAAATTAATCTTGTGGATTTCTCATTAATTGGCTCCAAACAATTTTTTAAAAACCTTAGTCAAATTTTACAACCAGAAAGTGATTCAAAGCAATTAATATTAAAACAGGTTTGAGTAGGTTTGAGTGTGACACCATGAGTCAGGAAAAAAACCATCACACAACCACAAGAATGATAAACAAATCCCATATTCAAATAGGAAAGCATTATGCCCAAGTATCCAGCACCTAAGAGCCACTGCTCCCCTAAACAGTGCAGACTGGCAGGAACACATGCATGCTTTTCCAATCAAAGGGTCCTCTACCACTCATCTCAAGCAGTAGAAAAGGGGACTAGAGCCTTGTATAATACTGCTAGTGACTACAAAGAAAGGCTAATGAGCAAACAGTGCTACCCAACACAGAGAACAGAAAAAAATTAACAGGTCAACTGTAAACCCCATTTGTAACAACAAAAGAAAACCATGCCATTACCTGTTCCATGTTGTATCCATGCTTCTCTTTGGCAATGGCAATGTATTCATCCACTGAAAAAGAAGACAAGAGGCCGGTAAACAAACTGAGGGACAGGGCATAGTCTATGGGCACCAGAATTGACATTGACGTATATGTATTTCAGGCCGGCCATGCACAAGAATAAAAATAAAGACTAGACAGGAACAAAATAGAGCTGAATAATATGATCTCATTATGGGTCTTACATATATAAATCCCACAGAGAAATGGCTGAAAAAATACTCACAGTACTTATTTCTGGATGGTGAGATTATAATTCTGTTTTTGTTTTAAACAAGATTCTACTTAAATTTTCTATGATAAATATTACTTTGGTACTTTGAAAAATAATTATTTAGAAATAAAAAGAAATATTAAATAGGGGTTTGCTTTTAAGTCTCAGCTGAGGTTGAAGAACAAGCAACCCACTTTTATGTTAAAAAAAATCTGAGATAAATTACACGCACCACCGCCTAGTATTTGCTCTCAAACTCCCAAACAAGGTGGCTAATGCCAGCTCTCAAGCACTAAGGAAACACCCAGGAAAACTAACAGCCTCAAGCCCCAGAGGCTGCCACCCCCAGTGACAAACCTCCCTCCTCTCCACGCTTTCCAGCCTTTCTTCCAGAAAAATACGAGACTACTAATCAACAGCACTTCTTTATTCATGTATGACTTTTCTTCATAAACTACAAAAATAATAAAGCTTGAAAATCAAATAGCACAGAATTGTATGAAACAAACACTAAATCCTACTAGCCCCTATTGCCCTTCCCTCAAAACTCACTCTCCAGGTGCAATGACCAGACTTAGAGTTGAGAAAATAAGGCTGAGTGTTACAGCAGACACCTAATAAAAGTCAGTGCTTCTAAGTTTCAGAATGCTATTCAATTCTATCACAACCATCCTTCCTAATTTTGGTATAACTGACAACTAACTAGGAAAAAGAAATCAATTTTGAAAAAGAATTCAAACTCATTAGCATATATTCTAATATAAGGGGAAAATTTTTTCCACTGACAAGAGTCAATTAAGACACTAATTTTCTATTTTCTTTTTTACATCTAAAATACTCACAAACTGACTGGTTACTCCACTCAGAAGAGAGTAAAATTCCAATTTACCTGAGAGTCAGTGAATGATAAAGGCCCTTGTTTGTTCCAAAAGTTGACACTGGTGATTTTTATTTATTTTTAAAATATTCATTCATTCATTCATTTTGTTGTGCCAGGTCTTAGGCACATGGGCTCCTTGGTTGCTGCCAGTGTGCTCCTTAGTTGTGGCATGCAAACTCTTAGTTGCGGCATGCATGTGGGATCTAGTTCCCTGACCAGGGATTGAACCTGGACCCCCTGCATGAGGAGTGCAGAGTCTTAACCACTGCACCACCAGGGAAGTCCCGCAACTGCTGATTTTTAAAATGGGGGCGTAAATATTCTGAAGTGTGTCCCTTGTTTTACTTCACAATAGGGTAGATTATGCCAAATAAGAGAAAAATGCTCAAACGTTCAAAAAAAAAAAAAGAAAAAAAGGGCTTCCCTGGTGGCACAGTGGTTGAGAGTCCGCCTGCCGATGCAGGGGACACGGGTTCGTGCCCCGGTCCAGGAAGATCCCACATGCCGCGGAGCGGCTGGGCCCGTGAGCCATGGCCGCTGAGCCTGCGCATCCGGAGCCTGTGCTCGAGGCCACAACAGTGAGAGGCCTGCGTACAGCAAAAACAAACAAACAAACAAGTAAGGCTGCAGAGCGGGTGGCTGTGCACACCTGGCCGGAGATAACTCTTCTGAGAGGTGCCTAGATGCTGCCAGCGGCACCTAGAGCCCGGGGCTGGACCGCAGGTCAGAGGACAAAGACCAGGTAATGAGATGTGCTCAAGTCAAGAACACGTGAGAGAGTAAGAGAGAAAAACAATGTACAGTGAACTGAGGGTCAACCCTGGAGGTCTGCTTTAAGGGTTCCTTCTTTTAATGAATATTTAGTGAACAAACAATAAACGAACCTCAAACTTCTGCTATATAATCTCAACTCTGCGCGCATACAGGTTTCCAGACGCTGTTATTCACCTTAGCTGAGTAAGCAATGTGTGACGTGTGCACACATTCAGTCATGTGATCACCAGTCAGTCAAATGATCTTCAAGCAAATAATGCACAGGCTGGACGCGATGCAGGAGGCCCTCGAGAGCCTGTCCTGCCCACAGCTCTCGCTCTCGGGGCAGAACCAGAATCTGCTACACCAGTAACAGGGTCCATTAAACCTGTCCCCATTGTCTCTTACCAGATTTACCTTAAAAATTACAAGGGAAACAAAAGCATTCTTTAGATGCTTTTTCTATTTTCATCTGTTCTTCTGTTTTAACACAAAAATTAGCTGGTCGTAGGGCCAGGAAAACAGACTAACACAGTGGATTCCAGCTGCTGCAGCTAAGGGTAAATGTAACATTTGCCACATTGTAAACTGCAAGGTGCTCTTATATGGTGGCTTTTCAAGTCACACATCTTTTAGGTTTTCTTGAAGACCACCCTGCGGACTCAAATCTAAAGCAAAGGAAGAACGCTGTCATAGCTACTTAAGTAAAGTCACCTGGTCTGTCTACCAGGCGCCTTGAAGGTGTGATGAAATAAGTTAATGCATGGGGAGCCTTACAACTTGTAAAAGAATTACCATCTGATACCCACTAGCAAAAATACAATTTTTCATTCTTTTCATTGCTCAATGTCCAATAAAGGTTAGACAAACATTTGCTGAATGAATGCTGGGGGACCTGTGATATGTACAATGTCAACATTTTCGGTTCTTTTTCTAGCAAGTTGAAAGGCAGCACGTATCATTAAAAAGCCTACAGATAACAAATGCTGGAGAGGGTGTTGAGAAAAGGGGACCCTCCTACACTGTTGGTGGGAATGTAAACTGGTACAGCCACTGTGGAAAACAGCATGGAGGTTCCTTAAAAAACTAAAAATAGGGGCTTCCCTGGTGGCACGGTGGTTGAGAGTCCGCCTGCCGAGGCAGGGTACACGGGTTCGTGCCCCAGTCTGGGAAGATCCCACATGCCGCGGAGCGGCTGGGCCCGTGAGCCATGGCCACTGAGCCTGTGGGTCCAGAGCCTGTGCTCCGCAATGGGAGAGGCCACAGCGGTGAGAGGCCTGCATACCGCAAAAAACAAAACAAAAACAAAAACTAAAAATTGAGCTACCATATGATCCAGCAATCCCACTCCTGGGCTTATATCCGGAAAAGATATATGCACCCCAATGTTCACAGCAGCACTATTTACAATAGCCAAGACATGGGAACAACCCAAGTGCTCATTAACAGATGACTGGCTTAAGAAGATGGGGTGTATTTATACAATGGAGTATTATTCAACCATGAAAAAGAATGAAATATTGCCATTTGCAGCAACAGGGATGGACCTAGAGATTATCATACTAAGTGAAGTAAGTTGGACAGAGAAAGACCAATATCTGACATCACGCATCCATGGAATCTAAAAAATAATACAAATCAATTTATATACAAAACAGAAACAGACTCATACTTATGGTTATTACCAAAGTGGAAAGGGGGAGGGGTAGATAAATTAGGGGTATGGGATTAACAGATCCAAACTACTATACATAAAATAGGCAACAAAGATTTACTGTATAGCACAGGGAACTATAGTCAATATCTTGTATAACCTTGTAATGGAAAATAATCTAATAATATATATATGTAAAAAACTGAATCACTTTGCTGTTCACCTGAAACTAACACAATACTGTAAAACAACTGTACCTCAATTTAAAAAGAAAGGAAGGAAGGGAGGGAGGGAGGGAGGGGGAGAGGGAGGGAGGGAGAGAGGGAGGGAGGGAGAGAGGGAGGGGGAGGGGGAGGGGGAGGGGAGGGGAGGGGAGGGGAGGGGAGGGGGAAGGGAGGGGAGGGGAGGGGAGGGGGAGGGGAGGGGGAAGGGAGGGGAGGGGAGGGGAGGGGGAGGGGAGGGGGGAGGGGAGGGGAGGGGAGGGGGAGGGGAGGGGGGAGGGGAGGGGAGGGGAGGGGGGAGGGGAGGGGAGGGGAGGGGAGGGGAGGGGAGGGGAGGGGAGGGGAGGGGAGGGGAGGGGAGGGGGAGGGGAGGGGAGGGGAGGGGGGGAGGGGAGGGGAGGGGGAGGAAGAAAGAAAGAAAGAAAAGTTGGGCGAGGAACCACTGCGGGCAGAGTCACTGAATGAGCTGTGATCAGGACATCCCAAGGTCCCTGGCCCGGGCATCTGCACCCACCAGCCTTCCCCAGGGCACAGGCCAGAAGCATGTGTTTCTTGTGCAGCTTAGCTAACAGTCTAATCCGTCGTCAACAGCAGAAGAATCAGACACAGATTTAAGTGTACTCTGCTTTAAAAACAATTTAAAAACTCTGCTTTAAAAACAATTTAAAAAGAAATAATGCAATGTTTTTAAAAACTTGAAAACTCCTATAGGAACAACCAGGGAGAACTGTCTCATCTTAAATTATGATGGATAAAGACACCTGCACCACTCTGATCCTTTAAGAAGTACACGGACTATACAAACCACAGCTTTCTTTGACAAGACCTTACCATTATGGAAAGCATAGGTGAATGAATTATGTTTTCGGGGTAACATCACTTAAAGGTAGAAGGTGTGAGGGACTTCCCTGGTTGTGCAGTGGTTAGGAATCCGCCTGCCAATGCAGGGGACACGGGTTCGAGCCCTAGTCTGGAAAGATCCCACATGCTGCGGAGCAACTACGCCCACGAGCCACAACTACTGAGCCCGTGCCACACTACTGAAGCCTGTGCGCCTAGAGCCCGTGCTCCACAACGGGAGAAGCCACCGCAATGAGAAGCCCGCGCACCTCAATGAAGAGTAGCCCCCGCTCGCCACAACTAGAGAGAGAACCCGTGGGCAGCAATGAAGACCCAATGAGGCCATAAATAAATAAATAAACAAGTAAACGTATTTATTTTTAAAAAGGTAGAATGTGTGAGATTCATCAAAAAAATGTACAAAATTCATAAGGCTCAGTCAAACGTTTACTGAACTACCCTTACTATGTACTGAACGCTGCACTGAGTAGGCCAAAATACAAAAGAAAAATGATTTATTGCAGTAGCTTGAAACAACACACAGGTGGCAGAGGAGAACATAAATACACAAAATAACAGTGCAGATGCAGGATAATGTGAGAATGCAAAATACTCAGTAACTAGTGACGGCGATGATGATGACTCAAGGAAAGCTTCCTAAAGATTCAACAGCTATATTGACTATAAGAGTCACTAACATTTGAGAATTTACTATGTTCGGGCCACTGCTCTAAGCTCTCTACCAGGATTATCTTTTTAATCCTCTCCGATAATTCTATTATCACTCCCATTGACAAACGAAGAAACTGAGGCACAGAGAAGTTAGACCATTTGGGCAGGGTCACACAGCTGGTAAGTAGCAGTGCTAGGACTCATGTACACCAAGTGTCTGGCCCCAGGACCCATGGCGTTAAAAACTCCGTTCACTATCCCATCTCTTGAGTAAGGGAGACGGGGGGGGGGGGGGGGGGGGGGGGGGGGCGGGCGGGGGGGCATGTCAGATAAGAACAGTCTCCACGGTAGAGAGAACTGAGCAAGGCACATCAACACGATCTATTCAGTTTGAATGAAGTTAAGAAAACAGAACTGTGGCTGATGAAGGAAGAGACAGAAACTGAGGGTAACAGGCAAATGGCTGCCTCCTGCGAGGCTTCATTGGTTTCTATATTCATGTTTTAACCCAATGACCTAAATGCTCCCAGTACCATTAGTAAGAATCTCAAATTCAATTGCAAAAAGGGGAAGAATGCAGATGAAAACTGCCCCCTTAACCTTAACTCACCCTTTCCTCCCCCAGATACTGCAGCGATTTGGAATACCTTGTGATCTTGCATAGTCTATGCAGAGCAAGAGGCTGACACCATAAGGTGTGCTGAGGACAAAGCCACAGCCTTAATACAGCTTTTTAAAATTTTTACCATCATAACATTTACAGTAGCTTTAGGTGCTGCAAAGGAAATACGGTACCAATTTCTCTCTCGTAACTCAAAATGAGCATGCTAAGTTTTCTTCAAGAATATGGTAACAAATATCGTGGTACCTCTTTTTATTATTAAATAAGAAATGAATTATCACTGTAACTCGCTGAGAATCAAAATGAGCTTAAATCATTTAGGTAGAGCAACTATGCCACCTGGTGGGCACAAACATTACTACAGCTAATATTTCAGTGATCCCTCTGAATATCTTGAGGTGGGGGATAGAGGGCTTAAGAAATAAGCCACAGAGTCTCAGCCAGAGCACAATGTAATGTAATGAACCAGTCCTTCCTAGTCAATGATGAAACACATCTTCTTCATGACAATGCTATTTCATAATGTAGTTTTGTTAAAATCCCACTCTAGAGAAAAAGCTCCCACCCTCCGGCACCCCAGTAAATACTACAAAATCCAGCCCAGTCTCATAGACAATCTGATCAAGTGGAAATAAGAAATATGAATACTCTACTAAGCCATACACGCTGAAATTCAGCTTCTGGCATGCATTCCTACCTAATCCACCCAGGATCAACGTACACAACTCTGAAAAAGTCCTACCCCTGACTCTGTGCCACAGTTTCCTCATCACGTAAGAATGGATTGACCCTTATGTCTTCCAGGGCTAAGATTTTAAGAGTAATTTTTAAAACATCTAAATGTTAAGTTTAAACGTTTTTGTGTGCTGCATTAAACATTTTTTCCAAGAAAAGGATAAGAGCATCCCTCCCCCTTTACTCTAGTATTCATACATTTGTGTATTCTCCAGAAAGGCATACGCAGAATCTCCCATATTTTAAAAACTGATCATCACTAGAATGAATGACATTTAGTTGTGACTAATCAAAACAATAACCACCTTTTTCCTTAAAAATGCCCAGGGCTTCCCTGGTGGCGCAGTGGCTGGGAGTCCGCCTGCCGATGCAGGGGACACGGGTTCGTGCCCCGGTCCAGGAAGATCCCACATGCCGCGGAGTGGCTGGGTCTGTGAGCCATGGCCTCTGAGCCTGCGCGTCCAGAGCCTGTGCTCCGCAACGAGAGAGGCCACAACAGTGAGAGGCCCGCGTACCGCAAAAAAAAAAAAAAAAAAAAAGCCCAAAGTCTACGGTAAAGAGTAAGATCAACGCAGTGACACACTATCCTCTTGCATCTCTGTCACACCAAGTCAACTTACTTGATGACTGAGTCCCTCACAGCAGGCAGCTGTGCACTCAGAATAATCTTGTTTGCTGTCCTGTGCTTTGCTTTGCGTACATGAGCTGAAGGAAGGAACCATGCTCACAACAAGGTCTGCATCTCCCTCAATTGAGGCAACATTCCCTGACATTAAAAGAGGGGGAAAAAGGGCTTCCCTGGTGGCTCAGTGTTTGAGAGTCCGCCTGCCGATGCAGGGGACACGGGTTCGTGCCCCGGTCCGGGATGATCCCACATGCCGCAGAGCGGCTGGGCCCGTGAGCCATGGCCGCTGAGCCTGCGCGTCCGGAGCCTGTGCTCCGCAACGGGGGAGAGGCCACAACAGTGAGAGGCCTGCGTACCGCAAAAAAAAAAAAAAAAAAAAAAAAAAAAGGGTGGGGGGAAGACTAACAGTTGTTTCACTTATAACCTCATAGCAGACTCTAGTGGAAAGAGCCCTAGATCATGAGTCAAAGTCCTTAGTCTCCATCAGGAACTTGCAGGCTAAGCCCATTTCATCACTTGTAAAATAATAAGTATTCTATAAATACTCTGTATAAAAATACACATATATAAATATATATACACATACAAATGCTTTGTATACTTTGTATAAAAATAAAAAATAGAAGAGTCGAAATATACAGATGAAAAGTATTAAAATTCCTTCATAAACATTTGTGAGATTCAACCAGAAGGAAGGGATGCAGCAGTTTACAACCACAGAATTAGTTTAGCAAGAGAACCTGCCCAGTCCTTGAACTCCGTCCATCAGAGCTGTGCTCCAATTCAACAGTTCCTAATCCTGTCTGCTAAGAATCATCTGACAAACGTCTTTAAAATACTGACTCTTGGGCTCCACCCTGTTTTGTAAATGTATGTGTACACGCATGTATGTGTGTTCATGTTTATGTCTGTATATATGTGTGTGTATGGATGTGTATGTATACTTTATGCATAGAGTTTTTAGTAAAGTATGATGTGCGTAGAGAGAAGCACTTATATAAGGGTACAGCAAGGTGAATTCTCAGAAAATGAATACACTTAGATCACGGAAAGAATCTAACACACTCTTGATGTTTTTGGTTTGTTTTTACAATGCTCCCAGGTGATTATGATGGGCCAGTTTTGAGAATCAATGAATTAGAGCATAAAGTTAATGTGTAAAGACCATTCCCTATTTTAATGTGATAAAAACCCTCTCAATGAACACAAAATTTTAAGGTTTTGGCATTTAAAAGAATACGACAATATCAGAACCACAGAACTGAGAAGAAATGTTCCTGCTATATAAAATAAGGTTTTTGAATTTGTGAGTTGTGAATTTCAATCACGCAAAAAAACCCCTCCTGCTTGTGGGGTTCTGAGCAGGGGAGGAAGGAGGTGGTCAGAAGAAGGGTTTGAAAGTCTGTAAATCCTAGTGACTCCCTATAACTTGTATACAAACCTCACTTCATAGGGACATTTGTCCTTTAACCCTGCCTCTTCCAAACTCTATATACAATGCTCCTCCCTCCAGTACAATCCATCTGTATACAAGACACTGGAAAGAGGGATCCTAAAAGAGACTCAAGTGGCCAAGGGAAACTCAGAGGGAGGCTAGGTTACAGGAAGGTGACAAAAGGCTCTGCCCATCACAAACTTTAGACAAGTCCCTTCTCTGTGGGCCTGGTTTCTTCAGCTCTAGTAACAAAAGCTAGACTGCACAGTGGGATAGTGAGATCACGGGGGGCATGTCTGTTGGGAGGCGGCAGGTATTCCCACGCCCATGCTTGAATCTCGTGGGGGAGGGGGAGCTTCTTCATCCACTAAAGAAATCTAAGCTTTCAAAGTAGGCTGCAGAAGAGTGATATTTTATAATAAACTAATCTGTTTTACATTTAATTATTCCCCACTGATTCTATACATCTTTTAGGCCTACTGTGTGCCCGGTACTGCTTATATATCCATGATTAAAAAAGAGAGTCTCTGCCTTCATAGAACTCACAGCCTGGCCAGAGAGAGAAATAATTACACAAGTAATTAATTCCAATTGTCATAAGTGCCAGAGAAAAAGAACTATGAATGCACTTAACTGGGAAACGTGACCTGCAGAAGCCAGGATGGCTTTCTTTTCTGCTGGAAAAGGACATTATAAATTCCTGCTTACTCATATGTGATTTATAGTAGGGCAAAAAATTGAAAAAATATAAATGTCCAAGAATAGGGACATGGTTAAGTAAATTAAGCTATTTGATGGGATATTATTCAGGACCAAACCTCAGTGTAACTTTTAATCATAGGAAAACTAAAATTGGAAAACTATTATATTAGTATGATCCATTTGTGCTTAAAATCAGAGTATATACACAAGCTCAGAGAAAAGACACGAAAGCAAAATTTTAGTAGTGGTTATAGCCAATGTGATGAGATGAAGAAATTACAGGCTACTTTTAATAATAAAAACAAGCTTGTACGTATACTCGTAATTACTTTTCTGAACCATTTGAGAGTGTCATATAATATATGCTGAGTATTACTCTTAAATACTCAGCATATATTTTCTAAGAGTAGTGCTCTTATGTAATGACAGAACAGTAAATTTAACACTGAAACAATACTTTAATCTGTATTCCGATCTGGCCAACCAACCCAAAATGTGCTTTACATCTGCTAAAGAATTTTAAAGTAAATCCCAGTTATTTCATATATATATATATATATATATATATATATATATATATGTATATATCAGTATTCATCTTTTTAAAAATGTGGATATAGTTTTTGCAGAACCATAATGTCATTATCACACCTAACAAAAATAGCAAAATTCCCTGGTATGAGAAACAAAGCCATACTCACTGGATAGTCTAAAATGCAGAAGTCCAACAATAACAAACATGGGAGAGAACACTGAGCAAGTTAAGTTGTGTGTTTCACTGGTAGCAGTATAAACCAGCTTGACCACTTTGGAAAATAATTTGGCATTGATCTAAATATCTATATTCCAAATAGATATCAGAAATCAGTCAAAGAATGTTCCCAGTAGTAATAGTTGGCAGTAATAAAAAACTGAGATGTCCATTGTGAACAGAAAGGATAAATAAATTACAACTTAACAAACTGAAAAATTTTAAGTTTAAAAGGATGAAGATAAGACACACTGATATGACTGAAGGGTAAGGGAGGACTAACGGAGGGCTCCCACTATCGTTTATAAATTCAGCTCTTTGTCTCTTCTAATAAGTTTTACACATTTTAGTTAACTCTAGAGCACTTAAAAGAATAAAAACGATTTTTAAAAAGTAGTTTTCACACCCTGAAAAACATCACAAACTTCAAACCCCCGATAGCCATTTATTTATAAATGGCTGAAACCCAAGGCCAGTATTAGCTTACCTGACCCCTCCCTGACTCACTCCGGTCCCAGAGCTAACAGGTGAGAATTCTAAGTACACTCTTCCCTCTTGTCAACGCACTCGTACCTTACCAGGGCAGTTTTCCAACAGACTGTAAGCTACACGTGGGCAGACTTATCAGATCGTTCGTTCTTGTATTCCTCCAGGACCTGACACATAAACAATCACTCAAATATTTACTGAGTAAATAAATGGACACCACAAGGTGAGTGGCAAAGAAGAAAATGTTAGAGGGCTCCAAGTGACCCGAGTTACAGAACAAATAGCCAAAAGGCCTATTTTCGCAAACCTCCACACAAGGAGTGTCCACACCCCATCATCTTCTCATTGGACAAGTATTGATCCACCACATGCCAAGAGAGGACTGACAGAGAGCTGAACAAACATACCAAGTTCCTCTGCTCGTTCATTTTAGTACAGAGGAGGGACATAAAGTAAGTAATACTACGCCAGGTGATGACAAATGGAATGAAGGAAACGAAGATAAGGCAGTAGTGGTCTCTGTCTCTACTTTGTAGTGTAGTCAGGAAGGGCCCCCTCCTAGTGACCAGGAGAAACTGAGGGAGAGAACGCCATGCGGACATGTGGGAGAAGAGTGATCCAGACAAAGGGAACGGAAAAGGCTCTGGACAGCGTGCTCGGGATGAGTTCCAGAGGGCAGAAGTGGGGTCAGACTACCGAGAGCCTTGTGGCAACTGTCAGGTCTTTTGACTTCAATCTGCAGTGAGTTAGAAAGTCCTGAATATAGACTCCCAACATTTACTATATATTTCTATGAAAGTTTAGACATTCACTACATACCTGTGAAGATCTCACTCACCATATAATCTTGAAAATGTGTACTGAAGTCAAATGACTTAATGCAGAAACAACTTTTGCAAATACTGCAGGTCTAAGAAGGGTTCTCATTCCAAGAAAGCTAAAACTTATTTTAAAATCTCTAATTTGACTTGCCTTTTGACACAATTTTAAATTCTATATGTCTATCATGTTATATGTGTTATTTTTTTTCCTTTAAAGTTAATAGTTCGGCCAGCCTAAAAAAGAAAAAAGCCTTCCAGCTCGGTTGTCTTTGGCATAGCTAATGATTTCCATCTTTGTCTACTTTAACACTGAGACCAGTGCTTCGTACCATTGTTCCAGTTTCTCCTCATTTTTATAAAATAAAAACAAAGAGCAATCAATCACTTAAATAACTGCAAAAGTAATGATTATACATAACCTATACAATATGTAATGTATAAATGAGCAAAACCATCTGTTTTACTGATTCCCAATAGCCAAAAGTGACCTCGCTAACTTCTACGCCCAAGGCAACCGCAGCCGAGTCTAAGGTACCTGCTTCTTCAGGAAACTATCAACAGTGTGCAGGGCTGTGTACTGGCGTCCCCCTTCCAGTTCCAATTCACCTCTTTCAAGCCCTACCTTAAAAAGAATCAAACAATAAAAAAATCATCCTCAGATTACTCCCTTTCTTAACCTGTCCTCTCTTCTAAAACTCCCTTCTAAGAATTCTCCCAGGCCACAGTTTTGTATTACATTTGACCATACATGCTTTGATAAACTTTTTTGTTTTCCTAAAAACAGTAAAGTGAAACAGACTGGGAATAAGATCTGGCCTAACTCTCTATATATGTCAAAGAAGACAAGACTACCTACTAAAATAACCTTTTGAAATTTCTTGCAACTAACATGTCCACTTTGTTCTGCTAACTTTCAAGTGCTTCTCTTACACAAAGCCCAAACCTTGGGTGGGTCTATGTATAAGGGTAGGGACCAGAGGGGAATGTGAAGAGTACACTGCACTGCACCCAGGGCAGCAGGATCCCACTGAGAGAAGACTGCCCTAAAGCCATTAGGGGCAAGCAAGGTGGACATCTAGGGTGCAGACCAAGTGAGACGAGGAGGGAGGACAGCCTGGAATAGGGTGGGGAGGGTGTCCACAGGTGAGAGGAGAGGAAGGCATCCAGGTAGGAGGGCAGCAGTACACATCTCAACGGGGACTTGGGGAGCAGACCATCCAGGAGATGATATCCTATCACAGAAACAGAGTGCCTAGTAGGTATGTCAATGAAAATGTGGGGAATAAACGGTGAAACAATGCAGATGACCTAGATGTAAGAAGTATCCCGCTTTAAAGGCATGTGAAGGCCACCTGGACCACGCAGCTAACCCACACTCCTCTCATCTCATTTCCTTTGAGCACTCCCAACATTGACGTTTTGACTTCCTAAATCTCCATCAAGCCTCCCTTTAACAGCAATGGCCCAGAGAGGCATCAACATCCCTCCCCTGCAAGTGCACCAGCAGGTACCGCCTCTAGCCCCAGCTCTCTTCTAAATCACAGGGCCGTCAAGAGCTTTCTAATGTGCACAATACTGCTTCTATCCAAAATCCTCATCCCTTTAAGAACTGGGCCTGTCTTTCCAGCTTCATTGCTTCTCACTTCCCCAGGGACAATGTGCGTCACAGCCCGGCAGGTCTCTAAATGCTGTGCAAACGCCAACGCTATCTCCTCTTCTTAGAGCACATGTGTGCCCCTCATCCAGCCAGTGCACTTACTCCTTCCTCATCGTCCTACCCAAATGCCATCTGTTTCCATTGCTTGTTTCTACCTAGGAAAACAGAGTGCTTTCTGCTGGGTCCCAAGGGGCGCGTCCAAATACTAAGAGTACACAGGAGATGCCTGATGCTAAAATAATGTAAGAATCAGCTGCCCTCTCTTCCAATTAGTGAGCGTTTTTCAGTCTCTCTCACTGTGTGTCCAACCTCCAGATTCCACCACATGATTTAACCTTCATTCACACCTTTGTCCCCTTAGTATCATGTCATCATTTAATCATGTAATTTTCCACAATAATTTTTATAATACTATCTAAATCCTATTGTTCTCATCTGTGCTACTTGGAATTATTTACATTTCCTCTACATGAAATATGTCTCTACAAGGCACATTTTTTCTGGGCATACTCCAAAGGTCGTATCTCTCCTTAAGGAAGTTTTACTTAGACACAGCCCAGAGCAACTTATGTAGTACCAGTAATGCTTTAAGTATTTTGGTTTATTAAATCAAACAGTACACCAAGGCAGATGTGTGTAATAAATGCAGTCTGGAGACCAGAGATCTAGCCCAAACTTGGCTACTAACTAGCTGAGGGACCTTAAGCATTTGACCTAACTTCTCTAGACCTCAATTTTTCACAACTAAGAAGAAACAGTTGGACTAAAGGAAATACATATAAATTATCTGTTTACACGTTCACTTCCCCCTTCTTTCTCCATTAGAATATAAACTTCCTGAATCCCTCAGTCCTGGTACACTACCAGGCACACAAAACTGCTCAATAAAAATGTGAATGAGGGCTTCCCTGGTGGCGCAGTGGTTGAGAGTCCGCCTGCCAATGCAGGGGACACGGGTTCGTGCCCTGGTCTGGGAGGATCCCACATGCCGCGGAGTAGGTGGGCCCGTGAGCCATGGCCGCTGAGCCTGCGCGTCAGGAGCCTGTGCTCCGCAATGGGAGAGGCCACAGCAGTGAGAGGCCCGCGTACCGCAAAAAAAAAAAAAAAAATCTGAATGAAACCAATTCTCACTAAATAAACCCAAATTCAATATAACCCTAACTGAGATACTTTTGGAGGAAAATTTGTTTAAAAATAAATAAATAAATAAAAAGAAAAGACTAAATTATGGTGGACCCATACTTGGTAGTTTAAAACTAGGTAATTGTATTGTGTTGGCCAAAAAGTTTGTTTGGGGTTTTCCATAACATGGTACAGAAAAATCTGAATGATCTTTTTGGCCAATTCAATAAATGTATTCAAACAGAACAAAGTCCCACATGTGTTGTTAACAGCAAATTGCTAAACAGCTCATATATGTGATTTAAAAGTCATCTACTTATTAAGATATATAAAAATATTAGGAAAAGTATATATATTGTAAATAGTGACTATAAGAGGGCTTTTTTTAAAAGAAGGTTATTTATTTATTCATTCACTCATTCATCATTCAATCATTTATTTATTTATGGCTGCGTTGGGTCTTCATTGCTGTGAGCAGGCTTTCTCTAGTTGTGTCGAGCAGGGGCTACTCTTCGTTGAGTTGCGGAGCACGGGCTCTAGGCACGCGGGCTTCAGTAGTTGTGACACACGGGCTCAGTAGTTGTGGCTTGCGGGCTCAGTAGTTGTGGCTCACGGGCTTAGTTGCTCCGTGGCATGCGGGATCTTCCCGGACCAGGGCTCAAACCCATGTCCCCTGCGTTGGCAGGCGGATTCTTAACCACTGCACCACCAGGGAAGTCCCAAGAAGGCTTTCTTTAATTGTCTACATTATACATTCTATATTGTTTGAAATTTCTACAACAGTATTTATTTCTATAACCACAAAATAATTTTGTAAACTTGCAGTAACCCTAAGAGGCAGAACTCTAAACATTTACTTGAGAGGAAAGAAACCAACCCAGGAAAAGCCAGAGATCTACAGACATCCTTACACATCGGTACATCTACTAGAAGTCTACAGATGTCCCAAATCTCCTATTTCTACATCAAGTCAGAATCAATTGTTGGACAACCAAGACTTCCACATTCTTTCAAAATAAATTAGAAAGGCAAGTAGAAAATACTTCTTTTTTGTCTATGTACTGGGAGGGAGAGAAGCTGAGGGGGAAATGATAGATGGCAAAGAGAACAAATTATGTATACTTGTCCCCAGTGACACTATGGCCACATTTCAAGGCATAACTACGATTAGACTACTCGTCAAAGAATATGATTCCCAAAGCTCCACAAATGGAACCTAACTCACATCAACAACTGTGTTCACATCCTCACACTGGAGTAGTTAAGCAAACTCTCATCGATCCACAATTCCATTCCGAGGGATGTATCTTAAGAAAATACTAAAAACACAACAATAACAACAAAAGAGAACAAAGCTCTGATTCCGTTTTTCACCACCGCCTTCTTTTACAATAGCAACAATTAGAAACAACCTAAATTTTCAATAGAAGAATGCTTAAATACACTGATACATCCATTAAACATTATTTTAAATATTTACAAGGGGTTTAGCAAGGTAACGAATGCTTAGGTCATTGTTCAGGAAGACAATACACACTCACATACATAGAAATACCAACATCTCACTTATAAAAATATGCACAGAGGAAAAAAAGGGATTGGGAAAACATCCAAAATGTTTAACAGTTATCTCTGGGTAATGAAATAATGGATGAACTGTTTCTTCTTTATATTTTTCTGTGCCTTCTGAACTTTCAACAATATATAAATGTTACTTTTAGATTGGTTTTAAGAGTTTAAAGCTTTAATCAATACTGTCAGGACTTACATTAAAACTGCAAATTTATTTTAGGCAATAGCATTGCTTAAAAATCTATTAACTTCTCATATTCTGTTCTTTTCTTGCAGGTCTAGGAAAATTAAGATAATATTAAAATTAAATTCTGACTCCCAAGATTCCAAAGGTAACACATTAACAGCAAGAGGTACTAATACAATCTTCACTGTAATGACAGCAGGAAGTGACTGAAATGAAGAGAGGACTGAGACCTGACGAACTCGACCTGAGGGACACGTTTAGAGCATAAGCCAGGGTGAAGAGTCAGCAAACCTGGATACTACTGGCTCCACCACTGACTCTTTGTGTTAGTTTCACAACCTCTTTGGATTGTGGAATGCCACCTGTAAAATGGGGACAAAAACGTCTTCTTGGTTTACAGTAGAGACTGAATGATATAGGAACATGGAAAGCATTTTAGTACAGTGCTCAACAAATGCTCACTATTTTTAATATTCAGTTCCAGGCACCATAATTGAAGATGGGCACCATGACCAAACGGAATCTATCCAGGAGTACAACAGAGACGAAAAAGACCCCAAAATCAGGCCATCTGAAAACACTTGAGGCAACCAGGCAGGTTTAACTTGAACTGGGACAGCAAAGAAGGTAGGAGAACTGAACACCTAAAAGACTCATAAGGAAGCAGACTTATTTAACAGAGTTCAGGAAAACAAAGCTTTAAAAATTACACAGATGCAGATTTTCAGCTGTTAGAAGGAACAACATGTTCAAAAATGGAATAGATTGCTTTTTTAAGTGCAAATCCTCAAAGGGAAAAAACAAACAGGAAATACTTAAAAGCTCTTCCCCGGCACAGTAAAGGCATCAGAATTGCCAATATACTTCCTTTTGCTATTCTGTTCTCCATTATAAACTCATCAAGCAGCAGGCTGGCAAAATTAAGATACTATGAAAATCAGATTAGACTGAGATTATTTTATTCTTGCTAAATTAAGCATTACTAAGAGTAGTTGAATTTCCTGTGTTCCATGGAAGGTACTGTATTTTTAAAAAGGGTCCTTCTTGGTCAAAATCAAATGTTTCTTGACCATCCGAGCTCTTTGCACCTTAATGCAAACATGAATGTTAAATATATAAGAGGAGGATATTTAATATGCATCATCTCTAACCCTTACTTGACAGTGGAAACCTGTTAACACCTACTTTAATACTGCAAAACACAATCTGGAAAATCCTGATCAAAGCCTGAGAGTTCCGGCCTTTATTCACAACTTATGTTTCCTGGCCAACATTTACCACTGAAGGCTTTCTAAGCCCTACCACATTTTAGAGCATTGATTCTTATCCTATTTTTGTCAAAGAGCCCTTTAAAAATCCAATTTTCTGCAGGAAAACGTACATGCACCAAAAAAAGTTTGCCTGTGATTCACGAGTTCACAAATGGCCGTAAATTCCATCCATGGACCACCCACCCCCACCACTGAAAAATTCTCGAAAGGGGGAATTTATTTTTTCTTCTCTCTTTAAAGTTATGAAGAAAACAAAAACTTTGAAAATGACAAAGACTTACGGCAATATATCAAATATAAAATTATTCTTGCACGGTATCACCTGAGCAGAGGGGACAAAAAACTGAAAAAGCCAACTCTGAAAATACAATTAATCTAATAACTCTAGGACCCCTACTGGCCCCCCAAAAAGAAAACCCAAAGTAGCTCAGAATATTCATTCTAACAAAAATGTAGACACAAAACACAAAACAAAGAGCCAATTCAAAAGTTCTACTTCAAGCTAGGATGAAGTCTTACAGTATAAAACCTTTTTCCAGTAACATACATTTGCCCTTTGTAATCCTTCCAATTAGAGATTTGTTAAACTCCTCATCTTTATATCAATAAATCTATAAATTCCCAGCTGAAGGAGTTATACACTACATTATAATTTTCTTTCCGCTCTGAACCCTTCCTCCTAGTTACTTCAGAATATTAGCTGGTACAGCATTTTGAATAAAAAGTAGATTATGAAACCACAGCTTAAGAATCTTTAAATCACTATGACAGGCCACAATAAAGAACACACTTTCAAATTCTTCAAAATTTTACTTTAAAAAGGTAAAATAAATGTAATATATAGAGAGATTTTTACCTACAAAGGTAACTTTAGAAGTTTGCAGTAAATAAGAAAGGTGGAAAATAAAAGTGCTCTAAAACTTACATTTTGCTTCTGATAGATTCTGATTAGGTGACCAGACCAGCATGCCAAGATTGTCTCGTTCTTGACTGCGTCTTGCTACTTTGGCTTGGTAGAAATAAAAAAAGAAAATTCTCATTATAATTTAACAGACATAAGAAGCGACAATTAATACCACCACTCTGCAGGGATCGAACCCACGTCCCCCGCATTGGAAGGCGGATGCTTTACCACTGAACCACCAGGGAAGTCCCACAAATTAAGTTTTTCAACACATTAACATGGTATCTCTCTCCATTTATTTAGATTCTCTTTAACTTAGCACCATCAACACAATGTTGAATAGAAGTGGTGAGAGCAGATCCATTCCTGTATTGTTTTGAGTCAAACGAAAGATACTGTATAATTTCATCTGTAATTATGACTGTGTATATTTGTAAAAGAAAAAGGATAAAACCCCACAAACTATTCGTAATACATCTAAATTAATGTCTTTAATTATAATAAAATATTCATTTATGTATAAATTTTCAAAAAACCACACCACTCTGGTCTTCTTTAGACCTCGGAAGATGATGTTATCACCCCCCCTCGACTGGAGTCGGCCCCAGTGGAACCCGCACATTTAACACAGGGTGAGGGTGTGGGTGGGGAGGCTCTGAATTTGCTGAAATATTTCTACTTTTAAGTCTTTTTCTACCTAACTTTTTACTTATTTCACAAACAGGTCATATGAGGTAGGTATGATTACTATTCTCACTTGCTAGGTGAGGAAACTAAACAGGTCATTAGTAGCCACTAGGAGGCAGACCTGGACCGACGTTAGGCAGGGTGGTTACAGGGCCCGAGGGTTTAGGCACCATACACTCTGCTGCTCTGCTCCCAGATGGGGACACACAAAAAGGAAGCTGCATGTGGCAAGCTGCTCAAATATTCTTTTAAACTACGAATTCTTCATGTGTGCTTTGAATAACCTTACCCTTCACTACCATTAGTGACTGGGTATTTTAGTGACTTGACAGCAGGAATCCAAAGATTCTTTTAACAACTTTAATAAAGAGTACCATTAAAAAGATTTAACCTGAAAGGAAACATCTGAAGTGCATTCAAATTCTTAAAATTCTGTGATACAAAACAGTAGGTCAAAAGGTTGACAAGTGCCGGGTGTTGAGTTGACTACTACTGGATTAACCACAAACAAGTCACATATTACACAGAGCCAATTAAAACGTTATCTTCCAAAGGTACAACAGACCGAAGAGAGAGGCTCACTAACCAGCCTTTGGACTGCTTAGACCCAAACTCATTCATCCTAAAGGCATTCTCTTTCTTGACCTTTTTTTTTTCCTTTAAACAAACTCCTCTGAAACACGATGAAAGTTATGGAATCTACTTCCAGAAAAAAAAATTCAACTAAACATAAACACACACACACACACACACCCCCCAATATAAACATACTTTTATAAAATTCATAAAGCCTGGTTTAAGAATTCCTGCTTTTATGAAATTGCCAGACCTTTTATTTAATCTTACCTTTTATTTAATTTTGTATATCAGTGTGTTCTAGATTTTATAAAGAAAGAATTTCTACACTTTTGCTCAAATCTGTGGGGCAGCTACTTTAAAGAAAAATGATGGAATGGTGGGAGGGAAAGACCCAAAGTGCGAACACTATGAATTAGGCAAGACTGAAGGTGGAATTTACATGCTGGGTGGGAACAGGTGTAATACACAGGAGGGAGACAGGAATATGATGAAAAGATGGGAGTGACTACCTTTGAGTACACACCTTTTTATACGGTTCTGACTTTTAGAACAATGTTAATGCCACACATAGTCTAAAAGTAAAATCAAGTCAACAAATACGTGTGTGGGGAGGGACCGCACACGGAATACAGGCTTGCTGTATTTCAAATAAAAATCAAAAGTCAAAACAGAAATAAAAGAATCTACATTGGGAAAGTAGAATTAAAACTGTCTTTACTCACAGATGACATGATCATCTGTGTAGAAAATCTACACTACCTACAAAAAGTTGCTAGAATAAATGAATTTCAGCACAGTTGCAGGAAACAAGATCAACAGTAAAAAATCAATTCAATTTCTATATATAAGCAATCAAAACTTAAAACGAAAGAATACCCCTATTTAGGGATAGATGTGATAAGACATATACACTGAAAAACTGTAAAACATTTGAGAGAAACTAAAGATCTAAGTAAATGAAGAGATATACCACGTATATGGATCAAAAGACTTAAATATTATTAAGATAGCATTCTCTCCCCAAATTGCTCTACAGATTCAACATAATCCCAATCAAAACCCCAGTATACTTTTTTGTAGGAATTGACAAACATTCTAAAATTCATACAGGAATGCAAAGTACCTAAAATAGCCAAAACAACTTTGAAAAAAACCAAGTTGGAAAACATATACTGCCTGAATCGAAACTAATTGATTACAAAGATCCAGTAATCAAGACAGTGTGGGGCGTCCCTGGTGGCGCAGTGGTTGAGAGTCCGCCTGCTGATGCAGGGGACAGAGGTTCGTGCCCCGGTCCGGGAAGATCCCACATGCCGCAGAGCGGCTGGGCCCGTGAGCCATGGCCGCTGAGCCTGCGCGTCCGGAGCCTGTGCTCCGCAACGGGAGAGGCCACAACAGTGAGAGGCCCGTGAACCGCAAAAAAAAAAAAAGACAGTGTGGTACTGGCACACAGAGAAAGAAATGGAATAGAATGGAGTTCAAAAACAGAACCCGGGACTTCCCTGGTGGCACAGTGGTTGGGAGTCTGCCTGCCGAAGCAGGGGACACGGGTTCGAGCCCTGGTCCGGGAGGATCCCACATGCCGCGGAGCAACTAGGCCCGTGTGCCACAACTACTGAGCCTGCGCGTCTGGAGCCTGTGCTCCGCAACGAGAGAGGCCGCGATAGTGAGAGGCCCGCGCACCGCGATGAAGAGTGTCCCCCGCTCTCCGCAACTAGAGAAAGCCCTCGCACAGAAACGAAGACCCAACACAGCAAAAATAAATAAATTAATTAATTAATTAAAAAAAAAACAGAACCACACGTATAGGATCAACTGATTTTTCCACAAAAGTACAAAGGTAAAATTCAGTGGAGATAATCTTTTCAACAAATGATGCCTGAACAAATGGATATTCATATTTTTTTTAATTAATGGAGATCTATATACCTCATACCACATACAAAAATTTATTCAAGGGCTTCCCTGGTGGCACAGTGGTTGAGAGTCCACCTGCCGATGCAGGGGACACGGGTTCATGCCCGGTCTGGGAAGATCCCACATGCCGCAGAGCGGCTAGGCCCGTGAGCCATGGCCGTTGAGCCTGTGCGTCTGGCGCGCGTGCTCAGCAATGGGAGAGGCCACAACAGTGAGAGGCCCACATACCGCAAAAAAAGAAAAATTTATTCAAGATTAATGACAGGACTAAATATAAAACCCCAAATTATGAAACTTGTAAAAGAAAACGTGAGAAAATTCTTTTTGATCTTAGGTTTAGAAAGATCTTATTAGATATAACACCAAAAGCACAATCCATAAAAGAAAAAACTTCATAAATTGGACTTCATCAAAGGTAAAAATTTCTTTTCAAATAACACTACTGAAGAGATGAAAAGCTAAGCCAAAGACTGAGAGAAAATAATTATAAACCACAGATCTGATAAAGACTTGTATCCAGAATATATAAAGAACTCTCAGAACTCAACAATAAGAAACAACCCATTTGTTAACAAATGGGCAAAAGATTTGAATAAATACCAAAGATGGTATATGGATAGCAAATAAACACATGGAAAGATACTAAAAATCAACAGTCATTAGGGAAAGCCAAATTAAAACCACAAGAGATACCATCACGTACCTATTACAAAGTATAAAGTTAAAAAGACTGACAATACCCACAGTTTGGCGATAATGTGGAGAAACCAGAACTTTCTTAAGCTGCTGGTGGGAATGTAAAATTGTACTATCACTTTGGGGGGAAAGCCTGGCAATTTCCTAAAATTGTGGTATATCCATTTAATGGAACAAAACTCAACAATAAAAAGGAATGAACTATTCAGGCACACAATATGAATGGAGCTCAAAATAATTATGCTGAGTGAAAGAGTTACAGATACAGAAGGGGGAGGATAGAAAGAATTCTGAGGTGCTAGACAGAAATAGATGGTTACAGTAAGAGCTCATCATTTTCAGTATAAATAGAAATACAGATGTGTATATACCTGTATACTTGCACACATAAATACATTTATTTATCCCAGCTTTGTCCACTGCAAGGGTCTAGATACAATGACAACCCAGCAAAAAATGAGCACATTTAGCTCCCAGACGTTGGTCTCTGAATGCCATTCTACAATAAAAGAAACTAGGTCTCCTTGGGAAAACGGTTGATTCCAGGGCTAGGACAGGAAAAGTGCAAGAGACCCTAGAATATTTTGTTATGCCAGGAGGTAGGAAAGTGTTCAAAGAACGATGGAATCTATCTCCCATTGGTCAGATCTGCGATAACTTGAGCAACAAAATAAATGACAGTAATAAAATAATAATCCATAAAGCCATGAAGTAATAAAATAATAATCTGTGAGTCCATACTGACATAGACAAAAGGATAATGTAAAAGGGGAAGGCAAATGAGCCCAGAATAGCCAGGTCAGAGTTGGAAAACTTACACCACTCTACTTTAAAGACTTACTATAGAAAAGTACAGTATTCAAGACAGTGTGGTACTGGTAAAAGAACAGACACACAGACCAATGGAACAGATGGCAGTCCAGAAATAAACCCATATAAATATGGTCAACTGATTTGCAACAAAGATGCAAAAGTAACTCAATGGAGAAAGGATATTATTCTCAACAAGGCAGCGGCCCCCAACCTTTTTGGCACCAGGGACCTGTTTCCTGGAAGACAATGTTTTCCCCCAGACGGGGGCGGGGGATGGTTCAGGCAGTCATGCGCTCACCTCCTGCTGTGCGGCGCTGGGGGGCTGGGGGGCTCCTGCAACAAAGAGTATTTTAACAATTGGAGGCACTTCCCTGGCAGTCCAGTGGTTAACACTCTGCACTTCCACTGCAGGGGGCGCAGGTTCAATCCCTGGTTGGGGAACTAAGATCCTGCATGCCCTGCGGTGCAGTCAAAAAGTAAAACAAACAAGAAAAAAATTGGATATGCAAACGAAGTGAAACTCAACCTATACCTCATACCTTACAAAAATTCAACTCAAAATGGATCTTAAATATAAATGTAAAACCTAAAACTACAAAATCTTTTAGGAAAAAACATGAGAAAATCTTCATGAACTCGGTTGAGGAAAGAGTTCTTAGATATAACACCAAAAGCACAATCCATAAAAGTTAAAAAATGGTAAATTGAGCTTAATAAAAATTTAGACTGTGAGGAAACATCTGCAAATCACTGTATCTGACAAAGGACTTGTATCCAGAATATATAAAAGATGTTTAAAGTACAATAAGAAAATAACTCAATTTTTTAAAAAGTGGGCAAAAGATGTGAATAACTATTTCACCAAAGATGGCATATAAGCATATGAGAAGCAACATCACATTAGCCATCAGGGAAATGCAAATTAAAGCCACAGTGAGAAACCAATGTATACCTATTAGAACTCCTAAAATAAAAGGAATAGATAATACCAAGTACTGACAAGAATAAGGAGAAACTGAAGCTTTCATGCAGTGCTGGATCAGTGGATAATGATAAAGTCACTCAAGAAACGTTTCGCAGTTTTAATTAAAGATATAATTATATTTAACAAATGACTGAATCGACAATCCCACTTAGCTATATACCCTATAGAGTTAACCTATGTTCACAATAAAACTTGCACATAATTATATATAGTAGCTTTATTCACAATCATCAAAACCTTGGGGAAAAAACCCAAATGTCCTTCAAGGAGTAAAAGGTTAAACTGGGAAGATTAATACACTGCAATACTACCCAGCATTCAAAATAAATGAACAAAATAAATGAACTATTGATATATGCAGCAACATGGCCATATCTCAAAAGAATATGCTCAGTGCCAGTCTCAAAAGTTTACATACTGTATGATTCCATTTATATGACATTCTGGAACAGGTGAAACTATAATGATAGGGAACAGATCAATGGGGTTAGGAGGGGGAGGAAGGCTACGAGTTGTACGAGGTACTTGTTTGAGGAGATGGAACTGTTCTGTATCCCAGTTGCGCGTGGTGGTTATATGAAACTACACATGCCTTAACACTCACAAATACAGACACCAAAAACCAGTCCATTCTGCTGTATGCAAATTGAAGAACACAAATACAATGAAAACAAAGCAATGTCATTCATTTCTGGACAGACACTGGTGTCTGCTGAAGGTGTCAGTAACTCTGCAGCTGCTCTCCTTGTTTAATACAGTTTTTATTGAGGTGTCATTGATGTACAATATTATATAAGTTACAGTTGTACAACACAGTGATTCACAACACTCTCCTTGTTTAAAGTTGATTACCAAGGGCTAAAAACCGCCCTACCTGGAAGGAAGCAGAAGAACGACAAAGAAACTGCAATTACCAATGGCCATCAAGGGCAAAATGAAAGAACTCGCACCACCCGTGGGAACGCACAGCTACTTCAGACAGCGCTGGCAGTGCGTAAGAAAGCTGAAGTATGGATACCCTGCAACCCAGCAATCCATTTCTAGATATAATACATATACCAATAGCAATGTGTTTCAAATTGCAGGTCAGGCCAATTTAAATTAATTTATTGGGTCCTAACCAGCATTAAAAAAAAAAAAAGAATAAGAATAGAAAACACCAGCATACTGTTTCATTAAGTATGTGTATAAATCACCGGGGGAGACTTTTTTAAAGTTCGTTAAGTACCTGCCCTAGAGATTCCTTAAGATAGGTGTCAACCTGGCTAGGTCATAGCACCCAGTCATTTAATCAAACACTAATCTAGGTGTTGCCGTGAAGGTATTTAGTAGTTGTGGTTAACATCTACATCAGCTGACTTTAAGTAAAGAAGCTAACCCTCCATCTTGTGGGTGGGTTGCATCCACTCAATTAAAAGGCCTTAAGAGGAAAACTTGAGATTTCCCAGAAGAAACTGTGCCTCAAGACTGAAGCCCCAGCTTCTCCTTGTAGGACCTGACCTACAAATTTCACACTGGCTGGGCACCCAGTCACATAAGCCAACAGCTTAAAATAAATGTCTGCGCACATACCCCTACACACCTGGCTCTGTTTCTCTGGAGAACTCTAAGATGGATGCTCACTGCAGCGCTGTTTATGGTACTGTGATACAGCAAAATCTTCAAAGTCCATCAACAGGAATTAGCTAAATCATAGTATGGATATTCAAAGAAATCAAATACAGAAAATACAACAGTCTAGGGACTTCCCTGGTGGGCCAGTGGCTAAGACTCTGTGCTCCCAATGCAGGGGGCCTGGGTTCGATCCCTGGTCAGGGGATGCCGCAACTAAGAGTTTGAATGCTGCAACTAAAAAATGATCCCGCATGTAGCAATGAAGATTCTGCGTTCTGCAGCTAAGACCTGGCACAGCCAAATAAATAAATATTTGAAAAAAGAAAAAGAAAGAGAGAAAGAGAGAAAGGAAGAAGGAAGGAAGGAAGGAAGGAAAGAAAGAAAGAAAGAGAAAATACAACAGTCTAGCAGTTCTTCAAAAGGTTAAACACAGTTACCATAGCCCAGTAATTCCATTCCTATGTATATAGCCCAGCGAAATGAAAACATATGTCCATATAAAAACTTGTATATAGGGACTTCCCTGGTGGCACAGTGGTTAAGAATCCGCCTGCCAATGCAGGGGACACGGGTTCGAGCCCTGGTCTGGGAAGATCCCAAATGCCATGCAACAACTAAGCCCATGCTCACAACTACTGAGCCCATGTGCCACAACTACTGAAGCCCACGCACCTAGAGCCTGTGCTCCACAACAAGAGAAGCCACCGCAATGAGAAGCCCGCATACCACAACAAAGAGTAGCCCCCACTCACTGCAACTAGAGAAAGCCCGTGGGCAGCCACGAAGACCCAACACGGCCAATAAAAAAATAAACAAATAAATAAATGAAACTTGTATACAAATGTTCATAGTACTACTCATAAGCGCCAAAAGGTGGAAACAATCCAAATGTACATCAACTGAATAAGCAAAATTTAGTATATCCATATAATGAAATATTATATTGCCATAAAAAGGAATGAAGTTATTAATCCATGCTTGGTATGGATAAAACCTGAAATCATCATGTTAAGTGAAAGCAGCCCTGTCACACACACAAAAAAGACGTATTATACAATTCCATTTATATGAAATGTCCAGAATAGGCAATTCTATAGACACAGAAAGTAAATTAGTGGTCGCTAGAGGGTGTGGGGTGTTTGGGCAAAATGGAGAGTGACTGTTAATGGGTAGAGAATTTCTTTATGGGATGATAAGAATGGTCTAAAATTGATTGTAGTGACAGCTGCACAACTCTGTGAATATACTGAAAACAACTGAATCGTACATTTTAAAGAAGTGAATTGTACATTTTGTGAATTATATCTCAGTAAAGCCATTATTAAAAAAGTGAGAACACCTGTTTTGTTTCTAGCATGTGTATTTCTTTATGAGTAAATGAATTAAAAAGCAAAAATATCAAACTGTAGGTAAGAAAAACCACCCAGTAAATTTAAATAGTGGATAAATCCTAGGAAAGAAGTGGGAGCACTGAATTGAGAGGAAAAAATGAAATTTGTGCTTTTTGCTCCACATACTTCCTTATTGTTTGGATTTTCTTCATAAGAATGCATTCAAATACTACTTACACGATTAAATTCTCTTTTAAAGATAAACAGTAAGGGAATTTATTTAAAACTTGTGAAGAATTATTTCATGATTATAATTTTATATCTCTTATGCTCATTTCCTAAAAAAGTGGAAAACCTGAACAGATTACTTACAAAGAGTAAACTGAATATATCTTCAGAATTAAAGAACTCTGAGCTCTTACAATGACATCCACTATAACGGAAATAAAGGAAAGCAAAAATCACACTCAGTTTCAGTAAACTTGATCTCACTCTTACAATTTGATAGTATTGGGTTAGACAAAAAGTTTGTTCTGTGTTTTCCGTAAGATGGCTCTAGTAGCGCTTACTTGTCTTTAACTTCATTCGAAACAATTTTGTAGACTGTATTGTGACAGCTGTCATATCAGCGTGCATCTAAAAAGAAAAATCAAAATCGGTGAATTTTTGTGTAGCCATTTTAATACTGAAGATGGAAGAAGAAAACGTTTTTGGCATATCATGTTTTATTATTTCAAGGAAGGTAAAAACACAACTGAAATGCAAAAAAAGATTTGTGCAGTGTATGGAGAAGGTGCTGTGACTGATCAAACGTGTGAGAAGTGGTGTGCGAAGTTTCGTGCTGGAGATTTCTCCCTAGATGATGCTCCATGGTCGGGTAGACCAGTTGAAGTTGACAGCGATCAAATCAAGACATTAACTGAGAACAACCAACGTTATACCACGCGGGAGATGGCCGCCATACTCAAAATATCCAAATCAAGCACTGAAAATCATTTGCACCAGCTTGGTTATGTTCATCACTTTGATGTTTGGGTTCCACATAAGTTAAGCGAAAAAAACCTCCTTGAGCATATTTTCTGCATGCGATTCTCTACTTAAATGTAATGAAAACGTTCCATTTTTAAAACAAATTGTGACGGGCAATGAAAAGTGGATACTGTACAACAATGTGTAATGGAAGAGATCGTGGGTCAAACGAAATGAACCACCACCAACCACAGCAAAGGCCGGTCTTCACCCAAAGAAGGTGATGTTCTGTATATCACCTTCTTTGGGTGAAGACCGGCCTTTGCTGTGGTTGGTGGTGGTTTGGAAGGGAGTCCTCTACTATGAGCTCCTTCCGGAAAACCAAATGATTAATTCCAACAAGTACTGCTCCCAATTAGACCAACTGAAAGCAGCATTCGATGAAAATCGTCCAGAAATAGTCAACAGAGAACGCATAATCTTCCATCAGGATACCGTAAGACTGCATGTTTCTTTGATGACCAGGCAAAAACTGTTACAGCTTGGCTGGGAAGTTCTGATTCAGCTGCCGTATTCACCAGACATTGCACCTTTGGATTTCCATTTATTTCGGTTTTTACAAAATTCTCTTAATGGAAAAAATTTTAATTCCCTGGAAGACCGTAAAAGCCACCTGGAACAGTTCTTTGCTCAAACAGATAAAAAGTTTTGGGAAGATGGAATTACGAAGTTGTCTCAAAAACGGCAGAAGGTAGTGGAACAAAACGGTGAATACACTGTTCAATAAAGTTCTTGGTGAAAATAAAAAATGTGTCTTTTATTTTTACTTAAAAACCAAAGGAATTTTTTGGCTAACCCAATATAATTACAGTGAGGCACATCACCACAGATCTAGTGCCTAAAAACACTTGGGCAACAAACAAGCAACTTAAAAAATCCATAACTGGGCCTTCCCTGGCGGCGCAGTGGTTAAGAATCCACCTGGCAATGCAGGGGACACGGGTTCAAGCCCTGGTCCGGGAAGATCCCACATGCTGCGGAGCAACTAAGCCCGTGCGCCACAACTACTGAGCCTGTGCTCTGGAGCCCGCGAGCCACAACTACTGAGCTCACGTGCCACAACTACTGAAGCCCACACACCTAGAGCCTGTGCTCTGCAACAAGAGAAGCCACCGCGATAAGCCTGCGCACCGCAACGAAGAGTAGCCCCCACTCGCCGCAACTACAGAAAGCCCACGTGCAGTAATGAAGACCCAACACAGCCAAAAATAAATTAATTAATTAATTTAAAAAAAAAAAAACAATGGGGAAAAGATCGCCTCTTCAATAAACGGTGTTGGGGACTTCCCTGGTGGTGCAGTGGTTAAGAATCTGCCTGCCAATGCAGGGGACACGGGTTCGAGCCCTGGTCCAGGAAGATCCCACATGCTGTGGAGCAACCAAGCCCGTGCAACACAACTACTGAGCCTGTGCTCTAGAGCCTGCAAGCCACAACTATTGAGCCCATGCACCACAACTACTGAAGCCCGCGCGCACCTGGAGCCCGTGCTCCGCAACAAGATAAGCCACCACAATGTGAAGCCCATGCACCGCAATGAAGACCCAACACACCCATAAATAAATAAGTTAAAAAAAATAAATGGTGTTGGAAATATTGGACAGCTGTATGCAAAAGGATCAAACTGGACTACTCTCTCAAACCATGCACAAAAACAAATTCAAAATGGATTAAAGACTTAAATGTAAGACCTGAAACCATAAAAATCCTAGAAGAAAACACAGGCAGTAAGCTCTCTGACATCAGTTGACCTTAGTAATTTTTTTAATATGTCGCCTCAGGCAACGGAAACAGAAACAAAAATAAATGGGACTACACTCAACTAAAAAGCTTTTGCACAGCGAAGGAAACCATCAACACCTTTTTTAAAAGGCCACCTGCTGAATGGGAGAATATATTTGCAAATGATCTATCTGATGAGGAATTAATATCCAAAATATACAAAGAACTCATACAACTCAACATCCAAAAAACAGTGGACTTCCCTGGTGGCACAGTGGTTAAGACTCTGCACTCCCAATGCCTGGAGCCCGGGTTCAATCCCTGGTCAGGGAACTAGATCCCATATGCATGCCACAACTAAGAGTTCACATGCCACAACTAAGGAGCCAGCAAGCCACAACTAAGGAGTCCACATGCTGCAACTAAGACTCAGCGGAACCAAATAAAAATCAATCAATAAAAATAAAGACCTTTTTTAAAAAATCCAGAAAACAAACAACCCAATCAACAGGTGGGCAGAGGATCTGAATAGACACTTTTCTAAAGAAAACATACAGATGGCCAACAGGCACATGAAAAGATGATCAACATCACTAATCATCAGGGAAATGTAAATCAAAATCACAATGAGATATCACCTCACACTTATCAGAATTGCTATTTATCAAAAAGACAACAAATAAAAACTGCTGGTGAGAATGTGGAGAAAAGGGAACACTCATGCACTGTTGCTGGGAATGTAAATTGGTGCAGCTGCTATGGAACAGTATGGAAATTCCTCAAAAACTTAAAAATAGAACTACCATATGATCCAGCAACTCCACTTCTGGGTATTTATCCAAAGAAAATAAACACACTAATCAGAAAAGATATATGCACCTCTATGTTCACTGCAGCATTATTTACAATAGCCAAGATATGGAAGTACCTAAGTGCCCATGAATAGATGAAAGCATAAAGAAGATGTGCTGTATATACACAATGCAGTACTATTCAGTCATAAAAAAGAATTAAATCTTGCCAGTTGCAACAACATGGATGGACCTAGGGGATATTATGCTAAATTAAATAAGTCAGACAGAGAAGGACAAATACTGTATGATTTCACTTATACGTGGAGTCTAAAAAACAAAACAAATGAACAAACAGAACAAAACAGAAGAGAGTTATAGATTCAGAGAACGAACAGGCAGTTCCAAGAGGTGGGGTGAGGAGGAAAGAAACAGATGATGGAGAATAAGGTACAAACTTCCAGTTGCAAAGTGAGTCAGTCACGGGTATGAAATGTACAGTGTGGGGAACACAGTCAGTAATTATGTAATATCTTTGTATGGTGCCACACTGTAATTACTAGACTTACGGTGATCGTTTTGAAATGTATAGAAATATTGAGTCACGATGCTGTGTAACAGGAACTAATATAGTATTGTAGGTCAATTATTCAAAAACAAACTTACAGAAAAAGAGATCAGGTTTGGGGTTATGGGGTTGGGGGGAGGGAGGGACTGGATGCAGGCAGTCAAAAGGTAAAAACTTCCACGTGTAAGACAAGTAAGTACCAGGGACTAAGCATGATCCAGATAATGCGCGCTGCAGCACGGTGTAAGTGAAAGCTGCTCAGAGAGGAAAGCCTAGTTCTCATCACAAGGAAAAAGGTTTTTCTATTTCTTTAATTTTGTATCTATATGAGATAATCGATGCTCACTAAACTTATTGTGTAAGTCAAATCATTATGCAGTACACCTTAAGCTTATACTGTTATGCATGTCAATCATATCTCAATAACACTGGAAGAAACCAAACAAAAAGCAACCAAAAAACCTCAAGAATAGGACAAGATAAAGTAAAATGACATCACAATTATAATTTTATATGTACCTAAATAAAGAAGTCTCAAAATAAAAACTGATGGAAGAATGGAAATATGACAAATACATCATCATACTGGGAGAGTAAAACATTTCTGTTGACAGTCCAAACAAAAAAGATATATAAGATCTAAAAACAGGGCTTCCCAGGTGGCGCAGTGGTTGAGAGTCCGCCTGCCGATGCAGGGGACACGGGTTCGTGCCCCGGTCCGGGAAGATCCCACATGCCGTGGAGCGGCTGGGCCTGTGAGCCATGGCCGCTGAGCCTGCGTGTCCGGAGCCTGTGCTCCGCAACGGGAGAGGCCACAACAGTGAGAGGCCCGCGTACCGCCAAAAAAAAAAAAAAAAAAATCTAAAAACAATGAGCAAGTTTTATTTATTGGACATACTTTGAAGGATACATCTAATAATTAGGGTATAAACATTCTTCATAAGCAAATTCACAAAATATTTACAAAAATGACCATGTATGTACAAGGCTATAAAGCAACTCTAAGCACATTTCAAAGAATAGGTAACATACAGATTACACTTTCTAACCACAATCCAATTAAAAGCCAATAATTTAAAAATAAACCAAAAATCTTCATACATTCAAAAATGATAAAATACTCTTCAATAACCCTGGGTCAAAGATGAAATCTTGACAAAAAATAAATAAAATTGGGCTTCCCTGGTGGCGCAGTGGTTGACAGTCCGCCTGCCGATGATGCAGGGGACACGGGTTTGTGCCCCGGTCTGGGAAGATCCCACATGCTGCGGAGCAGCTGGCCCCATGAGCCATGGCCGCTAAGCCTGCGCGTCCGGAGCCTGTGCTCCACAATGGGAGAGGCCACAATAGTGAGAGGCCCGCGTACCGTAAATAAATAAATAAATAAATAAGTAAATAAAATTACTTAAAATTCAACAGTAAGAGTACGAACTTATGCAAAACAATGAAAGAGGTAGTTTACAAAGAAATGTGTACCTGTAAATGCATAAAATCAGAGAGGCTAAAAATTATTTCGCTAAGCATACAACTTAAGAACATGGAAGGAACAGCAGAATAAATCCAAGGAAAGCAGAAGGCAGGCAATGAACAGCAGAAATGAATGAAACAGGAAACAAAGATATAAAAAGGGGATTAACAAAGCCAAAAAAAACCCCCAAGAGACTAATCTCTGCAGAATCTGATAAAGAAAAATAAGAGAAGGTATAAATAATTTTAGGAATCAAAAAAGTGGACACAGGACTTCCCTGGCAGTCCAGTGGTTAGGACTCGGTGCCCTCACTGCCGAGGGCCCAGGTTCAATCCCTACCTGGGGAACTAAGATCCTGCAAGCCACACGGCATGGCCAAAAAAAAAAAGAAAGAAAATGGCAGTAATGGCATAATAAGCTACCTTATCAATCAAATGCTACCTACCAATCAATCAAATGCTACCTCCTTGCTCAAGTTCCTGACAAGAAAACTGAAGTTAAAAAATTATAATCCTGGGACTTCCCTGGCAGTCCAGTGTTTAAGAGTCCGTGCTTCCACGGCAAGGGATGTGGGTTCATCCCCAGTCGGAGAACTAAGATCCCGAATGCCACGTGGTGTGGGGGAAAAAAAAAAGACTCCCCCAAAACGATCGGGGAGTTCAGGGTTTAAAAAAAATTATAATCCTGTACAGAGTGCTATAGGGTCATTATATCCACACTAATATCTCCATATTATCAAACCACCTTAATCTCAAATTAGCTCTCATAAATAAGATGGCTGCTTTGTTTGCTTTAAAAGTTAAATTCGGGGGCTTCCCTGGTGGTGCAGTGGTTGAGAGTCCGCCTGCCGATGCAGGGGACACGGGTTCGTGCCCCGGTCCGGGAGGATCCCACATGCCGCGGAGCGGCTGGGCCAGTGAGCCATGGCCGCCGAGCCTGCGCGTCCGGAGCCTGTGCTCCGCAACGGGAGAGGCCACAGCAGTGAGAGGCCCAAAAAAGTCACATGGAATCCAAATACACGGTAGGATAGATTACTCATCAGTGGAAGGAAGAAAGTAACAAAGGAATAAAGCTTTAAATATTGGTAGTTCTTATTTCTAAATGTACTAATTTGCCATCCATACTTTCACTATATCCTGAGAAGCTAAGCATCCACAAATGTAACCTTATGTTAAATTTAGGTTAGGGACCAAAAATAATTTTGTGAGTCCAAAATTTTTGGCTTCTGATTTGGGGCATTCAGAAAGAAATGTAATCAACCTGAAAAGCAACAGTATAATATCATCACTGTCGTTATAACTGACATGTATGCTTACTATGTACCAGGCACTGTGCATTTACTTGCATTACTTGCATTACTTGCACTTACTTGCATTAGCTCGTTTAATCTTCCTAACAACCTTCTGAGGTAGGTACTATCACTATTCCCATGTTACAGATGAGAAAATTAAGGCATAGAAAGATGAAGTAACTTGCCCAAGATCACACCTGTGACCAGTGGAGCTGAGAGTCAAACCTGAGCAAGAGATTCCAGGGCCATGATGTGAGCCCTTATGGACACTGCCCAGAGTTTAGAGACACCATAAATTATCAGAAGTATAAAGACAGATCAAAAGCTAGAGTAAAAAGTACATTTTTCCGCAAGTTCCCTGCTGGCCTAGTGGTTAGGATTCTAGGCTTTCACTGCTGTGGCCCGGGTTCAATCCCTGGTTGCGGAACTGAGATACCACAAGCCAAAAAAAAAAAAGGAACATTTTTCCTCCTCATAAAATTCTCCCATTAAGTATTTTAACGCTTAAGTTAAAGGCTTGAGAATTCTCAAATGACAACGGTTTGTCCTATATACAGCAAAGAAGTCAGAAACAATTTTGGTATTTAAATACTTGTATCTTTCTCCCATTGAAGTATATACTTCTTTGTCTGGCTCTCTCTCCCCTAGGCTCTTCCTTTTTAAATGCTACAAGTTTAAACTGGAATAAATAAATATATAATTTTCACTCAGCTCTCTGGAATTAAAATCTACAATAAGCATAGGAACGTAATAAACTGCTTAAAAACTCAAACTTTGCACAAGTTCTCCTAAATTTGATGAGAAACCTGACAAACCTTCTTCAGCCAGGTGATGAAAGTCAGCTTCAACAAGTATTAGTCATGTAGACAGTGTGTGCCCTTGATGAGTCGCCAACCCCCAGCCAGATCCCTGCACACCCATCCCCTCTACCAGTTCCCCACTGAACCGCCTCAACTTTTCTCAAATCAATCACTCCCTCTCCAACCCCACTGCCACTGCCATAAGTTCAGGCCTTCATCTTTTCTCGTCTTGTCTTGTCTTGTCTTGTCTTGTCTTAAGGGATCCAGCTAACGAAGACCCAACACACAGACCTATCCGCAAATTCAGTCTCTCCAGTCTCTGGCTAGATCAATCTTTCTACATCAAATCAGAGCAAATCACTCCAGTGTTTAAAATCCTTCCATAGTGATGGACCACAACTCTCCAATCCTTAAGTGTGGACTGCACATAGTGCCTTCCTTCAAAAGAGGACAGTATGGAAGGGGTGGGGAGGGTGACAAACTTCACAGTGGAGAACCCTGGCAAGCACTACCTCAGCCAGGGACAAAGTCAACAGCAACAGCAACTAGGTCGTGTTCACAGTATGTGCCCTCTATGATGTGAGGTGATGAGAATGGCCTTTTACCTCTGGGTCTTCCTCCCAAAATCATTAGAAAAACATCAGAGCAATCCCAACCAAGGAACATTTTACCAAAATCCTGACTAGTACTCCTCAAAACTGCCAGTCACCAAAAACAAGAAAGTCTTAAGAAACCGTCACAAATGAACTTATTTACAAAACAGAAACAGACTTAGAGATGTCAAAAACAAACCTATGATTACCAAAGGGGAAACATGGCAGCGGGGGGGGGGGGGGTGTAGGAATAAATCAGGAGCTTGGGATTAACACACACACACTACTATATATAAGATAGATAACCAACCAGGACCTACTGTATAATAGCACAGGGAACTCTACTCAAGAACTACTCAACATTCTGTGATAACCTATATGAGAAAAGAATCTGAAAAAAAATGAGTATCTGTAAATGTATAACAATCACTGTGCTGTACACCTGAAACTAACACAACATTGGAAATCAACTATACTCCAATAAAATTTAAAAAAGAAAAAGAGGGACTTCCCTGGTGGTGCAGTGGATAAGGCTACGCGTTCCCAATGCAGGGGGCCCGGGTTCGATCCCTGGTCAGGGAACTAGATCCCACATGCATTCCGCAACTAAGACCTGGCACAAACAGATAAATAAATAAATAAAATTGGGCTTCCCTGGTGGCGAAGTGGTTGAGAGCCCGTCTGCCGATGCAGGGGACACGGGTTCATGCCCCGGTCTGGGAAGATTCCACATGCCGTGGAGCGGCTGGGCCCGTGACCCATGGCCGCTGAGCCTGCGCGTCTACGGGAGAGGCCACAACAGTGAGAGGCCCGCGTACCACAAAAAAAAAAAAAAAAGAAAAAGAAACCATCACAGCCAAGGGGAGTCTAAGGAGACATGGCAACTAGATGTAATGTGGTATCTTGGATGGGATCTTGGAACAGAAAAAGTAAAATTAAGGAAGTAAAAACAAGGAAATCTGAATAAATGATAGACTTCAGGTAATAATAATGAATCAATACTGGTTCATTCATTGTAACAAATGTACCATACTAATGTAAGACAGTAACAGTGGAAATGGGGTGTTGGGTATGTGGGAACTCTCTGTACTATCTTTGTAACTTCTGTAAATCTGAAACTATTCTAAAGTAAAAACTTTACTTTGAAAAAAAAATCCTTCCACAGCTTCCCCATTGTCTTTAGGCTAAAACCCATGGCATTCCAAGGCCTTGCACAATCTGGCCAGCCTATCTTTCTAATCCCATGTCCCATTCTCACGATTCATCATCGCCCACGTGGTAACTGCATTACTGTGCCTTTCTACTTTCCCACGTCTTTCCTCTTACCACTTCCTTCTCACTGCCATGTCCCTCCCTATCTTTTCCCACCAGCTAACTGCTACTAATTCTGTAAGACAGCCCCAGGGTCACCATCTTCGGGAAGTTTGCTCTAACTCTCCCAGGCCGGTTAGCGGTCCACCCCCTCACCACTCCCATTAACTTTGGGGACAGCCTCTATCACAGCTTAGACTCTTATTAATGGTTTGCATAAAGATGCATGCTGCTGTAGACTTTGTACGTAAAACTCAATTATTACTGGTAGTAATTATTACTAGTGGTTTTGGGCTCAGTAAGATCTAATTATTACCTATTACTATGTGCCAGAAACAGGGCTAAAGTACTTTACGTGTCTGTGTCATATAATGCACAAAACAACCCTATGAGATAAGAATTGTTTTACCGTATGTTTGAATCTTTTCATACGAGGGCCCTTATCTGGGCTCCCATCTGAGACTGAATCCCCACTCAGCCACTGCGCTGCTGGGTGATGAACTCAGCTTCACGGAGCCGCGTGGAAAACGGAGAGGATGTGCATACTAGAGCCTGGGCTTCTCTGAGGATTTGGAAGGGCACATGTTAAGTACCTGGTGCACACTTAATAATAATAAATAATAGCACTTATTCTCTTCGGTGACCTCTGTGTCTTCACTGTCTGGCACATGACTGGTGCTTCATAAAAGCTGAATAAATTAGTATGCATAAAGTAACAAGTTAGGTGGCCAACTAATGGAAAGTTTTAGAAGGGAGTGGTACGTTGACCTCTGGCCTCTAGAGCGCAGGCCTCCCCTCCCTCTCCTGTACCTCTCCTCAGAACAGAGGGGACGAGAGTATAGCCCGACAGGAAGGTCATTTCAAAACATACAATGATGTACAATGTTCCAAGCTGATGAGCTGGGTGAATACTTTCCTCAGAACTGGTTGCATCCTGTCCAGTAACCTGAGTCCAGCCAATCCTGATCTCTGTCCCTCTCCTGATTCCTCAAGGAATTTAGGTTCTTATCAATGCTACTGAAGTAAACTCTACACTAGAAACTCCACTTGTGTACTTGGTTCCTTTCTGATTAAAAACATCATGTTTTCTCTCATTCTCTCTGACCTACATGTGTCTTGAACTCAGAATCAGTCTCTAGAGGAAACAGACTTTCCTTCCATGCTTCAACCTAACAAACACATTATTTAACACCAATGTCACAATATATATAATCCTTAATCTGAAACAGAGAGGGACAAAACACTTCAAACACCAATTAATTTCACAGTGAAAAGTTTTGTGCTCTGGGTCCCCCTATTTCTCTTAAACTCAATGTCACAAAGGCACACTCATTAGAATGGGCAGGACTACTGCTGTTGTACCACTAAGCACTCCAAGAAGGAAAAAAACCCTCTAACCACAGTCTGACTAATGGTGACACACCACCATCATGAGAAATACACAGGGACGGTTTATCCTACAACACGATGTTCCCAGCATCATCCCCACTTCTCCACGGCCCAAGGAAAACTTCAATCACTGAACCACTAGCTGAGCACACATCTTTAACATTATACCCATGTTTTTGTTTTTTTTTCCAATAACATGGATGAATCTATTTATTTATTTATAAATATTTATTTATTGCCCGCCCACAGCAATAAAGACCCAATGCAGCCAAAAATAAACAAATAAGTAACTTTATAAAATAAAAAAAAGAAGTTTTTTAAAAAGTACATTTAATGACATGGGGAAACAATACATCAAGTAAAACAGAGCAGACTACAAGAAGCACTGCATGTTACTGAATCATCCAATACAAAACAATGCATGTCCAATTAAGATTATGTTTCCATAAACATTACTACATGTATACTAAAACCCTGATACAGCTGATTATCTTCTTCTGCCTTACCTGCCTCTCCTGTGCTTACTTCTAAAAAGAGCACCCTCTGTCCTTGGAGGTGCTCTCTCCCCAGTGCTTTTCCCACAGCTTAACACTTAGTAAATGATTAAATCGTTTACTAAATTTTTCTTAATGAGAAATTATTTCCTTCCATCTGATGTCTTATGAGGTTAGGGGATGCTGAGAGTATAAAGCCACTGACGTAGTTTAATGAAAGAAAAAGGAATGAATATCCAGTCTTTTGGTGGAATTGAAAAACAGCACTATGGATCAAATTTTTAAAAACCTTTAAAATTATTACCAACTATTCCATAACTAATCCAGATTTGTGAGGACTTCATTAGATTCCTGCCTCCGCAATCTCTCTTTACAGTGCTTTATCCCTTTGAAAAAAATATGGACATTCCTGGTCCCACAGAGAGTCTAAAAAAAAAAGCACTGCTAGAAATATAACATATATAAAGTAGACATAATTTCTATGACTATAATGTCATTAATCTAATTGGACCCAAGAGCAGGGCAAAAGCACTTTGCACCCAAAAGGTTAAACGTCTACACTTAAAACAAGCTAGGTTCCAGAATGCATGAAACCAAATTAAAAATAAGACTTTTCACTGTGGTTTTATTTTTTTTTAAATTTATTATTATTATTTTTTTATTGTTGGCTGCGTTGGGTCTTTGTTGCTGCGCACGAGCTTACTCTAGTTGCAGTGAGAGGGGGCTACTCTCCGTTGCATTATGCGGGCTTCTCATTATGCGGGCTTCTCATTGCGGTGGCTTCTCTTGTTGCAGAGCACGGACTCTAGGCAAGCAGGCTTCAGTAGTTGTGGCTCGCGGGCTTAGTTGCTCCATGGCATGTGGGATCTTCCCAGACCAGGGCTCAAACCCGTGTCTCCTGCATTGGCAGGCAGATTCTTAATCACTGTGCCACCAGGGACGTCCTTCACTGTGGTTTTAAATAGAAATTAGGGAATTCCTCTCTTTTTGATATACAATGATATGCAAACAACTTAATAACAAACTTTTGGGGGGTACCATCTCATTCCTGTAAGCAATGATCTTACATTGGACATATAGTCTGAGCTACAACTATTACTATTCTAATTCAAATAGTAACATATATATACAAAAATTAACTACATCGTATCCCAGAAGAGTTTAGCAATACCACAATATACAATTTTACTGGTTGTTTTCTTTTAAAAACAAATCTAAGCCATACGGGTCACACCATATTAAGGAAACCTCTATCCTTAATATTATAGTTGAAACTGAAAACTGTCATACAATCTTCATTAGCATACTAATCTGGTAATATCACACACTTTAACAATGTTGGAAAACCAGATGCCCTCAATTTCTTAACTCTAGTCATAGAAAAGGCGCATCTTAATTTAGAACAGATTGAAAAGTTAATTTTACTATACAAGATATGAAAAGAAACTTATTTTTGCCCAAAAAAGTAATCTATGCAAAAGTATCTGTTCAGATTTTCATATTTGTTAGGGAAATCACAAATCACAACAAATATCACTTACACTGTATATCAAATTCATAGAACTATTTTACTAAAAAGCAGCAAAATGTTAACGTTCACCAGAACACATGAACCACACAAACTCTGGTTCACATCCACAGAGAAACCACTAAGATGAACTGGTTAAACAGATGGGCTCAAACCTCAAATTACCATAGGTTAGAATTCCACGTCTGCCACCTACAAAGTTAAGACACTGGAAAAATTCCTTAGAAGGAAGCCTTTATTTTCTCAACTGAAAAATTGATTATTCTTACTATGAAAGCCAGTGTTTGGAGCAAGACAAGCAAAAAGAACCACCTGAAAATAACTGAACATAACTGCCTTCGCGCTTCTCAGCTATAGCTCTCTTCTCCAACATTCCAGACCACTGGTCTAGGCCCTCAGTGGCTTTTCCAGGTCCCAGTAACATCCTTACCAAACTTTCTGCCTCTTCCCCTTGCCTCCAAATCCAAATCTGCTCCATAAACAGCAGCAAGAAATATCTGTCCTGTATGGTCTATGTAATACTACTTCACATCACCTTGCAAGAATTTCTCCAAAATTCACGCCAGCTCAGAAACTGACTCATAATATTACAGCTACAAAGAGCTTCAGAGTCTGCCTAATTTACAAGTGAGGAAACCATACTCTAGACATGAAATGTCTTGCCCAAGGTGATACAGTGCCAAGGCTAATAAGTCTTTAATGCAGGCTCCCACCAGTTTCAGCCCACGGCTCTCAATCAAACTTGATCGCATCCCGTCCAGACTTTCGTGCTTAAGAAACGAGCGTGGTTCCTTGTGTCCTGGTATTCTGTGGCACTTCACAGGAATTTCTGGTAAAACAAGGTAATTTTTGTTGTTGTTTTTGTTAATATTATGTTCCCTGTCACCAGAATAGCCAAAATAAAAATAGAAGACTTACGGACTGTGATGATTCTGGTACCTAGCTGCCTGCTTATAAATGCTGATGAGAAGAAGATACGTTTGTTTTGATAGTAGAGATCTCATAACTTTCTATCAACAAAACAAACAACTTGTTTATATGCAAATAGCTAAGTTCAATAATTTATCCAAATATTTATGAAGATCCTATGTAAAGCACTTCTTTTAAAAGTCAAATTAAAAACCCAAAAAGCCAACAGAAAAATGGGCAAAGAAGCTATTTCCTAGAAAAAGTGGCTTCCCTGCAGAATTTCAAATAATTTATGGAAATACTCCCTTTCTCCAGGAGGTGGAGCTTGATTCCCCACCACTCGCATGTGGGCTGGACTTAGTAACTTGATTCCAAAGAATAGAGCAGGAAAGAGGGTGGGAGTAACTTCACAGGAGAGATACCTGGTTAACATTACCTTGGCCAGGCAATCAAGGTTAACTTTGCATGTTTCATCGCATGATTCTAGCATGTACACCACCACCCCCCTCTCCAATACGATGAGATGTGAAGGGCACTTTGCCTCTGCAGATCCTTCCCCAAACCCATAACCCCAGCCTAATTGTAGAAAAAGGTCAGGTAAATTCAGGGATATTCTATAAAACTCCTCAAAACTCTCAAGATAGTGAATAACAAGGAAAGACTGACAAACTGTCACAGACCAGAGGAGACTGGGGAGGCAGGACAATTCAATGCAGTGTGGAGACCTGGACTAGATGCTGGAACAGAAAAAGCACATTAATGGGAAAACTCGTGAAATCTGAATAAAGGATACAGCTTAGTTAACAGTAATGTACCAGTGTTGGCTTCTTAGTTTTGATACTGTGATATAATGTATGATTAATGTAAGAGGTTAACATTAAGGAAAACTGGGTGAGGGATCTGATAATCTATAGTGTACAGGAAGGGGAGAAGGATTGGTAGCCACTCTGTTTCTGAGAAAGTAACACCCTAAAAACTCCCAGAATTAGTGCAATAAACATAAGAAAACGTCAAAACTACAGTTTGCAGCTCATTTTTAAAAAGATCACTCATCAGAAAGAAAAACCTTGCATTTGTTTCAGAGAAGCAATGCAATGACAAACTGCCTAGTTAAAATTTTATCCTTGGGACTTCCCTGGTGGTCCAGTGGTTAAGACTCTGCGCTCCCAATGCAGGGGGCCCGGGTTCGATCCCTGGTCAGGGAACTAGATCCCGTATCCTGCAGCTAAAGATCCCATGTGCTGGGCTTCCCTGGTGGCGCAGTGGTTAAGAATCCGCCTGCCAATGCAGGGGACACAGGTTTAATCCCTGGTCCGGGAAGATCCCACATGCTGAGGAGCAACTAAGCCCGTGTGCCACAACTACTGAGCCTGTGCTCTAGAGCCCGTGAATCACAACTACTGAAACCCACGCACCAAGAGCCCGTGCTCCGCAACAAGAGAAGCCACCGCAATGAGAAGCCCGCGCACTGCAACAAAGACCCAAGGCAGCCAAAAATAAAATAAATTTATATTAAAAGAAAAAGATCCTGTGTGCCGCAACAAAGATCCCGCGCAGCCAAATACATAAATTAATAAATAAATGTTTTTTAAAAAAATTTATCCTTAATAACAGATCTTATGGGCAAACATGTAATGTTTAAAATCCACTAGATAAATAAATCAAATTTTCTAATATCAAAAAGGATGCGTAAGATTGAAAGTTTTGTTTTATACTCCAGATAGCTTTTCCAGGGTGATGACAGACATTTTAATTATATACCAATTATGAAAATTCTTTTCATCTTCAGAAGCCATTAACTAACTAATCCTCACAACACCTCTGTGTTATACAATCTTATCCTGAAGCAAAGACAACCTAACCTCCCTAGAAAGTTTAATATAAATTAGCTCCAAGTGGAAGTAAACCAGTCCTAGATTAGGATTAAAATACTTGGGTTTTTTAATGCACCTAACAAAAAGCCACTACGTCTGTATGCCTTAACCACGAGGACATGAAGTCACCTAAGAGGACTCGCTGTAAGAACAGCACAGGTGAGAAACCCTAAGTCCAGACCCAGGGCACACATCAGTATCCACCACGGCGATGAGCAACATTCTGCAAAGATAAGTTCAAAAAGCTTTCTTACAAGTTTCTACCCTGTATGTCTGGGTTTACATAGTCAACCTAACAAAACTACATTAGGGAAAAAACCAAGTCTAGACTTGAAGAATTTTTTTTTAATAGCTGAGGCAAAGTGAATTAAAAGAAAGAAAATAATGTATTTCTACTCAAATGAATGGGTTCACCAAGAAATATTACAACTCACACAAGCTTAATCTTAATTTTGGAATCCACTGCATTGTCTGGTTCACAAATTTTTTTTGTCTTATTTTTTGTTTTATACACACCAAGTGGGAGGGAGAGAAGGGACAAGATAAAAGGAAATATTTATCGACCGACTATTATGTGCCAGACACTTTCACAAACATTAGCTTGTAATCATCTCTAAAACAGATACCAAAGCCAGTTCTTAAAAACTGAAAGACCATAAAAACATAGGAAAATGTCATGATAAAGTAAAAAAAGCAAATTACGAGACGTGCCATAGGAAAGGTCCTGAGAAGATGGAATGCCAAAGCTTCACGAAAGGAAAAAAGAAATGTCTGAAAGTGAGTCATTCAGCTTCCTGCCATTCTAAAGTACGACAGGTCAGATACTCCTTTGGAAGCCAGTGTCATCATACACAGAAGAAACTAGTAAAAATGGTTGTCTCCAGGGAGGGGAAATGGAAGGCTACGAAGGCAGGAGAACTCTCCTTTTTATACTACATACCCTTTTGCATCTTTTAATGTTGTACCACATGCCTATATTACCTATCCAAACACTCAATAAAATTTTACTTAAGAAGAAAAAAAGTTAACTACAGGAAAGAGGTGTGGCCATGACCACCAATTCTAAATCACAGAGATTAGCCTCGATCACCTCCCTCTGCCAGGGAATACCGTGGTTCCAACAAACATCCTTCTCTCCAGGCCTTCCACATCACAGAAAGGGGGTATGTTGTCAGAACCCCACAGCCATTGTAAGGCATCACTCGATGACTAAACGACTAGCTCAAATCAGAACTAAGTCTTGTCTTTACTTACTCCTCAGCTTTACGCAAGTGCCCAACTCAAAATGGAATCCACATTTTACTTGATGGTTATAAACATGTAACAGGAACCTTTTAAGAATTATTAAGGGGGACTTCCCTGGCGGTCCAGTGGTTAAGACTCCTCACTTCAAATGCAGGGGGCGCGCGTTCGATCCCTGGTCAGGGAACTAAGATCCCTGCAAGGGGCAGCCAAAAAAAAAAGAAAAAAGAAAAAATTAAAAATAAAAAAGAATTATTAAGGAATAACACTATAAAATTCAACAGTTGGTATATTCAAATAGACACACACCCTTCCCATTTTATGTGTATAGTTATACATTCTAAGTACATTCATTATTTATCAATAGTAATATTTTTGTCAACTGGAAGAAAATGTTAAAAGTAGATGGTTGTTATGTTTCTAAGCAAAAAAATCTCAGCTGGGAGGCTGGTTCTAGGTTGATAAAAACAGAATACGCTAGAAAGAAATGCAGTTTGGAGAATTTTCACCCAAATTAGGGTCTCAATGAAAGGACACAATAAAATACTTAAATACTAATGTGGGTGGATGGTACAATACTTGAAGGGAAATGTTCAGAGGAAGAAGCAGATAGGCAAGCTTACTATGAGGAAGAAACAAATAATATCACATAAAACACTTGGTTTGAGGACACAAGAATTAGGCAAAGGTCTGAGAAATCTGATCACTGCCAGAAGAAGACAGAGGAGGCAAGAGGGTGCCCACAGGGCACTTGTCAGCATCCTTCTTCCATCCCCGTCAGTCATTCTCTGATGCAGCATTTATGTGGTTTAGTGGAACAGTTCTGGAATGGAACCCAACTCTGCCTAGATTGAAGGAGAGTTGCCTAATATCTCTGAGCCTCAGTTTTCTCTTCTGTAAAAATGGAAGAAGAAATTTCTTCCTCAGAGAGATTAAATAAGACAGCATTTTAAAACAAGCAGCAAAGGTTTTAGCACCTTTGCTAAAGGCTTTATGAGGGACTTAAAATGATCGATCCAGAGATCAGAACTAGATTCAATCATAAAGATGTTTCTAAGAGACTTGGTTACAATGCTCTCACCTAAAGCAGACCTAACAGTTCCTACTTATTCCAGCCAACTCAGCATAAAGATCCTCTAGTATAAATTTCCTTTTATTTAAAAGGCCTACTGATAATCAATTCAGACAACTCTCAGCCACAAGATATCAGAGACATGCAACTATCTAAATAGTTAGGGAATCCATTTATTTTGCAAGTACGCTTACTCATATCAAGCATTTCTACTCCAGTCTCTTAAACTATTTTTAATTCTATAACCCTAATAAATGGCAATACTCAAAACTTACTGTCAAATTATTCTACCCAATCGCAGTCAACAACGTGCAGTGCAACGAGAGTTCTATCCGCTGCTAGCAAATTAGGAGTTAACTTTAAAAATGAGAACAGTCTCATTAAGATATGTTGATTCTACTGTGAGTCCAAGTCTTGCTGCCTATACAGTAGTTATTGGTGAGAAAACAAACTATTCAGTACCCGGCAAGCAATCCAACATTTAGTAACTAAGATTAAGTACTCTAAAGTGAGTCCCATGTTTAAAATATCAGGGAAATCAGTTCCAAACTCAGCTGTAAAGAGCACTCATAATACCAATAAGAAGAAACAGAGTCCAATAACCCCAGGGTTTATTCCTTCATATTCAACAATTGCAGAATGACCAAACTCCTGCAAAAATAGAGAAATTTCAGAAAGTATCTGGGACTGTTTCCCCATCAGTAAAATAAGAGAACTGGACTTGACCTCTAGACTCCACTTAACAGACAAATGAAATGGCAGCATCCTGTCTGCTACACTTTGAAGTCTGACCCCCTCTTCCCATTATCCAAAGAAATCCTGTTTTGTTTTATTTTGCTTTGTTTTACTGATGGGTGTGGTGAGGTTTGTAAAGTTTGTGGGTGTTTTTCACTCACTTCCTCCTGAAGTTTTATTAACGCACTGACTTCACAATAATCTCAGTCATTACCGTTGCTGATCACTACGATTCTTCCAGCTCTCTCCTTGCTTCACTGCCTTCACATACAGCCAGGCTAGAGAACCAATCCATTTTCTTGTAGATCCTGCTCCGAATGCCAGTTTCTCCATCAGTCAGACTTTTTTTTACTGTAGACAGAACTCATTCTACAGTTCTCATTCTTCTTTTTTCTTTTTAATGTTTATTTATTTATTTGGCTGCACCCGGTCTTAGTTGCAGCAGGCGGTCTCCTTAGTTGTGGCACGCGAACTCTTAGTTGCAGCATGTGTGTGGGATCTAGTTCCCAGACTAGGGATCGAACCGGGGCCCCCTGCATTGGGAGCACAGAGACTTATCCACTGCGCCACCAGGGAAGTCCCTACAGTTCCCATTCTAACCCTAACCCCAGACTGGATGGTGGATGTAGACAGAACTCATTCTACGCCAGCAGCTCAGTGGCTCACACAATCTCTAGGAGGGTCAGAAAATCAGCATTAGAGGGCATACAGCCAGTATAACACCAAAACCATCCCACAGAACTGCTTCAGGGGAGATCTTGCTACCACAACTGCTCCACACGACAAGGTCACCAGCAGCGAACACCAGCCCTAGAACCTGCTGCCTAGAGGCTGGTATCCTTCAGCCCTCCTGGCTCCCTCACATCACTTGCTTCCCAATCTCAGTCTTGCCCTGGTTCATGGAGCAGAAGTCACACGCCTATAGCTAACTACAAGGAACGGTGGGAAAGCATAGTAACAGTTTCTATTTTAGGATGAACAGTGTGGGAAATTCCCCCCAAAGACAGTGTTCAAAAGGTGCTGGTGGGACGTCCCTGGTGGTGCAGTGGTTAAGCATCCGCCTGCCAATGCAGGGGACACAGGTTGGATCCCTGGTCCGGGAAGATCCCACATGCTGTGGAGCAACAACTACTGAGCCTGAGCCTAGAGCCCGTGCTCCGCAACAAGAGAAGCCACCACAATGAGGAGCCCGCGCACCGCCACGAAGAGCAGCCCCTGCTCACCGCAACTAGAGAAAGCCCACACGCAGCAACGAAGACCCAACGCAGCCAAAAAGAAAAAAAGTGCTGGTGGCCAAAAAGCATAACATATACCCACAAATGACACCATTCTAGTCGCTTACCTCCCAAGGCCTGGGCCCATTTTTTTCCTCAGCTTATTCCCTAAATTGCTCCCTGGAGTTCAGTGTGATGGCTCCTCCCGCCTCGCTCTGTAGAGTGGAATCATTCTCAACTTTATTAGCTGTTTCCAGTATTTCTAAACAATATACTTAAGCTGCTACTGATCCCCCCATCCCCCGTTTCAATACTGTCTATTCACTACCTTATATAAAAGAAGAGGATTTGGCTTTCTTTCACAACCAACCTCTCCCTTCCTCCAATCATCCTACAATATGCTTAACAGGTGTTGATTAAATCAATATTTTTATTTTTCACAGCTATGTAAATACTATTCATAGCTGAATCATTAATAATTGTCTTTTTTTGTTTGCTCAGTTTTCTGTATACTTTTCATGATCCCTCCCACCCCAACTTCTACTAGAAGTACAAATCTCAACACACGGGTAATTATCAGTTGTCTATTTCTTGAAGCCGTTCCTTTGGAGCCCTGTCTGCACTCACCAGTCTGGACTGTCTGGTTGATGCCTCCATAGCTATTATCCCAAAATTTCTCTTTACCATCACTCTAGAAATTCCTTTCAGCTTACCCCGTTGTGGAATTCCCCATTTCCTGGATCCCATGTCTGAGCGAAGCTTTCAGGGAGATTAAGCAAATGGTTAAATATATTGAGAATAATGAGAGCCAGGACTCTCACTGTCAAAGAAGGGAGTTCAGAAAGAGGAAACGAGGAAGGCCAGAATGCACCTACAGTGCTGGATGCAAAATGGTGGCGTTGGTATGAATTCACGGTTTCTAATACGAATACATGTATAGATCTAGAAATAGATCCTAGAGGTGTGTAGTAAACACATGGATCTACTTCCTAGTTCTGCCCACTGAGAGGCCTAGAAGCAATGATACCCTGGCAGCAATGTGCAGATATACCACCCAGACCTTGGTTTCTACAATACTATTCCCTCTACTAAAAGAAATCAGTGCTCCTTGAAGAAAGAGTTCACTCCAGCATGGCGCAGGGAAAATACAAGATGAACGTGGAATATTTTGATATATCAGCAAGCAAAGAAGTACTTAAAGAATGATGGAAATTTGTCAAAAGGACACAGAAACTCACCTGAAGGGGCTCTCACTGGCCAAATCTGGAATAATTTGAGCATCAAATAAATAATGATAGTTATGAATTTTAACTTTGAATAAAATGGAAAACCATGAGTCCACACTGATTGTAAATAAAGAAATAAATGGCAGAGAAGTAGAAGCCACACACTATTTCCTCACAAAATACTTATTACACATTAATAAGTATAAAAATACTTCTTAAATAATTTTACAGTGGAAAATCCTGGCAGACACCAACTTATATCAAGAGATAAAGGACAAACCTCTATCATGCACCTCCTGCATGATATGCTAAGAAGGGCACAGTACCCTTCTGTGGGATCCCCGCCCAAAACTCAAAACTGGAATCTAATCATGAAAACATCAGACAAACTTGATTTATTGCACATTCTGTAAAGTAACTAGCTGTACTATCCAAAGATATCAAGGTCATGAGAGACAAGGAAAGACCAAGGAACAATTATGGACAGAAGGAAACTAAAGGTACATGACAACAAAATTCAACACATAATCCAGGATTGTATTCCAGACCCTTAAAGAACATTATTGGGACAAATGATGAAATTTAAATGGGTCTGTGGATTAGAGGTATTACAGGATCAATGTTCCAATTTCCTGATTTTGATACGTGGTTATAAAGGAATGCCTTTATTTATAGGAAATACACAATGACATATTGAAAAATAATGGAGGACTTCCCTGGTGGCACAGTGGTTAAGAATCCACCTGCCAATGCAGGGGACAGGAGTTCGATCCCTGGTCTGGAAAGATCCCACATGCCGTGGAGCAAACTAAGCCCGTGCACCACAACTACTGAGCCTGAGCTCTAGAGCCTGAGCACCACAACTACTGTGCCTGCACGCTGCAAATACTGAGCCCACTCGCCACAACTACTGAGCCCGCGTGCTGCAACTACTGAAGACCGCACGCCTAAAGCCCGTGCTCTACAACAAGAGAGGCCACGGCAGTGAGAAGCCCGCGCACTGCAACAAAGAGTAGCCTCCACTTGCCACAGCTAGAGAAAGCCCGCGAGCAGCAACAAAGACCCAACGCAGCCAAAAATAATAATAGTGATGGAGTCAACAACTCGATAATAAAAAAGACAAATAACCCAATTAAAATAAAAAGACATTCGTCCACATAAGCACATGAAAAGATACTCAACATCATCAGCTATCAGGAAAATGCAAATCAAAACCACAATGAGGGAAACTCCCCGGCTATCCAGTGGTTAGGACTCGATGCTTTCACTGCGGTGGCCCAAGTTCCATCCCTGGTCGGGCAACTAAGATCCCGCAAGTTGTGTGGCATGGCCAAATAAGAGAAAGAAAAAGAAAAAACAAAGAAGAACAAAAAACAACACAGTGTGATACCACTTCACACCACTAGAATGGTTATAATTTAAAAGACAGGCAATAACAAGTATAGACAAAAATGTGGAAAAATTGCAACCCTCATTATACTGCCAGGGGGAACGTGAAATGATGCAGCCACTTTGGAATGGAAAACAGCTTGGTGTAGAATCCTAGATTGGAAGCAATACTCCTAGAATCTGAGGGCACTATTCCACTGCCACTGAGATTCCAGAGTCACGCAGATTCTCAATCCATTCTTGTAAGTTGATTTGTTCCCTCTGGAAGATTTTGGGATCCTCTCTATTCTCAACATTCTGAAATCTCATTAACTTATTTTTTTTTAATTCACTGTGCTGGGCACTTGATGGATCTGTTCAACCTAGAGATTTATGACCTTCCGTTCTGGAAAAATTTTAAGTGCTGATTTAATCACTGTACCCTTTCAATTTTCTTTTTTCCCCTCTCTCTAGTAATTCAGATGTTGGCTCTCCTGAATTGATCCATTAAGTGTGATATACTCCTTTATTTTGCTTCTGTATTTATCATTAATTATTAACATAATGTCACAACTGCTTTAATTATCTCTTTCTCTTGGTGTGGCCTCTCTCTCCTCTACACACACACACACACACACACACACACACACACACACACACGATAAATGCAGACGTCATAACGCATCCTTTGGTATGCTTCTCCTAGGAATAAGATGTTCTCCTACATTACCTCAGTACCATTACCACACTTAAAGAAAATTAACACTAATTCATTATCACTTAATATACAGTCCATATTAACATTTCCACACTTCTTCCTCTCACCTCAAACTATTTTTCAATCAATGATCCAATCAAGGCTCAGGCACTGTCCATTCCCTTTTTCATCTGTCTCTGCCTAATACTTCCTGGAAGATTTTTTCAGTTTCCTATTGAAAATTTTCCAAGAGCTCTTTCTTACTCTCTGAATGGTTCCCTATTTTGTATAATCCCTTTTTTTTGGGGGGGTGGTGCTGCACAGTATGCAGGATCTCAGTTCCCCGATCAGGGATCGAACCCGCACCCCCTGCAGTGGAAGTGTGGAGTCCTAACCACTGGACCACCAGGGAAGTCCCTGTATAATCCTATTTTTGCATCATGAATTTAACGTTTTCTTTAGTTCTTTAAGCCTTCTGTTTTTGAAGTTTGAACTTCCCTTCTGCAACTTACATTTTCTTTCTTCATTCAGTTTCTTTTTATCTGTTTGCATGAGACTGTTAGAGCCTTTCTTCACGTTTACAATGATCCTTGCCTGTTCGGTCATAGGAAGTTCTAACTAAAATGTAGGTTTTAATTTCATGTGCACAGATGAGGCTTCTTAGTAGCAAGGCTTGCCTGCAGGGTGATCAGACAGGGATCTAACTATTTCACTAAGACCCATGGTGGACTGTATTTTCTAAAGCTGACCACATTATCTCCTACCTCGCGTGATCTTCTTACGTTGTGACCAACTGTAACTCTTGCCTTCAAGAGGTGAGGTCTATGCTCCCTCCCCCTTGAACTTGGGCAAGTTTGTAACTACAGCAGAAATGACATGAAGTGCCTTCCAAGACTACATCATAGAGATGAAACAGACTGCCTGTTTCTCCTGAGACACATACCTTTGGAAAGTATGTGTCTGTGTAAGCGATCCGAGTGCTTGAAGCAGGGGCACAAACTAGTCCACACGCAGAGATCTCGTGGAGAGGCTGTGAGACTACATCGGAGACAGGCGCCCAGCCACGGCCCCGCCACACACCCAGACTCGCCTGCCTGTGCCCACGACTCTTCCAGCTCCACCGATTGACTGCAGTCACAGAAATTACCTTAGCCAGAATCAGAATCGGCCAGCAAAGCTCCCCCAAATTCATGACCCATAGAAACCAGTCAAGTATTCAGTCATTTAATTGGGGGGGGGGGTAATTTTTTAGGCAGGAAAAGTAAGTGAAACAGATCTTGGCACCTGGAAGTGAGAGGCCACTGCAACCAAAACCTAGAACGTGTGGTAGTGGCTTTGAGACGGGGTGGCAGGTGGAGGCTGGGAGGCCTTGGGGAGACTGCTACTGAAAGCCTGAAGGGCCTCGACCAGGAGGCTATTGGTAAAGGCTTAGTGGAAAGTACGAAAAATATTACTATACATTGGAGAAAAGGGGACCTGTTATGTGGTGGTGTGAAATGCAGCCTGTAGTCACGTGGAATCTTTTATCTGATCAGCTCAGTGACCTATCAAAGGAGATTCCCAGGCGTAACACGTGAAAGCACCACCCCACTGTGCCTGTGATAACATGAGGGGTTGGGATGCTGAGGAAAACCAACTGTTAAAAGTAAGGGGTCAGAACTCGCTGGGTTCAAAAACAAAGCTAATGGGAGTTCCCTGGGGGCCTAATGGTTAGGATCCAGCACTTCAACTGCAGAGGCCGAGGTTCGAGCCTTGGTTGGGGAACCATCCCGCACGCTGCGGAGTGCAGTCAAAATGCAAAAAAAATAAAAAATAAAGCCACTGCTTATCCCCAGCCTCTCCTGAAGGCAAAATGATTCTCAAAATAGGAAATGGCTACAGCAGGGAAGACTGAATCCAGGCTATGGTTGAAAAACTTTTAAAATACCTCAGAAAGATGCAAGAAGGTTCCAAATTGGCATTTTAAACAGACCAAGGGTCTTCTAAAATCTTAAGGGCTGCCTCTAAAGAGCCTCTCCATTAAAACAGCGGAGCTCCTCAGACTGCTAGCAGAGGCCGTTCCACAGCAGACTTACAAGGAGTCGGAGGAAGTGAAGGACCGAAGAGTGTGGCTGGGGAGATGGGCTGTGGGAATGGGGAGTCAGTGTCTACCGGTTACGGAGTTTCAGTTTTACTCTATAGATGCAAAGCATTCTGGAGGTGGATTTCTGCTGATGGCTGCACAACATTATGAACGTGTTTAATACCACTGAACTGTTCACTTGAAAATGGTTAAGATGGAACAACAAGGTCCTACTGTATAGCACAGGGAACTATATCCAATCTCCTGGGATAAACCATAATGGAAAAGAATATTAGGAGCTTCCCTGGTGGCACAGTGGTTAAGAATCTGCCTGCAAATGCAGGGGACATAGGTTCGAGCCCTGGTCTGGGAAGATCCCACATGTCGCGGAGCAACTAAGCCCGTGCGCCACAGCTACTGAGCCTGTGCTCTAGAGGCCGCGAGCTACAACTACTGAGCCCGTGTGCCACAACTACTGAAGCCCGCGCGCCTAGAGCCTCTGCTCCACAACAAGAGAAGCCACTGCAGTGAGAAGCCCGCGCACCGCAACGAGAGTAGCCCCCGCTCACCACAACTAGAGAAAGCCCACGCACAGCAACGAAGACCTGATGCAGCCAAAAATTTTAAAAGTAAAAGAATATTAAGGGCTTCCCTGGTGGTGCAGTGGTTGGGAGTCCGCCTGCCGATGCAGGGGACATGGGTTCGTGCCCCGGTCCGGGAGGATCCCACGTGCCACGGAGCGGCTGGGCCCATGAGCCATGGCCACTGGGCCTGCGCGTCCGGAGCCTGTGCTCCGCAGCAGGAGAGGCCGCAGCAGTGAGGGGCCCGCATACCGCAAAAAAAAAAAAAAAAAAAAAAAGAATATTAAAAAAAGAATGTATGTGTATAAAACTGAGTCACTGTGCTGTACAGCAGAGATTGCCACAACACTGTAAATCAACTACACTTCAACTAAAAAAGTGGTTAAGATGGTAAATTTTATGTTATGTGTATTTTAACACAGGTTTAAAAATCAGACATGACTTACGGAAAAGGATAACTCAGAAAGCAAAACAAAACTCTCACCGTGAGCCAAGAGCCTTGGAGAACCATTCCCAGATAAGAGAAATGAGTCCTAATCAAGGACTGGCAACCTGTGCCTGGCTGGATTTCAGAAAAGCTTTGGACCAGTGACTGTTATGCCTGTTCTCTCCTTTTATGAACAGATGCGTCTACGGCAATTACCCTAAGTCTGACCCACCATTTTAAGTTGGAGAGAATGGCAGTTTACTTGTCTCTTAAGTTCACATGTGTCCAGATCCAGAACCATGCCTGAGGAAACTCATCTGGCCACAGCTGGGCCTGGTTTAGATGACAAGATCCTGAACTTGGGGCTAATGCCATAACTGGAAGAGAGCTGGGGGAGGGCATGAATATAATTTGCATGTAATAGGAACATCTTATAACTAAAGGGTGAACTGTGGTAAATCATATTTTCCAAAGATGGCCACAACATCATCCTACACATTCTCCTCATAATCAGACTTTGACTCAACTTCTCTCAAGAGATGGAATCTATGCTGCCTCCCTTTGAAGCTGAACAGACGTGTGACTATGGCAGAAATGATGCTGTGTGGCTCCTGAGGCTAGGTCGTAAAGGCCATATGACTTACACTCAGTTCTCCCGCTATGTGCCCATGCTAAGACCACATGAAGAAAGGTGCTTGGCCAGCCCAAGCTGCTTCAGCACCCCTGCAGATCTGTGTGCAGCCACCATGTGACCACAACCTAAAGAGAAATCCAAGCCAAAACTGCCCACCTGAGCCCTTCCTAACCTAACCCTTCCTGACCACCAGAAACTGTGAGAGATAATAAAATGACTGCTGTTGTTTTCAGGCAACAGTCATGAAAACAGTAATGCAAATAGTTAACTGGAATACAGACAGTGTGACAACTGTCAGACGCTGCAGACCTTTACATCCGGGCCAGTTTCTCTCCAAGAAGAATCTTCTAATCTGCTGCAAGAATTCTGGAATGTTCTGAGGTTCTCACCATTCAATAGGCAAACTTTCATTTAACCTACGCACCCACCACCCTCCCATATCTAGGCATCCATCCTCCGGCCCTCAAATCCAGCGTCCCTTTGGTTCAAACTCTACGAAGAGTAAATCTGTCCTCTGCTGGGACAGGAAGGAGGCAGTTGCTGGGCTGCGGGAGTGAAGCCAGACTCTAGAGGGCTTCCTACAGACTTCTGGTCAGCCCTGCGGTTGAGCCCGGCCCACACCGCACTTCAGCCTTTGGAGACACCTGGTACTTCTACTCCCCAGGCCTTTCGGAGCTTCTGCAGCAGCAATCTGCTTGCTTCCCTACTGGCATCACTACCTCTCCCTCTGGTTCAGCTTTCTCAGTTCTGCCAAGGTAATTATTTTACATTAACCTATTTTTCAGTTTCCAAAACATTAGTGATATCTCCATACTGCTCTACTGTTTATAGTATCCCATTACCCAAGGCATCAAAACTCAGTCTTTTTACCTCCCTGCCTTTCTGCCAGCCCTATATGCTTTCTTCACATCCCCTCAAATCTAATCTCTTTTCCATTTCTAATGCTTAGTTCAGCCTTCACTCTCACTTCAATACCACTGTGAAATCTTTTGAATGGCTGTCCTGACTCTCTTCTCCTATACTCCACCCAGTCCTTCCTATAACGTCTCAGAATACTTTTCTGGCCCATATTATGCTAGGACATACAAAGTGTTCAGCAAGTTTAACAATTAGTATTATCATTAAATTATCAATCCAAGACTTTTATAAGGATTATCTCTTAATCCTCATATCAACCCTATGAGATAAATATCATCCTAACTTAACAAAGAAAGTAATTCAACAATTACCTATGGAATTGAACTGTCCCTCATTTTCCTCTTGCCAAATAATCTCAATAATCTTACCCAAGCTCTAAAATTTTATTCTCTACAATGCCTCTACTGGAGGCACTGCATACAACTCACACTAAACACAGATTTTCAAGATCACAGACACGTGTTAATATTGGCATTTAACAAAGGAGTTTATTCCTTCTAGTTGACTCCTTCTATTCCTACTTATTCCTTCTCTTAGACCATGAAACTACAATGACACTGGGCCAAGATATAGCTGGGGCAGGAGTGGAGGAAAGGGGGTAAAAACTAAACACACCCAAAAGGAATGGAGTCACAATTATATTAATCCCTATGTTAACCACCCTCATCCCCAAATACTGGACCTTATCCAATCACAAGGGAGGTTCTCCCAAATGTTCCCAGCATGAAATCCAGAAATATAAGGTTCCCTTCATAAATATTCAGATGCAATGCTGCTCCAATCCTCAATGTGACTTCTCTACAAAGAGAAGTCTGAGTCACAGCTACACAAATTCAAAGCCAATAAATGAGGATACAACCACCTTTGTAAAACCAGCCTTCATACTACGTTTGACACACTAGCAAATCCCACCGGAACTATATTTGATACAGGGGGTTAAAACAGAAATAAAACATGGCCCCCACTTTCTTGGAGCATATAATCTAGTGGGCAAGAAATATTAAACCTTGTGCAAGTTATTTAACTTCTCTAAGCCTTAGAGAAGGTTTCCATATCTGTAAAATGGAGTGAATAGTAACTACTTCCTAGGTTATCCTGTAATGCACTGATCACAGTGGCTGGCACACAAAACGTATAAATGTTACCTATTTTCTCTTACTACTGAATAACTACTCAAATAATTCTTTAAATTATAATCAGACAAGGAGCTAGTAAGTATGGTGGCCTCTGGGGAACTGTGTGACTTAAGAGGACATAGGTAAGAAACCAATTACATTGCACTATATACCTTTTTCAAATTTAGTTGTTTTATACCAATGACACATTACCTATTAAAAATTTTTAGTTAAAAAAAATGAAACTTCAGCCAAAATAAGAGACAGGTATCTTAATCTCCACAAGGTCTCCTTCATTAGTCCGCCGAGTCTGAGAGCCAGAAGGACTACCTTAAAATACCTGTTGTCATTCTGGGATTTGATATATATTCTAGGATGGATCGGGTGGTCCACATCTAGTCCCTACACATCTGAATACCGACCTTTTTTTTTTTCTTTTTCTTTTTCTTTTTTGCAGTACGCGGGCCTCTCACTGTTGTGGCCTCTCCCGTTGCGGAGCACAGGCTCCGGACGCGCAGGCTCAGCGGCCATGGCTCACGGGCCCAGCCGCTCCGCGGCATGTGGGATCTTCCCGGACCGGGGCACGAACCCGTGTCCCCTGCATCAGCAGGCGGACTCTCAACCACTGCGCCACCAGGGAAGCCCCCTGAATACCGACCTTTTAAACCTAAAAGGCCAAGCTTATAGCACACAGTTATCTCATCTTATTCTCTTCAATTTCAAACATTCAACTAATTAAAAACATGACCTGTCCTTTCCACTCTAAAAGGTTTTACAATTTCACAGTTTTAATTCCAGACTATTCTGTTTCATTACCTTCCCCCACAGAAGGTAAAACATCCAAACACTTTTTAATGAGGAAATTTTATTACATTTCGAGCTACATCTGCCTAGCAACAAATTATAAACTTATGTCATCCTACTTATGTTCCCATGGATACAGTCATGAACAGTACAGTGGCAGCTCTACAAATCAAGAAAAGAATCCCAAGAGAATCATATTTAAAACTTGGATAGAAAACAATACTATAAAGGTAGGAATAATGTCTAGTATGCTTCCCATTAAAATTCATCTCTCCATTACCTACAAGTCCCAAACAGCCTTCTATTAGAATCTCCCTCCTTAAACCTACCCTCAACCAGTATTTCTAAAAACAACTGTTGGACTTCCCTGGCAGTCCAGTGGTTAAGACTCTGCGCTTCCAATGCAGGGGGTGCAGGTTCAATCCCTGGTTGGGGAACTAAGATCCCACATGCTGCGTGGCACAGCCAAAAAAATAAATAAATAAAAATTTAAAAATAAAATAAAAACAACTGTTAAGAAGAATTCATCTGGGACTTTCCTGGTGGTGCAGTGGTTAAGAATCCGCCTGCCAAAGCAGGGTACATGGGTTCGATCCCTGGTCTGGGAAGATCCCAGATGCCGTGGAGCAACTAAGCCCATGTGCCACAACTACTGAGCCTGTGCTCTAGAGCCCACGAGCCACAACTACTGAGCCCACGTGCCACAACTACTGAAGCCCGTGTGCCTAGAGCCAGTGCTCCGCAACAAGAGAAGCCACCGCAATGAGAAGCCTGCATACCTCAACGAAGAGTAGCCCCGATCTCCACAACTAGAGAAATCCCGCACGCAGCAACGAAGACCCAACACAGCCAAAAATAAATAAGTAAATAAATTAATTTTCTTAAAAAAAGGCAAGTTCCGGGGCTTCCCTGGTGGTGCAGTGGTTAAGAGTCCGCCTGCCAATGCAGGGGACACGGGTTCGTGCCCCGGTCCGGGAGGATCCCACATGCTGCAGAGCGGCTGGGCCCATGAGCCATGGCCGCTGAGCCTGCGCGTCCGGAGCCTGTGCTCCGCAACGGGAGAGGCCACAAGAGTGAGAGGCCCGTGTACCACAAAAAAAAAAAAAAAAAAAAAAAAAGAAAAAAGGCAAGTTCCTTTAACATACAGAGTCATCATAAATCAATCAGAAAGTAAAATGGGCAAAGGTCACAAACCGCACACAGAAAGAAAAAACCAAATTCTCTATAAATATATGAAAAGTTAAGTTCACTAGTTAAAAGGACAATTACTCTTAAAATAAGGACACTTTCAAAATCTACAGGGAAAACAGCCTTTGCAGAAGGCAATTTGGAAGTTTAAATCTAAATTTTGATCCAACTGTTCCACTTCTAGTAATTTACTGTACAGAAAAGTTAACCCAAGTGAACAGAGATTATATGTAGCAAGACGATCATGCAGAATTTGTTGTAATAGAGAATATTAGAAACAAGAAAATGTGGTACATATATACAATGGAATATTACTCAGCCATAAAAAGGAACGAAATTGGGTCATTTGTAGTAACGTGGATGAACCTAGAGTCTGTCATACAGAGTGAAGTAAGTCAGAAAGAGAAAAACAAATATCACACATTAATGCATATATATGTAATCTAGAAAAATTGTACAAATGAACCTATTTGCAGGGCAGGAAAAGAGACAGAGACATAGTGAATGGACTTGTGGACACAGTGGCGGAAGGGGAGGGTGGGACGAATGAAGAGAGTAGCATAGACATATGCACACTACCATGTGTAAAACAGATAGCTAGTGGGAAGCTGCTGCCTAGCAAAGGGAGCTCAGCTTGGTGCTCTGTGAAGACCTAGACGGGTGGGATGGGGGCGGTGCGGGTGGGGGGTGAGGGTGGGAGGGAGGCTCAAGAGGGAGGGGATATGAGGATATATGTATACGTATAGCTGATTCACTTTGTTCTACAGCAGAAACTAACACGACATTGTAAAGCAATTTTACTCCAATTAAAAAAATAATTTAAAAAAAATTTTTAAAAAGAAAATGTCTATCAATAGGGTCAAATCATGATTAAATCCATATAAACACTCTACACAATCATTATGAAGAAAAATAGCTGCTCATTTTTACATATAAATATATACAATCTAATAAATATACGTTGCTTCAGTATTTCTCCATACAGGAGATTTTAGAAGTTTATATGGAGGAAAATTTTAAAGTTTGCATGAGAAAAACCAGGAGAAATGGGAAAGGGAAGGAGGACCTAGAAATTATAAACAATAGAAGCACACGCAAAAAAACCCACAGATTTTACTAAAAAAAACAAAAAAAAAGAAAGAAAACCTCTAAATATTTCAAAGGCAAGCAATCTGAGAACACATATTTGCAGCAGGTGACTAAGTGTTAACATCTCAAAATGATAAAGAAAACCATAAAAACCCTATTTAATGAGAAAAGGACATAAGGACAATTCACAAAAGAGTACGCAGAAAATGTTCCAACTCTGGAAGCTGGAAAAATTTTTATTAAACAAGGCAATCTTTTGCGTATTAATTAATATGCAATTAATTTCATCTATTTGTCTAGTGCAAGCAAGAGTATATATAGCAAAACAGACTGCAATATACTGCTGCTATGCACTAGTATGTGCCTTCTGGAAAGCAATCTGCAATATGTCTAAAGATCTTCAAAATGTTCATACATTTTGACCTAGTAATTTCGCTTTGGGGAATCCACAGAAATAATCCAAAATACAGGGAACCATTTTAAATACATGGAGATTCATCTCAAACTGCTTGTAAGAAAATAACAATTGTTTTTAAGCCCAAATATTGCCAACAATAAGCAGTGGTATTCTACTCCATGGACTGTTACCCAATTATTAAAAGTTTTGAAGGCCATGCACATAAAAACTGTTAACATCATAACAACACTAATAGTGAACTTACTTCTTGTCAGGCACTGTTCTAAGCACTTTATGTATATTAATTCATTTAATAATAGTGTTGGGAAAATACTAATGGCATAAAGCCGTGGTTCTTGGGGTTAGTTTTTTCTTTTGAGTCAGAAACCACTGAGAATTTCATGAGAGCTATCGATGCTGACATTTTCCGCAAAAAAAGCACAACATTTTGCACACAACTTCAGAGGGTTCCTAGGTCCCAGGTTAAAAACCCTGTATGGTCAGCATGTTTACAACAGTGTAAGAAACAAGCGTATGGAAGATGCGAGGCAATATAGCCAAATGGAACCACTCTTCCTAGGGATGTGGATCTATGAAAGTACGGACAGTGTCTAGCTGGGAAGGATCTTTGTGTAAGTAACCAAAATGGGGGTGGGGGCAGGTAGGTGGGGGGTGAGCCACGAGAATTTTTAAGGCAAGCAAACCTGAGCTCAAATCCAAGCTCTGACAATTACCAACTATGTAACTCTGGCAGGTCAGTCTTCATTCCTTCCTGTGTAAAAGGCCAGTGTTCTTCACAAGACTGCTATAAGCGTGCATATAAAAGGTGTTCTATAAATGATAATCCTCTCCCGAGGTGATTACTTAATGATTTGAAAAATTAACATCACCTATACCAAAGTCATCTTAAAAGTAAACAAACTAACATTTTCCCTGAATCTCAATATATATGAGCCTGTCAAACAAATACAAAGTTCACTAGTCATCCTAGTTACCAACATACCCTCCTCCCCTTCCTAGAAGCAGACAATAGACAAACAGCAACATATAAAGTTAGCCTTTATCCTTACTATAAACATAACTAGTGTTAGAGATGCTGCATCATTAAAAATGTAATACAAAACATGCTGTGGAAAAGATGTTATAAATATACAGAATATTTATGTGGTATATACTTCCTGAAACCAATGTTAGTGGGAACCCTCTGCCCCCAGTGGCAGAAAGCATAGTGCTTCACTTGACTACAGTCACATTAGCAACTTGTTTAGTGAAAAAGAGATCTCCCAACTATTCAAACCTGCAGACACCCAGTTTGGAGAGGTTTGTTTTTTGTTTTTTTATACAGTAGTCAGGGTTAATGAAGAGGCTATCACACCACATTCAAGCCTAGAATTTTCACTGACCCTACCTCTCACCAGCTGGGGAAAGATACCAAAGGGCCTCAGGCAAGCATTCCATAGGAACTGCATCCTCTCCCCGCCACTGAGCTGCAGGAAAGACAAAATGGACCCTCATCGCACCTTCCTGAAGCACGATTACGTGGGCGCACAAACACGCAGGTGTGAGGCACTGGAGGCACTTCCCATCAAAACGGGATCTTAAAGGTCATGCCTCAGAAGTCTACCTTCTATTATATAGAAAAATAGGATTTTTAATTTTAGAATTTTGTTTTACAGTCAACTTTTCAAGACTTAATATTCAACTGAGAACAAATTCCATTTTGGATTGCAAACTAACATTCCTTCAAAGTATAGAGTAAAAAGGACTCTACCCCATAAAGATTTCTGGATCCCACCTGGCCCCATTTCACATAGGAGCTGTGAAAGCTCTTATTATAGCTTTCCAGTTGTCCTGTGGCCACCTGTAACAACTTTCTACAAGATTAGAGAGAATTTTAGAGCTGGAAGAGACCTTCTGAGATCATCTGATTAACTACAGAATGGAGCTATATCTTACAAGAGGACTAGGTTCCAAGTTATCAGGTAACGTGAAAATGGCACACAGTCAAAATCAATCTTGAAAAATACCTCAGGAAAGCTCCCTTCTGGAGGCCAACAAACAAAATCATTTCAGGAAGCTCAAATCCTCCACTGCCAAAATAAGTAACTCCTGTACTCACTGAGCACCCAAATAAAGTTGCTGGGTTGTTATTTAAAAGTCATGGGCTTCCCTGGTGGCACAGTGGTTAAGAATCCGCCTGCCAACGCAGGGGACATGGGTTCGATCCCTGGTCCGGGAAGATTCCATATGCTGTGGAGCAACTAAGCCCGTGCACCACAACTACTGAGCCTGTGCTCTAGAACCCGCGAGCCACAACTACTGAGCCCGCATGCTGCAACTACTGAAGCCTGCGTGCCTAGAGCCTGCGCTCCGCAACAAGGGAAGCCACTGCAATGAGAAGCCTACACACCACAGTGAAGAGTGGCCCCTGCTCGCCACAATTAGAGAAATCCTGTGCGCTGCAACGAAGACCCAACACAGCCAAAAATAAATAAATTAAATAAATTTATACCAAAAAAAGTTTTAATTTTATTAAAATGTTTATTAAATGTTCAATTTAAAACATGAGGCCCATACTTAACATGGTCATAGCTTCACAATGAGAGAATCACAAGAAAAGATTCAAGGTAATACCTAGCTCTTGCTTCCTCCAGGGTACAAGTATGACTATGATGACCAATGTCCAAGTGGGTCCTAGACAGTTCCGGTTTATACCCACCAACCCAGCATAATTTTTAATAGGCCCCTGTTCACTTTCAAAAGTAGTTTGGACTAGTCTACTACCAACGGAGCTGCTCCACGCCTAGTTACCAGCACACCTCACAACACATCTGTGTAGTAAAACTCACAACACATCTGGGCTGGTCCGTGACTCATGTTAACCAAGGAAATGTGACAGGAGTGATAATATGCCAGTTCTGGGCCTACACTTTAGAAGGACTAGCAATTTCTGGGACTTCTCTGGCGGTCCAGTGGTTAAGACTCCACGCTCCCAATGCATTTTTTTTATAACGTTAAAAAAAAAAAAAAAAAGACTAGCAGTTTCCACTTCCTCCTTCTTGGAATGCTTGCCTAGGGGAGCCCTGAGCCACTACGTAAGAAATCTGACTATCCCAGTGGACACCTTGCCCACTGGAAAAAGGATAGGTCCTGAGACTACACAGAGAAGAAAATAGGTCCAGCTGTCCCAGCATCTCAGTGAGGCCACCAGATGACACCAACCCCCGCTACTCCCGGACAGCCACCACATGAGACACCCCAAGTAAGCCCAGCAGAACAGCTATCCAGCTTAGCAAGAACCATGAAATAAGAGTTGTTATCTAAGGCCATGAAGTTTGAGTGGTTTGTTACACTTTCCTTTGAGGCAGAAGGGGACTCCTATAATTCCTCATGGAATACTCCAGTGGTAGGTAGCGCTGATTTGATAACCTGAGCCAGAAAGGGCCAGCTCTTTCGTGATGGCAGTCACCATTACACTTCTAATCTCCTGGACAAGGTATGGACCTCAGATCCAGGAACCTAACAGGTAGACTGACCCAAGAAGATCTGGGGAGGCTAAAGCTGAGAAAGGCTTGAGGTTCAGTTATTGCTGCGCTGGTATTAGAGAGGATTCCTGACTTTGAACGGTTGCTTTGTATTCTAAGCACCTTGAATATTTATCACCATTATGGCTGAAAGGCGACAAACAGCCTGCCCAAGGTTTCCAAGTTCCTGCATGCCACAAAACAAGATGACATCTCTATATCTAGAAGGCAGCATATAATGTACTAACAGTCAAGAATATAGGATCTAGATCAAGTTACCCCAAGTTGGGTTCTGCCACTCACCAACTGAGACCTCAGGCAAGCTGCTTAAGCTCTCTAAATCTCAGTTTCATCGTCTGTACAATGGGGGTGATACAATTTGTGCTGCAGGATTGTTTTAAGGATTAAATAAGATCATGTTTGTAAAGGGCTTCAAGAGTGCTGGTTCTTTTTTCTTTCTGATGTGGGCCATTTTTAAAGTCTTCACTGAACTCGTTAAAATATTGCTTCTGCTTTATGTTTTGGTTTTTTGACCCTGAGGCTTGGGGGCACACACACACGGAGCTAGAAAGAAAGGAGGTGAGAAAGCTGGTAATGTGCCTTCAGAATTACGTCAGCTCATCCATAGTTAACTATCGAAGACCTATCTAAGAAAAGACATATACAAAAGGCATCTATAAGCCAATAAAGGTATTCACTGCTGAGAACTCCAGGCTAGAAACTTGTATTTTGTAAACTTCCTGGGAAGAGTTTCTGTCCATGTTTTTAAACAAAAAGAAAGCTGTTACTGAGAGACAAATTTGTACCAGGCACTATCTCAGAAGCTGGGGGTATGAAAGGCAACAAGATTGAAAAGCCCTCACCTCACAAAGCTTACCTTCTAGTTGGAGGAGTCAGACAACAGACAAAATAAATAAATCACACAGATACAGATATAGACATAGACAGAGATGTATCTCCTATTGATTCTGTTTCTCTGGAGAACCCTGCCTAATCAGGCTTCAAAGAGGAGTAATCTACAGGGTCTCTAAACAGGTCAAATAAGGTGAGGACTGCAAAGTGACCACTGCATTTAGCAACATGGAAGTCACCAGTGATGTTATGAGCAATTTTAGAGGAGCGGGGCCTAAATGGAATGTGTTCAAGAAAGAATAAGGGAACAGGAAAGAAGAGAATACAGACAATTAATTATGAGAGGAATTTTTTAAAAAAACAAGGGAGAAATAACAGCATTTTATATGCTACTGAGAATGATACAATAGAGAAGAAAAATTTGATGATGCAAATAAAGGATGAATTACTGGAGTGATGTCTTTGAGCAGGTAGAAGGTGACGGGGTCGAATGCACATGAAAAGACGGTGGCCTCAGCCAGGAGCATAAACACAGAAGATGAGGCAGAGGGTCAGGCACAGAAGTGGGAAGGTGCCATATGCCAGTAGGAGCCTGTGGAAGTTTTCTTCCAATTGCTTCAGTTTTTTTCCCAGTGAAATAAAGGAAGGATGGGGAAGGAAGAATTCAAGGTTTAAAGTGAGATATTTAAATACTGTCCAGGAGAGTAACTGGAGTGAGAAAACAGAATATAACCAGTAACAGGCCTACTTGATTTTGGTGATCATGACTCTAAAGTGAGACTAGTCAGTAGGGTTTCTCCAGCCACATTTCAGCTATACTGACCAAAGCAAAAAATAAGCAAGAGGCTGGATTAAACAGGCCAGAACAGATGCAGTTCATGCGCCCCCTCCAAATCCACCCAGACTCGCCTGCTGCTCTACCTCCCAGCTAGAGCTGCCCCAGCAGGCCTAGCCAAAGCTCGCAAGCTTCACATGATCACAGAGCCCCAGCCCATGACCCGTGTGTCCTTTCCTAACACCGCCAGCTGTCCCTTCCTCCCCCCAGGGGTGAGGGTCGGGCTTTGGCGGGCTTTGTTTTGCCCACTGTGGCAGAAGCCACAGCAGCTCCAATGCCCAAATTCAGCTGCTTCTCCAGCAGGTACCTGGAGAGCCCAAGTAACAAACCCGAAAGCACGGAATAGTTAAGACCCTGTGGGGCAACTCTGACCATTAAGAGACAGGAAACAGGAAGGAGCCAACACATTTCTCAGCTGTCCTCCCTACACACCTGCCCCCTGGGAGTGTTCTGAGAGGTGCCATGATTCTCTGGAGGTTTCCAGCATTGCCTAGCAACCAGCTAAGGTTCTTGTGAAACTGTGGCCAGCTTGATAACATACCACTCGCTTTGTATATGCTTTCTCTCCTTCTCTGCCTAACTTTCTTCTTTCCCCCCTCACTCTAACTTCACATAAAGTATTAGCAATATAAGCTTTGTCTTACGCTCTTTTCTGGAGAATCCAGGCTAAGACACAGGTGGGGGCTTAGCCAAGACTATAGATGAAACTAGAGGAAAACAAGGTAATAGGAGCAGAGGATGTATTATAACGACTGACTGTGGAACTCAAAGTGAACAAAAACATGAGAATGCTCAGGGGAAGAGGTGGTAGGATCAATGAGCTGAAGGTCACGATGGGGCTGAAGACGGCAGGAAATGGGATGGTGGAAGGTGCGAGCTAGAAAGTTCAGGAAGAAGCAGTCAGAGTGCTAAGTTTGAAATTAAGATGACAGGGGTGTTTCAGATAATGGTAATTCAAGGGAATGGGTATACAATGTAGGGTAGAGAACAGGATACCTGGGAGAGAGGTCAAGGAACTAAGAAGCCAAGGTAGTTAATGACCGGGGTCACTGTTGTTTAACTGTTGTCCAGTCATTCACAGTTGCTCTGGGATCAACTATCTTCAGGGATACTGAAATCATAAAAGACTACAGACACTGTACTGTACTAAGTGACAGAAAGGTAGAAGCTACTTCTGTTCTAGTAATAGACTAGTAACTCAGACCCCTCCCTGAGAACCTGAACAAAATATTTAAAACATCTGCTTGAAGGAATCAGACAACTGACAAGATAAGGCCAGAATGCACTGAAGCTTAGGAAGGGATGTCCAGCTACTGAGGTCACTCTTCCCCTCAAGGATGTTTGCCAATTTCATAGGGGACCATTAAGAGATGGAGTAATGTATCTGACAGGCTTCTGGAGTTAGGGCAAAGACACTGGACTCCACAAGTACCGCCACTGGGGAGAGGAGAAAAGGACAGCAGCTAGTCAATGCCCGTTTCTTGGTTGACACTCCAAAAGGCTATACCCTAGGAGTTAAGGATGAAACTGAAGTAAACAGACCCTCAAAGGGACTGCAGTTCAGCTTTGAATCATTTCAACTGGGTCATCTGAAATTGGACTAAGGTGATTCCAGAGTACTAGTGTAAATAAATCCTCTCTAGAAGAAGATATTATCCTGGGCCTCAAAAATTTTTTATAACCAATTTTGTAAATTGCAAGTTTGATATAAAACATGCGATAAAAAATGACCAGGCATATGAGGAAACAATACAACACGAACAAAAGACAGAAGAAATATAAAATGGAAACATCCACAAGCATTCCACATATTAAGAGTTACCAGATTTTAAAATAACTATACTTACAATGTTCCAGGAGATAAAAGACAAGACATACAATTTTAGCAGAGAACTAGGAACTATAAAAAAAGAACCAAATGAAAGCTCTAAAACTAAAAAAAGACTATACAAACTGAAACTAGGAACTCAATGGATGGATTTAAAAGCAGATAGAGAAAGACAACTTAGAATAAAATAAGTCAAATGAAGCCCAAAGATATTAAAACTTGAAAAACACAGACTAGAGGCTAAGAGACAGAGATACAGAACATACACGAAATTGAAGTTTCAAAAAGGAATGGAACAGATGCAATAACTGAACAGTGACTGAGAAGTTCCTAAAATTAATGAAAAGACAGCAAGCCACAGGTTCAAGAAGCCCTAAGAATCCTAAACAAACTTAAAAAAAAAAATTCATACCTAGGGACATCACAATAAAATAGTTGAAACAAAGACAAAGAGAAAAAAATTTTAAACCACCTGAAAAAAAAAAACAGGCAGGTTACAATACTACTTTACTAAAAAAGAAAAGAAGACAATATATGTATATGTATAGCTGATTCACTTTGTTATAAAGCAGAAACTAACACACCATTGTAAAGCAATTATACTCCAATAAAGATATTAAAAAACAAAACACAATGAAATACTTCTGAAGTGCTCAAAGAATATAACTGTGGCCTAGAATTCTATACCCAGTAAAACTAACCTTCAAGAATAAACCTGATGTATGGGCTTCCCTGGTGACGCAGTGGTTGAGAGTCCGCCTGCCGATGCAGGGGATAAGGGTTCGTGCCCCGGTCTGGGAAGATCCCACATGCCGTGGATCAGCTGGGCCCGTGAGCCGTGGCCGCTGAGCCTGTGCATCCGGAGCCTGTGCTCCACAACGGGAGAGGCCACAACAGTGAGAGGCCCGCGTACCGCAAAAAAAAAAAAAAAAAAAAAGAATAAACCTGACATAAAAACATTTTCAGATAGATTTATCAATAGCAGGCTTACCCCAGAAGAAATATCACAGGATATTCTGCAAGCAGAAGAAAAATAAACCCAGATAGAAAATTATGAGGGGCACAAAGGAACGAAGGGCAACAAAAAGGGTAAACATGCAAATAAATCCTAATGAAATAATTGTGTAAGATAATTGTTTCTTATAGGAATTAAAACATGTAAGACAAAATATAAAACAACAAGGCACACAGGGAGCACAAAGGGTAACTGAAGGGTTCTATGCTCCTTGCACTGCCCTTTAAGAGGGTAAAAGCACCTAGTTTACATCAGGCTGATAAAGCAAGATGTAAATTATAATCTCTAAAGGAGAAGATTCTGGGAAAATGGTGGAATAAGAAACACCCGAAATCTGTCTCCCCACCTAGACAACAACTGCACTGGCAGAATCTGTTGATGTAACTACTGAGTAACTCTGGGGTCTACTGAAGGCTTGCAACTTCCAGAAAAAGGGTTGGAACGTAAATTGCGTTAATTTCAACTTCAGCTTTTATACATGCACTCCTATGTTCACAGCAGCATATTCATAGTAGTCAAGACATGGAATCAACCTAAATGTCTATCGACAAATGAATGGATAAAAAAGATGTAGTATAGGGCTTCCCTGGTGGCGCAGTGGTTGAGAGTCCGCCTGCCGATGCAGGGGACACGGATTTGTGCCCTGGTCCAGGAGGATCCCACATGCCGTGGAGCGGCTGGGCCCGTGAGCCGTGGCCGCTGAGCCTGCGCGTCCGGAGCCTGTGCTCCGCAACGGGAGAGGCCACAACAGTGAGAGGCCCGCGTACCGCAAAAAAAGAAAAAAAAAAAAAAGATGTAGTATATGTATGAGTGGAATATTACTCAGCCATAAAAAAGAATGGAATAATGTCATTTGCAGTAACACAGACAGACCTAGAGATTATCATACCAAGCAAAGTAAGTCAGAAAGAGAAAGATAAATACCATATGATATCACTTATATGTGGAATCTAAAATACAACACATATGTAGAACATATCTACAAACATAAACAGACTCACAGACCTAGAGAACAGACTTGTGGTTGCTGGGCGGGGCAGGGGGCGTTGGATGGAGTGGGAGGTTGGGATTAGCAGACGCAAACTATTATATACAGAATGGATAAACAATAAAGTCCTACCGTACAGCACAGAGAACTATACTGAATATCCTGTGATAAATCATAATGGAAAACAATATGGAAAAGAACATATATATATGTATAACTGAATCACTCTGCTGTACAGCAGAAACAATCAAACTTTGTGAAAGTCAAAGACAGAATCTTGAAAGCAAGAGAGAAATGACTCGTCGCATTCTAAGGATCCTCAATAAGATTATAAGCAGATTTCTCATCAGAAACTTTGGAGGCCAGAAGACAGTAAGTCAATATATTCAAAGTGCTAAAAGGAAAAAACCATCAACCAAAAAATCTTGTATCTGGCAAAACTGTTCTTTAAACAGCCTTAAAAAGGAAGGAAATTCTGACATATACTACAACATGGATGAATCTTGAGGACATTATGCCAAAGGAATTAAAAAAAAAAAACAACTGTATGATTCCATTTATATGAGGTACTTAGAGCAGTCAAATTCAGAGAGACAGAAGGTAGGAGGGTGGGTGCCAGGGGCTGGGAGAGGAGGGAATGGAGCGTATTTAATGGGTATAGAGTTTCAATTTTACAAGATGAAAAGAGTTCTGGAGATGGAGGGCGGTGATGGTTGCACAACATCATGAATGTATTTAATACCCCGAACTGTGCACTTAAAAATGATTAAAGATGGTAAATTTTCTGTGTATTTTACCACAATAAAAAAAATTTGCAAACCAAAATAAAACCATTAAGAGAACAGTATTTTGAAAAAGAGCATATAACTACCAAGCTAAGGAGACAGGGTAGAATAATAATAAACACTAAATGCAAAAGAAGATCAAAGGAACAAGAAAGAAACAGAACAGGTGGGTCAAATAAATAGAAAGCTTTCAATCAGTAGATCTAACTACAAATATATGAGCAAATACTTAAAAGAAACTGTAAACGGTACTAAATGTCCTACATAAAAGCAAAAACTTCCTTTTAAGATTTGGATAAAAATGTGTACAGACATACCTAAAACATAAGAATAAAGAAAGACTGAAAGCACAAAGATGAAAAGTCACTACGCAAACACTAACAAAAAGAAACTGGCGTAACTATATTGATATGAGGTAAGAAGCATTACAAGAGATACAGAGTGACTCCGTAATAAGGGGTTCAATCCTCCACAGCGACCTTTGGAGAAGCTTCAAAAAGCAGTAGTGAGTGGTATAATCTGATGACATCATATTCACTGTGGGTGTTTTTATGGAAGAGAAAAAAATGGTACAGGAGTGGCAATACAGAACAAGGAAGACATCCCACTTCCAAGCACAGTAATATGAGGAATGTAGGGGAAAAGGCAAGTACCACGTGAGAGGGCTGCAGGGAAAATAGTGCCATCAGGAGACAACGAATTTGCAGTAAGAACAAGAACGTGAGGAACACTCACAAAAGAAATTGAGGATTAGGGGGATTCTGCTGGTGTACCCTGAGTTTCAGAAGGCTCCGTGTAAAAGTGTCAAGAGAAGGTCCGGGGTGCGAGATGCGATCAGAAAAAAAATGTACAGTGTCTTAGAGATTAAAGCCTATAGAACAAGGGGATGACCTAGGAATCCTGGCCTTCTTGGTGACTGATAACCAAGAAAAAAGAACATATGGGACTTCCCTGGTGGCCTAGTGGTTAGGATTCCAGGCTTTCACATCATGGCCCAGGTTCGATCCCTGGTCGGGGAACTGAGATCCCACAAGCCACACTGCACGGCCAAAAAGAAAAAGAAAAATTAAAAAGCACATAACGAGATCAATACCAATGGCAGAGAGCGACAGAGAAGCTAGGAGTGCTGAGGGAGGGGAAGGTGGGGTGAGGACCTCGCCAGGAACATCTGAAGTTCTGGGGCTTCCTTTCAACTTCTGTTGAAGCCTCTAGGCTGGCAGAGTAGCAGTCTCACTCTGAGCAGAGGAACACTTTCTTGATCCCCTGAAAAAGGCTGCGCGACTCTGAGCTTGGATTTTAAAGAGCCAATAAATCTCTGGTAGCTACCAGAAGGAGGGTTATTCTCAGAGGAAGAAGTAGAGCTGGTTACACAGCCCTCCTCCAAAGTCCACCTCTAGAGTTCCTAACTGCCCCAGTTCCAGAAGATTTTACATTGTCTTTAATAGTGTTGTTAAGCACAATTATTCTATCCAAAGAAAATGTTACTTTTCTATGAATGGTAATGAGGGTAATGAGAGTTCACCAGTTCTGTGCCTTTGTATTTCATTCATTTATTTGTTCAAAAGATTTTTACTTTGTGCCAAGTATGTGCTGAACAATGTTCTAGACTCTGGGAATACAGCATAAACAAAAACCTGTGCCTTTATGGAGGTTAAGTTTTAGAACAGATGTTAAACAAATACGTCCATTTATATTACGTTAGTAGGTACTATGAAAATAAGAAACAGTATACCAGGATAAGCGGGACTGGAGTGCAATGGAGGTTTTTTTTAAATAGGATGGGCAAAATATCTCCTCTGAATTATTCTTGCCCAAAATAATTTTAATCAGAAATTGATCAATTCTCTAAATTTAACCACCAGTTTATAGAAAACATAAAGGATAAAGGAACATGTTAAAAACAGTACAGGGGGTGGGTCTCTAAGACCAGAAAATTGAGAGCTTCTTCGCGCCCCGGCGGCTGCACCCGGTGGCTCGGCCGCCGTCAGCATGCCACAAAATGAATGTATCGAGTTACACCGTAAGCGGTATGGATATCGTTTGGATTACCATGAGAAAAAGAGAAAGAAGTAAGATCTAGAGGCTCATGAACGTTCAAAGAAGGCAAAAAAAATGACTGGTCGGAAAGCTAAGCTCTACCATAAACCGCCATGCTGAGAAAATACAAATGAAAAAGACTATTAAGATGCATGAAAAAAGAAACACCAAACAGAAGAACGATGAAAAGACTCCACAAGGAGCAGTACCTGCATATCTACTGGACAGAGAGGGACAGTCTCGAGCTAAAGTACTTTCCAATATGATCAAACAAAAACGAAAAGAGAAAGCGGGAAAATGGGAAGTCCCACTGCCCAAAGTTCGTGCCCAGGGAGAAACAGAAGTATTAAAAGTTATTCGAACAGGAAAGAGAAAGAAGAAAGCTTGGAAGAGGATGGTTACTGAAGTTTGCTTTGTTAGAGATGGCTTTACTCGAAAACCACCTAAATATGAAAGATTCATATTAGGCCAATGGGATTACGTTTTAAGAAGGCCCACGTAACACATCCTGAACTGAAAGCCACCTTCTGCCTGCCAATACTTGGTGTGAAGAAGAATCCCTCATCCCCACTATATACAACTTTGGGTGTTATTACCAAAGAAAGGTACTGTCATTGAGGTGAACGTGAGCGAGTTGGGCCTAGTGACACAAGGAGGCAAGGTCATCTGGGGAAAATATGCCCAGGTTACAAACAATCCTGAAAATGACGGATGCATAAATGCAGTCTTACTGGTTTGACAGCAGATACATACAAATAACTCCTTATAATTATTGAAGACTACACACCAATCAGGAAACCATTACTCTGATATTTCTGAATACTACCAATCAGCCTTACATGTCTACAGTCATCAAGAAAACTATTGTTTAAAAAAAAAATGTTAATGGCCTAGTTTAAAAAAAAAAAAACAGTACAGGGATGCAATCAGAAAATCCAGAATGAGGGAAACTCAACCAATCTAGTGGTTTTCTACAACTAAATTACAAGGGAAATCAAAAACAAAGACGGGAAAATCTACAAATTAAGATTTATATGTGTGCTTTTGGCCAAGATGGTAGCAGAGACCAGATTTACCCTCCTCCCTGAAAAATCCAGACAAACAAACAAAATATAAGAAACAATGGTCTTCCAGACAACGCACATCAGTGATCCTTGAAAGATGGGAAACAAGGGACTTCCCTGGTGGTCCAGTGGTTAAGAATCCACCTTCCAATGCAGGGGACGCGGGTTGGATCCCTGGTGGGAGAATTAAGATCCCACATGCTGCGGGGCAACTAAACCTGTGCACCACAAGGAGAGAGAAGCCTAGAAGCCCGCTTGGCGTAACTAGAGAGAAGCCCGCAATGAAGAGCCCACACAGTCCAAAAAAAAAGAAAAAAGGGAAACAAAGGAGGTCAGCCCTACTGCTGTCCCAGCTTCCTGTTTGAGAGAGCTTCCAGGCCATGGAGCCAGGACAGTGAAGTGAACCTTTATAAGCAGCCATGGGGATGACAAATAAGCATACTTTTTAAGTGTTCAATATCATTTGTCAGTAGGCAAATGTAAGTTAAAACCACAATATGGGGCTTCCCTGGTGGCGCAGTGGTTGAGAGTCCGCCTGCCGATGCAGGGGACTCGGGTTCGCGCCCCGGTCCGGGAAGATCCCACATGCCGTGGAACAGGTGGGCCCGTAAGCCATGGCCGCTGAGCCTGCGCGTCCGGAGCCTGTGCTCCGCAACGGGAGAGGCCACGGCAGTGAGAGGCCCGCATACCGCAAAAAAAAATATATATATAAAAAATAATATGATACCACTACACACATATTAGAATGTCTAAAATTGAAAAGACTGACCATGGCACGTGTTAGTAAGGTTGTGGAGCAACTGGAACTCTCATACACGGCTGGTAAGAAGGTAAAATTATAAAACCACTTTGGGAAAGTCTGCAGTTTCTTAAAAAAATTAAGTATACAACTACTACATGATTCCATTCCTGAGCATTTACCCACAAGAGAAGGAAATATATGTTCACACACAGACCTGTACACAAATATTATTCACAGCAGCTTTATTTGTCATAGCCAAACAACGGAAATAACTCAAATGTCCATCAAGAGGTGAATGAATAAAAAAATTTCTGGTGTATCCATACAAGGTAATACTACTGAGCAATAAAAAAGAATAATCAAATGACACATGCAACAATGTGGATGAGTCTCAAATTAATTATGCTGAAAGAAGCCAGACAAGATAGTACATAATTTAAGATTCCATTTATATAAAACTCTAGAAAATGCAAACTAACCTACAGTGACAGAAAGCAAATCAGCGGCTGCTTGGGGGAGGAGAGGAAGGTAGGAGGAGTCACAAAGAGGCATGAGGAAATCTGGGGGTGGGGGGTGATGAGTATATTCAGTATCTTGATTGTGGTGATAATTTCACAGGTGTATACATATGTCAGAACTAATCAAACTGTGACTTCCCTGGTGGTGCAGTGGTTAAGAATCCGCCTGCCAATGCAGAGGACACAGGTTCGAGCCCTGAGCCGGGAAGATCCCACATGCCACGGAGCAACTAAGCCCGTGCGCCACAACTACTGAGCCTGCGCTCTAGAGCCCACAACTACTAAAGTCCGCGTGCCTAGGGCCCGTGTGCCGCAACGAGAAGCTACTGCAATGAGAAGCCCGCACACCACAATGAAGAGTAGCCCCCACTCACCGCAACTAGAGAAAGCCTGCACGCAGCAACGAAGACCCAATGCAGCCAAAAATAAATAAATTAAAAAAAAAACTAATCAAACTGTACACTTTAAATATGACGTTTATGGAATGTCAATTATACCTCAATAAAGCTACTTTTTAATATTTTATTTATCAATTTATTTTGGCTGTACCAGGTCTTAGTTGCAGCACTTGGGATCTTAGTTACAGAGTGCAGGCCCTTAGTTGTGGCATGTGCACTTCTCAGTTGTAGCATGCATGTGGAATCTAGTTCCCCGACCAGGGATCGAACCCGGGCCCCCTGCATTGGGAACTCGGAGTCTTAACCACTGGACCACGAGGGAAGTCCCAATAAATCTTTTTTTAAAAAATACATTTATTTATTTATTTATTTTTGGCTGTGTTTGGTCTTCGTTGCTGCAAGCAGGGGCTACTCTTCGTTGCGGTGCGCAGGCTTCTCATCGCGGCGGCTTCTCTTGTTGTAGAGCACAGGCTCTAGGCACTCGCGCTTCAATAGCTGTGGCACATGGGCTTCAGTAGTTGTGGCTCATGGGCGCATGGGCTTGCTTGCTCCGTGGCATGTGGGATCTTCCCAGACCAGGACTCGAACCCATGTCCCCTGCACTGGCAGGAGGATTCCTAACCACTGAGCCACCAGGGAAGTCCCAATAAACCTATTTTTTTAATGCAACATGTGCATCATGTTTGAATGCTGATCTAAACAACTATTTAAAAAGAGACAACTGGAGATTTAATTATACTAAGGAACAAATATTAATTTTATTTAATTGTGCTACCTGTGGTTAGATTTTTTGTTGTTATTGTCGTTTTTTATATTTAAAGACTTAATTGTTTTAGAGCAGTTCTAAGTTTACAGCAAAATCAAGAGGAAATTACAGAGATTTCCCATATACTTTCTGCCCCTACACATGAATAGCTTCTCCCATTATCAACATCCCCACCAGAGTGGGACATTTGTTACCACTGACGAATCTATGTTGACACATCATAATCACACAAAGTCCATAGCACACTAGGGTTCACTTTTGGTGGTGTACACTCTATGAGTCTGGACAAACGTATAATGACGTGTATCCATTACTATGGTATCCTAGAGTATTTTCCCTGCCCTAAAAATCCTCTGTGTTCTGCCTAATCATTCCTCCTCCTCCTCTAACCTCTGGCAACCACTGATCTTTTTACTGTCTATGTAGTTTTGCTTTTTCCAGAATATCACATAGTTGAAAGAACACAGTATGACGCTAGACTGTCTGTATTTTAGGGATAACATACTTACAGATGGATAGGTAGGTAGGTCAAGACAGGCCTCATTGAGAAGGTAACACTTAACCAAAGATTTGTAAGAAGGAAAGGAGATAAAAGTCATAAAAGTAATACAAGAACCAGACTAAGTAGGTCTTGTAAGGTCGTTGTGAAGTCTTTCACTTTTACCCTAAATGAAACACGGGCCACTGTGAGGTTCTTAGCAGTAGAGAAACATACTGACTTACATTTTAACATGTGGAAGCAGAAGACTTACTAGAAGGCAACCTCAGTAATTAAAGTTATAGATGATGATGGCTTATAGGAGGACAGCTGCAGTGGAGGCAAGTAAGAAGCAATCATATTCTCCAAGCTAGCAGAGATGGTCTGTAGGCAGGGATACGAAAATGATATAGGCAGTTCCCACCCTCAATGGGCAGTGGCGAAGACGTAGAAGCTAATACTTACCTAAAGATAGAGAAGTACTACGACAGAAGTAAGTAACAAGGTACAACAGGAAGACAGACGAGGTGGACGCAACTTAGAGGAGAGATGGGAGAAGAGTCCATGATAATTCTCCATAAATGTTGCCTGAATTATTATGTGCAGGTATCTCAACCTCAAAACTGCTACATCCCCTATTCAGGGGATGGCACCACCAATCACCAAGTCACTTAAGCCAAAATCCTAGGAGCTGTCGACGCCTCCTTGTACCCCACATTAAATCTATCATTACAGTCTGTCTACTGTAACCGCTTTAGAGCTTTCCAACACAACCTCATTTCCCTCCTACCCCCACGGCATCCCCTCACCAGAACTTGACTCCATGAGGGCTGGTATGTCTAGTCTGTTCACAGTGCCTACAAAGGTGTCTGGCACATAGTACATGCTCATTTACAAGTTTCTAAATAAATAAGTGGTCTTCTCTACCTTCCGTTAATTCATTCCCACAAGCTCTCCTCATCACACCCAATGATCTTTCCAAACTGCAATCACATTCACAGCACTCTGTGGCTTAAAACTCTCCAGCCTTGCTCAATGAAGAGCAATGACTCCTAAGTGGGGCAGTGTAGCTTTAAAACACATGGTCAGTACGGCAGGTAGTATTTCACAAAAATATTACACTATTGCTTCCATAACACAAACATTAATGTGTTATTTTTAAGAGACATAAGTCTTAAACGGTTATTAAAGCTCATTTAATTTTGCACAGCAATGGGAATCACTGACAAATGGTTATTAAAAATCACTTAGGGCTTCCCTGGTGGTGCAGTGGTTGAGAGTCCGCCTGCTGATGCAAGGGATACGGGTTCGCGCCCCGGTCCGGGAAGATCCCACATTTCGCGGAGTGGCTGGGCCCGTGAGCCATGGCCACTGAGTCTGCGCATCCGGAGCCCGTGCTCCGCAACGGGAGAGGTCACAACAGTGAGAGGCCCGCATACAGCAAAAAAAAAAAAAAAAAAAAATCACTTAATTTTGCAGAGCAAAGGGAACCATTGAAAAAACGAAACAAGGACCTACAGAATGGGAGAAAATATCTGCAAGTGATGCGACCAACAAGGGGTTAATATCCAAAATATACAAACATCTCATACAACTCAGTATCAAAGAAAACCAAACAACCCAAGCAAAAAATGGGCAGAAGACCTGAATAGACATTTTTCCAAAGAAGACATACAGATGGCCAACAGGCACACGAAAAGATGCTCAACATCACTAATTATTAAAGAAATGCAAATCAAAACCACAGTGAGGTAACTCCTCACACCAGTCAGAATGATCAACAAAAAGTCTACAAACAACAAATGCTGGAGAGGGTAGACAGAAAAGGGAACCCTGGTGCACTGTTGGTGGGAATGTAAATTGGTGCAGCCACTATGGAAAACAGTATGGAGGGTCCTTAAAAAACTAAAAATAGAACCACCACATGATTCAGCAATTCCACTCCAGGGTATATCTCCAAAAGCACAGAAAACACTAATTCAAAAAGATACATGAAAAAAATATATATATATGCATCCAGTGTTCCTAGAAGCACTATTTACAATAGTCAACACTTGGAAGCAACCCAACTGCCCATCAACAGACAATATGATTAAGAAGATGTCAAACTCTCTCTCTCTCTCTCACACTCACACACACACACACACACACAGGAATATTACTCAGCCATAAACTATGAAATACTGCCATTTGCGGCAACTTGATGGACCTAGATAATATTATGCTTAGTGAAATAAATCAGACAGAGAAAGACACACTATAATATCACTTACATATGGAATCGAAAAAATAATACAAATGAATGTATATGAAAAACAGAGACAGACTCACAGATATAGAAAACAAACTCATGGTTACCAAAGGGGAGAGGGAAGGGGGGAGGGAAAAATTAGAGGTATGGAATTAACAGATACAAAATACTATATATAAAACAGATAAGCAACAAGGAGTTACTGAGAGCACAAAGCATTATAACCATTATCTTGTAACAACTCACAATGTAGTATAACGTGCAAAAATACTGAATCACTATGCTGTACACCTGAAACTAACACAATATTGTAAATCAACTATACTTTAATTAAAATATAATAGGGGTCTTCCCTGGGGGTGCAGTGGTTAAGAATCCGCTTGCCAATGCACGGGACACAGGTTCGAGCCCTGGTCCAGGAAGATCCCACATGCCACGGAGCAACTAAACCCGTGCGCCACAACTACTGAGCCTGAGGTCTAGAGCCCACAAGCCACAACTACTGAAGCCCATGTGCCTAGGGCCCGTGCTCCACAACAAGAGAAGCCACCGCAATGAGAAGCCCGCGCACTGCAATGAAGAATAGCCCCTGCTCGCCACAACTAGAGAAAGCCTGCGTGCAGCAACGAAGACCCAACGCAGCCAATAAATAAATAAATAAATAAATAAAATAGGGAGTCCCCTGGTTGCCTAGCGGTTAGGACTCCGCACTTTCACTGCTGTGGCCCAGATTCAAACCCTGGTCAGGGAACTGAGATCCCACAAGCCACACGACGTGGCCAAAAAATAAATAAAAACATTTAAACAACATTTAAAATAAATTCCAAATGGAGGATGACTGCTAGTTGAGTAGAGGGTTTCTTTGGGGGTGATAAAAACGAAATTAGACAGTGGTAACGGTTGTACAACTCTGTGAATATACTAAAAACTGCCAAACTGTACACTTAAATGAGAGTGAATTTTATGGTGCGTGAATTGTATCTTAGTAAAGCTATTATTTAAAAATAAAATAAGCTCCTTAGCTTGGCACACAAGGCCCTTGTGATCTGTCATGTGCCTACCTCTATAGTCTCACCTTCCACCACTTTCCTGATTGCTTCCCCAAGCCTCAATTATATCAAACTTCCTCAAAAATGTCACATCCTCTCTACCCACAGGATCTAAACATATGGATCCCTCAGCCTGGAGAGCTTCCCTTCATATGCCCTTCAAGACCTACCTAAGGATCACCTCGGGAAAGCCCTCCCATCCAATTTCAACCACCTCACCTCATCCCACCATGCCCCCAGGCTGTCAGAGCACAGGCATACTTTATCACACAGCACTCACGTACACCAGACGAGACATTTTATGACTACTGGATATAGTAAGTATTCAATAAATAAGTCTAATATACAACTTCATTTTCTGTAATGTGGAAAAGCAAATTTACTAAACTTTAGCCAAAAAAGTTTTTTTTGGCTAAAGCAAAGATGACAAAAATCTTACAATTATAGGGACTTCCCTGGTGGCCCACTGGTTAAGAATCCGCCTACCAATGCAGGGAACACAGGTTCGAGCCCTGGTCCAGGAAGATCCCACATGCTGCGGAGCAACTAAGCCCGTGAGCCACAACTACTGAGCCCACGTGCCACAACTACTGAAGCCTGCGCGCCTAGAGCCTGTGCTCCGCAACAAGAGAAGCCACCGCAATGAGAAGCCCGTGCACCACAACAAAGAGTAGCCCCCATTCGCTGCAGCTAGAGAAAGCCTGCACGTGGCAACGAAGACCCAACGCAGCCAGAAATTAAAAAATACAATAAGTAAAAAAAAAAATCTTACAATTATTAAACCTGGTTGCCAGACATACAGGACTCATTAATATTTCTATTGTTTTCTACATGTTCAAATTATTCATAAGCAAAAAAGCAAACTCATTAATGTTTAGGAAAACTATGTAAGTGTAAAATTCTGTAACAGAGAGAAAAATTAGTGTTCTTAGACCACCATACGTAAAAGGAGTCCATCGTTTTCACACACGAGTTCCTAAAAGTATGTACAAAAGTGCAATGTGTAAAAAGCAAGACAACAGATGTGTCAGAGGGGAATTACGTTCCTGAAAAGCTAAAGCTAAAAAACACCTAATTACATCTCATCTTACTTTTTCCAGAGCATAATTCCAATTTCATACATGTTCTTAAATTGGTTTTTTCCTTCACAATTAAACACAGTCCACCAATGAATGTGTCTAATTGAGGCAAAGGTTGCATGCTTATAGAATGCCTAATGATTATTAGCTTTGTGTTAACTGCATTAAAGTCTGCAGAACTTAAACTTCAAATCACTGGTATCAACACTTTCACTTTGCTACTGCTACTTGTTCTTAATAAGATAGAAAGTGTGGTTTCAAAACTTTTTTACAGCAATACAACTCTTACTTTAAAAATGATCTAGAAACTTAAAATGCAAAACTAAATAAAAGCTCAGCTACCCCAGCTTCTACCCCGCTTTAGCAGGGTGAGGGGCCTGCATGCCCACCCCCAACCTCTCTGCTCCACTAACAATACTGTACAAAAATGGCAATGCCATGGAAACTGACCCATTGCCAAGCAAGCAGAACACCAGCAAGGACTCAAAATGATAGTTCATCAGTTATATAAAACCCTAATTCAGTTTAGGAGGATCAATATATGGCATATGAAAGCGCCAGATGTTCAAAATCTAAAAGGCATCGAGCTGAAAATGACTAGGAAACAATAAAAATTCTGTAAGAAGTGCTTCAAAAGGAACACACACACAAATACTTACTACATCTCAGCAAGATGGAAGCCTAAGACAGTCCAAGAATGAGATATTTCCTAAATTATACTTTTCAAAGAGAAAAGTATACTTTTCTCTGAAAAAGTATACTTTTCTCTGAAAAAGTATTAGTTCTTATTAGAACGAATACTTTTTAAATAATATATTTTATAAAGAATAGTGAACTCAAAAAAAAAAATCCTGCTTTGGAAAATTCTGGCTAGAATCATCAGATTTCAATGAGTAGGCAGACTAAGCACTCTATCATGAACACTGAAATGAACAGTGGCTATATGAAAACATAAAATTTGATATTCTGGTTTCTAAAAGCATTATTATTATTCTATTTACAGAATGCTTCCATGAACATAAACCCCAAACTTAAAAGTTTAAAAGCCACAACAAGCCAAAGCAATTTGCAGAAGAAACAACAAAGCTGAGGGTTATCATGTTCCCTGATTTCAAACTACATTACAAAGCTACAGTAATCAAAAGAGTATGGTACTGGCCCCAAAACAGGGACACAGATAAATGGAACAGAATAGAGAGCCCAGAAATAAGCCTACATTTATACAATCAATTAATCCACAACAAAGGAGACAAGAATATGCAATACGGAAAAGACAGCCTCTTCAATAAATGGTGTTGGAAAAATCATGCAGCTACATGCAAAAGAATCAAACTGGACCACTTTCTCACACCACATACAAAAATAAACTCAAAAATGGATTAAAGACTTAAATGTAAGACCTGAAACCATACAACTCCTAGAAAAAAATACAGGCAGTACACTCTGGTTGCCAGAAGGGATGGGGTGGGGGGTGGGTGAAATAGGTAACAGGGATTAACAGGTACAAACCTCCAGTCATGGGGATGTAATATACAGCATAAGGAATATGGTCAATAATATTGTAATAACTTTGTATGGGGAAAGATGGTTACTAGACTTATCCTGGTGATCATTTCATAATGTGTGCAAATATCAAATCATTATGTAGTATACGTGAAACTAACATAACATTGTACATTAACTATATTTCAATTAAAAAAAAAAAAAAGCCTTAACAGCTTCAAGAAGAAACGAAATAGATTAGGGGTAAATGATAACATGTAAATGTATACTAATGTTTTCTTTAAAAAAGGAAATATAACCAATTCCTCTACTTTTCTTTTTTAAAAAATCTAGACTTCTGCTTCCAGCCAAGGTGGGGTGACATGAACCAGATTTACGCTGTCATTATGAACAACTAAAAACGAACATACAAAGCAACAGTCTTCAAGACACTGGACACCAAGCAACAGAGTACAACGATCCCTGAGAGATAGGAAACGAACGAAGTAAATCCTACAACTGTCCCAGTTTATTGCCTGGAGAGAGTTTCCAACTGGCAGCACAGGGAGAGAGAACCCAGGGAAAGTCAGGCAATCTCCCCAAGTTTAGGAGGCAAACTTAGGCCAAGGAAGCCAGGGCAGCTAGAGTTTGTAGGGCAGGACACCAGAAAAGAGAGAGCTGCACAGAAAGAGAACTCCAGAGATCTCCTCTTTGTGTATTCAGCATAGTACTGATCAGCACATGCCTCTGAAGAAAATACTTGAGGTATCTGAATAAAGAACTAGTCAAAAGAATAAAAAGAATAATCCATGAGGCTCACACAGGGCCAAGAAGAGTGCCTATTCCCAACAGCCAGAGTGGAAAACCTCAGAATTAAAGGACTATTGGGTAGAGTAAGTACTCAGAAGGGTTTTGGCTCAGTAGTGGGAAATAATTAGCCCTAGACTAAATGCTGCTCTGATCCCACCTAACAAAGCTTAAAAGCAAGATCTGAAATGAACAAACCATGTCTAAGGAACTTAACCATGTTCCAGAACAAAGCGCAAGAATATTTATAGGAATATAGATACCCAGCATCCAAAGTAAAATTCATAATGTCTGGCATCCAAACAAAAATTACCAAACAAGCAAAGAAACAGGAAAAGACAACCCATAATGAGGAAGAAAATCAATCAGTTGACACCAACTCAGAAATGAGGTGGATGGGAGAATTAGTAGACCAGGGCATTAAAACAATTACAACTGTACTGCAAAGTGTTTGAGAAGTTTGAGGCAAGGCTAGGTATGCTCAGGAGACATGAGATACATTTAAAAAGCCCAAATCACACCTGAAACTATCACAACACTGTTAGTCAATTACACTTCAATAAAAAAATGAAAAATTTTTTAAAAGACCCAAATCAAACTTCTAGATATGAAACCTGGAAGATGAAAAAAATACATGTATTAACAGCACATTAGACGCTACAAAAGAAAGACTGGCAAACTTAAAGATATAGCAATAGAAAGCATTCAAAATGAAAGAGAGGGGCTTCCCTGGCAGTGCAGTGGTTAAGAATCTGCCTGCCAGCGGGCAACATGGGTTTGAGCCCTGGCCCGGGAAGATCCCACATGCTGCGGAGTAACTAAGCCCACGCGCCACAACTACTGAAGCCCGCACACCTAGAGCCTGTGCTCCGCAACAAGAGAAGCCACCACAATGAGAAGCCTGCACACTGCAGTGAAGAGTAGCCCCAGCTCGCTGCAACTAGAGAAAAGCCCGTGCGCAGCAACAAAGACCCTACGCAACCAAAAATAAATAAAATAAACAAATTTATTTTACAAAAAGAAAGAAAAAGACTGAACAGAGCATCAGTAAGCAGTGGGACTTCAAACAGCCTAATATATGCACACCTGTGTATGTGTAAATATGTATAGTTTATGTCAATTAAACCTCAATAAAGCTGTTTTAAAAACCTAACCTTTTCAGGGCTTCCCTGGTGGCAAAGTAGCTAAGAATCCACCTGCCAATGCAGGCGACACAGGTTCGAGTCCTGGTCCGGAAGGATCCCACATGCCGCAGAGCAACTAAGCCCATGCTCCACAACTGCTGAGCCTGCGCTATAGAGCCCAAGAGCCACAACTACTGAGCCCTCGTGCCACAACTACTGAAGCCCACGCGCCGCAACTACTGAGCCTACATGCCGCAACTACTGAAGCCTGCGTGCCTAGAGCCCTTGCTCCGCAACAAGAGAAGCCATCACAATGAGAAGCCCGCGTACCGCAATGAAGAGTAGCCCCCGCTCACCACGACTAAAGAAAGCCCGTGCAGCAAGAAGACCCAACGCAGCCATAAATAAATAAATGAAAATAAAGATCCCTTTAAAAAAAAAAAAAAAAGGCTGAGCCTTCATATTGTTGATTTTTTAAGTCCTACATTTATCTTCAATATAGCCTTATATCTTAATCATCCTTTTGGTTTAATTAGGTACTAAATAACCACCTCAAAAAACAAACCTCTCCAAGCTTTCAATTTCTACTTGCTTTCTCAAGAAGCCTGTTTTGAATACCTTAATAGCAATATTTTAACAAACACTCCACTAGAGGAATTCAGTACACAGCCATCATAATATTTATCGGCTGTTCCAATATCACATTTCATCATGCACCTTGATTAAAGGGGCAAAACTACTGAACTAATTATAAAAAACAAAGCTTTCATCAGAACCTCTAGATCAGTGCTGTCCAACAGCACTTTCTGGGATAATGGAAATGTCCTACTCGGCGCCGTCCAATACAGCAGCCAATAGCTACATACTTGAAATGTAGCTAGTGTGACAACTGAATTTTTAATTTTATTTGATTTTAATAAATTTAAATTTAAATAATTATAGATCGGGGCTTCCCTGGTGGCGCAGTGGTTGCGAGTCCGCCTGCTGATGCAGGGGACGCGGGTTCGTGCCCCGGTCTGGGAAGATCCCACATGCCGCGGAGCGGCTGGGCCCGTGAGCCATGGCCGCTGAGCCTGCGCGTCAGGAGCCTGTGCTCCGCAACGGGAGAGGCCACAACAGTGAGAGGCCCGCGTACCGCAAAAAAAAAAAAAAATTATAATCACTAGTGGCTATATTACTGGACAGCACAGCTCAAGACAATTTAAAAGAAAATCTAGATTGAAATTCTTAAGAAAGATTAGCATTTTCAAAATAATTTTTTAACATTTACAGCTTATATATATTAATTTTTAAATTAATAAACATTATAAAATCATAAACACAGAAAAACTCCTATTTTTAAGGCTTGGCTCAAAGGACCACTTCACCTAAAACTTCTTCCTGGTTTCTTCAATGCCCCTCCTCAACCCCAGGGTCAGGTGACCCCGCCTCACCATGCCTCACAGCACCCTCTGTGTGCTCTCATCAGTGATGGGGTGGGGGGGGGTGGGAAAGGGGAAGTAGACGCTTAAGGGAGATGAGGTTTTCTCTTGGGATGATGAAAACACTTTGGAACTAGATGGTGTGGGTGGTGGGTGCACACAATGTAAATGTACTAAATGCCACTGAATTCTTCACGTTAAAATGGTTAATTTTATGTCATATGAATTCACCTTGATAAAAATAAATTTTTAAGAATGCATCTAAGATGTGTATCTCTAATTCATACAAATTCATTACTAAAAAGGCACAGAAAACAGGGAAAACCAGCTTTTAAATGCAACTTTAAAGCTCATTTTTTCCCTTGGGTTTCCATTTTTTAACTAAACTTGGTGCTTAATTATCAACTGTCCATTACAAAATGCCTATTCAAGGTAAGTCAGTCAGTGCACACAAATGTTATTAAATGCAGAACCACATTCAGCTACATCAAATGAGAAGAGAAACCTTTAGATATTTAAACCGAATTGGTGGCTCAAAAAACTAAGAAAGCAGAAGCACATGACACCACCAAGACTTTATGGAACCGAGTAAGACCAGACTAGCCAAGTACTTACCCTACTCTTCTTACCATCCTGATCGCCCTATATCCACACTAAGTCTGAAAGCAGAACTAGCCCAAGCCCAGAAGCTTCTATGTCAGTAAAGCAGGATCTGCAATCTTCAGTAAGATTATGTATGTGTGTAAAACAGCACAGTTTAAGTGAACAGAATGTTTAACCAACGCCCAAAATTTTAATTAACCTTTTCAGGCATAAATAGGGCCATCAGGTAGTATTTCTTAGTCACTAGATGAAACTGCTGAAAAGGATAACCATGGCCAAACTTGAGGAGCAGAGACTCACCCAAGTGCCCTCGGTAAATGTACAAGGCAAACCTTGGGGTTCTGGGCAGACAAAAACTAGTCCTTAGTTAACTTACACTATGATCAAATCAAACATGGCAAACTTCACAAACAGAATAAAGCTTACAATTTTCTTTAAGTATACTCTGGTCTTTGAAAAATAGAATACAATTCACCAATATATACTTTGGGGATTTTGGGGGAGGCAGGGCAGGGTTAGTTTGGTTTTTGTTTTTTTGATGGGGGAGGAAGGATGGGAATAATATGCAAGGGAGGAAAATTAGTTGTTGAACAACACTAACCAGATAGCTGTATGGGTGAAACTAAGGGGTTTTTTTAAAATGCTCTCTTAGATATTGTAATTTGTGTATCTTTTCACACTTTATTAAGACCTGGTTCTTAAATTCATTCCACAGCTCAAGTTCAGTGCGAATCTGCAGAAAAACATATGGGGGGGATAGATATTTAAAAGTTATACTCAACTGTTAAACTAAAGGGTAACCAAAATAACAGGGTCCATTGTAACCTTATGTCATCCAATCGCAAGAAATCGCTCCCCTCAAAAAAAACAATTGTATTTTACACTCTGAAAATGACTATTTTGACATACATGGAGTAAAGCAATTCATTCCAATTTGCCCCAGTCAACCAAGCCAGATACCTCCCATTTCATTTGTGTTTTCACTTCCAGAAAGAGGGGGAATGTAATTGGACATGAAGCAGGCTCTGGCAACCCTAAACATAAAACTCCACAATACCTGGGACCACATGGAAATGACTAAGCAATTGATCCAATAAAGTATTGCTCCTAAGTGTTTTTTCTTAAAGAGGATTTCTGGCTGGCTCTCCCTGAAATACACTAGATAGAAATCTGACAGCAACTTACACTTAATGCGATCTTGGTGTTTTTCCTTTCTTAGTGACATATAAAATAATGGTGCTTCCGACAACAGCTGGCATCTTAGAATGGGTTACCTTGGGCAAGTTACTAGGTTGAACCATAACAATCAGCCTCTCCATGCCTCTGTTTCCTCAGATGGAAAATGGTGATAACAACTTTACCTGATATGACTGTTTTGATCGTTGTGTTAAATCATTAATAGGTATAAAGTGTTCAAACCAGTCTGGCACACAGCCAGCACTACACTAACCTGGCACTGACAAATCATTCCTTCAAGGGTCTTCTATTAGCTGCACCTCCCCATGCACACACTCGCCCACTCGCTTATCATCAGTGACAAACCCATAAGACAGCTGAATTTGGTTTTAGTCCACAGCACGTTAACCTGTTATAGGAAACTAACTGACCATCGTGGAAACTAAAGCTGTAACTTTAACCTCTAACTGGTATGCTGTTATAACTAGATGCTGGACAGAAATTAAATCAGAGCTTTTCAAGTCATCTGGTACTGAAATTTAGGTCAATCGGTTAATAATTAGTACACCAAATGAACTGAATAAAGTTGAAACATAACAAAAAAAGATGTGTCAATTCTCAGTGACATTCATCTTAAACCAGGAGTCCTAGTGACAATTATTATAGGAGCTATGTACCAAGTCCAGTCTCTGAGCAGAAACATATCCAACCAGGGATATATTTTTATTCCTTCCTGAAAAGAAACTCAATCAACCCCCATACTAGAGAGAAAACAAAAAACTCTACATATGTAACCCTAATAAAGGATCAGTATCCAAATATATAAAGAACTCCCACAAATCAGTAAGAAAAAGAACACCCTACAGAAAAAGAGCAGAAGGTATATTCACAGAAGGAAACCAAGTAGCCAAAAAAACATAATAAAAGCACACTTAACCTCACCAGTAATTTAGAAAAATGCCAACATAAACCACAAAAAGACAGTACTGCAAAAAGTTAATAAACCTAACACCTTAGTGAAAATTGGGTGAAGGAAAGGAATTTTCTGTGCCTGTTAGTGGCAATGTACTTGTTTGGAAAACACCAAAGCAAATGAATATGCACAAATAATTCCATTTACAAAAAGACTTTGACAATAACAAAACATATTGCTTTTCACACATAAGTACGTACTGAAGTACAAAAACACACATGGGCATTCTGCCGGCCTTGAGAGCGTGCCACTCAGATCTCCCTTCAAGAGAGAAAGAGCTGAGAGAAGTGTAATTAGCTGACAGCCCCAGCTGCCCAGCACCTTTGGGGTCCACTGCAGCATTCATAGCAACGCCAGGCCAACGACTGAACACAGCCGGCATTCTAGGGCAGGCCCTTTCCTGCCTAATGCACTCTAACAATCTGTGCTCTGGCTGCACTGCAATCTGAGGCTCCCGGGTCCAATAATCAATCATCCTTCTTTCTGTTTTCCTTCACAGGTGTCACACCTGCACCCATTCTGAAGGCTTTGCCACCTAACCTTCTTCCTCTCCTCTCTATCTTCACAGGCATTTACCCCTGTGACACTCTTGCACGGCTAATTCTATCTTGGCATCTGCTTCATAGAGGATGCAAACTACCACAGGGATAACAAAAATCAACTTCCAATTAGTGAAGGCAGGAGTGGAAGAATTAGCCTCTACCTGCACCTGACGCAAATATGCCCTAATATCAACAGTGTTTAATCACAGTGGTGGGCATGTAACTGTAGATATTCTTTTTTATTTGAATGGGTTTTTAAAATAACTCTATCTTTACAATGCTATCCTACCTTATGATAATTTGCAAAGACATTCCAACATCTAACCACTATCTAATCACTTCAATTTTAGGAATTTAACTCTTACTCCTGGTTCTAAAATCATGCACCCGTATTACCGTTCCCAATTATTGTATGCAGTAACAATGCTCTAAAACATTAAGTCTACCTGGCTTCATTGGCCTCAAGTCTACCTGGAGATACGTTTAATGACTGAAAGACAAATACAAGTCACTTTGTCTCCGCAGGCCTTACTTTCCTCATCTAGAACACAGGAAGGCTGGACTGGGCGGACACTACAATTTTCTCTCTCATTACTCCAAGGAAGGGAAAATCCAGAAATTTCAAAGAATTATGTCTACTGTGCGATTTTTACTAAGATCATCATCTTTAAAGAATTTGACTAATTTGAAAAAAAATAGTTTTAGGGTTTACTGTCAACATTTCATTTAAATGACATTTTAATGTTATTTTAAAATATGTCTCAAACATTTTAGCAAAACACCTTTTGTCACCTTAAACCATTCTATTTTTTAAATACTTTTTTTAAAATCAACAACAGAAAACATAAAGCTCAACCAGAAGACAGATATATGTACTAGAAGAATTTCCATAACACAAAACAGAAGGAATTGTTAAATTACAATTATTACCCCTTATCATTTCTAGGGTCACAAATATTTTCCATAATTGCTATTTAAAGCTGTAGGAATTAACTCACTCCAAATCACTGAATCAGCATTCAATCCCCAATTCCTACCTTATTCAAACTTTTACTGTGCTGCTACAGACTCCCTCCACAAAAGGGATTTCCAGTTCTGTTTTAAATATAAAAACCAATACAAGCCTTATTTCTTACTTTTACATTATGCATGGAACCTCTAAAGAAAGGCTCAGAAGAAAGTGAGAGCTAAATTACAAATTAATTACAACAATCTATATAGCAGAGAGTAAAATATAAAAAGTAAAATAGACTGGGGGAGAATACAGTAACTTGGATAGACTCTAATGTTTCATCTCCAAAGACTAAGAAGTTAGTTGCAACTAAATTGCCCCATAGAACTTTATAACACCAAGGAAAATAGCTTTTTAAGAGTAAGCCTAAATTTCTTCAGTACCAAGGACTTTCAACACTGCTTTTAAAACAGCTCTGCTCTGATCAGCCTCAACCAGCTAACCTTTGAATCACACTCATCACCCACAGAAGGGAACATTGTGGCAGAAGAACCTCACCTCGAAAACATTAACTCTCAAAGACAAGAACTTGAAAGTTTAGAGCAAAAACTCCCTAACTCAGAACACAGTTAATGTGTACTTCACTTTGGCCCAGGGATGGATTCAAGGTCTCTTTTGTACTATCCAGAAACTTGATCTGAACAGGTTTACCTATCCTCTCTGGATCTCAGTGTACTTTTCTGCTATATAAAAGTATTGGACTAGTTCTCCCTCTTCCAGGAAAGAATATTTACCTAAATTGCAGCAGGTAACTTAAAAGTAATCTTCTTCAACTATCACAGTGCATGATTCACATTCAAATCTACAGCTTCATTATAATTCAGTCTTACCTCTGCAGTAAAGCAGGCAATGCGGGGACCACTGCTTGGCAACTGAAGTCCCACAAACGATAATTAGAATAAGATAGCAGACAATGTTTACTTAACACTCACTGTGCCAAGCACTGCGCTGGACATTTTACATGTATTAGCTCAGTTAATTTCTTCTCTTGAGGAAGAAGTTCCACTACCTCTACTTCACAGATGAAAGCAAAAATAAAGTAACTTGCCCAGGGGCAACACACAGTTGTTAAGAGGCACTGCCAAGATCTGAACTTGGGTTTGACGATTCTCATAGCCCAAGCTCTCACAGTCTACTCTATACTGCTTCTGAAAGAAGCCGGAAATTAAAAAGATGACTATAACTGACACAATCACAGGCCACAAGTGAGGGAAAGATCCCTGATTCATAATGGAGGGAACTGAGGCTCCAGAGATAAAATGACCAGCTCGACCTTAAACCACCTTCTTAACCACAGAGACAGGGCATTCAGCCTCCCGACAACCAGTTTTAAGTGTCTCCTACTTCACTACATCATGAAGGTGATCACTCACAGGGTTTATCATTACCCTGACCTCTCATTTGGGTAAACACTACCTCAAAGTACATCCACATCACAAAGCATTCACTGTAACTTATGAATTTTGGGGTATCTTTAAAATTGATTTTTACAATGAAACTAAAGTATAGCAAATAATGTGTTCAAAGAGGTACCTAGAACCACCAGTAAGAAGAAATGAAAAGCAGGTCTAGACACCCTGTTCAGAAAAATTATTCCACGTTAAAGCATAACACATTTTATTAATACAAGTCAACTCTGAAGTGACAGTTGAGCCAATGACAACCACAAATTTTCTAATCTGATTAAATATACTGGATTCAATGTTCCAAATACAGGGTGCATGTTTAAAGGGCTATTACCTCAAAAATATTTACCATTAACATTTCCTCTTCTGTAAGAGTCTTAGTTTTACTATTAGTGAACTGTGATACTGAAAACCAGCACAGACAGAAGTTGACAGTAATAACACATGCTGGGACTTCCCTGGAGGCACAGTGGTTAAGAATCCGCCTGCCAATGCAGGGGACGCAGGTTCAAGCCCTGGTCCAGGAAGATCTCACATGCCACGGGGCAACTAAGCCTGTGTGCCACAACTACTGAGCCTGCATGCTGCAACTACTGAAGCCCGTGCGCTTAGATGTAGCCTGTGCTCCGCAACGAGAAGCCACCACAATGAGTAGCCCCCACTCACCACAACTAAAGAAAGTCTGCATGCAGCAACGAAGACCCAACACAGCCAAAAATAAATAAATTTTTTAAAAAATAAAAAATAAAAATAAATAAAAGAAACCAAAGACGACTCAGCATACACTACGGCACTGAGTATGGAAAGACGGTCTGGACCCCACATGAGAACAAAGACTAAGGTAAAGATATGGAACTGCATTCTGGTCTTGTTTTTAAATCTAACTGATAAAACTTGTTCCATCATTATAAACAAAGATGTTATTTTAACTACCAAGTTCTGATCCAGTGATCCAGTTTAGGTCTTCGTTAGATAATAAGAACTGAATCAGCATTTTAGGATGGCAGTGCTCTATCCACTTCACTCACTACTTGTGAGGGATGACAAATCTTCTTTGGGCTATACAGGGAGTATCAGGTGGATCTAGTTTCAACCATTCGCTTTTAAAGCTAAATAGGGTCAAGTTGGGATACTGTGGGTAAATAAAATCTGACCTTAAAAAAAATTAAAATCAACTTCTTCCACTCATACATCTTTACAGAGATAGTTTTTTAAAAAATCAGTTTCCTGGGCTTCCCTGGTGGCACAGTGGTTGAGAGTCCGCCTGCCGATGCAGGGGACACGGGTTCGTGTCCCGGTTTGGGAAGATCCCACATGCCGCGGAGCGGCTGCGCCCGTGAGCCATGGCCGCTGAGCCTGCGCGTCCGGAGCCTGTGCTCCGCAGCGGGAGAGGCCACAACAGTGAGAGGCCTGCGTACCGCAAAAAAAAAAAAAAAAAAAAATCAGTTTCCTGATGAGTTTCACACTTACCGGTCTGTTCAAATTTGTAAAAATAAATAAATAAATAAACAAACAAATATTCAAAACTCAGGCAGGGAAAAAAAAAACTAACAATCACAATCTCAATTCCATATTATTCCTAACTTGTACTCATGGAAGGAAAGTGTCTTAAGTCTAAAGACCGAAAAAAAAATTTTTTGCCATGAAACAAAATCGTTGTATCATTTCTATTCCAAAATGGAAGTCTCCCCGTCCCTTAGATTGTTTTTAAAATCAATTAATTAATTAATTATATTTTTGGCTGCGTTGGGTCTTCGTTGCAATGCACCGGCTTCTCATTGCAGTGGCTTCTCTTGTTGCAGAGCACGGGCTCTAGGCGCGAGGGCTTCAGTAGTTGTGGCTCACAGGCTCTAGAGCACAGGCTCAGTAGTTGCGGTGCACGGGCTTAGCTGCTCCACAGCATGTGGGATCTTCCCGGACCAGGGCTTGAACCTATGTCCCCTGCATTGGCAGGCGGATTCTTAACCACTGCGCCACCAGGGAAGCCCCGTCCCTTAGGTGTTTTTTTTTTTTTTCTTAGATTTTAAGTTAAATGAGAACACACCTAAAAAAATAAATCAGTAGGAAACAGTAAAGTCCTACAATTTCCAGCCATACCTAGGAATTCATCCCACTGCTCAGATTGGCAAAACAGGGTTTCAAATTATTTCATACCAGTTGGATTCCTTTCCAGATTAAAACAAACACAAAATACGAAATGTTAATGCCAAGACCCAATCAACTGGCAGCAAGACCATGCAGCAAAACATTTACAGTGTTTTACTTTTTAGAATGGCTGGTCTCTAGCAAATTTATGCTTGCATCTATTCCATCGAAACTGCAAGGACAGCTCAAAATATGATCCTATTACATGTGCTGTTTCAAAGAGAACAACTCCAAAGAAATCAGGCTCATTCCTAACAATGCTGAGCTAGACATCAATATTTAGAAGAATGTCAGAATTCTAATTCTTGCTGTTGCCATCAAATATGCCCTTTTCTTTAGTCACATCCAACATATTTGAATAAAGCTTTCAAAACAAACATAAACAAAATATACCAAAAAACTGACCAACTTACTAAAACTAAAATATACAAGTTGATTTTTTTAAATATGTGGGGGAAACTTGGTGACAAGCTTTGCTTTATGTTCTGTGTATTAAAACAAAGATGGACTTGACCTACAAAATGAAGATAGGGTCAACTGTAACCAAAAAACAGTATGCTTCCCCTGGTGGCCAACCATGGAATGGAGAAGGCATGCACAGAAGAGAAAAAGCCTTGTCTCGGAGTTCCATCCTGTCACTCTTATAAATGAGAAGTGACTACCAAAAAAGGAAGACGCGGGGGAAGGGGAAACTATCAAAAAGACTAACATAAGTTAAAAGGAATACAAACCTGGGCGGTAGACTACATATACTTTAAGAGATTTAAATCATCAACAGACTAAAATGTAGAAGGCAAATACGGGAAAGGTCATTTATTTCCAGAATGCCCAAGAGCTCACTCAGGGATCCCTATGTATTTTCACTTCCAACACCCAGAGTTTCATACCTAAATAACAGCTTAAGAGCAATCGCCTTTTTCAAGGGCTAGATCCTTCCAATTTTCTGCAGTCTTGTTTCCAAGGAAAAGCATTTATGCATTTATCTTCTCAAACTCGTGGTATAACCTACATAGAGAACCTTCAGTTCTAAAGCCCTCCAACCAGGAGGACTGTTAACTCCAGTTCCACAAGGTTCTCTTTTGAGTTTTATTTCTGAAAGAAAACCCACGTCCTTTCAAACATTTTCCATGCCAACAATCTTTTAAAGATAATCTTATACGGAGACAGGCTAGAATCTCACTGACGAATTCCTTTGTCTGATTGGATTTTTCTGGTACTTTAAATCTGCTTCCACACAGAAGAGCAGCAAGAGTAGCAAATGTTCCAAGCTAGGGGGTAGGGATTTCTTGGAGGCGGACATCATTTGTTAGGCTAAAGCTTCTGAAGGTTCTAATCTTTCACAACCCGTTCCTTAAAAAAAAAAAAAAAGCGGGGGCGGGGGGGGAATACACACACATTTACAAATAGGTCCTAAAATCAAACTGCCACCAGCCAGTCTCTCTTCCCCGGGCAGGCGCCCTCTGGGAAGCACACTTCTTTTATTAACTGGTTTTGGGAGATCTCAAGACGGGAGGGGAGTCGGGGCCAGGCAGGAGTCCAGGGGCGGGCAGGACGAGGAAAGGGCATGCGGGGCAACCCTCCGCAGGGGAGAAACGGGTCCGAGGACGTCCCAAGCCCAGGCGCTCGCAGGACACTAACTCTCCGGCGCGGCCGCCCCTGCCCGGCCCCGGCGCGGCTCGTGCCGACCCGGGGACGCCGGAGCCCCCGGGCCAGGTGGCCAGGTGTGGCTGCGCGCCGCCGCCGCCTCCAATCCGACCCGCCGCGGCGACCGGGGCCTCCCCAGGGGCAGGCACGCCAGCAGGACACCCTTGCGCGGGTGTCTCCCCGCGGACAGCAGGACCCACACAGGCAAAAAGAAAGTTGTCCGAGGCCGTCCGCCCCCTCGGGTCGCCGGCCGGCCGGGCTGGGGCGCTACTCACCGGGGTCGAAGTCGGGCACCACCGCCTGGTACTGGGGTCCGACCCGCATGCCGCCGCCACCTGCGGGGAAGCAGAGAGGAGGTCAGCGGGCGGGCGGGCGAGCGGGCGAGCGGGCGGGGGCGGCGCGGGCGGCTGCCACTTACCGTGTTCCTCGTCGCTGGACGAGCCCGAGCTGCCTTCCTCCCAGGAGTTGCTGCTGCTGTTGCCATTGGGCGCCGCCGCCGCCAAACTTTTATTCTGCCCATTATTGGGGGCGGCGGCGGCCGAGGCGGAGGCGCCGGTGGCCGAGGAGGCGGCTGCGGCCGAGGAGGCGGCGGCGGAGGCGGAGGCGGCCGAGGCGGCGGCGGCCGAGGCGGCCGCGTTGGCCGCGTTGTTCCTCCCTCTCCGCTTCCCTGAGACCTCGGGGCCCTTCTCCACCATGGCCGGCATCGGCGGGGGCCCGGACCGGGCGAAAGTGGCGGGGACCCGCGGCTCCTGAGGAGGTGGCGCCGGGCCGGGGGAGGGAGTGAGAGCGGGCGCGGAGGCGGGCGGGCGCGGCCGGAGCTCGCGGGCGCGAGTTGGGGCTGGGGCGGCCCTAGCGGGCGGAGAGCGGAGCCGCTTCAAGCCCCCAGCGCCGAGCGGAGCGCAACTTTCGCTCTCATCGCCGCCCGCACTTCACTGGCACTAACTACTCCAGGAGCAGCGAGCGGGAGGGGAGGGGGGCGGGGCCTGGGCGAGCGGGGGAAGCCGCGCGCAGCCCAACCCGGCGCGGGGTGGCTCCGCCCCCGGCGTGCTCCCATTGGCTCTTGTGGGATTTGGACGGCGAGCGGCAGCCAGATTGGCGCCGCGTACCAGTCTGTCCAAGGGGCCGGGGCGGGAGAGCGGGGAGGGGGAGGCTCCGGGCTTCCGTTGGTCAGGTTCGGTTGACGCGTATCGCCCGCTGTACGTGGTTTGAGGTTTGCAATCTCTCTACGCCCCATGATCCATCTCTCTAGGCAATAGCGAGGAGTTAGCTGTCCTCCCCGCCCCCTCCTTCTGCCGGTCCCCCCCTTCACCTGAGCGCGCCCCCCGCGGCCTCTGCCCCCACGTTCCCCGAAGGGCTCCACTGAGGATCCCATCGGTTTCAAAAAGTAAAATATACGCGACACGAGAACAGAAATTGAACGCAAGGTTGGGACTACTTTCCCCCTCGCGCGGAGGATTACATCTCACAGTTTGAATGGGTTCTATACAAAGAGGGGAAACTAATTGGAAGAAACTAATTGCGCCCCCACCTTTCCCAAGGGATTTGGGGGTTACTCAGCGCCGGGGGAAGCCTGGTGCAGGGGACAGGCTTCCCAGGTGACAGTCACCCCCGGAGCAGAAGAAAGCAGTGTAGGAGCTCAGGGGGTTTAGTGGCGCTTTCTGCTAATTTGGTGGGGGGAGGTTGGAAATCGCCGCGATTGCCCGAGTTTCGGGGCGCGCCGCGCCTGCGAGGCCAGAGGAGAGGGTCCTCTGCCCCTGCCCGGTAGCAGAGTCGGGGCGCGGGGTCCCTGCCGTCCCGGATGGCCGTTTGGAGAGCTGTGAAGGAGCCGAATTGTCACAGGGGGAGGGGAACACTTAAAAATGGGGTGGGGGACTTACAGAAATGGGCTGGGGTCCGGGAAGGGTAAAGAGGAAGAAGCTATTTTCATCCCAAGTCTTTGGTAGGGGAGGAGGGTCAACTTCCTCCGAGGCAAGAGCTACTTTTCCGGATCTGCTTCCTGCCCTGCCTCCCCCACTCCACCCCTTGCCCCAGAGAGTGACCACCGGCCGACGCGGGGCTGCTTTTATAGCTGGGGGTGGGGGTGGGAGATGGGAGAGTGTGTGACTCCCCTGGAGGTCTGTATCTGCTCCACCCCCACCGATCCCCCCAAACAACACGCTCTTCGTACATAATCAGGAATAATCAGGAGGCGAGAGAAGGTCTATAAATGAAAAAATATATATATGTATTTTTTTAATGCAGCGGATGGCTATTTTTCTTTTAAGTTACTCCAAACCTGAGCTTAATATGGGGACAGTTTACACCAGCTCTGGTTATAAATAGCTACAGGGAGAAATCTGAAGTTTTATGGTTTTAAAGCCTGAATAAATAAGCAGGATGTTCTCCACGTTTTTTGCAGCATGAGCCATCATTATTACTTCAGTGAAGTGACCATGTTCAATTCTGCCTGAATGAACTGTAAGAAAAAGCGCTGGGAGACCTCCCCACGGAGGAGAACTGCCCCCGCCAATTTCAGGGTCGCAGCTCCTGGATTCCCCTTAAAAGGACACTCATCTCCTAGGAGAGCCCAAGTAGCGCAGGTGTGTGCCCCGGGATACTCCCCAACAGCTGGCCTGGGTAGGATGCAGACAGCAAAGCCAAGGGTTAGGAACCAGAGGTGGCATTCCCCGGGCTGAACCACCTGGCCGAGGGCTGTGACTCATCTAGAGGTGAGCACTGTGTGAGGAATGAGGTTAAGAGCCCTCTGCCCTGCTCGCTTAGTGTCTATGAAGTTATACCACAAGACTCTGGATAGATTAGCCTACAAGGGCACAAAGGTGATATTGAGTCATTTATTAGAGCAGCAGGAATGGCACAGCTCATGGGGTCACCAGCACCACCTACCAAACCCCAAGGTTGGAGCTACTTCCTGGCTGGGTTATAACAATGGGTGCATCACTGGACCTTCCAGCCATTCAATTTTTCAACAAATATTAACACCTAACATGTGCCAGGCCCCGTTCTATTTTGACGCCAAAGCCACAGAGATACTGGCCTTGACCCTGTCAGCTTCCTTGTCTGTAAAACACAGGTAATAGTAACTACCTCCTGGCCTGGTGGAGTTTTTACAGATTCCATTTCTCCAGCCCCCTTCTTCCACCATAGGGAACCCCTCAACCTGAAGGAAACCCCCTTTCCTGCCCCTGCCTATTGTTTGGGGTGGGGGAAGGTGGCCCACACACAACCCTTCTGATTGGGAATTTGTGACCTCACAACTTCAAACTGGCACTCCATCGAGTCAGCAGCCCCACCATGTTTTTCGGTGACACCCTCTCCCACCCTCTGAGTCTAAGAGTTCACACCTTCTCTCCTCTCCTCACACTTCCCACAGCCCCTAAGGCCCTCACTCCCAGCCAGTGACCTCACCTCATTCTTCAGTGGGAAAAACTGAATCCATCAGGTGGGCCCTCATCTTCCAGTCCCCAAGCTGACACATCTGCCTGCCTGGCACCCCACTCCCCCGCCGTCTCTCCCACCCCAATCTTGATCTCAGGCACTCACCTCCGGCTGCCCTCCCCTTGCTACTCTCCTGTACCATCAGCCTCTGTCTCTCTTTCCCCTTGGCTAGCATTTTCTCAAAAAACAGGGGAAAATCTCTCCCTTGCTCCCAAGCCCCTTTCCGCCTCCTCCCCATTTCTCTACTCCCATGACAGAAGACAGAAAACTCCAAAGACGTGTCCATACCTGCCTTCCCCACTCCCTCCCTTCCCAGTCTCTCCTCACCCCACCCCAGCAGGGCTGTGTGCCTACTCCTACCTATTGCTAAGGTCACCCACAAGCTCCCGGCTGCCCGATCCAGCGGTCACTTCCTGGAACACTGCCCTTCTCAGCAGCACCTGAGTCCGCCACTCCTCCCTCTGGAAGTTCCCTCTCTTGTCTGGACCTTGGCTCCCCTCCTACTTCACAGACTGCTCCCCCTCCGTCAGTCCCCTGTGCATCCTCCACCCTCTCCTTCCACCCTGTAGTCATTGGGGTTCCTCCTGGGCCCCCTTCTCTGTGCCTGATGCATAGTAGGCACTCATTAACCGCAGAGTGAGAGATAAAGGGAACACAGGCTGCTGTGGGTGCACAGAGCAGGAGTCAGTCCTGGGGGGGGGAAGGTTCCTGGCACAGGTGACGTCTGACCAAGACAACATGAAATATGCCCTATAAGGGGGACCTTTGGTTTTGTCAGCCCAGCGTCTCCCAAGTGTCTACCCATCCACAACACCCTCCTCCCGGTGGTTGGCTTGGGGCTTCCCCATCTCTAACTGGCACGTGACCCAGGCCTGGCCAATCAGAGCACCCCAGACCTCTGGCTACAGTGATTGGCTCCGCAAGGGCACATGACCTAGCCAGGCCAATCAAGGGTCTTTCTGGAACTTTTCCTGGAACTCTCAGGAAGGAAGGGACCTCTCTCTCTCTCTCTGAAATCAGGACCTAGAGATCTGAAGCCTAGAACCTCCAAAGCAGGGCCAGGGATGGGGCAGGCAGGACAGGCCCCACTGGGGCTGGAAGCTGGAGGAAACGTTTGTGCCCCGGGGTCTCGCTTGCCCACCCCAGTCCAGGGCCTGTTCCAGGGAGCCCTTCTTACCCCACCAGTCTGTGGAAAAAGGCCGGTTGAGTCCTGATAGGATCTTTTGACCTCTCCCCACTGTCCAAACCGCATAAGCCAGGCCTGAAATCCTGGCTTTTTAAATAGAGCGATTGGACTTTCTGTTACAACTCAAAGAATCCTGGATGTTACGAATAATTAGGCATTAATCCTGTGCAGAACAAGAGAAAGGAGACGCTGGCAGAGAAATAGCACCTTCCTGTCCCCTGTGAAAGGCTTTAAAGATAATAGCTAATATCTTCAGGGTGTAACTGTGCCTGGTTGTGCTCTCTGTGCAGAAATCATCAGTGCTTTTAATCCGCCCAGTACTCCCACTGGGTGTACACGGTTATGACCGGCTCATCTGCGCCTGTAGGTAGGGAAACTGAGGCACCTCGAGGTGAAGTTTCCGCCTGAACCGTGCGACCCCACTCGCCGGCAGGCCTCAGCCACGTAGCCGTGCAGCCGCGGGCCTCACCAGAGACCTAAGAATGTTGGGAGGACCAGGGAGGAGGATGTGGGCAAAATGCCTTGTCTGATTCCACACATAGTGTTTATAATTCTTATTGCTGCTTTTTTTTTGTTTTAGTAGTATTGTTAGATGACTTGTTAGAAAATTCTGCCAGGCAAGGAGTAGCTTCCCCAAAGCTGGACCAGGCAGAAGGCAGGGTGTGGGCTGGCAGGGAAACAGCCAGAAGCCAGTCCTGGGAGGGTTCATTTCCCCCGCAAGGCTCTTCAGAAACTGAGACTGGGCAGGAATTTTAGCCATCCTAGGAGATCTTTTTCTTTCTTTTTTTTTTTTTTTTTGGCTGCATTGGGTCTTCATTGTGGTGCGCGGGCTTCTCATCACGGTGGCTTCTCTTGTCGTGGAGCTTGGGCTCTAGGTACGTGAGCTTCAGTAGTTGTGGCTCGCAGACTTAGTTGCTCTGCGGCATGTGGGATCTTCCCGGACCAGGGCTCAAATCTGTGTCCCCTGCACTAGCGAGTGGATTCTTAACCACTGTGCCACCAGGGAAGTCCCATCCTAGGAGTTCTTAACCTGCAGTCTGTGGATAGATTTCAGGGGTACCATGAACCTGGGAGGGTAGTTACAGGTTTATTTAAATGAAACTTTAACTGAAATCTAGTATTTTCTTCAATTATGAATGTAGGCGGTACTAGCAATGGCTGGGACTATGGTACCCCTAGAAATCATGATACTGTCTCATCACATTACATGTTGGAGAGATCTCAGAACAGTGTGTACAGTCATCTCCAAAATTACAGAAGATATTAGACCTGCTGCCAGATCTTGTTACTAATGTGTTAATAACCAAAGAAAAAAACTCAAAATGGATTGTATACCTAACTGTAAGAGCTAAAACTATAAAACTCTTAGGAGAAAACACAGGAGTAAATCTTCACTTCGCAAGGAGTGACCTCGAGTAGGCAAAGCCTTCTTAAATACAATTCCAAGAACATAAGGAACAAAAGGAAAAAAGTAGATAAATTGGACTTCATCAAAATTTTAATTTGGGTTTTTGGGTTTTTTTTTGCAAATGATACCATCAATAAAGTTAAAAACAGTCCACACAGTGGGAGACAATATTTGCAAAACATGCCTGGTAAAGGACTTTATCTAGAACATGTAAAGAATTCTCACAACTCAATAATAAAAGATGAATAAAATGGGTAAAGTATCTGAATAAACATTTCTCCAAAGAAAGTATACAAATTGCTAATAAGCACATGAAAAGTTGTCCAACATCAGCCACCAGGGAAATGAAAATCAAAACTGCAGTGCAATACCACTAGGTATCCTAGCCCACTATGATAGCTATAATAAAAAAGAGTGGTAATAACAAGTATTGGGGAGCATGTGGAAACGTAGAAACCTTCATACACGGCTGGTGTGAAATGATGCAGCTGCTTTGAAAAACAGTCTGGCAGTTCCTCAAAAAGTTAAAAATATAGTAACCATATGACCCAGCAATCCAACTTTTAGATATGTAACCAAAAGAATGAAAACATATGCCCACACAAAAACCTGTGCACAAATGCTCATACTAGTGTTATGCACAATAACCAAAAAGTGGAAAAACCTAATGTCCATCAACTGATGAATGGATAAACAAAATGTGGTCTATCCATAAGATGGAATACTTTTTTAACTTCATTTTTTAATTAATTTATTTTTTTGGCCGTGTCGCGGCTTGCAGGATCTTAGGTCCCCAACCGGGGATCAAACCTGCGCCCCCTGCGGTAGAAGCGCAGAGTCCTAACCACTGGACGGCCAGGGAGTTCCCTCATAAGATGGAATATTATTCAACCATAAAAAGGAAAAGGATACTGACATGTGCTGCAACGTGGATGAGCCTGGAAAACATTATGTTACATGAAAGAAGCCAGTCACAAAAGAGCACATACTATAGGATTCCACTTACATAAAATGTCCAGAGTTGGCAAAGGAATAGAGACAGAAAGAACATTTTTGGCAGCCAGGGGCTGGGAGAGGAGGGCACTAGGCAGTGACTGCTGATGGGAACGGGGTTTCTTTTAGATGTGAGGAAATGTTCTAGAATTGATGGTAGTGCTGGTTGTACAACACTGTGAATATACTAAAAACCATTGAATTACACACTTTAAATGGGTACATTGTATGGTATACGAATTCTGTTTCAATAAAGCCTCCTTGCTGGGCCTGGAGATCTCAGGTCCGGCTCTCCACACCGGCCTCCTCGGGCGCTGCGGATGAAGGTCTGACTTTGCCCGGATGCCAGGGCCAGCAATGGTGACTGCTGGAAGGCCACCTGAGGCTCCTGTCTCACAGGTCCCTGCTCGGTCAGGTCCCCGTTGTGCATTATGGCAGCCCCAAGTCAAGTCTTGCAGCCTTGACTTCCACGTTACAATGAGAGTCAGAGGCCAAGCCACAGCCTGTCTTCAGGGTAGGACTTGGGAGTGGAAGTATCAGGCCCGGGCCCTTCCTGCCCAGTTCCCCCTGCTCTTTCTTTAAGTACCTTCAGGAATGTTTCACTCTTTATCTGAGAGCCCTCCCCAAGAGAATTTGGGAGATGGCCACAGGCCTGGGATAAGCGTGGGGCCTCCGAGGGTGACCCCCTCAAGGGGTTACAGGCTTGTGAGAGGACCAGCTGAGACAGACCTTAGCTCCAGGCCTACAGGTGGCTGAGGGAGGTCTCCTCGCTAGAGCCCAGTGGCCCTCCAGCCCTAGGTCTGTCTCAAGTTTCCACACTTTGGGGACCCCTCCCTTCCTGGGGTTGCCCCAAGCATGCTGCTCCCACCAGGCCACGTGGCCCACTCCTTCATGTCTCAGCTCACAGGTCACCTCCTCCAGGGAGCCCTTCTGACTTCCCTGACCACCTGAGGCCCCTGTCCCAGCCCAGGTCCCCGAGATCCTCCTTCCTGGGACCGATCACAATTATAATGGTCTATGTGTGGCAGTATCTTTCTCTCCCTCTGGAAAGGAAGCTCCATGAGGCTACTCTGTGGTCTGTGAGCCTCCCGCACAGCAGGGCTCATTAAATCACCACTGCTGACTGTGGTGGGGTCAGGCTGGGACATTTAAACAAGACCTGAGTCAGAGCGTAAACATCGCTGGGCAGTAAGTGCTGAGCATAGCACTGGCTTCCCAGGTAGCCCCGTGGCTGGCAGATGCCGGCTTTCAGGCTGCCGCCTGGCTGCACTCAGACAGTCAGACCCTCAGAGAGAGGACTGCCCCTTCTCTCATCTAGAACCTGCCTTCCAGCGTGTGGTTTCCTGTCCGAGGACCCACCCCTTATCTACAGGAGCGACAGTGGGAGTAGGATCCCCTCCTCCCCTCACCCCACAGGATGCTATGTCTGAAACAGGCAAATCTGCTAAAGACCCCCTGAGACGAACAGACACACAGACAGGGGAGACAGATGGCCCTGGCAGTTGGCGTGGGAGCGCTTAGTCCTGGAGCCAGGTCACGCCACAGGAGCTGCAGGAGGCCTTCTCCTGGGCAGGGTGGGGGGTACCTGGGCGGCTCCTCCTCCCCTCCCTGCTTGAATGTCGGACAGCCTACCTTCGCCCCAGAACAGCCAAGGACATCCTTGAAACGTGGACTGGATCCTGCCCTTCCCGGCTCACAACCCCCGGGGCTTCCTGCTGAGGATATAATTCAAAGCCCCCTCAGAGACATCCAGGCCCCCAGGGACGCGTCTCCCTCCCCGCCTTCCACTCCCGGCCTCTCCCTCACCTCCTCAGGGACTTTGCACAGGCTGTTCCTGGCCTGGAGCACCTCTCCCCTCCTGACTCGGCCATCACCTGCTCGGAGAGCCTTCCCACCTCCAGCGCCCCCCGGCCTCCCCCTGCAGCGCCCCCCGGGCTCCCCCTGCAGCGCCCTCTCCACCTCCCCCTGCAGCGCCCCCGGCCTCCCCCTGCAGCGCCCTCTCCACCTCCCCCTGCAGCGCCCCCGGCCTCCCCCTGCAGCGCCCTCTCCGCCTCCCCCTGCAGCGCCCCCCGGCCTCCCCCTGCAGCGCCCCCCGGCCTCCCCCTGCAGTGCGCTCTCCGCCTCCACCTGCAGCGCCCCCGGCCTCCCCCTGCAGTGCCCTCTCCGCCTCCCCCTGCAGCGCCCCCCCCGCCTCCCCCTGCAGCGCCCTCTCTGCCTCCCCCTGCAGCGCCCCCCGGCCTCCCCCTGCAGCGCCCCCCGGCCTCCCCCTGCAGCGCCCCCGGCCTCCCCCTGCAGCGCCCCCCGGCCTCCCCCTGCAGTGCCCTCTCCGCCTCCCCCTGCAGCGCCCCCGGCCTCCCCCTGCAGTGCCCTCTCCGCCTCCCCCTGCAGCGCCCCCCCCGCCTCCCCCTGCAGCGCCCTCTCTGCCTCCCCCTGCAGCGCCCCCCGGCCTCCCCCTGCAGCGCCCCCCGGCCTCCCCCTGCAGCGCCCCCGGCCTCCCCCTGCAGCGCCCCCCGGCCTCCCCCTGCAGTGCCCTCTCCGCCTCCCCCTGCAGCGCCTCCTGGCCTCCCCCTGCAGTGCCCTCTCCGACTCCCCTGCAGCGCCCTCTCCGCCTTCTCTCAATGACAGTTGTGGCTCTTTGTTCTTGTTGACTGTTGCTCACTCCATAGACTCCACCTTGGCACCGGGACATGTCTGTCTGTCCTGCTCACAGCGCACTCCAGCCCTGGCTGGTGCCTGGCCTAGAGGAAAATACACCTCAGGGTCCCCCTCGTGGTGCGCACGTGGGGTCGGGGGGTGCCGGGGGTGATGGAGGCGAAGGGGGGGCCCGGTGAAGGCCACCTGGCCGCTTGCGAGAAGGACTGCCGTGGCCCAAGGGCAGGGCTCAGTCAAAGCCCCTCCTCGGTCCTCCCACCGTCTCACCAGCCTTCCTCCTACGGCCTGAGCCGTGTCTTTTTTTTTTTAACTTTTTAAATTATTTTTTTTTCCCAGCCATGCCACGCGGCTTGTGGGATCTTAGTTCTCCAACCAGGGATGGAACCCGGGCCCTCAGCAATGAGAGCGCAGAGTCCCAACCCCTTGACCGCCAGGGAATTCCCCCGAACATCTGTCTTGCCGGCATCTGTCCCCTCACTGGCCTAGAACACGTGGGCCTCAGTAAAGGTGAGGGGTTCTGATGAGTGGCCCAAGAGGATGGCATCCTTTTAGGTGGGGGCACAACACGAATAACATCAGGGCCCTTTTAGCAAATGCCTGACATTTGCGGAGCCAGTGGAGGAATCAGGCAGACCTGGGCCAGCCCTGCTCCGTCTCCGGGGCGTGGTCTCCGCACATTCCGCCTCCGTGCCCCTGCTTCTGCTCTGAGGAGCGCTGAAGCCTGTCCCCAAGGGCTGCTTCAAAAATCTCAGAAATCCTTCGAAGGAGTGGAAAGATGGTGGGTGGGGCCCCTTTGTTCACCTTCGCTCCTGCCCCAAACCCCACCAAAATGAAAACGAAGGGACAAAACAACAGCAAAATCTTGGAAGCTGAAAATCAGATGGGAGGGTGGTCACCGACTTCACCCACCAGATAGAGCTGGTACCAAATCCAGCTGTGGGGAAATCCGAGGAGTCACCCCGGACTATGCAAACCCCCAAAGCCTTCCCGTCCACACTGTGGGCACCAGGCCTGCCCCCTCTGCCCAGTGGGAAGTGGGCTCACTACTTCCTGGTGTATTTAAGGGTCCTCCTGGCAACCCGATGATGTAGGGTGGGAGACTGTGCAACTCAAGTTCGCAGAGCTGGCTAAGGATGGAGGGACCCAGCCAAAGAAAGGGAGGAACTGTGTATGGACCCAGCCACAAAGTGGATGAGCCTGAAAACAACATGCTAAGTGAAAGAAACCGGCCCCCAAAGGTCACACGGTGTCTGATTCCATTTCTGTGAAATACAGAATAGTCCATAGAAACAGCAGATTTGGGTTGTCAGGTGCTGGGGGAGGAGGGAACAGGAGTGGCTGTTTATGGGGACGGGGTTTCCTGTCGGTTCTGCAACAGATACTAGAGATGGTTGCACAACACTGGTGAATGTACTTAACAACCACTCAGCTATACAAGCCAAAATGGCAAAAGTGATACATTTTATGTTGTGTGTATTTTCACACACACACACACACAGGAGAACTGAGGGACCAAAGTTGGAGCCCAGGACTTCCCTGGCAGTCCAGTGGTTAAGACTCCACACTCCCAAGGCAGGAGGCACGGGTTTGATCCCTGGTCGGGGAACTAAGATCCCACATGCCGTGGAGCAACTAAGCCCGTGTGCCACAACTACTGAGCCTGCGCTTCAGAGCCCGTGAGCCACAATTACTGAAGGCCGTGAGCCACAGCTACTGAGCCTGTGCTTCAGAGCCCGTGAGCCACAACTACTGAGCCCATGCACCACAACTACTGAGCCACGCGCCTAGAGCCCATGCTCTACAACAAGATAAACCACTGCAATAAGAAGCCCACGCACCACAACGAAGAGTAGCTCCCACTCACTGCAACTAGAGAAAGCCCGCACGCAGCAACGAAGACCCAACACAGCCAAAAATAAATAAATAAAATAAATTTTTAAAAAATTCTTTAAAAAAAATTTTTTAAAAACAGAAACCAGATCACATCATTCCCCTGCTTTAAACCCTCCATTGGCTCCCATCTTACTCGGAAAGGAAACAAAGGCTTTCCAGTTGTTCCTAAGGCCCTACCCAAGCAGGCCCCCAGTGACCTCTTGGACCCTGTCTTGTCATCTGGCCTCCTCTGTGTCACCAGCTGGCTCTAGCCCCACTACCCTTCCTCTTGATCCTCGAACAAACCAAGCACACCCAGACCTCAGGCCCTTTGCACCTGCTGTTCTCTGTGCCAGGAATGCTCTTCACCTAAAGACCCCCTCGGCTCACTCCTCACCTCCTTCAGATCTGACCACTCTTTTGAAACAGGCCACCCTCCACCCAACACACTTTTTCGTTTGCACATGTCACCAGCTCGCATATTTTACGGATTTGTACTGTCTATCTCCCCCTTAGGATGGCAACCTCTTGAGGACAAGGATTTCCGTGTGCTTTGTTCCCTCTTGTTTCTCCAGAACCTAGAGCAGTGCATGGCACACGGTGGGCTTCCATAAATATCTGATAAATGAATGAACCATTTTAGGGTGAGGACACAGGGCCCAGAGGGGCAGAGTGATGCCGCTGTGACCGGCAGCTCCAGGGTTTCCTCCAGGCCTCTCTCCGGAGCTCCCCGATCCTTCCAGCTCTCGGTGCTTGTTATTTTTGTTAGTATCCACTCATATTCAAGACGCAGTGTTCTCACAGCATCTTCTTGCTGAGAAGGCAAATATTCAAAAATACTTTGACAATGACATTCTCCACTTCCCCAAGGCTGTGTGAGATGCCAGAAATGATGGGACTAATTAGCGGCACTGACTCCCCACACATCCTGGCATCTGTGTCTCCCGGGGAGAGGGCATGGTAGCCAAGACTCTCTGGACACTGCACATGGACCAGGGCAGAGGGCAGTGAGGTCTTGAACCTGGGCTAGGACTGGCTCCACCTCTGGCAGACCGAGGGCCCCTGAGCCCATCCTGGGCCTCTCTGGCCTCAGTTTCCCCATCTGTAAAACGAGAGGGCTTTTGCCTCAGGTTCAGGTCCAGATGCTACCTGTTGCAGGAAGCTGCACTGCCCCCATCCTAGAGCGCAGGGCCCACGTGCCACATGCCAGTGCCAGTGAGGTCTGAGCGGTTCCTTCTGAACGACCTCAGAGACCTGAGCCCCTCTCACTCAAGCCCACTCTCAGCCTGTTTCACTCTTGGACCGTGCCACACGGCTTGCAGGATCTTAGTTCCTCGACCAGGGATTGAACCCGGGCCCTAGCAGTGAAAGTGCTGAGTCCTAACCACTGGACTGCCAGGGAATTCCCATCAGCCTCCTTCCCTCTTCAGGTTAGCTCCATACATCTTGAGTGTTCCGCCATGCTGGCTGCTAGGGACATAGCAACAGGTTCCCACATCAAGGTCAGCTCTATCCCGGTCCCAGTCCCCTTGAGACCAGGCTTTATTTGACCCTTGCAGCAACCCCAGGAGGCCTCCAGCACAGGGCTTATTGCTCCCATTTGACAGATGTGCAAAATGAGGCCCTGAGAGAGCAAGTGACTTGTTCCAGACCCCACAGGAAGCTGGGTGGGTAGAACCATAACTGGAACATGGGCCTTCTGACTGCTGGTTCAGGACTCTCATCTGGACACCTCTGAGAAGTGTCAAGAAGCAGCCTCAAAAGCTGGGAAGGGCCCCCTATTCTCAATCACAGACAGATGGACCCAAGCTCAGCTCACAGACTCCACCAGGATCCGGGGCCGCAGAGAATGGCCAGAGGGGCTGGAACTGGCCAGGACCGAGGCGGGAGCTAGGTCACCCCAAACATCAATTTCATCAAGCCACTCCTCTGCTAAAGAACCTTCCATGGCTCCCACTGCTGCCGCACCAAGCCTACCTCCCTAGCATCACCCTAAAACCCCACCCTAAGACCCCACACCCTAAAACCCCACCCTAAAACCCCACAAGGGGTCCCTTGTCGCCCCCCACCCAGATGCAGCAGACTGGTCTTCAGGTTCCTCCAGGTCCCAAACTCACCCCCACCTCGGCACCTTTGCTGGGGTGGGGATCCCCACGTGGAGCTCCCCCCACCAACCTGGTCCCATTTCCTTCCCTCCTCAGCAGCCCTTACTCCATGCCAGCTCTCCCTCCTGTGGTCCTGGAGATCAGAATTCAGGAGGACAAGGTCCCCACCCTCCAGAAGCTCAGGGCCTAGTTGGGGAAACAAATACGTCTGTGAAAAATCAGAATACAACGAGGCGACGGCATCTTGGGAGTGAAGGAGCCAACAGGGATGGCAGCTCCTGATTCTACCGGGGGCCAAGAGAGGCCGCAGGGTTCCCAAACCGAGACTAGCTGGAAGGACACTACCAGCAGGAGGAACAGCCTGTGCAAAGGCCCCTTGGAGTGAAAGAATATGATTTTTTCCTGGAAAACAACACACCATTTCCCAAGCCCAGGTTCTGCATGGAGATGTGATGGCAGACGAGGCCTGGGAACGTGAGGGAGCTTGAATGCCAGGCAAAGGTGTCGGGCTTTATCCTCTAGGATAGGAGTGAGCAAACTACCACCTAAGGGCCACATCTCGCCCACCACTGGTTTTTGTACAGCCCGTGAGCTGAGAATGCTTTTACTTTTTTAAATGGTTGAAAAAAATCAAAAGAAAAAGACTAGGGCTTCCCTGGTGGCTCAGTGGTTGAGAGTCCGCCTGCCGATGCAGGGGACACAGGTTCGTGCCCCGGTCCGGGAAGATCCCACATGCCGCGGAGCAGCTGGGCCCGTGAGCCATGGCCGCTGGGCCTGTGCGTCCGGAGCCTGTGCTCCGCAACGGGAGAGGCCACAACAGTGAGAGGCCCGCGTACCGCAAAAAAAAAAAAAAAAAAGTAAAAGACTATACTGTGTGTGACACAGAAAGTTATATGAAATTCAAGGTTCAGTGTCTATAAATAACATTTTATTGGAAGACAGCCACACCCACTTGTTTACATAATACCTGTTGCTGCTTTTCACTTCAACAGTGGTGTTGAGTAGTTGGTTCACAGGGCGTGCCAAGCCTAAACTATTTTCTATCTGATGCTTTCCAAAAAGTCTGCCCACCTCTGCTCTAGGAAGTGGCAGTGGTTCCCAAAGGGGATTCCAGGGAACACTCATCCCATGAGATTCTCTGGGAGAATAGGGTTCCCCAGGTGAGTAAATCTGGCCTACTCTGCCTGCTGCATCCCACTCCCTCCAGAGAGGGACAGTGAGCAATAGTACAGTAAAGGCACTGAGAAGTCCTGCAGGAAAGAAACTTATTTAACTGCGATGAGTCATTAGAGCTGTTCACAGAGATTTGAATCCTGTCCTTCCATGCCCATGGGAAGACTGCATATCTCCTTGGAGATAGGGGTGGCTGGGTGGCTCACTTTGCCACTGATATGCAAGTGGAAGTGACATGCATCCTCTCTGAGTGGAGGCTGTATGAGTCCGTGGGTGACTTAACACTTCCTCCTCCTCTTCCCCCTGGCGATCAGTGTAGCTCCGTCAGCCTGGGCCCTGGAGTGAGAAGACTTGGAACAGAGACCCTGCCAGCCCATGATGGACATGAAACAAGAGGAAGAAAATGTCCCTTGCTGTGTTGTGCCACTAACAAATGGACAGGGGTGGAGGGGCATATGGGAAAGTTCTACCTTCCACTCAGCTGGGTTGTGAACCTAAACAATGAAGTCTAGTTTAAAACAAATGGGCAGAGCATGTGATCCAGCAATCCCACTCCTGGGCATATATCTGGAGAAAACTCTAAGTCGAAAAGATACACGTACCCCAATATTCACAGCAGCACTATTCACAGTAGCCAGGACATGGAAGCAACCTAAATGTTCATCAACAGATGAATGGGTAAAGCAGATGTGGTACATATATACAATGGAATAGTACTCAGCATAAAACAAATGAAATAATGCCACTTGCAGCAACATGGATGGACCTAGAGATTATCCTACTAAGTGAAGTCAGCCAGACAGAGAAAGACAAATATCATATGCTATCACTCATATGTGGAATCTAAAATATGATACAAATGAACTTATTCACAAAGCAGACTCACAGACATAGAAAACAAACGTATGGTTACCAAAGGGGAAAGTGGGGCGGGGGGGAGGGATAAATTAGGAGTTTGGGATTAGCAGATACAAACTACTGTATATAAAATAAACACTCTTTTACCAAGGAGCTGCCGACATGAGCCATGTTTGCACCAAAACCGTGAAGAAGGTGGCCCGGGTCACCACTGAGAAGTACTACACTCATCTGGGCAACGACTTCCATACCAACAAGCACGTGTGCGAGGATATCATCTTTGTGTGTGTGTGTGTGTGTGTGTGTGTGTGTGTGTGTGTGTGTGTTACGCGGGCCTCTCACTGTTGTGGCCTCTCCCGTTGCGGAGCACAGGCTCCGGACATGCAGGCTCAGTGGCCATGGCTCACGGGCCCAGCCGCTCCGCGGCATGTGGGATCCTCCCGGACCAGGGCATGAACCCATGTCCCTTGCATCGGCAGGCGGACTCTCAACCACTGTGCCACGAGGGAAGCCCGAGGATATCATCTTTATTCCCAGCAAGACGCTCCGCAACAAGATAGCAGACTATGTCTGATGAAGTACATTCAGAGGGGCCCAGTGAGAGGTATCTGCATCAAGCTTCAGGAGGAGAGAGAGAGAGACGAGATAATTACGTGCCTGAGGTCTCAGCCCTGGATCAGGAGATCATTGAAGTAGATCCTGACACTAAGGAAATGCTGAAGCTGTTAGACTTTGGCAATCTGTCCAAACTGCAGGTCACTCAGCCTCCAGCTGGGGTGAATTTCAAAGCACTGTGTGGAGCCATTTGACTCTTCCTGCTGTGCTGTAGTATCTTCAATAAACCTCAGACGACAACAACAACAAGAAAAAGATAAACAAGGTCCTCCTGTACAGCACAGGGAACTATATTTAATACCCTGTAATAAACCATAATGGAAAAGAATATGAAAAATAATATATATACATATGTATCTGAATCACTTTGCTGTACACCACAAACTAACACAACACTGTAAATCAACTATACTTCAATAAAAATTTTAAAAAATTTAAAATGGGGCAGAGGACCTGAACAGACATTTCTCCAAAGAAGATACGTAAATGGCCAATAAACACATCAAAAAATGCTCACCACCATTAGTCATGAGAGGAATGCAAATCAAAACCACAGTGAGATCCCACACCCAGAAGGTAGACAATCACAAGTGTTGGTGAGCATGTGTGGAAACTGGAACCCTCATGCCCTGCTGGTGGGAATGTGAAATGGTACAGTCACTGTGAAAAGCATTCTGGCAGTTCCTCAAAATGTTAAACATAGAGTTACCGTAAGACCCAGAAATCCCATATCTAGGTCTATGCCCCAGAGAAATGAAAACTTATGTCCACACAAAAACTTGTACACAAATGCTCATAGCAGCATTACTGTATTCATCATAGCTAAAAAGTAGAATCAACTTAATGTCCATCAACTGATGAATGGATGAACAAAATGTGGTCTATCCAGGGACTTCCCTGGTGGCTCAGTGGTTAAGAATCCGCCTGCCAATGCAGGTGACACGGGTTCGAGCCCTGGTCTGGGAGGATCCCACAGGCTGTGGAGCAACTAAGCCCATGAACCACAACTACTAAGCCCACGAGCCACAACTACTGAGCCTGCGCGCCTAGAGCCCCTGCTCCGCAACAAGAGAAGCCACCGCAATGAGAAGCCCACGCACCGCAGCAAAGAGTAGCCCCCACTCACCGCAACTAGAGAAAGCCCGCGTGCAGCAACGAAGACCCAATGCAGCCAAAAATAAATACATAAATTTATTTTTTAAAAAAAAGAATCCATCCGCCAAGGCAGGAGATGTGGGTTCGATCCGTGGTGGGGGAACTAAGATCCCATGGGGCAACTAAGCCCGTGCACCACAACTACTGAGTCCGTGCGCCACAACTAGAGAGAAGCCTGCACGCCACAATGAAAGATCCCGTGTGCCGCAACTAAGACCTGACACGGCTAAATAAATAAATAAATATTTTTTAAAATGTGGTCTATCCATATGATGGAATAGTATTCAACCATTAAAAGAAATTAAGTACACCATGGATTAACCTTGAAAACATTATGGTAAGTAAATTAGTCACAAAATGCCACATATAAGATTCCACTTACATGAAACATCCGGAATAGATAATGCTATAGAGGCAGAAGGATTAGTGGTTGCCGGGAACTGTGGGGAAGTGGGTTAATGGAGATGGATTTCTAATGAGTGCAAGGTTTCTTTTGGGGGTGATGAAAATGTTCTAAAATTGTTTGTGGTGATGGTTACACAACTCTGTGAATACACTAACTGAATTGTAAATTTCAGATGGGGAATTTTATGGCATCTCAATAAACCTTTTATTTTTAAAAAATCTGTAGGTAATTAAAAAAACCCAAAAGATTCTGGGGTCGTTTGTTACTATCACATACTCCAGCCCTTCCCTTATGATATAACTCAGAAAGAGTAAGTGATTTGCCCAGACCTCATGGCTAGTGGGCAGCAGGTCTGGCCGCTCACCACCTGCCTTGGTCCCCTGGCTATGGAATGGGAACTGTGATCTTGGTGAGTCCCAGGTCCTGGGTCGCCTGGTGGTCTGAGAGAGCTCTAGGGTGACTACAGGGCAGCCCCCCTCTATTCCACCTGTCCCACCCTGGAGGACAGCTGTGGCTTCCTCGAGAGACTGCCTGGCAGGTGCTATGCAGGGGGTGGCTGGATCCCCAAATATAATTGCAGGCAAGACGGAACCCGGTGATTTCCCATTTCTGGACACAGAGGCACTCTTCTCTCGGGCCCAGTGTGGGCCTGAGGGAATCACAGCCACGTGCAGAGCCCCTTCGCAGGCAGTTTCCCTAGGGCTGCAGTACTCACGGGACAGGTGGGCCCCCCTCTTAGGTGGCTCCAATCCCGAGTACATGCCTCATTCGTTCATTCATGCATGGAGGGTCTGCTCTGTGCCGTCCTGAGCTGGGTACTGGGGCCAGCACTGCATCAGCCCAACAGCCCCCTTGTCCTGGAGGCCATTACACCACTCACTTGGCCCCCACCAGACCCTCCAGTCCAGCCCCCAGTTACACGACCACAGCCCACCCCAGCTCCAAACGTGTGACGACTCCCAGCCACTTCCAAGCAAAAGGCAGGATCCTCAGCCTGGTATTTGAGGCCCTTCATGGTCTGGTCCCTTCCAGCCTCTCCCATCACCTGAGTGCCCGGGGCTCCTGAAAAAGGAACCTGATCCCAAATTGTTCCCAGAATGGCCCCTGCCTGATCCCATCCCTCCTTCTGGTCCATTGCGTTCCCTCGCCTGGAGTGCCCTTCCCTGGCCTGTCCGGTTGGTCCAAGTCTCTGCTGCTGGACGATGGGTAGGAGGGGGAAGGGCAGCAGAGCGGCCCCTGGCTCTGCCTCTGGCTGGGGGAGGGTGTATGGAGGTCAAGGAGGTGGTAGCCAAGGCTCCCCTCATCGGAGTCAGCCCAGCTGAGCTCTTGCCCCCATGGGTTAACCCACTGGCTCCCGTGAAGCTGTCATCTGTCATTGTCCTCTGTGCACAGGAGTCGTCTGAGGCCCAGAGGGAGAAGTGACCTGCTCCTTGTCACGTGGGTGAGAAAGTGGCAGAGGAGGGACTTGAAGCCAAGGAGCTAGACCCTCTGAATCTCAGTGCCACTCTCCCCCACCTAAGGGAGCCACCCTGGCTGTGGCCCCAGCTCTGGCACCATGGGCAGCCTGGGGCCCCATCACTTACTATCGCAGGGCCTCAGTTTCCCCATCTGCATCGAGGGGAGGCTGATCCTGTCTTTTCCTACCCAGAGGACACTCTCTATCAGATGGTTCCACAAACACAGCAGGCCCTGCTCTCCCGATGCCAGCCCGGCATGAGCACTGGGACCTGGCGGGGCAGAGACGTCATGACCACACAGAGCGGCGGGTGTCCTTTCCCTGGCTGTCGGGGGAGACAGACCAGTAAAGGGGCTGTGTGACCGGGTTGGGGAAGGGTGCTGTCTGGGTCAGTGCAGGGGCTGGAGGAGGGGACATGCGAACTGAGTGAAGGGCGAAGAACAATTAGAGGTTTGCCAGGCAGACAAGGGTGGGCAGGGCATCCCAGGCACTGGGAAGAACACGTGCAAAGGCAGGGGAGGAACCAGTGTGAGCAGAGCCTCCGCCCTCAGGCGCCCTGCAGTGTGGGGAGGGAGGGCAGGGTGGTACCACGGTGGGAGCCTGGGTGAGGCTCCAGGGCAGCCTTCCTGATGACCTGCCCCCGGGCCCCTAAGGTCCTGAGACCCAGAGCAGCAGGGTTGGGTTAGCCTCGGCCCAGAGGCCCAGAGAAGACCGGACACCCTGGAACCACACAGCAGGCAGGGCTATAAGGGCGCCTACCCAGCTCACAGCTATTTCTGGTCTGTTCCCACAGGCCCACCCACAAGAAAACATCTGCTAAAAAAAAAAAAAAAAAAAAGAAAACATCTGCTGCCTGAGGTTTGGGGTATATATTCATTGGAGAGCTTCTTTCTGGGAATAAGTGTGGGTCTCCTAATTCCTGGCGCAATTCCCTTGATCAAATAATGAAGCTCCCACTCCCATTCTCATTCCCTTTATGCTTTGCCTGCCAGGAAACTCCTAGCTACATTTGATGCTCAATTACTGATCATTAATGCCCTGGTATTGGAAAATGCATGTCTCTCCACATTCCTCATTGTTCAATATTATCTGTTCCTATTGTTATGAGTTCATTGTTCCTGACTTCCTGTAGGCTGTTGCTAATTCTTTCTGGAAGACAGAGTGGTATGAATCGCAGATTATACATAAGGAAAACCCAGCACATTTGACCCCGTGCACCAATTCTGGGACCATGTGGCTGAGCAGGGAGGAGGCGCTGCTGGAGACCCTGCAGAACCTGCCGTCGTCCTGCACCACACCCACTGAAAAGCCTCAGTTTCAGGCAGGCAGGTCTTCCTGCTGCTGCCCACAGGTCGAGGCACCCTTAGGCTGGGCCCCCTGCCTGAATGCTCTTCCTGCTCTTTCTAATCTGTCTTGGTCTAGGCTTCCGGCTCAGCTGGAGGGCACTCTCCACCGCACAGCCCACCCCGACCACAGCCCAGGTAACCCAGGCTGGCCCCTGCATTACAGGGTGAGGGGGGTGGGCAGGGCCACATCATGGACATTTCCTGAGTCTCCACAGAAGTGAGGCCAAGACGAGATCTTCATCTTTGCCGATGGGACCTTAGCACATAGAGGTGTTAGTACAGGTGTGCACAGAAGGCTGGCCTTTGTCATAGGGCAGGGTTTGGGGGCCCATGGCTGCCCTGATGTGGGAGGGAGCTCCCCACCCCGGGGAGGTTGGGCTGAGGCTCTCTGAACTTCAGGAAGTACTCGGCTGGAGGACATGGCAGGGTGCCCCCTGCCTCCCCACACCCACCCCACCGGCTGGGTGATGCTGCAGTTTGTTGATTGGCTGAGTGATTCCTGGCAGGGCTGCCACCAAAGTGCCCCCACCCCCACCCCGCCAAGTCTCCTGCTCCCAGTTAGGCAGGAGTGCTGGGCTCCATGGGGTGCCCCCACGGTATCACAGGCAGCTCCTCAGACACACAAGCAGCGTTCAAAGGGCCAGGGTGGGAAGGACAAAGAGGACAGCAGCCCCGGGGCTCAGGATCCGGGGGGTCCTGAGGGCTGCAGGGGGTGGGATTTGCAGGACAGGGGGACATTCACAGTCTGACACAGTTTATCTGCATCTCATGCTGCTGCAAGCACTGCCGCTCTTAGCCAGGTCCTGCTTCCTAGTGGGATAACACGGGTGAGGCTTGCCTTAGGTCACCTGCAGGGAGGATGTCACACCTGCAGGGGGTCCTGGTGTCCTCACCGAGCCCCCTGAGGGTGGGCTACAGCAGCAGGAGTGGCTGAGCCTCTCTGATGACCCCCCAGCGTGACCTATCACTTTTCTCTGCCCATTAGGAATGGCCTCTCCACTCCATTCCCATCCCCACGGGTCAGAATCACCACAAACTGAGAGGAACTGGGATGACCCCCAAGTGTCAGGTGAGGAATCAAGCTCTGGGCCCCACCTGGCCTCCTCTGCTGGGTCCTGGGTCTGTGGGCTCTGGAAGGCAGGGACCAGACCCAGCCCTCACTGTGGCTGGGCCCCTGGCTTGGAGTCTAGCCCAAGGGGGCTGGGCATAGAAGGAGACCACCTGCTACCTGCAGACACTCCTCGCGCACCTGGGGTGGCACACACAGCCCAGAGGGGCCCCGGGCCCTACCACACCTCAGACCAGCCCATGGTGACTGCAACAGGCCTTGGGGGGCCTAGGGCTGCAGGAGGCTAGAGTCTAAACCTCTGCTCACCCCCTGTTACAGATGGGGAAACTGAGGCCCAGCTTGGGGTAAAGGGGAGGACCAGGGTCACCCAGCCTGTAGACTAATAGTGCTCTCAGGAAGGAGCTGGGGAGCCAGGAGGGCACAAGTGTCCCGGAAGTGGAGCGACGTGGGCCTCTGCCACCAGGGGAACAGGGCCTGGTCCTGTGGCAGACCCTGAGGCAGGGCCAGGCGAAGAGAGGGGATCACGCGGGTCTCCCCATGGCTCCCCACAGCCTGACCCCACGCTGGGAGGGGCTGCCCTGGGCCTCAACAGGTGCCAGGTGACCCTCCCCTCCCCCCTGCCAGCCCTGTCTCCTCTTATGATGGAGGGAGGAGTCTGCCCCCACCCTCGCCCCCGCAGAACTCAGCACTCCCTCCCCAGGTCCCCCTTGCGAGGACCTTCCAGATTGATTTATTCTTCCGAGGGAGGAGGAGGCGAAAGGAAAGGAGAGAACCGCCAAACCCAGCGAGAGTCTGGAGCAGCAGCTGGGTCCCGACCCCGTTGTCCGGATAAGGAAACTGAGGCCCAGAGGGCGCGAGACTGGCCCAAGGCCACCCGGAGGCCAGGGCTTGTTGGCGGCTGGGCCGCGGGGCCTCCGTGGGGGTCTCCGCGAGGCCGGCGCCACCCCCGCAGCCCTCATCGCCGGCGCCGCGGGTTCTTTGTCTCCCGCGGTCACCATGGCTACGGTTCCCGGCAGCTCCCGGCCGCGCCTCCTCCACCCGCTGCCTGCGAGGGCCCGGCCTGGGGTTGGGGGGGAAGCGGCCGGCGGTGGCCTCGGCGGCCCCGCCGTCACTTCCAGGCCGGGCCTCGGTCTCCTGACCCGCCAAATGGGCGGGCACGCCGCCAGGGAGAAGCCTGGAAACGTGCCGGAAAGGCGGAGACCCTGACTTTCCCCCTTGGGACGGGGGCTGAGTGTCCTGGGGCGGGCCCCTCCGCGGGCCCCTCCCCTTTCTGCGCCCCTTCCCGCCCTTGTCACATGGGTGACACTCATGTGGCGGGAAGGCCACAGGAGCCTTGGGACACGGCAGTTACCCACTACTAGAGAGCCACTGTCATTATTCTCAATAAAACATGATGACTTGGGTTGAGTTGCTTCAATCATCTAATGGCCAGCGAGCTGGGGTCTGGACAGGCCCGGGATTGGTGCTGGGCCGCGGCAGGACGAGACCCAGGTGTCCCCACGCTCACTGAGCAGACAACACAGTCTACCCCATTTGCTATTAAGAAGAGCTGAGCCTGAATCTGAAGATGCAGGAAACTGCCGCGGAAGGGCATTTAACGCGGAGGGAACAGCATAGACAAAGTCCCAGAGGCTAGAAGTCTGGGGCCCTTCCCCAAGCTGAAAGAAAGCCCGGTCACAGGAGGACCCCAGGGGGCGGCGTGGGGGGAGGCCAGCCCCTTGGCTCTGACATGTGCAATCCCATGGGGGTCCCCTGCCCAGAGGAGCCCATGTTTGGTTTAATGCTCTGCTGTTGCCAATGTGAAATTCTTAATTTTTGAGCAGGGTCCCTGCAGTTTCATTTTACACTGGGCCCTGCAAATTATGTAGCTGGTCTGCCATGAGGCAATGCAGAGCCAAGGGAGGATTTCTTGTTTAATTATTATTTTTTAATTGTGGTAAAAATATACATAAAATTTACCATTTTAAAGTGTGCAGTTCACAGGGAACTTTATTCAATATCTTGTAATAAACCATAATGGAGGGATATGAAAAAGAATATGTATATATGTGTGTATATATACACATATTTATACATATGTATAACTGAGTCAGTTTGCTGTACACCAGAAACTAAACACAACGTTGTAAATTGACTATACTTCAACTAAAATAATAATAAAGTGTGCAGTTCAGTGGCATTAAGTAATACACATCGTTGTGTAACCATCACCACTGTCCATCCACAGAACTCTCTTCATCTTGCAAAACTAAAACTCTATACTCATAAACAGCTCCCCATTTCCCCCTCCCCCAGCCCCTGGCAACCACCATTCTATTCTGTCTCTAAGGTTTTGGCTACTCTAGGGACCCTCCCATAAGAGGGGTCATGGGGATGTGCCCTTTTGTCACTGGGTTATTTCACTCAGCATAACATTCTCAAGGTTCATCCATGTTGTAGCATCTGTCAGGATTTCCTTCCTTTCCAAGGCCTGAATATACTCCACTGGATGGATAAACCCCGTTATCTGTCCATTCATCCTTCCATGGGGATAAAGCCGGTGGGCTCCCCGTGGCCTCGGGTCCCTCACGGTCTCGCCAGCTGAGCCCCAGCCTCACCTGACACTACCCTCCCTTGCTCCCAGCACTCATTCTTCTATCGTTCATCATTTAATGAAAATCTACTACGTATCAGGCACTGGGGATACATCACAGAACAAAGTGGACAGAGATCCGACCTCCAGAGGCACTCAGGCCACAAGGGCCACCAGTTCTCCCCAGTGCTTCGTGACCCTGCCACCTCAGGGTCTTCAGCCCTCCAAGTCCCCTGCAGGTACTGATCCCTCCCGCTTAGCTGCTCTCATGCTCCCCCCTCAAATTTCCTTTCCCGAAACAATCTCCCCACCTCGCCACCATGGTCGGGTTTCCCTTGTACACATTTATACTTCCCTGTCCCTCTTTTCCACAGATGTTAGCACAGCCCAGTGGCGGACCACTGAGTTATTAGTGGGTCATGAAATCAATTTATGGAACAACTAGCATTTTCTTTCTTTTATGCAAAATTGTCACACAGTGCAATGCAACCATTTGAAGTATCTAGTTCTTTACGTTTTAGCCAATGTATGCATCAGTTATGATATAGAGCATTTCCATCACCCCAAGATGTCCCTCAGTGCCCCTTCCCCATCAATCCTCGGGGCCCCAGCAACCCCAGATCCACTTTTTGTCACCACAGATTAACTTGGCCTGTTTTAGAATTTCACATAAATGGAGTCATGCAGTACATAGCGATTGTACAAGGATTTTTTTCGCTCACTGTAATGTCTGTGAAATTCACGCATGGTCTTGTGTGTATTAGTAATTTGTTTACTTTCACTGCAAAGCAGCATTCCTTTTTACAGATATACCACATTTGCTTATCCATTCATGGGTGATGGGAAATTGGGTTGTTTCCAGTTTGGGACAACTATGAATAAAGTGTTAAAAAAAATTAAATAAGATAGGCTAGACATGGTACTTTGTAAGGGTAAGCTCTGCTCCATAAGCTTTTCTTTCCTTTCTGTAATTGAATATGAGTGCACAGGGCATGGGATAGAACGTAATCCTTCCTGCAGCCATGGTGGAGCAGCCAGCTCCGGATTCCACGTGTCCCTGCTCAGGGGCAAGTGCGGGTCTGCGTCAGAACTCCGCTGGCCTTGCTCTGAGCCAGGGTGGGAGTGGGGAGGATGGTCTGTACCCGGAAAGAGACCTCCACCTGACCTGGAGATCTGGGACCAGGCAATGGGACCCCCAACAGTCCCTGGGAGAGTGTTTGGGCCATTATAGCTCTCAGGTCCCTGCACTTGGGCTGGTCCCCACTGTGCTTCTAGAGACGGAAAGCCTGGTGGTCAGCCCCACTTCCGCTGTGCAGCAGCCCTTCCTCCGGGACCCCATCCCCATGATCAGGACTTCCTCCACTGCTAGGTCCCAAGCCATGATGGTGGGAGGCCAGGGAGCTCAGGGAAGGAGCCCAGACACCCCCAGGGCCTCGGACTCGGTGACACTCCTTGTCTCTGGGAATGTGCCTGTTCCAAACTCGGGCTCCCCAGCAGAACAGCAAGTGGGACTTGGCCAAACTGTCCCCAGGAAGAGCAAAGGGGAGGCTGGGCTTGGCGCATCCCAGGGCTTCAGGGGCCCCTGGGCACGTGGGCTGGAAATGAAGTAGGGTTATTCGTTGAGGAAGCTGAGGCTGGGAGGGCCGGGGTGCCGGCCCTGCCGCCAGAGGGGCTGGAGCCACAGGGGCAGGCCGTTAAGACCAAAATTCTGACACACACCCACTTCCGATGCAACTCAGGAGGACTTTCTTGCCTTCACAGCCCAGTCCCATCGGGGAGGGTCCCCTGACTCCTCTCTCTGCCCTCCCCGCTGTCTCCTGCCTCGCCTCCCACGACAGCTGTGCTGGTGTCACCCGAATTTTGCAGATGAGGAAACCGAGGCCACTTTAAAGTATGTGCAGGGGGACTTCCCTTCCCTGGTGGCGCAGTGGTTAAGAATCCGCCTGCCAGCGCAGGGGACACAGGTTCGAGCCCTGGTCCGGGAAGATCCCACATGCCGCGGAGCAACTAAGCCCGTGCGCTACAACTATTGAGCCTGTGCTCCAGAGCCTGTGAGCCACAACTACTGAGCCTGCGCGCCACAACTCCCACGTGCCTAGAGCCCATGCTCTGCAACAAGAGAAGCCACCGTAATGAGAAGCCCGCTCACCGCGACGAAGAGTAGCCCCCACTCGCCACAGCTAGAGAAAAGCCTGCACGCAGCAACGAAGACCCAAGGCAGCCAAAACTTAATTAATTAATTAAAAAAAATAAAGTATGTGCAGGGAGGGAGTGGCGAAGCCAGAGTTGCCCTCCAACCACTATGCTCCAGGTAGGGGTTGTCTCCGCTAGTCCCAGCCCCACCCGGCAGGTGGACAGCCCAGCATGGCCCTGTGCCCTGAGTGGTTGCCAGACACCCCCAGAAATCCCTTTCTCCTCCCACCCTTCACACCGTTCCTCTCTTCCCAGCTCCTTTGCACCAGACCCTCCTCAGATGTTCAGGCCACACTGTTGTGAGGGCCTGGGACTCCAGCCTGTGACAGGTGTTCCCAGCCAGACTCCTAGGGCCTTGGGGGCAAGAAAGCCTGGCAGGCCGCGTGGAGGTGTCCCAGCTACAGCTGAGTTACTAAGAGCAAAATCCTACGCTCAACCTGAACACCCCCCCACTGGGGACTGGGCACACAGATGGGCACTCCTGGCACAGGGGCCTGGAAAAGGAGTAAGAGGGCCCTCTTTGGAGGTCTTGTCGTGGAAAGAGCACCTGGACAGGTGGCTAAGTGAATAAAGCGGGCGCAGGCCATGGGTGCGGAGAGAGAGACCACTGTGTGCCTGGAAGAGAGAGACTGACATCGACAGGAACCAGAGGACACCTGGAAACCCAGACAGCCTGACAGCGGTCACCCTGCTGGGCACCAGAGCTGGGCTGTGCTTTTCCAAGCCATCCTGTGCTTCCCAGGGTTTTTACCAGAAACATTTATTACTTAGATAAAAACAAATTATACAAAATCTACTGACCGAAAAACAAAGCGAAACCTCATTGGAGCCTTCAGAGTTTTCCCAAGAAATGTCTACGGAGAGGGGGACTACCAGGGTAGGGGCATATCACCCTGGGCCTGAGGTTCCCCCCACGCTAGGGGAAGGATCCCCATTCCCCCCTCCCCGCTGCCTTCCCAAACCCTCCAAGCACCACAACTTCCCCGTCCCCAGGCTGTTACCGTATTCTCCCTGTGGAAGCTCCGGTTACCATATTCCCTCGTGTATGTGCCAATTGGGTGCTCCCCTGGATCCGTGGAGCCCCTTCCCCCAGGATAAGGAGAAGCTCGATTGTTCAGGACCCCTGGGGACATCACTGTTCACACCAGGGAATGTTCTTCCTCCTCCTTATCTCTTTCTCTATTAATTAATGTGTATTTTTATCGAAGTAATGCAATAGTTTAAAGTATATGCACATGACATGCAAAGAATTTTAAAAGATAAATAGGTCTATATGTAAAGCAGCAACTCCTCCCCAACTGCGCCACCCCCATCCCTCCCCGGAAACAACCCCAGTCAAAGCTTCTGGCTTCTTCTGGATTTTATCTCCATGTTTATAAACGACATGCTTGTGCTGCTGTTACTTGATGTACCAATTTGAGCCATTACCTACTGACTTCCTCTTACAGAAGACAAGGGTTGAGCTTTCTCACATATCCCCCCCAACACACCCACACAACACACTCTCCCTGTGTCACTTCTCATTACCAATATGTAACAATTTTTGGTTCAACCAATATCCACTTGTTTCATCGTAATGATTATACAAACATTGTTTGCTACGGAGTCAAGGAAGGCACTATGGCTGAATTTCCTTTCCGGTTTAACTTTTAGTTTTTCATGAAGTTAATAATTAGCTTTGTTCAGGCTGCTTCAAAAGTGGCTCTCAAAGATCCCCACCACCTGGTGTTCACACCCTTTTGTAGCCCCTGTCCTTAAGTGCAGGCGTGACCGGTGACTCACTCTAACCAACGGAACATGGCAAAGGCGGTGGGATATACATGATTATGTGATACAGTATAAGATTGCAGAGCCCATCATGCTGGCGTCTCTTGCGCCCTCGCTGGCTTAGAGAAGCAAGCTCCCATGTTGTGTGGCCACCGTAACTATAGGTGGCCCCTAGGAGCTAAAGGCAGCTGCTGGTCAACTTTCAGCAAGAAACGGAAGCCCTCAGTCCTACGCAGCAAGGAAATGAATTCCAGACACAACTTCAGTGAGCTTGGAAGTGGATCCTTCCCCAGTCGAGCCCCTGATGAGTCTGCAGTCCCAGCAAGCAACTTGAGTGTAACTTTGTGAGGCCCTGAGCAGCGGACTGAGCTAAATTATGCCCAGACTTCCACAGAAACTGTAAGATAAATTTGTGACAATTTGTTATGCAGCAATAGATTACTAATAGTTTACTTTGCATCCATCGCTAAATCTTCCCAATGCTTGAATAACCTCTCAATACTATCTCTTACCTATCACAAAATCTGTCCTCCTCACCACCCTACAACTTCCCTCCCAGAAGCCCCCCCTCCTGCAGCAATCCATGCTAGCTGCTCTCTGGGCCTTCAGCACAGCTACTGTTGACCTGGGATCCCCCTTTGCCTCTCTCTAAGGTTGGATCCCCGTTTCCCGGATCCCACGTCTTTCCTGTTCTTGGTTTCCTTGTCTCCAGCAGCTTGCTGAGAAAAGGTGCATGGAAGACTGATTAGTATAATCCTTGCACATCTGAAAAGGTCTTCATCCAACAGCATGCTTGGTGATAGCTTGGCTAGATATAGAATTTCAACTTGAAAATCATTTTTACCAGCATTTTGAAGGCATTTCTCCATTGCCTTCTTAGCTCCCAGTGCTGCTGTGGAGGAGCCCATAGCCTCTCTGACCCTCAATCCTTTCATGACGCTTGCTTTTCCTCTCTGGAACTGTTTGGGGTCTTTGATTTAGCCCTGGTGCTCTGGAACCCCTCTGCCTGGGGGGCAGGGTGGGGTGGTCTTTGTGGAACTATTGTGCAGGGCAGGCGTCTATGCTCTGGGAACTCGTACCCTGCAGACCTCTCCTTCTGGGACTCCTGTACTTGGACTTAGCCCTCCTGAGTTCATCCTCTAATTTTGTTGTTTTTCTCTTTTCCTATTTCTTTGTCATTTAGGTCTACTCTTCAGCGGAGTTCCCTAACTTTTACTGCCACCCTTTATTTTGACTATTGTCTTTTAAACGTCTACAAGCTCTTTGCTCCATTAAAACAAATAACATCGTTCTGGTTTAATGTCCTCTCTAAGGAATTAGGATGTATTTTGACATTTTCTTCTGCCCCCTGAATCCTCTCTTTTCACCCTACTTCCTTTTCTCTCTTCGTTTGGAGGGTTTCTTCCATTGGAGGGTTTCCTCTAATGCCTGGTGATCCTCAGCTGCCACTCACACTACCGTAGAGCACGGACAGGCCAGTTGGAATCTCTGTGTGTTGAAGGACTCCCTGTTGGATTTTCAAGCGTCCAGACAGCTTTCTTGGGTGCATCAGTCAGCTTTGCTAAGGATTTCTGTCCTTGTGGCTGTGGGACTGAGGGCCCTGGCTTCTTGCGGGCTGGTGGCTGGAAGCCACACACGGTCCCTTGCCTCTCGGGCTTCCTCTACATGGCTGCTTACCTCATCCAGCCCGCCAGGAGAGTCTCTCCCTCATCTGCTCAGACAGAGGCGGTATGTCCCCTCACCTGTGCCATGTTCTATTGGTTAGAAGCAAGTCACAGGTCCTGCCTGCACTCCGGGGAAGGGATTTACACAGGGGTGTGAACATCAGGGGGCAGGAGATCATTGGGGTCACGTTAGGGTCTGTCCACCATGAGAGCTGTCATCAGACCCGCCCCCACCTTCCACAGTGCCCAGCCTAGTCCCCCCAGTCTCTGCTGGCCTAAGGTATATACCACCTCAGGGAGGCACATAGGTAGCTGTCCCCCTTCTCTGCTGAGCCCTGTCAGTTTTTATCTTCCTAAAATGTGCTGGACCTCTCATCTGCAGTCCTCTCCTCTCTCGTGTTTATAACTTTTTAAACGTTTTTGCCATCGTTTTTTTTTTTTTTTTTTTTTTTTCTGCGGTATGCGGCCTCTCACTGCCGTGGCCTCTCCCGTTGCGGAGCCCAGGCTCCGGACGCGCAGGCTCAGCGGCCATGGCTCACGGGCCCAGCCGCTCCACGGCATGTGGGATCCTCCCAGACCAGGGCACGAACCCGTGTCCCCTGCATCGGCAGGCGGACTCTCAACCACTGTGCCACCAGGGAAGCCCCTTGCCATCGTTTTTATAGAGTTTCCAGAGGCAGCGGAGAGAAGCATGAGATTTATTCTCCAGGTTTAACCTCCCCCCTCTATCCACCAGCTAACCCTCCCCCACCTGACAGCCTTGGCTTTGATGTGGTCTTCCCTGCCCCCTCTGCCCATCCTCCACCACACACCTCCTGCAACCACCAGCCCACCCAGTTCAGAGGCCTGTTGCTGCTCCTGCCTGCACCTTCGCAGCCTCCGAGAGAGACGCTGACACCTGCGCAGACACACTCCAAATTCTTCGCACTCAAGTTCTAATTCGGGGGTTTTCTGGGCGCACTGTGCTCTTTCCTGCCACTGTGCCTTTGCACATGCTGTTCCCCCTCTGGTGCTCCTCCACCCCCACCCTGCCTCTCGGCATATCTTCCTGTGATTCTTACTCATCTGCAGGCTAGGGCTCCTCCCCTGGGAAGCCTTCTCTACGTGGTCCAGGATCTTGCATCGAAAAACATCTGCAAAATGGGCATCCCATCCTCCCACAAAGCCGACCAGGGCGGGGAGGTTGCAGGGTTGCCTGATGGATCCCAAGCTGTCAGAGCCCTGAGAAGGCACCGAGACCAGAGGGATCTATGAAACCCTAATTGGCTGCACTACGCCCCTGCTTACAGCACCTCTGTGGCCCTTCTGTGCTGTTAGGCCAAAATCCAAAGGCCTGTGAGTGGCCCACAGTGCTCTGCGGGGCCGCCTCTGTTCCCTGCCCCCAGCTCGTTGTTCTTTCGAGGGAGACCAGGAGTCCTCCCAGTCTCAGGGCCAGCTGCTCAGAGCCCTTTCTATCTCTCCAACTCCAGACCTTTCCCCAGTCATTTCCAAGCTCACGCTGCAGGTCTGTCAGCGCCTCTTCCTCAGGGACTCTCTGGGCCCCTGCCCCTCTGACATCCCCCTCCCTGTAGTTCTGGGGCACAAACCACCTTGTACCATCCCCAGGCTGTAAGAGCCGTGGGGGGCATGGCTGTGTCTGTGTCACTCAGGACATGTCCCTATCTCAGAGAGTAGGTGTTGCATGCAGGAATATGGAACTCGGGACAGCAAAACCCACTTTGCAGCTTAGAGTGCACAGATAACCAAGTCCAGAGGGTGCTCAGGGTCAGGGGGACGTGCTGTAAGCAGCTTGAAGCCAGAAAGCCAAGCGACGAGTGCAGTGTGGACCCAGCCCCAGCCTCAGCTGAGCCCAGGGCTCTGTGACACCGGAACTATGCTCTCTGCCCCTCACCCTCCCTCAGATGGGGCCCCTGCCTGAGGTAGCCCTGGCAGCATCAGGTCACCAGCCCCCTCCCCACCTGCAGGGCTGGGTGCCCTTCTCCAAACCAGTGGGTCAGAATGCTGGTTGCCAGGCCCATAACTAGGAGGGTGGGGTGCCACCCACCATACCGTATGCCTGCAGGTTGGCTGGGTAGGGTTCCCCCTGGAAACCCGGAGTTCTCTTATCTGAAGAAGGAGGCATTGGAAGCTGGCCAGAGTACCCCTCAGGGTGAGCCCAGAGGAGTGGGAGCAGCCCTCCGGCCCCAGGAGACTCAGCCCTGGAGAGCTGTCACCAGTCTCGGAGCCCAGCGCCCGGACTGCAAGGCTGCAGGATGCCTTTGCTCCAGACCCCATAGTGGCCCAGCCCAGACAGCAGGGCTGGCGAGTTGGAGGAAGAAGCAGTCACATGTGTGCCCTCCCCAGCAGGCACCCAGGGCACTGAACAAAGGACCCATCCCGGGCGGGAAGGCGGGGTGAGTCACTAAGTGGAGAGAAGGCTTCCGGGATAAGGTGGGCCTCCAGCGGGGGAAGGGAGGCGTCCACACGCACAGGAAAGAGCCCTGGAAGACTCAAATGCCTGGTCAAGTCACTGCCCTGCCCCATTTGCCGCCTGTAAAATGGGTCAACGATCCCCTCCGTACAAGGCCAGGGAGCATTGCAGACCAGCCCGAGAGAGGGGACGGGCAGCCTGGCTGCGGGGGAGTTTGCAAGGCCAGGGAGCATTGCAGACCAGCCCGAGAGAGGGGACAGGCAGCCTGGCTGCGGGGGAGTTTGCAAGGCCAGGGTTTGAAAACAATCGGATTAATTCTCCCCATCAGGTCTTGGGGACAGGGTTTAAAGTTCCAACTTAATCTCCTCGGGTGTGACGCGGAGGGGTGCATGCGCACTGGGCTGGGGGAGCCGCCCACCCGCGGGTCCCCGGAGGCGCGGAGCCCCAAGTCCACAGACTGCGCGTCCGCACACTACACCCCCGTCCGCAATCCCTGCGGGTGTCGAAGCGGGCTGCTCGGTCCCCGCCGTGTGGTGGCGCGCCGTGCTGTCCCCCGGGCTGAGCTGGGGGAGGTGACGCGGCAGGGGCGCGTCCTTACCAAGGAAAACCGTGCAGTCCTTGATGGGGTGGGGGCGGGAGTTCAAATCTCGACGACACCCCACCCTCCTGAGACCTTGGAGGCCACCTACCCCTTTTGTGCCTCCCTCTCACCCGAAACGTGGGATAATAATAAAAGCTGCCTCGTGAAGTCGAGCGCTCCTCTAGTGGCTCCCGGCAGCTGCGAGGGTATTTCTGGGGGTGGAGCCCGGCTCACAAATATTTTGGGGTTTTTTTGGGGGGGGAGGGGGAGTTATTTTCTGAGTTTTTTGTGGTTTTTTTTCCAGTGACTGTTCATTACTGTTGGTCTTGGACAATAAACTGTCCTCCAAGAGGCCCGCAGTTAGGGGCACGGCTTGGAGGCGGCGCCATCGCCCCATTTTACAGTCGCGGAAGCCGAGGCGCACGGCTGGGGGCGGGGCCGGGTCCTCCCTGAGCTCAGCCGGGGCTGAGCGGTCAGGAACAGTCGCACACACACGCACACGCACACACAGACACACACACACACAATCCAGCCCCGGGTCACGCTGTGCACCAGCGGTTGTGGCGCGGCCGGGAGGGGAGCCCTGGGCTCTCGGATTTCATCCCACCGCCAGTTCCCAGCAGCTCCTTCCAGATGTTCTCCCGTTGGGCCTCCTGGGCCGCGTTTTAGGGGCCCTTCGCTGGTTCTTGGGGGATGGGAATGGGCCGCCCGTGCTTTCGTCACCAGCTGGCAAGGCTTAGCGAGCACCTGGCCGGGATGAGGAGAACAGCGGGCTGGGCGGATGTGCCCAGAAGGCTGCGAGGCTCGGGGGGCCCCTCCTGTACACCAGGCCCCGTGCAAGCAGAGCTTTCTTCCCTCCTCCCAGCTCCCCAAGGGAGAGACCGCTTTGCTTCCTGTTACGGCCGGGGAAACTTAGGCCCAGAGAAGTTAGGTAGCTTTTTCAAGCTCAGCAGGCAAGCTCTGAGCCTTGAAGGATGGGAGAGATCTGTTCATATGGAGAAGGGAGGGTTGGTGTTAGGCAGGGGAACAGCTTGGGCAAAGGCATGGAGGTGGGCCAGGATGCAGGGGGCTACAAAGAGAGGTGGAAGCCAGCCATGAGCGAGGTCGGGCCAGATGGCGAGGGCCCAGCACGCTGGATGGCATCCGCCCCCAGTGCACTGAGGCTTAGCTGGGCATCTGAGGAGCCGGGCAGTCAGATGGAATCAGGGGAGCAGCCAGGAGGTTGTCCAGTGTTTGCTGGAGAGATTTTGCCTCTGATCAGGAGTGGGGCAGGGAGGGCCACTGGGAAGGAGGACAGGGCTTGTGGGGCCTGGCGCACCTGGTGAGTGCTGGGAAGCTGGTTCTGGGGAGAAACCACCAAATAGCTGCGTTTGTTGCCGGGGGAGGGGGGTGATTCTTGCAGCCCTCTCTGCGCAAATCCCTCCTCTGCCCCCTCCAAAGGTCTGGGAATGGTTAGGAGGCCTAACCATTCCCAGAGGAGGAGGGCTCCCTGGAGGAGGAGGCACTTGGCAATGTGACAGCCTGGTCTGAGGGGGTGGGTTCCTCCATGAAAGGTGGTAGGGGCAGCAGGGGCTGAGGGCAGAGGACAGCCAACAGGGTGCCCAGCAAGCTGGTTGGACCGGCTGGGGAGGGGGCACAGCCTCTGGGTGGGGCGCCCGTGACACACTCCTGCCTGGAGGCCGGTGACCTCAGAGGCCGCATCCGGGGATGTCACCCTGGTTGGGGTCTGGGGCAGCACCGCGCTGTAGAGAGCGCAGAGGGCGTGGCCCCAGCCCCACACCTGGCCACCCCGAGCAGAAGCCTTAACCCCTCAGTCCTTGACCCTATACCTCCTCAACAGCTGGCCAGCCCTCTGTGCCCTTCCACAGCCAGGCTGCTCCCTAGAGGCAGCCAGCCCTCCTGCCGCCACCTCCCTTGTGGCCTCCCTCACCCTCGCTCTGCCTTCTGCTGCCCTAAGGCGTCCACCTCGCGGGCCGCCCTGGGACACAGAGCCCTCTTCTGTCAGGTCTGTACCCACTCTCCCTGGGGGGAGCTCCCCTCCCCGGGATTCATCGACCTCCACCCCCAAGCTAAGGGCGCCCACCCCGTGCCAGTTCCAACCTGCCTCTTCCTGAACTTCAGACCCAAATAACGGCTGCCCTGGGGGAACTCAGCGTCCACGTTCCGCGGGCTCCACAGACACACCGTGCCCGGCCCAGCTTCCCCCTCGGGCTGAAGGCTGTATGGACTTGAATCCCAGCCTGCTCCAGCTCTTACAGGCTGTGGGATTTGAGAACAAGCTACTTCCCTCCCTGGGCCCCCCCAAATGGGGGTGACAATAGTGCTGACCTCATAGGGTGGTAGAGAGGGGTCCGCGTAAAGTTCCCGGCACAGTAAGGGCTCCGTTCCGAGGGTGTTAGAGTCTAAGAAGACCCCTCATCCCACTCAAAAGGGACATCTCCGGGAGATTGTGGTGGGCAGCCTTCAAGAAGACCCCAAATGATCCCGCATCAGGCATTTGCAGCTGGGCATAATCTCCGCCCCTTTCAGTGTGGGCGGAAAGTAATGACCTATTCCAGGCAATAGAAGAGAGCAGACTTGATGGCATCGTCACTTCTGAGATTAGTTTATAAAAAGCCTGACTTCTGTTTTGGGTGCTCAGCCTCCCCCTCTTGCTGGGGGCGTGGGGTGCCGTGCCCTGAGCAGCCCTGTGGCCAGGCCCCCTTCGCCAGGACCTGAAGCCGCCAGCCTCCCATAGGGGAGCTTGGGAGCAGATCTATGCTCAGGTCCTTCTAAGAGTTTACATTTTCCCCTGGTCTTTACAACTGTCTCATCTATACCTAATTCAATAGCAATTTTAAAAATTAAATTGCTATGAACAGGTCTTTCCAACTTGCCAACTTAGTTTTCATAGGCACAGTGACCCTCTTTCCACACTTATATTTCAGCAGTTTGTGTATTACTCAATTAAAGGACTCACACTAACGTGTTTCAGGGTATAAAGAGGTTGGAGAACAAGGCAGTGATCTCAACGAGTAGGGCAGAAGCTTAGGGTACGCGTGGAGCAGCCTCTCTCAGGGGTTTCTACCCTGGCTGGGGTGGGAGGATGGCTTAAAGGTTCCAGGAGCTCCTACGAAGTGTACCCACTTTATTGTCATGGATGGGTGTGTGTGGGTTTTGGAAAGGGTCAGTAGCAAACGTCAGTTTTTGCCCATGTGCTTTACAGAGGGTGTGGAGTGGCTCCATGCAGTGAGCTGGTTAAGTGCAGCTGGGTTAAGAAAGCTTCTGCTGCGTTGTTATGGTTTAATTACCTACCGTGCTATGGCCTTTTCAGCTTCTGGAGCTTCTAAGTGCTTACATCTGGGGAACATCTCTGTCGACCCCCACATTTACCTCTGTACCCCATCAGTCACCAAGGCTCAGTGGTTGTGCCTCCCAGATATCCCCGTGGTCCCCTTGGCTTCCTCCCGGTAATCACACCGCCCCCGTCAGTTCAGCTCCTTCCAGAAAGCTGCACTGGGCACTTCCTGCTCCCATGGGCAGCCAGAAGCCATCTCTCACTCCCCTGCTTACACCTTCCTGCTTCCTCCCCTTCAGCCATTCAGCCATCACTCTGCCCCACCTGCCCACCCAGTCCTTTCACTGCTCCCCCTCCTGCCCTTTGAAGTCCAACCTTCCCACCTTGACCAGGTATGTTTCCGAGGCCCCTCCTTGCCACCTGCTCACCAAACTGCAGATAGAGGGTGTGCAAAGAGCCTGGGGCTCTGGTCCTACCAACTGGGACCACTTATCTGTCCTAGGTGTCTTAGTTGTCCCAGCTATAAAACAGAAGTAACGGTGGCCGTCCTAGCTCTTCCCTAGATTGTTGGGAGAATCAGATAACAGAGATGAAAGGGCTTGAAAAGTGTCAAGGGCTTTGTGAAGGGCTAGCATTATTATTATTGCTGTTGTTATTTTATTTTTTATTCTGTTTTAGATTACAGCTAACAGTTTATTTTATTTTTTTATTGGAGTATAGTTGCTTTACGATGTTGTGTTAGTTTCTGCTGTACAGCAAAGTGAATCAGTTATACATACACATATATCCACTCTTTTTTGGATTTCCTTACCATTTAGGTCACCAGGGAGCATTGAGTAGAGTTCTGTGCGCTATACAGTAGGTTCTCATTAGTTATCTATTTTATATATAGTAGTGTATATATGTCAATCCCCATCTCCCAATTCATCCCACCCTATTATTATTATTAATTATCATTGTTGTTATAAGCACTCAGAAACAAGACATTCAAAGCCATCGGATGGCTAGTAAGAAATGCCAAAAAGCAGCAAAAATCCACCAGGTCCTTCCCCAAGTGGCAGGCAGTGGGCAGAAGAGGTTGGGGGTGCAGAAGACCTGGATTCAAGACCTGGGTTCAAGTCAGCTTCCAATGGGAGGAGGCTGCCAGGACGGCTCCCCTTCCTTAGATACAGCGACACAGTGCCTGAGGCCACAGTCCTTTAGGGGACCATGAATTGTTTCAATTCTGTTTAAAATCAGAAAGGAGAAAAAAAAGGAACTTTTAGGGCGAAGAAAATGTTCTAATATATATTATTAATATATTCTTTATACGAATGCAGTCATAAAATAGAACTTTTGTTTTTTGTTATTTGTTTTGTGTGGAGGAAGGAGCCCAGGAAGGCCAAGTCCCTCGGGTGTCTGAGAGTCAGGCGTGGCCCTGGGCCCTGGGCAAGGTTTTCACATCGTGAGCCTCAGTCTCCTGGCCTCTAGCATGGGTGTGGTTGTATGAGCCGCGTGGGGATGAGTGAGCCATGCAGCCTGGGTGCTAGGCTGGGGGCTTCTCCATGCACCCATCCAGCGGGGTCTCTGATCACTGCTCTGGCACTTGGAACGCAGTTTAAGAGAGGCCGACAAGGTCCAGGCCTCATGGGGCTTAAAGGGATTAAGATGAAGAAAGTGCGAAAGGAAAGAAAGGAAGAGGGAGTAGAGTGAACCAGATACAAGGAAACCTTTGGAGAGGACAGACCCTTTCCACCTTCTCCTGCCGGTGGCACAGAGGCGGGGGAACTAGAGCGGGTGGACAGAGCTCCACCGGCCTTGCTGGGGGCCCCTCCGGAGGAAGGAGCAGAGCAGCCTGAGGGACAGGGGCCCTCCACATCCCATCCACATTCCCAGCGTCCTGGGCGTGTCGTCTGAGCGCTTGTCCTGCATCAGCATGTCCCATGCGTGCACTGAACCCCTGTGAGGCGGGAGCAGGTAACTCACCTGCCTTACGGATGAGGAAGCTGCCACTCAGGCAGGTTAAGCCTTGTCTGTTTTCCAGGCTTGGGCGTGGCCCCTCCATCTTAGGGAACGTGTGCTCTACTTAGAAGATGTTCAGGAGGAACTGCAGACAAGCTGATGGAGGGGCAGAGGTGTGTTTGGAACAGGAAGTCTGCCCTGGATATCCCAATACCCGTGTGTGTGTGTGTGTGTGTGTGTGTGACAGAGATTTATCACCTACGGGCACATCCCAGCCCACAGCCCCACCACATACACACAAAAACGCCCCTATGCGGTTGTCACCCAACATGCTCCACCCGCGTGCAGGCGTAACTTCCATCCTGGGAGGTGACACAGCAGGCGGAAGAAAATGTTTGGCCTCCTTCATTCTGAATTCAGACACCACCCTGCCAAGCACCCCAGGACAAACTGCAGGGGCGACGTGTACCCTTCCTAGGAGGCCATGCATGGCCAGCTTCCCCAGCCCTGGGTCCCATCAGGACCCTCCTCTGTGCCGCCTGGGAGTGTGTGTGGCGGAGAGGGCCTCCCAGCGCAGCCCTGTAGCCCCTCTGGGCCCCGGGGCCCCTCCTAGCCTGCTGGGCAGCCTGCTGGGAGGATGAGGGCTGCGGAAGGGGGGCTGAGGAGGGGGTGGGGCAGGCATCAGGAGGGAGCACCAATGGGGGCCCTGGTCCCTCTCCCCGCCGGCCTCCTGCCAGGACCCCTGCCAACTCCCCATTCCACTCCCCGCACCCCCCGCCCTGGCTCCAGGCCTGGCAGCCTGCCCTTTACCACTCTCACGGTTCAAAAGAGGGGGTGGGGAGACCCCACTGAAGCACAGCCTCCGAAGTGTGTCTGGAAACTCCTGTGGAGCCTGGGTGCGGGTCGGGGGGCCCTGACTCCCCCGGGCCTCAGTTTCTCCCAGGAAGACCCACCTAGAGCCTAGAACCTAGAGGAGCCTAGAGGAACCCTGAGGATGGGGTGGTGTCAGGCATGCGTGTGCTCCCCACCCGGCCTGGCAGGCTGTGGGCGTTCTTGGCAGGAGCCAGCCAGTCCCGGGCTCTGCAGGAGGAGCCCGGATGGGGGTGGGAGGCTGCCAGCTCTGGGGAAAGGAGCTCCGGGCTCCCGAGGAGGGGCCTCCATCCTCCCCACCCAGAGAGGCTGGACCCCAAAGGGCAGTGGCCTCCTGCTGATGGAGGAGGGCACGCGGCTGTTGTCTTGGGTCATGGGTGGCCATACCCCGCACCCCCAAAATCCCTGGCTCAAAAGCGCTCTGGGACAGATCGCTGGCCGTCTCCGAAGACCCGGGCCTCAGTCTCCACTTCCGTGCAACGAGGGGCTTCCGCTTCAGCTGCCTGGGCGGGGCCGGGCTCTGAGCACGCGGATCTCGAGGACTTTGGGAGCCGCCCTCTCCACCCCACTACGTTCACCTCCCTCCCAGATCAGCAGAGGGGCTGTGGAACCCAGATGCTAGAACCCAGGGCCTCAAAACCCAGTTCCCGGGATCCCAGAATCCAGAGCCCCAGCCCAGGGAACGCTGGACCAGGAACGCGCTCCAGAGCTTGGGCTGCTGCGGGTAGAGTGTAAACTCTTCACTGTCCTCCATGCAGCTCAGGGCTTTGCATTGTCTCCCAGGCCCAAGGCCGGGCAGAACGGAGCTCTTCCTGCAGAATCTTGGGGCTTTTCTCCGGAATCTCCCAGTCTCCGAGCCTGGGTGAGTGAATTCTGCCACCGGGGCTCAAACCCATCCTGGAGGCTCCTGTCGTTGCCCTGCAGGGTCACCGGGAGGGAGCAATGTCCACATCTGTGAAGGAGGAAACCAGGGACCCGCGGAGCTCACCCACCAACCCACCCATCCTTCTCAGAACAGGACTGCAGTGTCCTGAGGATGCCTTGCTGGCCCTGGCCCCAGAGGCTGCTCAGGATGGGGCGAGGCTCCAGGAGACCCAGGGGCGGGGCCTCCGGAGCCTCCAGCGTCCCACTTCCCAGTGTGCTGTCTGCTCCAGCCCTCTCGGGCTCAGTGGCTTTGGGGGCTGATGTAACGAGGCATCCCCCCTCCCCCGCTTGGGACCGTGTGAGAAACCTGGCGGGGGGCCTGCACACCCCTGCTTGGGCGGCCGGGGAGCTGGCACGTGCCCAGCCTCGGGAGCATCATGGTCATGGGCGCAGAGGGCATGCCCGGAGCCCACCCCAGGCTGGGGTGTGGGCACAACCCGAGTGTCTCTGGAGGCCCTGGGAGGAGTTTCTTTGACTAGAGTGTCAAGTGATGTCCTAATCGGACCCTGGACCTCCACAGAGCCTCAGTGAGCCCCAAATCATGGCGGAGGCCAGGCCTAGAGGAGGGGATCTGAGCCCCCAGGGGTCCATGTAAAGCCCTGGCATTTCACGCTTCCCTGCTCTCAGTCTCCAGTCTGTGGAATGGTAAGAACCCCATCTCAGGGGCTGTGGTGAGGACCAGATGACACCGGGCCGGGCTGCCTGTCCCCCGCCCCACCCCGTTAACCTGGAAGTAGTGCCAAGAACTTCGGAGGGGCGGGGCTGGAGGCCGGTTTTTAAACACCTGGAACCTTCTACAAGATCCAGGTCCACTTTGGGGCAGGGCTTTGGGGCCCAACGCTTCCACCCCCAGTCTTGGAAGGCCAGGCGGGCGGTGCAGATCCCGGAGGGTGGAGGCTGGGCTCAAGCGCAGATTCTGCCCGTGGCCTGTTTCTCCGTAGGCACCCCGGGGCGTGCGGTGGGCAGCGCACTGGCCCGGACGGCCTGGAGCCCCTCGGCCCCTCCCCGCAGCTCATCCCTACAGATGGTACCTCCCCGCCTGCCCCCACCGCGCTGCACACTGCTTAGTCACCCTGCCTGCAGCCCTAAGTGTCCATACCTCAGGCCTTCGCTCACGCCGTGGCCCTGCCGGCCAGGCTCTGCCTTCCCTCTCCATCTGTCCGTCCTCTGAACTAATTCCCCCTCCCACGTTATCACAGCTCTTGCTATTTACATCAGCCGGCGTGGTGGGCCCTGACCTCCTATCCCCCACTGAAGTGGGCACCCCCCAGGGCAGGCGCCTGCACCTCCCGCTCTGGGAGCCAAGGACACAGCACCAAGGACTGCTGAGCAAATGTCTGTGGAAAGTAGGAAAGTCTGAATGACAGAAACACACAGATCAACAGATGCTATTCACAGCCTCACAAGAATCTCACGTTTTTTCCATTTTACGGACGAAGTGGGCTCAGAGAGGTTAAGTGGCTTGCCTGAAGCCACACAGCCTGGAAGTGGCAGAGCTGATCTGAAGCCAGGTCAGGGACCTTCAGCACTGGCCTCTTGGGCCCCTGACAAGATGCAGGCGGAGACACCGTGGCCCTCACAGTCGGGCTGACAGACACAGGAACGGAGACTCCTGGTCTTGCCCTGGGAGGAGGGGGAACAGCCTGAGGAAGCTTCCTGCCTGAGGAAGGAAGTTTTCCACATCAGGGACCCACGGAGAGAGGGGCTCAGATACCAAGAAAGCAGGTTTGCCCCGGCCTGGGGCCTCCGAGAGCACGCAGGCCCCTGAGGGCCTTGGTCGGGGGCTTGGCTGGGGGCATGACTGGGCAGCTGGTCCCAGGCCTTGCAGGCCCAGGGAGAGGACTGTGTTTAGCATCCCTGACGGTCGAGGTGCCCAATGCTTACTCTGGGCCTCCTTGGAGGTCACCTCTCCACAGCAGTCGAGGTCTGAGGGCTTGGGGGACCCCAGAAGCCCTCTGCCAGCCCTGTTGCCCTCAGAGTGTCTGTGTGGGAATTGCCCAGGAGCGAATTACAACGGACAGTCCAGACAGGGATGCGGGGGTGGGTGGATGGGGGGGCAGGAGGCTGGCACCTGCCTTTTAGACAAGCCCCAGCTCCACGCCCTCTCCTGTCTGCCTCGCCAGGGGAAGCAGGCCGGCCAGTGTGGAGTTGGCTTATCTGCAAGGCTGTGGTGTGGCCAGTGCCCTCAGCGTTCATCAGGGGCAGCTCAGTCCCCTCCGTTTCCCGTCACTGTCACTGACCGTCGTGCTCAATCACACTATTAGCTTTCACTAAGCCCTTACCTAGCCTGCTCTGAGGGCTGCTATAGAGGATCTCACTTGACCTCACAACTCCCGATTTTGCAGATGAGGAAAGTAAGGCCCAGAGAGCTATGTAACTTGTCCGGGGTCACACAGCCAGTATGTGTAGGGCTCAGGACTTGAACCCAGGTTGTCTGGCCCAGAATCCCTGCTCTTAACCACCAAGGTCACAAGGCTTTTGTATTAAACAGCTCGAGCGCCCGTCTTGAAATAGGGAGAATGTCCTTCTTGGCCCCCTGGACCCCTCACCCCATCCACAGTAAGTGCAGGCACTCCTGGGCCTTGCTCAGGCTTGGAGAAACACTAGGAAATCTGCTCTGTCACAGGGACATGCTTCCCGGCTGCCTGACTGCTGGGGCCACCCCACAGAGATGGGGGTCAAGGGACAGGAAGGGAGGAAGGAGGGGCCGCTCCCAGGGCTTGGCTGCCTGGAATCGCCCTTTGATTATACACATGTCGCAAGCCACCCCCAGGCCTGGGTCATAGCAGACCCCCTTCAGTTCCCCAGGGCCCTACCCCTTCCTGCCAGCCCCTCAGGGGCCTGAGAACAGCAAGTGGAGTGTCCCGGAGCCCTGGCTCCCCAGCAGGCCAGATGGCTTTGCCTTACTTCAATTTTTTTTTGCTTGTGAGATCTTAGCTCCCCGACCAGGGATTGAACATGGGGCCCGGCAGTGAAAGCACAGAGTCCTAACCACTGGACCACCAGGGAATTCCCTAGAGCTCTTTAATATTTGTTATCACAGTAGTACAAGGGGTGAGGTTAGGAGAAAAGGGAGCTATAGAAAGGCTTGGGAGGAAAAGCACCCATGATTTCTTTCCTACCCGCCCGCCCCCAGAGAGCCATGTCAGCACCTGGTGATGACCTCCTCCCTCCCCCCTGTCCCCCTTCACCAGCGCCCGAGTCCCTCCCCCATGGCACCCATCCCCAGTCTTGGTCCTCTCTTCCCCTGCCACCTCTGCGACCCTAAGAGATATGATGCCCAGCCGTCCTCTGTCCCCTCAGATCCCTCCTGTCTCAGGATGACCCTGGGGGGCCTTCCCTCCCCCCACCCCCCAACGGTCTCCCTGTCTGTGTTAATCAGGTTGCAGGTTGAAAATCAATCATCAAGTTTTAGGCTGCTGCGAATCTGTAAGACTTGGAACAGGCACCTTTTAAACAGGAGCTGTTCTACCCTTGGTTTTGGCCTCCGTGGGCTCTCTGCTGCAGGGTCACGAAATGTCAGGGCAGGGAAGGGCCTTGGAGACACTCTTCCTACACCCCCATTTCATAGAGACACGCAGGAGCTCAGAGAGGTGAAGGGACTTGCCCAAGGGCACACAGCTTGCCAGTGGTTGGGGCAGAGACCTCTCACCGCCCCTCAGGTTCCTGTTCCCACCCCACCACCTCCACTGTCCAAGGAAATAGAACCTCTGAAGGTTTATCTGGCCATTTGCTGCCTGGAGTTAAGATACTTCCCAGCCCCTCTTACACCTGGGTGTGGCCATATGACTAAGTTTTGGCCTAGATGTAATAGTGTTTAATTTCAGGAAGGGTCCTTAAAGGACGAGGCACGCCCTGTTCCCCTCTCTCCTTCCTGCTGCCTGTAATGCAGATATAATGGCAGGAGTTTCGGGAGCCATCCTGGAGCACAAGGTGATCTTGGGAACGACAACTGTGCATGGCAGAGCCATGTGTAGAAGGAGCCCAGGCTCCTGATGAGAGAAAACTAAACTTCCATCTTATGGTAGTTTGGGTTGGTAGTTTGGGTTGCCGGCTGGGTCTGTTTCCTCTCCCAGGGTGTCTTCTCTAAGGAGGCCCCACAGGGAACAAGCAGGTCTTGGTGCAGAGCAGACCCTGGGGCTCGTGACTTGACGCCTCACGGGAGCGCAGGTGCCCCCAATGTTGTTTTAGTAGCTTAACCCCCGAGGAAGGAAATCTTACTCAGAGGCCCGAGAACAACGAAATCCCTTCCTAAAGTCGAGAAGCTCCCGTTGAAAGGAGTGGGGTGGGAGCTCCCTTGCTCAGCCTCCCCTCACGGGCCCCAAAGCCCCGGAGCCCACCCAGCGCCTGCCCAGGCTCTGTTCTCAGAAGCACCTGCCTGCTCCCCCTTACTGACAAACAGACTAACGGAAGGTTGTAATGACTTAGCCTGGAGGTGCAAACAGCCATTACCCCCTGGGGCCGGGCATGGGCTCCACGAATTCAGGGTGTAGCTGCATGCCTCCCTGAGCCCGCCTCATCCTGCCGAGACAGGCGAGAGCAGCAGCAGCCCCCTCACCCCCTCCAAGATACTGCCTGGCAATGGCTGGGCAGCTGGAATCAGCGTCAAGCGCAGAGAAGCACGAGGAGCTGGGGCCACAGTCTCCCCACCAGACCCCTCAGCACCTCTCCACCTCTCCTCCTGTGTGTATGGGGCCCTGGCCTCTCTGGGCATCAGCGCTACCTTCGGTCAAGTGGGCACATGGCACCTTGCCCTGCCTACCTCTCTCTGTGACTCAGAGAGAACAGATGAGCAGGACTCTGGGGTGAGGGGCTGCTGTGCACGTTGCCAACTTAGGGGGCCTGGGAGGCAGCCGCAAACGACACCCTTGCTGACCCTTGCGTTCCAGGGGACCCATCCTTCTGTTTGATGAGTCATCACGAAGCGCGTCATGAGACAGGGTGGTGCTTTCTCCCCAAAGTGGCAGATGGAACACAAGCTTCTCGAACTTCTCCACCAACATTTCCTTAATTGTGGAGGCCAGTGAGCTCAGAGGATGGGACCTGCTGCTAGCACAGAATCCCTTGGTTTATCGAAACATTCATGCGGGTGTTGGGCTCTTTCCCTTTAAGATGGGAATGCTTCAGTAACAAGAGTTAAGTTTTATGCAGTCACTCAATTTCCCGCTTCTCACCCCAAATGCCTGACTAAGCCTGATGCTCTGGAAGCTGATCTGTGTCTATCCGTGGCTATTCCCCCACAGCCCGCGCCCCACACACACACACACACACTCATACACACACACACACTCACACTCCTAGTTGCGAAACAAAGTTTTAGGAGAGCATGAGTTTTGCAGTCAGAGTGACTGGTTTCCAGTTTTGGCTCTGATGCTGTCAGCTGTGTGACCCTGGCCATGTCACCTAACCTCTTTGAGCCTCCATTTCCTCTCTGCTTTCACTCCCCAGCGAGGCCAGTGTGGGGATGGAGGTAGGTGGGGTGGTAGTCAGGATGTTGTTTTCTTTTCTGGCACAGAGCAGGTCCCCGAGAAATTTAAAGAGGCTCTGTGGAGGGCTTCACTCTGTACAGGGAGACCGGGTCCAGCAGAAGCCGTCTTGGGCAGACTCAGGAGACTGAAGATGCAGAGTTACTGAGGCCGCTGTGCGCAGTGCCTGTCCTCCCTTCACCGCTTCCAGGAAGAGGAGCTTCACGAGGGTTTCCTGCCTTGCTGTGAGGCTTCTCTCCAGGGGAGCCACATGGAGCAGATCCAGCTGACCCCCATAACTGACTCCCCTGCCTCCAGGCTCCTAAGTCCACTTAGGACTGATGGTCCAGCAGGAGAGCCTGCCCGGCCACTCGGATCTGAGTTTTCCCACTGGCAACTGTGATGTCCCCTTGCGGGTGGGTGAAATGCCCAGATTTCACTCTTCAGTCTCAAGGCCTGGCTGGGTGACGGCGTTCTGGCTTGGCTGCTCTGCCCTGTCCGGGACCACAGCAAGTCCACCCAGGAGACAAATACTTCTGGTTGTACAGCATAGAGGCCCTCCAGGTTCGCTCAGTGGGTGGATCCGAGGGTAGGATGAGCTCTTGGGTGCCTGGAGGAATTTGATTTTTAAAAATCGTGATAGGGCTTCCCTGGTGGCGCAGTGGTTGAGTCCGCCTGCCGATGCAGGGGACGCGGGTTCGTGCCCCGGTCCGGGAGGATCCCACATGCCGCGGAGCGGCTGGGCCCATGAGCCGTGGCTGCTGGGCCTGCGCGTCTGGAGCCTGTGCTCCGCAACGGGAGAGGCCACAACAGTGAGAGGCCCGCGTACTGCAAAAAAAAAAAAAAAATCGTGATAAAATACAAATTACGTAAAATGGACCACCTTAACCATTTTTAAGTGTAGCGTTCAGTGGTATTACATACATTCACATTATTGTGCAACTCTCACCCCCATCCATCCCTAGAACTTTTTTCATCTTGCAAAATCGAAACTGTTTCCATTAAACAAGAATTCCCCTCTCCTCTTCTCTCCAGTCCCTGGCAACCACACGTTTCTACTTTCTGTCTCTGCGAATTTGACGGCTCTTGGTACCTCATCTGAGTAGGATCATGCAGCATTTGTCCTTTTTGACTCTGCATAATGTCCTCAAGGTTCATCCATGTTGTAGCACGTGCCGTAATTTCCTTCCTTTTTATGGCTAATACTCCCTTGTCTGTATAGGTTCCATCTTTTTATCCATCCATCCATCCATCCATCCACGGACACTTGGTTTTTTCCTGCCTTGCGGCTACTGTGAAGAACACAGCTCCGAACATGGGTGTGCAAATGAGGCCGATTGTTTTGATGGTGGCGAATTCATTTGAACACATATTGGAGCAAATGACAAGTGCACCACACTTCACAGACATGAGTGCTTAGGGCGCCGCCACAGTGATGGTGATTTAAGGATAAACATCCAAGAACGACGGTGGAGGAGTGAGAGGCCCTGCGTGCCTTGGGTACCACTAGGTTTTGAGCAAGTCGGAGCCCCGTCGAGCGGAGGCCAAACCCAGGCCTCTCCCCTTGTCCTTCCCTCTCCACGGCCCTCCTCTCTCTCGTCAGCCCTGCCCAGACCAAGCCCGGAGGCCAGCCACTGCCCCGCGTGTCCCTCTCCGTCTCTTTTGGCTCCAAATCCCAGAAGGCATCTGATTGGCTGTGCTCTCACCAGGCCACCCTGATAGGTCACTGGTCAGCCTATGGATGGGCTCTCCGTGGTCAGGTGCTCGGCCTGGTCCAATCAGCGGTGGGGAGAGCAGGCTCACGCGGGGCTGCCTGGGGAGCTGCGGTTCTCCCGGCGGCCGCACTGCCCTCCGATTCCCAGTCCCCGTGGCTCCTCCGAGGTGGGCCCTGGAGGATCCCCTGCAGGCGGGAGGCTGAGGGTCAGGGTCTAAGCTGACTGCCCCTGAACCCCAAGCCTGCCGATAAACAAGGGTGGGAGGAGTGATGGGGAGTCCTGCTGCTCGACCCGCCGGCGCCCCTTCTCCTAACGAGGCACCCGGGTCTTGGTGTTTGGGGAGTTGGTTGCTGCAGCTGTGTGTGTGGAGGAGGGGGGCCTAGGGGCTCCCCAGACGCCGCCTTGCTCTCCTGGGCAGCCGTGCCTTCCTGCCAGCGCCCCTTTTCTCACTCAGGGAGCCCGACAGTGAGGACTTCGGCTCCTGTGCTTTGTCGGCCTTGCCTAGATCAGAAAAACCCAGGTCCTAGGGTGTCCTGCTGGGAGGTGGGACCCTCTGCACCGGCTTTTCAGCGAGCCTCTGAGCACAGCGTCTGTGGGTTCCAGACCACGGGGCTCGGGGGAGGAGTGGTGTGTGTGCACTGCTCTCTCCGCCAGGCACACACTCTGTCTACTTCTCCCAGCGGATCTCCCCTCCCCGAAGTGTCTGCCCAGGGGAGCCAGGCCCCGCATCCCAAGAGAGGAGCATCCCGAATTGCCCGGTACTAATGGCCACGTCACCTGTGCAGCTGGGCGGGGCCTCCGCTGGGCCTGGAGCTTGTTACTGGGAGGAAACGCATTTCTCCAGACCGGGAGAATTCACACTTGCGGGGGGGCGGGTAACTTCTTCTGGTTTGTAGCATTTATCATTCAAAACAGGCCTCATTCCCTTACGGAGGGTTTTCTGTAAACAACTTAGAAGGTATCCCCACATCGTCTGGGCTCCTACCCAGCTGGGGTTCCTGGCCTAAGGGACAAGGGGTGGCACCCCAGGGCACTGCCACACTACACAGGCCCCCAAGGGTTTGGGATCTGAAACCTGGAAGGCTCGGGGCTGTCTCCAGCACTGGTGGGCCCTCAGCTGAGCCCCAGCCCACTCTGAAGGCCTAGCCCTGGTTTCTCTCTTGTTCTCTCCAGAGCTTTATTGATGTGTAACTTATATACCATGAAATTTCTGGAGTTGAAAGGGCATAATTCAATGATTTTTAGTACATTTATAGAATTCTGCAACCATCACCACAATCTAGTTTTAGATCACTTCCACCCTCCAACAGAACTCTCTGCGCCGCTTTGAAGTTAATCCCTGCTCCCACCCCCAGCCCCAGGCAAGCACTGACCTGCTCCCATATCTATATATTGTACTTGCCTTTTCTGTATACTTCATGAAAATGGAATCATACACTACATAGTCTTTTGTGTTTGGTTTCTTTCTCTTTTTTTAAGTTTTTTTTTTACATATATCCCCATATCCCCTCCCTCTTGCGTCCCCCTCCCACCCTCCCTATCCCACCCCTCTAGGTGGACACAAAGCCCCGAGCTGATCTCCCTGTGCTATGCGGCTGCTTCCCACTAGCTGTCTATTTTACATTTGGTAGTGTGTATATGTCCATGCCGCTCTCTCACTTCGTCGCAGCTTACCCTTCCCCCTCCCTGTGTCCTCAAGTCCATTCTCTGTGTCTGCATCTTTATTCCTGTCCTGCCCCTGGGTTCGTCAGAACTATATATATATTTTTAGATTCCATATATATGTGTTAGCATTCAGTATTTGTTTTTCTGACTTACGTCACCCGTGTGACAGGCTCTGGGTCCATCCACCTCGCTACAAATAACTCAATTCCGTTTCTTTTTATGGCTGAGTACTATTCCATTGTATATATGTGCCACATCTTCTTTAGCCATTCATCTGTCGATGGACACTTAGGTTGCTTCCATGTCCTGGCTATTGTAAATAGCACTGTCGAGTTGTATTTTATTGTGATAAGATCTACCGTCCTAACACAATTTTAAATGTGCAATACATTCTTGTTGACCATTGGTGTGTTTGATTTCTTTTACTTAGCATCATGTTTTTGAGGTTCCTCCTTGTTGTGGCATATATCAGAGTTTGTTCCTTTTTATGGCTGAATAATTTCCCGTTGTATGGATAGACCACAATCCCTTGATCTATTCACCAGTTAATGGCGTGTGGACATGTGCTTCCACCTTTTGGCTATTACGAACGATGCTGCTGTGAATGTTCATGTACCAGTAGTTGTGGGGACATAGATTTTCATTTCTCTTGGATGGATACCTGGGAGTGGAATTGCTGGGTCATACGGTAAGTTTAAGAAATTGTCAGATTGTTTTCCAAAGTGGCTGCACCCCACTCCCAAAGTGTGAGAATTCCAGCGGCTCCACATCCTTGTCAACAGTTGATATGGTCCATCTTTTTCATTTTAGACATTCTAACAGGTGTGTAGTGGTATTTCATTGTGCTTTACCTTGCATTTCCTTAATGACTAATGATGATGAACATGTTTTCATATGCTCATTGGCCATCTGTATATATCTTCCTTGGTGAAGTGTCTGTTCAAATGTTTTGCCCCCTTTAAAAACTGGGTTGTGGGGGACTTCCCTGGTGGGCCAGTGGGTAAGACTCCACGCTCTCAGTGCAGGGGGCCCGGGTTCGATCCCTGGTCGGGGAACTAGATCCTGCGTGCATGCTGCAACTAAGAGTTCACATGGCGCAACTAAGAAGTCCACTTGCTGCAACTAAAAGATCCCGCACACCGCAACTAAGACCTAGGGCAGCCAAAATAAATAAATAAACTACAGCACATTTTTAAAAAAAAAAAAAACTGGGTTGGTTGTGGGAATTCCCTGGCAGTCCAATGTGAAAGGACTCCGCGCTTTCACTGCTGAGGGCTGCGCGGCACGGCCAAACCCCCCCCCAAAAAAACTGGGTTGTGTCTCTTATTATTAGTTCAAAGAATTCTTGATACCGTCTGGATATGTGATTTGCAAATATTTTACCTCAGTCTGTGGCTTATCTTGTCATTTTATCAATGGTATCTTTTGAAGTGCAAATGTTTTCAATTTTGATAAGGTCCAGTTTATCATTTTTGTTTGTTTGTTTTATAGGAAAAAAATCTAAGACCTCTTTGTCTAACCCAACGTCATGAAGATGATCTCCCAAGCTCATTCTTAAATTTGTCTTCTTATCCCTCACCCCTCCACTTCCTAGGCCTGACAGTTCCACCTCCTCCGTTTTTTCTCTTTGCGCTCAGCCACCTCCTTTTGTTCCCTTTCAGCAGTGATTTTTTAAAAAATCCCCAAATCAGATCACACTCCACAAGGGCAGGGATGTTCCTCTGTTTTGTTCACCAATGAGTCCCAAGTGCCTAGAACAATGCCTGGCATACAGTAGGTGCTCAGTAGATGCACTTTGGGTTGAGTCATATTGTTCCTCGGGAGGCACTGCATTGCACTTGGAGAAAAGGCCAGCCTCACTGTCCAGGCCTACAAGATCCAACACAATCCAACCGTACCCACCCTGCCCCCTTGCCCACTCCCCTCCTACCACCCTGATCTTCCCTCTAATCCTCAAAGGTGTCAAGCTCATTCCCATCTCAGGGCCTTTGCTTCAGCTGTTCCATCTGCCTGTGATTCACTTCCCTCTGCGTTCCCCAAGCCTGGCTCCTTTTGTCAGTATGAACTCAGCCTAAACGTCACCTCCTCTGAGAAGCCTTCCCTGACCACCTCATCTAAAACAGCTGTCCCACCTGCCCATCACACTAGCACCACCCTATTTGCATTGTCCACAGAGCACTTATCTTCAGATATTTTCCCAGTTTATATATATTTACTTAGTGGATGGTTATCCTCCATCCTCCATGGGCCCCAAGATGGGAGTAGGGAGGAGAACAGAGCTCCCAGGCCCTCTTTAGGCAAGCCCTTCCTCCTTCAGGAGGCTTCCTTGGTTATTCCAGCCGCTAAAGCTTTCCTGTCTCCTGTCTGTCTTCCTTCCTTTCCCACTGCAGTAAGCTGTAAAGTTGGTGCCCCACAATGGACCATGCTTCCTAGTATTCATGTCCTGGGGAGGTCTCATTCCACATTGTTGCTGAGCTCGGCCATGTCACTTGTTCTGGCCAATGAAATATTAGCAAATATGATGGAAGTAGAAGTTTGATGCTCTCTTGCATATTGAGGATTGTTCTCAGTGGAACGTAGCTGCCATGCTGTGAAGAAGCCCAGGTTAGCCCTGTGTAGAGGCCAAGTAGAGGAGAATCAAAGTACAGTCATCCCTTGGTGTCCACGGGGGATTGGTTCCCAGACCCCCGCAAATACCAATATCCAAGGATGCTCACCTACCTTATATAAAGTGGCACAGCATTTGCATATAAACTAGGCACACCCTCCTCTGTGTTTTTGATCATCTCCAGGTTGCATATAATACCTAAGACAATGTAAATGTGTGTAAATCCCTGCTGGTACCAGGCAGATTCACGTTTTGCTTTTGGGAATATTTTTCCCAAATATTTTCAATCCTTGATTGGTTAAATCCAGGAATGTGGAATCTGTGGATACAGAGGGCCACCGTACCTGAGATGACAGCCCACGCTGGCAGCCAGCTGAGTTCCCAAGCTGACAGTTAACATCAACTGCAGCCATGTGTGTGAAGCCACCTTAGACGTTTCACCCCAGTTGAGCCCTCAGCTAATTGCAGCTGTATTAATGATCCCAGAGGACAAAATATGAAGCAGAAGAACTGTCCAGTCAATCCAGAGGATGGTGAGAAATAAAAAATCATTGTTGTTTCAAGCCACAGTTGTGGGGTTGTTTGTTACACAGCAGTAGGTAACTGACACACCTGTGGAAGTCTCTTTTGTCTCTCAGGGCTCACTGGCATAATAACTGTAGCCCACCTACCCATCCAACCCTGCTTCCCGCTTTCCTGTTCATTGCTCTTGGAGTTTGGCAGCTTGCCTAATCCTCCCCCTCCTTGGAGCTGGGAAGCCCCTCCCAGGCCTTACTGACCTGTCTCCTCACCTGCCCCGTTCTGTACTCCCTCCACAGTAGTCATCAGGAAAGCTTAGGACCTTAGCGACACCTGGTAAGGCCCTCCCTGCCCCTCTAGGACCTCAGCGCCCCATTGGACAAGGGGTGGCAGAGTGAGGGGCCACACCCCGAGGATCCCTGACCCTCCCATCCAGACTGCACTGGACCCTCAGTGGGCTCCGCTAGGCATGTCCCGTCCATTGCTCCCTGGAGTGGGAGCAGAGGACAGGCTTGGGACGCAATGACATGGGGGTGGGTGGCCCAGGAGTGGGTCACAACCGACAGCTAGGTTCCCTCTGAGCCACCTCCCAGCTGGGCACCTTGTGGCCGGCTTCTCTGAACACTCTGGTCTCAGTGTCAGCCTTCTGTAAAATGGGCCAGGGTACGATGAACCCTCCCCTGGAGAGGAGCAGTTAGGCCGCTTGCAGAAGCAGCAGGCTCAGCTGGGTGGACAGCATTCCGAGCCAAGGAACAGCTAGCAGGAAGTTCTGTTCCCTGGGGGAGAGGTAGGGCTGGGCGAAGCACTCGGGCAGAGCCGGTCACCAGGGGCCACTGTGGCCCGTAGGCCGCTGCAGGCGCTGGAGGGCAGAGGCGGGGTTGGGGGTCTCGTGGCTGTCTACCTACGGGGACCAGGGGGGCAGCGATCGTCCTCACTTCGAAGATGGAAAACAGAAGCACCCCTCGGCCTCTTCCACTCCCAGAGAGCTGCCCTCCGCACCCTGCGCCCTGCCGGGGTTCGAGGACTCCCTGGAAGGGGGCGCCCCAGGAAGGGATGCGAGGGGAGGGGGAAAAGCAGAGCGGGGGCCCCCCTCGCTTTTCGCGCCCTCCCCATCGGACAACCCCCCCCCCCCGTCACGCCCCGGACTTCGGATTGGCCCATCGGGGCAGTGATCCCGCCCACGAGGAAAGGGAGGGGCCGCTAACCCCGGGGAGACCCGGCGTGGGTGAGGAAAGCGGGGCTCGAGGAGCTCGAGGGGGCGGCCGAGTGGCCACAGGCGTGCGCTGGGCACGATTGTCGCTCTTTCACGGCGGAGACTGAGACCCAGAATGGGAAGGGTCCTGCGGCGGCCACGTGGCGAGTGGAGAGCGCGGTGGGCTGTTCGTGGGTGGAGACCCAAACCCGCGAATCCCGCCGCTGGGGCAAGGCGCTCAGTTGTCCCCTGTCCGCTAGTGACCTGGGGCGCCCCGGCCCCGCTCCCTCAGTGAGCCCCGTGCCGGGCTGAGGGCCGCAACGACGCGCGCGGCCGCCAGGGGGCGGTGTCGGCCCGCGCCGGGCGGTGGGACAGGACACCGCTTCCAGTTCTGAGCGGATGGAGAAACTGAGGCCCGGCCCACAGTGGCTCCAGCCAGGGCCTCGCCCCCTCCTCCGTGGGGCCGCACTTTGGGATCCGATAAGGGGACCTCCCTCTCGAAGCCCCGGACTCGGTGAGTCCCATAAGCCTAGCTGACGTCCCCGTCCCCCCATTCCCGCTCCAGCCCCTTGCTGAGTGGCTCCGCCTCCCCGGACCTCAGTTTCCTCTCGTGTCACCTGAGAGAAAGTGATAGTGAGACGCAGGGATCCAGGCCCGACTGCTCGGGGGGTCTTGGGAAGAGGGAGGTTCCTGTGCGCGGCTGGCAGGCGGGGCCGCTGTTATCCTTAGGACTCATCTGAGCTGTGTGACCAGGGCCAGGCCTTAGTTTCCCCTGCTGACTCTCTTCACTGCAAACCACAACTGTTTACCGAAGGGGACAGTGGAAAAGAAAGCGGGAGGTGCAACGAAGTGGGGGGCTGCCCTTGGCCCGGCCCACCTCAGCTGTGCCCCCTCAGCACCCAGGGACGGGGTGCTGCCCGCTCTCCCCAGGGCAGCCCCAGGCCTGGGCATGGAGCCCCGAGGGGACAGCGATGCGCTCAAGGTGACACAGCCAGGCCGGCATCCAGCCCCTGCGTGCTGGGAGGCTCAGGGACAGGGCCGGCCAGCCTGCCCCGCCAGTGTCCTGCCCCTGCCAGAGCTGGCCTCCCCCAGAAGCCAGGTCTGAGCTCTGCGGGCCCCTGCCTGGGTGGGCTGGAACCTGGGCTGGGCCACGGCCGGGTCCCCCTTGTGCTCAGGGCTCCTGGTGCCTGGGACTCTGGTGCAAAAGAGATGAATCATGTACTTCCTGCTCCCCGCCCTCCAGGGACCGGCCCACACTCCCCAGAGGGTGACCCCTAGCCTGGTCAACTCCTGCACTTAGTCATCAGCATTTATGGGGCACCTACTGCCCCCCGCAGGGACAGGCTGTGGGCAGAGGAGAAACCCCCAGGAGCGCAGGACGCTGTGGTGGAGCCCGGAGAGGCTGGGCGAGCTCCTTCAGCCACGTGGCGCCTGAGGTGAGTCCGTGTGGACTTCTGGGGATGGGCCGTCCAGGCGGAGGGCACGGCATGAGCCAGGGCTCGAGGCCCTGAGGCCTGAAGGCCAAGGTTCTCGTGGAATGTGAAGGGGTCTGGTCCTGAGGCAGAGCAGGGGTTTTCGACTCGGGTGGGTGGCATCTTTGAGCAGGGAGGGCTCCTAGCAGAAGGGCTGAGTTGACTTGGATTTGACGGGATCCCCTCAGGCTTCAAGAGGCTGGGGCTGAAGCTGGAGCCTGGAGAGTCCAGGGCAGCCTGGCCCTGGGAGGTGGGATGGAGTAGCGAGGGGGGCGGGGTGGGGCGTTTGGACACAGAGTCCAGGGGATGGTGTGAGGGGTGCAGGTGACTCTTCTTCATCTCAGGTAGCCTCCTCCTCCGGGAAGCCTCGCCTGCCCACTCACCTGTGATCCTCAGGGCAGGCCGCAGGGGCTTGTTAGTTGAATTACCGAGTTAAGCTGCTCAGAAGGGCTGGCTGACCACCTGAGTCCCCTGGCGAGGGGGACCATCTGAGTCCCCAGCCCACCATCCCAACCTGCGTCTGAGGCCCCTCCATCCTGTGAGTGGGAGACATTTCTAGCAGAACTTTCCTCAGCTTTCACAAGGGGTTGGGAACTCATGAAACCAAAGCCTTCCCTTCCTAGGCCCGGACGAGGCTTATATGCTCCAGCCCTGTGGGCAAAGCCCCGTCCCTTCTCTGAGCTTGTTTCCCTACCTGTAAAGTGAGCTGACAAGGCAGCCTGCCTCCCCTGCGAGCCCACGAGAGGACGGCTGGGAGAGCACTTTGCCCGCGGGACCTGCCTCTTTAAAAACTCACCTTAATTATGCAAATAATATTTGAATATGTGTCCCTTGTGAATGACTCAAACCATAAAGAAGGTACAGAGAATAAAAACTAAGAGCTCCTTCCTCCTCCCCCCTCCCCCTCCCTGATGCTCTCCCAGGAGGCCCTGCCCTCCACAGATCAGTGTGTGGCTTCCAGTATTTTTCAAACAATATGGGGGCTTCCCTGGCGGTCCAGTGGTTAAGACACTGCGCTCCCAACACAAGGGGCACGGGTCTTTTAACATTTTTATGTTGAAGTATTGAAAATTAATCCTAGGAGCTCTGTTACTGCCGTGTCCTGCAAGAACTCAGTGACTTCTCAGGAAGGCTCTCTTACCTCCTCTTGACAGAGGAGGAAACTCAGGCTCTCTATTGCCGCCCGCGTCTGCATGATACCTGGGCTGTGCGTTAGTTAGTCACGTGGCAGCTGTAGGTTTTACCTCCTAAACCAGGACCTGTTGAGAGTGAGGGGGACACTATTATCATTATGCTGGGATGACAAGGGCTGTCCTGAGCAAATACTCTTAAGGAGCCAGGAAGTTTTCAAGTGATAAACCCCTGTCTCCAACTGGCCTAATCCCCAAACTGGATTATTTAAATATTAAATAAAATATTAAATAAAATTATTAAAGACTAAATATACTTTAATATAAATATTAAATAAAACATTTATTTAATTAATTAAATATTAAATTAAAAAATAAACAACTCAACTGGCTCATTTAATGAGGAAGCCCGAGTCCTCAGGCACGGCTCTTTCCAGGGATCCTACATGGACCCAGAGACACCAGCGAGAGTCTCACATTGGGTTGGTGGTGGGGGCGGGTTTGAGGGAGATGCTCCCTAGGCTCCAGGCCGACACAAGGTCCTATCCAAGAGCCAGGAGAGGAGCAGTGCCCAGCTGGGAAGGATGCAAAAATCCCAGCTGGGGTGGATGCATCATGATTATTTTTGGTGTTCCCCTTTGGATGGTCACCTAGGAGGTTTCCGTTTTTTGGGTTTTTTTTTAAGATTTTATTTTATTATTTATTTATTTATTTTATTATTTATTTTTGGCTGCATCAGGTCTTAGTTGCGGCAGGCGGGATCTTTCATTACAGCACATGGGCTCTTCGTTGCGGTGCGCGGGCTTCTCTCTAGTTGTGGCGTGTGGGTTTTCTCTTCTCTAGTTGTGGCGCGCGGGCTCCAGAGCACGTGGGCCCTGTAGTTTGTGGCACACGGGCTCCCTAGTTGAGGCGCGCGAGCTCAGTCATTGTGGCGCACCGGCTTAGTTGCTCCGTGGCACGTGGGATCTTAGTTCCCTAACCAGGGATCGAACACATGTCCCCTGCATTGGCAGGGGGATTCTTTACCACTGGACCACCAGGGAAGTCCCAGGTTTCCAGTTTTTTATTATTAAAAACACAGCAGGGACTGTACCTCCTTAACAGTTGGTAGTTAACCTGTATTCTCTTCAAAGGTTTTACTCTGAAATAGTTAGAAATAAAATATGCGGGCAGACCCTCATTTTATTGTACTTTACTGTGCTCCACAGATATTATGTTTTTCTCAAATTGAAGGTATGTGGCAACCCTACGTCAAGCAAGTCTGTTACCGCCATATTTCCAACTGCATTTGCTCACTTCCTGTCTCTGTGTCACGTTCTGGTAATTCTTACAATATTTCGAATCTTTTCATTGTTATTATATTTGTTATGATGATGTATGATCAGTGACCTTTGATATTACCACGACAACTCACTGAAGGCCCAGATAATACTTAGTATTTTTACCAATAAAGTTTTTTTTTAAATTAAGGTATGTGCCTTGTTTTTTTAGACATAGTGCTATTGCACACTTAATAGACTACAGTATAGAATGAATTTACTTTTATATGCCCGGGGAAACCACAATGACAATATTTGCTTTATGACAATATTTGCTTTATTGTGGTGGTCTGGAACAGAACCTGCAATACCTCTGAGGTCTGCCTGTAAAATTAAGGTTGAATTCTTTCATAAAACTGTAAAGAATTAAACAAGTGAACAAAACCGTAGCAGTGAGCATCGTACATGGAATTTGGCACTTGGGCCAGTATTTATCTGGATAAGATACCTACAAAAGAAACTGGTGGACCCAAGAGCACGAGCATTTTCCTGCTGGTGGTGCCTTCCAAGGTGCCCTCCCCTTCTCTGCATGAGAGTGAGGGCTTGATTCCTGACCTTGTCAGTACAGGCTGTTTTTGGGATCCTCAGTTTTTGCCAATAGGCAAAACAAGAGCTTGTACGTTTGCCTATTTCTTACAGAGCTGAGCGTCTTCATGGGTTTATCGGCCAACCTGTGAATTGCCTATTCATACCCCTTGCCCATTTTCCTGGGTTAGTCTTTCTAACAGGTGCAGGAGCTCCTTATACATTCTGAATGCAGACCCTTGGAGGCCAGGTGGGCTTTGGCCCCGTCCAGCCAGGTAGTGGTAGTGCAGGACCCAGGAGAGGTGGGGGTGGGTGAGGGATACCCCTCCCCCCTCCCCTGGTCCTGGCCACTTCCCATACTGGCCTTGGCCAATCCTGTCCCCTGGAACAACTTCCTTTTGAGATCCGAAAATCCACCTGACTCATGTCACAGATAGAGACTGGCACTCAGACAGGTGCAGTCACGCAGCCCAAGTCCCACAGCTGGTGAGTAGTGATTAGAACCCAGCTTGTCTGGCGCCAGCTTCCTCCCCCAGGAAGCTGCCCTCCCTCCTCTCTACCTGCAGCACAAACCCCAAGCCGTGCTCCCAGTCCTGGGCCACCTGCCGGATCCCCCCTGCTCTGATGACAGGCTCTGCTGGGCTTGCTGGGGGCAGCTGGGGCTCAGGTCAGGGAGGATCTCCCTGTGGTCAATGAACCCCTCTCCTCAAGCACCGCCCTCCACCCCTTGTCTCTCCAAGCGAATGACCTTGAAAATAGAAGCCATCTGAGTAGACTTCTCTGACTCACCTTTACCTGTGCTCTCATTGGCGTCCATGCCCAACCCTCTGCCCCTCAGGAAAAACTGTCCATGCCCGTGGCAGGGGCCTTCCTTCCACTCGTGGCCGCGCAGTCCCTGCTGGCCTCCAGGTCATGGCTCCATAGGTCCTTCCTGCATCGGTGTTTTGGCACATCAGTGTGCTGCACACATGCACACGTGTGCAAGATGCAGCACACTGCACATGGACATGTGTACACACATGCATGCACAGATGCACACACACACGTGGCTCCAGGGTTTTTTTTTATTATTTAAAATATTTATTTATTGAGGTTGCACCAGGTCTCAGGTGCAGCATGCGGAATCTAGTTTCCTGACCAGGGATCGAACCTGGGCCCTCTACATTGGGACCCCGGAGTCTTATCCACTGGACCACCAGGGGTGTCTCTCTGCTCTTTTATTCTTTAACCCACTTACCTCCAGCCCCCCTTTCCTCCCTACACATCTTTCCCAGTCCCTCCCCTAGCGCTCCTCTCCACATAGGCTTCTCCTGCAGTCCCATGACCTTCTGTAGAGGGCACCATGACCTCCATGTAGCCAAATCCTCCTGACCCGCTGGTGGCACTTGTCCCAGGTGGCCACTCCCTCCTCCTCCGGACACCTGGGCTCTTTTGACTTCCAAGGGCCTCTCCCCATCCCTACATGCTAGATGTTCCAGCCTGGCCTCCCAGCCTTCACTCCATTTTGTTTTGTTTTGTTTTGTTTTGTTTTGTTTTTAATGTTTTATTTAATTAATTAATTAATTTGGCTGCGCTGGGTCTTAGTTGCGGCATGTGGGATCTTAGTTCCCTGACCAAGGATCGAACCTGGGCCCCCTGCATTGGGAGCGCAGAGTCTTAGCCACTGGGCCACCAGGGCAGTCCCTGAGCCTTCACTCCGGGTGTCATGCTTTCAGTGCCTTCTCTCTCCTGTGACCCCCAGCTGTATGTCACCAGCAGGGCTTCTCCCTCCACCTCCCGTTACCATGGACACCCCAAGGTGGCTGACAGGCATCTTCAGGGATGCCCCACCCCCTGCTCCTCCCCGACCCGGGAGGCATTCTAGACTGTTCTCTCCCTCTCACACCCACCCTAGTTGGTCACAGTCCACACAGAATTCGCTGCTTGTCCCAGTGCCCTCCATGCCGCTCGCCCTGCCACCCCTTCCCAGGCCAGTCAGCTACTGGGGCTTCCACCCTCTCTTCCTGGGGTTTGCTCCCCGCGGTGAGAGGGAGCCTGAGAAAACCCAAGGCAGCCCCTGCTCGGAGCCCTGGCTCCCCCGAAGTCCTCCCACTGACCTTGGGGTCCGTCTGTATTTGCAGCCTCGCCCACTACCCCTCCGACCTGGCCGCACACAGACGCCGCCAGCCTGCGGCGGGAGGGGGGGGGGCGGGACAAGCTCTCCCAGGAGAGAGGGGAGCATGACAGGGTCAAAGGTCAAAGCCATACTTAGAAGGCTGTGCTGGTGAGCCAGGCCTGAACCAGGCAGTCCTCTCACTCCCAGGCCCCCTTAGTCTCTCTGGGAATTGAGCCCTCTGCCCCTCCTCGGCCCACTCCCCACCCCCACCCCCGTTCGCAGCCTCAGCGGGCACAGGATGCTGCTTCCTTAGGGGGAGCACTTCCCCCCATCGCCGCCCCAGACTCTGCCACAGCCCCACGGAGGCGCGGGCAGGCTGTTCACAGCAGCACTGGGGGACCACACACGTGCTGGGCACAGGGGACAGCTTTCACCAGCAGAAGACTCAACAGAGATGACGTGTGACCCAGAGCGGCGCGTACCCCAGAGGGTGAGTCTAAAAGTGACCGTGGGAGAAAAAGGCAAGCTGCTGAGAGGGCGCGCTGACAGCGTGATGGGGAGGGTTACAGTGTCAGCTGCCACCGTGGGAAAGCGCCGGCGCTGGGACTGGGCGGCAGGACAGGCACGCAGGCCTTCAGATTTCCCCACATGTTAGTTCTTAAACTGGCTCATGGGCTCCCAGGCATTTCAAAGTTATATTATCGTTTTGTATGCCTGAAATAATCCACTAACTTCCAAACCTCCAGGTCCTTGGACACACCCAAGCTCCTTGTCTAGCCATTCAAGGCCCTATGCTTCCCGGCCCCTCCCAACTGACCTCTGGAGCCTCCCTCTGCCGCTTCCAGACCTTTGCTGCAGCCGTGTCCGGGCCAGGAATGCCTTTCCTCTGCCCCACTTGGTCTTTCTGGCTAAGTCCATGTCCATGGGAAGCTTTCTAAGTAGTGGAGAAATGGGGTTGAAACTGTGCAGCTTAGATTGGGACTTGGACCCACAGGCTGGGACTCGAACCCACGGTCTTTTAACTGAGATCACACACCTGGTCTCAGGACTTAATGAAGCTCAGGTTCTTGATGTCTCATCGCAGAAAGAATTCAGTCAGAGACAAAGTGGATTTCTTTAGAGATAAACACACTCCACAAGACAGAGTGTGGGCCATCTCAGAAGGAGAGAGTGGCCCCAGGGTACAGGGTTGTCAGTTCTTATAGGGGTGGGTAGTTTCACAGGCTAATGAGTGGGAGGAGTATTCCAGCTATTTTAGGGAAGGGGCGGGATTTCCAGGAATTGGGCCACCGCCCACTTTTAGACCTTTATGGCTGGCCTTGGAACTGTCGTGGCGCCTGTGGGTGTGTCATTTAGCATATGCTAATATATTACAAGGAACGTATACTGAGGCTCAAGGTCTAGTGGAAGTTGACTCGTTCACCATCCTGGACCTCTTTGGTCCTAATCAGTTTGTGTAGTATCCTCGGGCTGTGTCATTCTTTTAAAGGTTGTGCCCTGCCCCCTTCCCTCCTGTTTCAGGGTCGGACTTGATTCTGAGAGAGGGCTTCGGGAATCCCAGCGAAGAGTGACGAGGGGAGGCGAGGAGGGTTCGAGGGGTGGAGAGAGACCTGCCCCGAGGCCAGCTGCACACCAGGCACCTACAGCCGATGCCCTGTCACCCTCATTCCACCAGCAGCCATGGAGATGCTGTGAGGTCTCACTCCAGCCCTTGAAGGATAGAATGGGGACGTGGGAGCAGGGCAGCTAGCGCCTTGAGCCACAGGTAGTTCACCTGGGACACCATCTCCCTACGTTGTCTCCCAGGGTCTGGGGGCTCCAGAAGGCCAGTGTCAACCGTGCAACCCCAGGATTCCCATTCACTTTGCCCCACCCATCAGAGAGGTCTGGAAAAGGACAGCTGGGAGAAATTGTAGGGAGACTGAGGACTAAAGCAGGGAGGAGAGGACAGGTGAGGTGGGGCAGAGATAGACCCTGGACTCCCAGCCCAGTGTTCCCTGTACCCCCCCACCCCTGGCCCATGATCGTTTTCTGTAAATCTGGTGGTGATCATGGACCCCCTGAGAGGTATGGTAGGGCCTGCAGGGCCATGTTGCACTGAGGTGGGTGGCATTTTGGGTGGGGGTATCTGGTGGCTCTCCGGCACGTGTGTGCTCCACACTTTGGCCCCCTTGTGGAGAGGCCGGGGTGGTCAGGGCCCCATCCACCACAAATGTCTGAAGGAAAGAAAGGGAAGCGCCCAGCTTCCCTTTTAGCTTCTCCTCACTTGGAGGTCACCTCCCAGTGAGCCCCGATTTCCTGGCCGGTGAATTAGGAGTTATAATTCCCACGGCTACCGGTTGCGAAAATGAATTGAAATCAAGTATGTTTAGCACAGAGATTGGTACACACTAGGCCCTCATAAATGGCTGTCTGCATCCGTTCATCCATTCGTACCCTAGGAAAGTCAGCATGGAGCAGGGGCTCGAGACGCCCCGACCCTCCCGGGCAGAAAGCGGCCAGGGCCCTTAGGGGTGACAGTTCCTACGCCCCGACCCCTCCACTTACAGTCCCAGAAAAGTCCCGGAGGAGGTCATCCCCAAGGTCACAGAGGGTCAGCGTAAAGGGGATGTGGAATACGACTCGCGGGGTGCCGAAGAAAGTCACGCTCGGCGGAGCCGGAGCGCCTAAGTGCGTGCCCAGTCTCTCACTGAGCCGGGGCACAGCAGGAGGGGCCCAGGGGCCCTTCCCGGCGCGGGTCTCCCGTCGCCCGGAGCTCGAAACCCGGAGTCTTTTCTCGCCGGCTACTCGGGTTTCCGGGAGTCCCGCCCCGTTCACTCCCCATCGCGGCCCCGCCCCCCGCGCGCCCTCAAGTTTCTCCCAACTTTTCCGCGGGTCCCCCTGGGCGCCCCGCCCGCCGACCGGTGACGTAACAATGGTGCAGCGCGGCGGCCAATGGGTGGTGGCGGGGGCCGGCAGCGCGGGCCAATGGCGGCGGCGGGCGGCCCCGCGGTCCTGCCCGGCCGGGGCCGCACTGCGCCGCCCGCCGCTCGCCCGCCAGCCGCCGGCGCCGGCACCGCCGCCCAGCGGTCTGGCCGCGGCGGCTCAGAGCGCGGCTGCGGCGGGCGCGGGCGCCGGCGGCACCCTCCCGTCCGTCTGTCCTGGGAGCTTCGCCTGCGCGCCGACCCGCGGGGGGCCAGCAAGCTTTCCGGCCCGCAGCGGGGGCGGGGACGCCAGGCCAGCGGCCCCTCCGACCCCCACGGTGAGTCCCCCTTCCTCGGCCGGCTCGGCGTGTAGCCGCCGCCCCCCTCATGCCCCCCAGACACACGCGCACGCAGGTGCAGCCCTCGCTGTGCCGGCCACCGGCCCGCAGACACCCTGGCCTCGACCCGCGACCCGCGGCCACCCGGGGTCCGGCCGTGCCGCCAGTAGGGGACGGGGAGGAACTGGCGGGCGGCCCTGGGCGCGCGGCCTTGCCCTCGGTGGCCCAACCCCCCATTCACTGAGCCGCGACCGTGACTCGCTGCCCGGTGACGTGGGGCGGCTCAACTTTACGTAACCTGCCCCGCTCCCAGTGTCCACACAGGGTGCACCCGGGGCGCGGAGACCCAGGCGTGGTGCTCCAGTTACGGTGTCCCCAAAAGGGTGCTGTGGCTCCAGCCCCCAACCCCTGTGCCCGTCTCTGTAACTTAGTTACCCAGTGTGTGTGGACGCAGCTTATCCGCTGACCCAGGTCCCTTGTGACCAAGGGCTTACCCTTGAGAAAACGCAGTGGGGAGCTTGGGCCAGGGCCAGGGGTTGGAGGTCAGGGCTCAGGTTGGCGCAGGGGGCTCAGAGGGCAAGGTTAGGGCTCAATCTGGGTTCCCTGTGGGTTGGGGGTCCCCCCACTTCTGGAATGAGCCCGATATAGGAGTTAGGAGATCTGGGTTCCAGGCCTGTCTCTACCATGACTTGCCGACTGACCTTGGACAAGTTTGTCCCTTACTGGAAAATGGGATGACAGTACCTGCTTCTTCTAGTCATTGGGAAGACTCAGGGAACTAGCAGACCTGGAGGGGATTTACAGACTGTGAAGAGTGTACACGCCAGTTTCTAGGTTGATTTCATCCTCTTGCCTCCTCCCAGGAGCTAGGGGCGGTGACATCCAGTAAACACCATGTTTGGGTGGAAGGCTAGAGGCCCCCACTTCCTGCTATGGCTCACAGACTGCCTTCCCTCTTTCTTACAGATGAGGAAGCTGAGGCTCAGGCAACAGTAATACACCCACCTACACAGAACTAGGTAATCGCGGTGCGCTAGCCAGGTAGGTCTGAGTCTAGAGCTCTGACCCTGCCTGGCCTGGGGTAGGGCCCTCGACCGCAGTCGGGGGTCAGATGACAGAGTCAAGGTTAGATGGGGCTGGGGATAGGGAGCTTGGGCTACAGAAAAGATTTGCCTCAGCATGAGATGTGGGATGCAGCTTTCCTAGTCCCCTACCTGGCTTTCCCCTTGATTGGAGCTGGATGCAGCTCTCACAGGTGGGAGCAGGAACTCTTCCAGTGGGTCCCTGGGCTGGACGGGGTGTGGGGTTTCTGTGTGGCCTTGACGGTAGCTGGGGCTGTGAGGGCAGGGACAGGGAAGGGCATGTTTAGCAGAGGTACCGGAGAACAAGACAGTTTTGGGGAGGGCGACCAGGCGCAGCTAGATCAAGGATGTGGGAGGTGGTTCAGGGCCTGGGAGAGAAGGGAAGCTGTGAGGAGTGACTGGGAGGGCCGGTCGGAGGCTGGGGGCAGGTACGAGAGAGGGCCGGACAGGTGGGGCTGTGTGAAGATTGGACGGGAGACCCCTCTCCGCCCGGAACTTCAACCCTCAACCCTCACCGCGCTTCCCTCTGCCCGCAGGTGGTCGGCCCCAGGCCCATGCCGTGAGACCGGGAGGCGCCGCCAGCATGCCGTGGGACACGCGGCGGCCTGGGGGCGGCGCGAACGGCGGGCCTGAGGGCGCGGGCGCAGCGCGCTCGCGGGCGCAGAAGCAGTGTCGCAAGTCGTCGTTCGCTTTCTACCAGGCCGTTCGCGACCTGCTGCCCGTGTGGCTGCTGGAGGACATGCGCGCTAGCGAGGCCTTCCACTGGGACGAGCGCGGGCGCGCCGCCGCCTACTCGCCGTCGGAGGCGCTGCTCTACGCCCTCGTGCACGACCACCAGGCGTATGCGCACTACCTACTGGCCACGTTCCCGCGGTGCGCGCTCGCGCCGCCCAGCGCCGGCTTCCGCTGCTGCGCGGCGCCCGGGCCGCACGTGGCGCTGGCCGTGCGCTACAACCGTGTGGGCATCCTGCGCCGCATTCTGCGCACCGTGCGCGACTTCCCGGCCGAGGAGCGCGCGCGCCTGCTCGACCGGCGAGGCTGTAGCCGCGTGGAGGGCGGCGGCACGTCGCTGCACGTGGCCTGCGAGCTGGCGCGCCCCGAGTGCCTCTTCCTGCTGCTCGGCCACGGCGCCTCGCCCGGCCTGCGCGACGGCGGCGGCCTCACGCCGCTCGAGCTGCTGCTGCGTCAGCTGGGCCGTGATGCCGGGGCCGCCCCCGCTGTCGGGGCGCCAGCGCTCGGGGAGCCGCGCCAGCGCCGCCTGCTGCTGCTTGACTTACTGGCGCTGTACACGCCGGCGGACGCAGCCGGCCCGGCCCGCCGCGAGCTGCTGGGCGACCGGCCGCGCTGGCAGCGGCTGCTGGGCGAGGACAAGTTCCAGTGGCTGGCGGGCCTGGCGCCACCCTCGCTCTTCGCGCGCGCCATGCAGGTGCTGGTCACCGCCATCTCGCCCGGCCGCTTCCCCGAGGCCCTGGACGAGCTGCCGCTGCCGCCCTTCCTACAGCCACTGGACCTCACGGGCAAGGGCTAGACTGCGGGGGCACCCCGTGTGCTGGATTTTTGGAGAATACTATTTTTCAGAGCGTTGTACCCGGCACTTTACATATATTGTTCTCTGGACAGCAGAATCTCTGCTTTGTCTGTAGCGTGCTTTGGGGGCTGGGCCAGGACGGGCAGGCGGACCCGGAGCTGCAGGTCCTCTGGATCAGGCCGTGCTCAGCTCCCCACCTCCCTGCGTGGACGGAGCTGGGCTACGGGGTCAGGCGACGCCTGAGAGCCGGGCCCTGCCCTCAGCTCACTGCCCAGGCCCTGAGGAGCGGCCTCGCATCTTGATTTAGAGCCTCTGGGAAGGTGTCCCAGAGGGAGAGACAGCTGGGCTGGGCAGGTGCAGGGGGGTGGACTGACGTGTCCAGGCAGGGGGGCGGCGGGTGCGAAGGCCTGGAGGCCGAGGGAACCGCCCGTGGGCGCTGGGTGGAGGTTCTCTGCCCCGTCAGCAGGTGGGGCCTCGACCACTCCCCTGTGGGGCTGGGCCTCAGGTCCCGAGGTGTGGAGGGCAGGACCCAGGCTGTGCCTCCTGTTTGCCCCCGTCCCGTACTGGCCACCTGCCTCCTCCTCGGCTGTCACTGGGACCGCCCCCTCCCCAAAGAAGCCCAGGCCTGGACTTGTCGCAGTCGCCCCATTGGCTCTCTCTGGCGACTAGCAGGTACCTAATCCTGGGGCTCCTGACGGGGGTGGCTGCGTCATCCCGTGGGTGGGCCCTCCAGCCTCAGCCAGTAGACCTGGTTTCCGCAGGAAGGCTTTGAAGATGGAGACTGGTTGACCCTTCAGGACAGAGGGACCCTGGCTGAGAAGCTGGGTCCGTGCCCCGAGGAGCCGTGGGATCAGGGATGGCCAGGCTGTCCTGCCCGGGAATTCTGCTGGGCCGTGAAATTCAACCCGCGCCGGCATGGGCTGGAGGGCCACGATGTTCTGCCAGGAGCAGAGGGCTAACGATCTGCCCGATGAACAGTGACCGCCTGGCTGGGGGCACCCACTGCCCACCCTGCCCCCTGTGTCCCCGAGGGGGGCATGCCTGGGGGCCGAAGGGGCTTTGGGTGGTGGTGGCAGAGTCCAGGGTGATGGGCCGTCAGAGGGGGGCTGTGGAAGGGGCCTGGGCAGCGGGAAGCTCTGCCAGGGGGCCTGGTTCTGGTCTGCACCTGCCACCCACTCTGAGGGTGACCTTGGAGAAACCCCTGCCTTGGGCTTCAGTGTCCCCAACTGCTTACAAAGGGGCTTTGGAGCATCTCCAAGCTCCCTACCTGCCCTGGCAAGGATGTGACCCCCATTGCTGGGAAGCGTGGGGTGGGTGGGCACACAGCCCTGGTGGGGAGGAGGGGGGGATGGAGGGGTGTACGGCCCGGTGCTGATCCTAGATTCTGGGTGGCAGCGAGGGCTTCCCCCCTCCTGCTGTGTGTCCTGGCCCAGTTAAACAGCCTTTCTGAACCTTGACACTTGGGGGCAGTGGATACTAGCATCTCTAGCTTAAAACTTGGGACATCAGGAGTCCCCTGGTTCTTAACCAGGGATGCGTTGCTGGGGGAGGGTGCATTCCTTTGGAGGAGGTGGAAAGGGCAGACCAGAGCAGCAGGTCTCCGTGGCTTCTGGACTCTGGGCTTAGGGAGATGTTGGGAACTCTTGGTGCCCTCGTGCCCAAGCAGCTTCTGCCTGGAAAGAACCTGGGCACCCGACGGGGGACCTGGGCATGCGGACTTCCCCTCATGTCTCCCAGGTCCCAGCTCTGTCCTCTGTGGGGTCAGCCCTCCTGGCCCAAGGCCCAGGGCTAGGCCCCCATCCGCTTCTCTGCTAGACATACAGCTGCCCCTTTGGTGATGAACTCCTTTGAGCCCCCTGGGCTGGGGATGGGGTGATGCAAGGTTGGGGGGGCTCCCTGGCGGGGACCCCACAGAACCCATTGTCCGGGGAGCAGGAGGCAGCCCCTGGGCTGGTCCTGGCACGCAGGGCAGGATCCGGGCAGGAGTTGTTGTGGGCACCACAGCAGGGGGCCCAGCCCCGGAGCACAGCTCATAGCTTGGAGGGGTGCAGGGCAGGACGGCAGCGGGGGGCGTCAGCCCCGGGTGTCCTGGCCGCGGCCGGGTGGGACAGGGAGCCACAGGGAAGGCTGAGGAAGCCCTGTGGCAGCAGAGCGGGGCCTGAGTCCCACTGGGGACCCCTGGCCCAGGGCACCCCAGGCGTCTGTGGGAGCAGAGAACCCAGGGCAACAGTGCAGGGCGAGAAGCCTCAGGGTTATCTGGCCGCTGCTGCCGGCCGAGTGAGGGCGGGCAGGCGGGCCTCAGCACTGGCCTTATCGCTCCCCTGGGCCCTCCAGCACCCCGTCACCACGTCGCCCTGGCGATGAGCAGGGAGGCCTGGGGAGGGCGAGTCCGCCAGGAGACTCAGCTCTTGGCTGCTGGCAGGCGGCCTTGATGGCTCCTCAAAGGCAGTGGCTCTGCCTGGGACAAGGCCCACATGTCTGGGGCAAAGCGCCTTGGTTCGTTTGTTCACTTCCTTCATTCCATGAACCTTGTCTAAGGAAAGCCCCACTCCTGCCAGTACTGCCCCTGCCATGCCCACCCAGGGGCCCAGTGAACTTCCAACTCCGGAGAGCTCGGGGGCCAGAATCCCTGCACCCCAGACACCTGTCGGGGAGGACAGAGAAGGCTGGGCCACTCGTCCCCAAGGTACTGTGACCCTATGCCTGGAGCCCAAAAGGGACACACAGCCCTGTGACGGCCTGTGGCCACAAGGCCCCTGCTCTGCCCCCACTTTGGCCGTGTTGTGTGCTAACTTACCCCACTACCTCGATATTCCCACTGATTTCCTTTCCTGTCAATTTCTTCAACTTTAAAATACTGTATTGAGAGCAGTTTCCTAAGTTACCTGAAATCCTGTTCAGAACAAGGGTGCTTCCTGAAGTCGGGATGGAGGGGAAACAGGCACGGTTGGGGAAGGCTTCTGCTCCAGAATTGTGTGGATGTGAAGCAGCCCTGCTCCACGGTGACTGGTTTTGTCCTGCTACAGTTTAAAATTGAGGCATACTTGACATAATAAATGCACAGACTTTAAGTGTGTGGTTTGAGGGGTCATAACCAATGTCAACACACGTGTAACCATCCCAACCAAGGCAGAGGTTGAAGATAAGAGATTTCTATCCTCAGTGATTTTTTTTTTTTTTTTTTTTTTTTTTGCGGTACGCGGGCCTCTCACTGCTGTGGCCTCTCCCGTTGCGGAGCACAGGCTCCGGACGCGCAGGCTGAGTGGCCATGGCTCACGGGCCCAGCCGCTCCGCGGCATGTGGGATCCTCCCGGACCGGGGCACGAACCCACGTCCCCTGCATCGGCAGGCGGACTCTCAACCACTGTGCCACCAGGGAAGCCCCTCAGTGATTTTTTTTTTTTTAAGCCACACTGTGCGGCTTGCGGGATCTTAGTTCCCCGACCAGGGACTGAATCCGGGGCCCAGGCAGTGAAAGCGAGGAGTCCTAACCGCTGGACCGCCAGGGAATTCCCACATCTTCAGTGACTTTTATAAAGAATTTCTGCTGATAGAATGCATGCTCCTGGTAGAACGCTCGGGTTGTGCAGAGAAATCCAGGGCAGGATGTGGCAGGGGCCCCTCCATGCAGCTCCCAGGTAAAGAGGCTGCCCGCCTGCCTGGCGGCATCCCACCACCCAAACAACCACTGCTACTAGCATTTGGTGTATTTTCTTCTGTTTTTGTCTATGCACATATATACATATGTTCAATTTTTTTCTATGCATACTTTTTCACATGACATCAGATCAAATCTAGTATTTAAAAACTTACTGTAGAGTAAGCATTTCCGTTCACTGTAAAACATTGTGTAAATACGATTTTTCGGGAAGCCTCTGGTGTTTACTCTGTGATATCTGATTCAGCTGGCGCTGATACGATAGAGCTGACGTTAGAGAGAACTGAGGCTTTAAAATGTGAACTTTATTTATTTTTGGAATAAATAACACATTTACATGGCTCAAATTCAAAAGATACAAAAAGGTACACACTACAGGGGACCACCATGACCAGCTGCTTGGGTAGTGTCTTTCTGCCCCTCCTCTGCGCCCTGGAATTATGAAAAAGATTGCAAACCCACCAAAAGTTAGCAGAGTACACCGTGTCCACTGGCATCATCTACCTCTCCCTGTATGTATGATCTCCTACAAACTCACGTGATCATTACCACGCCCAAGAGACTTAACGTTGCTATGATGAAACTGCATGACAGACTGCTCAGAACGTACATCCCCCGGGAAGACACGTGGTTTCTAACATCTGCATATTGTTTCATGAGAGGAATGCTCCCGAATGTCAGTTGTTTTTAGTGTTCCACAATTACAAACGATGCTGCGCCGTATGTTTAACCCTGACTTAGGATTTGTTCTTGAGGACAGGCTTCCAGAAGTAGGAGTTCCGGGACTTGAGGGTTTTAAGGCTGCTGCTGGACCCAGTGGCTTTCCCAGAAGGGCCGTGCCAACGGGGGCTCCCCGCTTGCTCCATGTGCACGCCTGCCCTGGGTGTGCACTAAGCAGTGCCCTTTCATCTCCTTTGTCCATATGTGTGTCTTCGGTGTTCCTCCGACTTGTTGCAACTATTTCCCCTTCTAGTTTTATGCGGGTTTTTTAATTCACGGCATCTTTATATTTTGAAGAAATCAAATCTATATAGTATTTTCCTCTGACTTTTCCCACTACTTTTGAGTTTAGAAAGTGCTTGCCATCCAGAAATCAGATAGTTTTTTGCCCCCTAGTTTTAAGACTCTTTAATCCACTTAATGTTTGTCTGAATGGTTAAGTAGCGGGCCGCATCAGTTAACTGTGAAGTCACTGTCCCGTCCTCTCACCTGCGTGCCGCCTTCACCTTGTTAACTCCCCGTGGACCTCGCTGGGCTGCCCGACGTCACTGGCCCTTCCATCCACATCCCACTTCGTTTGCTGGCCCCTGTCATCGCTCCTGGCAATCCTCATCTGTTTCTTCTTCTCAAGACAGTGAGGTGGCATCAGACAGCGCAGGTCTGGAGTCCCACCGAGCTGGGCTCCAATCCCAGCACTCCTTGTGCTGACTTAAGCAAGTTACTTCGCCTCTCTGAGTCTCACTGGGGCTAATGGTATTGAGCTCTCAGGGCCCTACTGAGGACGTGAAGCTGCACGCGTGAGACCCTCACAGCATATCTGGCACAGTCAAGGGGGGTGTCTGTGGGTATGAACATTATTTTATGGGTTCTTCTCTGCCTACCCCCAACAAAGAAAATCCCAGTGGGGATTTTGACAAATCGAGTGAAAGCCATAAATGCCTTTGGAAAGGACTGGTGTCTTTCTTTGCACAATGGCTGTGGTCTTCCATCAGGAATGTCAACTGCCTTCCCAATTCGGGCTCTCTTGGAAGTCTTCAGTAGAGCTTGGCCAGCTCTCGACCGAGTCTGACATTTCTTGTTCAGGCTGTTTCCCGGCACGTGACGCATCCCGCTGCTGTCGTGAACGTGATCTTTTTTCCATGTGCTGGTTTCCACTAGGGCACTTCTGGTGTCTGGTTTTGTGTCCTGGATGAAGACTCAGGCCCAGGGTCTCGAGCCCCCAGAGCCTGCCCACAGCGGCTCTGTGCTCTGCCTCACAGTACGGTGTCCTCCCCAGGGCCACCTCTGCAGTGGCACTCCCCCAGGACAGCCCCCGGGCAAACGTCAGGAAATGACGTCTGCCCACACCCTCCTGGCCGTGGGGCTGGGCTGGCAACACCAGCAGCAGATTCTTTGCAGCACCAGTGGGAACAGCCTTCCTGAGTGCCCACTCAGGGCACCTTCTCACCACTCAGACATCAGACTCGACTAGGCTCGGAAAAGTCTAGTTTATTGCACTGTCTCAAAGCACAACTTAAAAAAAAAAAAGAAAAAACTGTACAAAGCACTGAGGCTACAAGTAGTTTAAAAGTATCAAACTAACTAGACTGGGTTAATTGCACTAAAGTCCCGTGGGTTCAGGAGAGCTCTGCCATCTGAGGAGCCCGGCAAAAGGCACAACATACGCAGAAGAGGAGCCTCAGCCGCCTGCGCTCCCTCTGCTGTCACCAGACTTCTGAAAAAACGCATTCTATAAAAGTGAAGTAGTAAGGTCTGGGATTTCAGCATCTTGTCCTCATTTAGACCTGGAAAACCTCCATCCTCATGGCTAGCTGGGTCCTGTCAGAGAACAAATCTTATCGCTCTTCACCTGTGGCCTGGGGGCTCCTGGACACACCTGCTTAGTAGGAAACAGGCATTGAGTAACTGGGCCCCGGGCCAAGGGCAGGCTAAAAAAAGCAGCCAGGCTGGAGTCCTTCCGTGGGGCTGCCTCCAAGAGGGAGGGGTGGCGGGCTCAGGGCGGATGCCTGGCTGGGCTGCAGAGTCCTACAGCTCAGATGCCAGCGACAAGGGTAGGCACTGCAGGCCGAGCCCATGGACTGAAGTCTGACGTGGCCACAGCAGGCCCCAGTTTCAACCTCGCTGGGCACCCACCCAGATGCCCGCTGACAATGTCTGGCTGCCACTCGCAGCCAGCAGGCAGGTCCCGTGGCTGCCCCACACATCGAGGACACGCAGGGCGGCGTCCATCCTCTGAAGCTGCAGCCGAGAACAGTGCAGGCTCAGGATAAACCAGGGGAAGGAATCAAAGGCCTTCCCCTGGTTTCAGAAAATACATTTCTCTTCTAAATTTCTAAGATCTGATTTCAAGTGAGGTATCTCATGTAGGTTTGTAATACAACAAACAAAAAAGGCAAGAATTAGTAGATTCATCCTCTGAAGGTGCTTCTGGTTTTCATGATGTCGCCAGCAGCAGGGCTGAGTATCACCCTACGACATTCCTATGTCACTACCATGGCTAAGGTTCCCACGTCCCACCACACCTGCCTCGGATACACACGCACACTTCCGTATTCCGGGTCACCCACTGGCCTTTACTGTTCTGCTGGAGGCGAGCCCGGCCCCCTGGGAGCGGGCGGGGAGGGTGTGTGTGGCGTGTGCATGTCGCTATGCGTGTGTCCTCGTCCTGGCACAGCTGGCTTCCCATCTGGTGTGGCCAGCAGGGAATGGGCGCTGGGGCCTGCATCTCAGAGAGGAGGTGGGGGGACCCTGTGGTGGAGACGAAGCCATCCCAGGACACATTCGGCGGATGGACGGCACTGACCTTGGGCTCCACGGGCCCGGGAGCGGTCAGCGAGGGGAAGGTGACCACAGCAGACGGCGGTACCACAGTGCATGCAACTGGGGCAGCCACCGTCCCACTCGGGGACGGCCTCAGCGTGAGTCAGAGGCCCTGCTGCTGCAGCAACGGCTCCGCACCTCTCGGCCAAGGCTGTGGGTTCTGGAATGAGACGGAAACAAATACGGAGGAAAGCAAGAGCGGAGCGTCCCACCTGGCTAGACGTGCCCGACAAGAGCGGGCGAGGCACGTCCAAGGGCAAGCGACTCAAAACCGCCCGTGTCCGCCACACGGGTCTCGGTGGCCTCCCTGCCGAGAGCTCCTTCAGATGACCTCCCACTCGTCGTCCAGGTCCTCGGGGTGGGGGGCGGTGGCCTGGCTGCTCGGGGCGCCGTGGGAGTGGCTGAAAGTCCTAGTCAGCCGCTGCAGGAGGGAGCCGGCGGGGCCCACTGCCCACAGCTCGTCTGACAAGGTCACTGCAGGGACAAGAGCCAGCCGCACGCCCGTTACTCCCCAGCCCGGCTCCACGTCTGCACGCGCGCTGCCTAGCGGTGGGGCCCCGGGCACGCCCTGACCGGCACCTCGGCTTCCCTAGCCTTCAAGGGAGCGGCCCGGCGCCCCGTCCTCTTCCCGGGAGACCCTGGCAGAGTCCGGGTGCTGCGTGGCCCCCGGCAGGTGTGACCCTGGGATGGGCTCCCGTGTGGGTGAACCAGCCCTGTGGGAGCAGCACCGCCCCAGCCCCCGGCCAGAGCCCCACCCCACGGCCAGAGCCCCACCGACGCCATCCACGGGAGCGCCAGCGCCCTGGCACCTGCCTGTGAAACACGTCACGTGCCCGGGAATCTTCTTCCAGTAGTCTCCGGCAGGGTTTCTGTCGGTGACGCCGTACCGTCGGGCGAGATCCCCGTTGGGGCAGCGGGCCCACACGGTCCTGGCGCTCAGGGCCAGCTGGCAGGCTTGCAACCCTGCAGGCAAACGGAGCGTCTGTCTGCCCTCAGCCCCGGCCGCGGAAGGGACGGACCGACCCTCCCCGCAAGCCTGCTCTCCCCCTGGCTGGGCACCGAGTGGGAGCCCAGGGAAAGGACGCCCTGTCTGCAGGGCCGGCAAGGCTGCAAGAGCCCAAGACCCGAGGACCAGAGCCCAGGCGGTCCGGAAACGGTCATCCGACAAGGAACCCCAAGGACACGGGGCTGGCGCTCTGCTTGTGGGGTGCCCACGCTGGGGAACACTGAGGTAGACGCTTGCTGTCACCTGCCTCAGCAGAGCCTCAGAAACAAACCAGGCCCCAGTATGGCCGCAGTGGCCACCGCCCACCCAGCGCCTCTACCTGGCACGTGCTCCCAGTCGGTCCCCACCGGCATCTCCTCGGTGATCCCAACTCGGACGTGCACGTTCCACCTGCTGTCCAGGGCCCACAGCATCTGGTCGCTGGGGCTGGAGTGGACGCTGACCAGGGCGACCCCGGCGGGCTGGAAGCAGGAAGGGCCTTTCCTCAGGGAAGGAGGTGGGTGCACATGATTGGGGAGGGCAGTTCCCGCACAGCCCAGGGCAGCCCGGCACGGCAGGAGCGGCGGGCAAAGGGGTGGGGGGACCAGGCCTGTCCCCAGAGCACAGCCTCACAGGGATAGAAACGCCCCGAAGACCCAGACTGAGGGACCTCCCACCAAGCAGGGAGCCCCAACTCTTCAGTGCTGCATGTCCTGGGGAACAAAGATAGGCCAGGTGACAGGAGAAGGAAAGGACATGGGGAGACCTGCGGGATGCCGGGCCAGGAGGGGCGGGCTGCGTTAACGGGCAGCGACAGACGGCAGGTGCCACAGGGGAAGGGGAGGTGGCCGGGGGCCTGGCCTGAGGGTCCTCACAAGCCCCTGTTCACAGCTTCATGCTCGGAGAGAAGGCAAACGTGGCCCAGTGTTGGCAGTGGGTGACTCTGGGTGGACCTGAGGCTATGGGAGTTACTGAAATCTGCAAGTTTTCCGTTGGTCTGAAGTTTTTCAAAATGAAAAGTTAAATTTTATAAGTTATGAAGGTAAAAGACACCAAAAAACGCAGTTGCCATTGAGAGTGTTGGGACAGAGGGTCCGCGGGGAGAAGGTGTGTGGACCGGCCCGGGAGCTCGATCAAGGGTGGCTGGGCAGCCTGGGGAGGGGTCGAGGTGGGTGTCTGTGGACATGGGTCTCCCCACTCACGCCCCCGAGCCCCCCTCTTCTGCTCTGCTTGGCATACAGACAGGGCCAGGCCGAGAGCCAGGCCGACTGTGCACAGCTGCCACGAGCTTCGCAGGAAACAGGAACCAGCAGGCAAGGCGGCCAGTGAGCCCGCTCGGCCTCGCGTGCGGGGAGGGGTGCCCTAGGCCCAGCATCCCCCCCCCCCCACCGCTCCAGAGAGGATGAGGGGCTGCGGGGAGCGGATGGACGGCCCTGCGATCGATCGGCACACCACGCTGGGCACAGACGCGGCTGACACGCCCTGTGTGCCTGTGGGAGATGCGATCAGAACTCATGGGCGCTCTCAGCTGAGGAGCATCCTAAATGCTTTCCAGGCAAGAACACAGGTTCTGAAAGCGCTCTCTGCTTTCCCATGGCTGGTGCGGCTGTGACTTCCGCTCTACGGAGACGGAGACGGGGGTCTGTGCCCCTCCCCTGGAATCCGCCCTCTCACTTTGACCAAAACAACATGGCGGAAGCATCCCGCTGGCAGGGCCGAGCCTGGTCTCGAGGAGCAGGCAGCGTCAGCTTCTCCTCTCAGAAGTCAGCCGGCATGGAGAAGTCTGCGGTGCGGAGGCCCCGCGGAGGGGAGAGAGGTGTGCGGGGCCCAAAGGCCCGGCCGTGGTGAAGCAGGGAGGAGCCGTCCATGCTGGACTCCGCCCGCATCCCAGCCCCAGAGTCCTGAGAGGTACGAGTAGTAAAGCGCTGCTCGAAGCCACGAAGTTTCCGGGCAGTGGTGCAGTGGGAAGACAGAGAAGACACTGTGATGCGGAGGCAGGGAAGAGCCGGCGGGCGGGGAGAAGCCCTCGGAGGAGGAGGAGGGCCGGGAGGAGAACCGCCACTGGGCGGCCAGGGCGGGTCGGCGCCCCTTCTCTCTCCTCTCCCTCCTTGGGCGCCCGTCATCTCCTGGACAGCTCTGAACCTGGACCCCCTCGGTCCCCCGGCCCCACTGCCCGGTTTGGGCACGGTCCAACCCACCAGGGGACCCAGACACTGTGGGACCCCTCCTGCCTGCCCGCCTGCCTCGCTGCCACGTCTCCCGACTGCCCAGAGTACAGCGGGAACTCCTCGGCATGACGCCCCTGCCTCCTCGGGGCCTCGGCCGGCCTGCCCTCCCCCCACACGCCCTCGTGCACAGGGCAGGCTGCAACCCACCCTGCACAACCCCACACAGCTCCTGGCCGGGGGAGCTACACCTGCCCGGGCTGAGGGGGGCATGGACACGAGGCTCCCTGCTTCCCTCTGAGGGAAGCCCAGCCCTTCACTTATTCTCATCCAATAAAAAGATAGCTTTTTACTGAAGGGTCACACACCTTTAAAAAACAACACAAACCCTAAGTGTACAGCTCGGCGGGCTTTCAGGGCATGAGGGCAGCCGCTGCCCCCCACCCCCAAACTCGATGATGTCAGGACGGGACTTGAACCTCACTCCCAGGGGAGGCAGCAGGAGGGGCAAGGACATAAGCCAGTTCTCAAAGGACAGGAGAGCAGAAGCAGCTGGAATACAAGCAGGGACGTTGCTGACTGCACATTACGAGGATGAGCAAGGCACCCGTATGGACACATCCTACGAGGGGTGTCATCCTGCAGCATTTCCCAGGCTGGGTTCCGCGGGACACCATGCCACCCCCGCAGCTCTCGGGTCGGCTGCTTCCTGGACACACACCTCCCCGTGAAGCCACGCGGTCATTTGCTCAGCAAACGCCGAGCACCTCAGATGCTGGGTGCCGGGGAAACCTCCCCGCAGACAAACCACGCGCCTCTGTCCTCACAGAGCCTCCATTTCACCGGGGGTGGGCCAGGCAAACACACCAGGGCTGCGTCACATGACGGGGAGAGAGGGGCCAGGGGAACACCACGGCAATGGGGTGGGGGTGGGGGTCCTTGACCCTGCCGCCCCAGCAGGGGCACGCCAGCCTGGAGGCCGGTGAGTGAGGAGGCGGAGGCGAGAAGGCAGCAGACGTGCTAAGGGAGGTGTGGAGAGAGAAGTGATGTGAGCGGACACCGCTGCTGCGAGGACCGCCCTCAGGGAAGCTGGAAGGAGCGGAGTCCCGTGCTGGAAGCCGGTGGAATAATCCAGGTGAGAGACAGCTCGGCTGGGGGCGCTGGGCAGGACCCAGGAGACGCTGTCCCCACTCTGATTCTCAGCACGGGCTGCTCACGCCAACCACCCGGAGGGCCCAGGCCTCGGCATTTGAGATGCCCCACTGGTCACTCTGGCGTCCAGTGGTGGTGGGCAGGTGGGGGCGGGGCTCTTTGAAAACACTTTAACTAACAGGATAATAAAGAAGCGGCGGGAAGGGCTGGGCAGTGGTAGCAGGTGTTACTCAGAGGTCAGGAGGAACACAAAATGAGCCCATTAGCAGCCCCTGGAAGTCTGCAGAGGGGCGGTGGAGGGCACAGCCAGGGCCGTTGAACCAGACTGCTAAGGGTTAAGAGGAGAAGAGGCCACAGGGCAGAACAAGGCTGCTGGGGCGCTACCTGAACAAGTCAGCTCGTGGGAGAGGGAGGGACGCAGGGAGGCGGGCTGTTAAGGTTCCAGGAGGGGAGGAGGGGCCGGTGAAGTCCTGGAGTCGCTGGGGGGTGGGAGGCAGGGAGAGGAGCAGAGGACTTCTTCCTCAGAGAAGGTCTTGTCCCGGGAGGGGAGAGGCGGCACAGAAGAGTTGTCAGGCGCCCCCGCCAGCCCCACACGCTGCCACCATCCTCTGGGACACTGGGTCCCAGCCCTGGCGATGTTCTGTGTCTTTTCCAGGTGTCTCAGTCACCTGTGTGTCCTGAAGGACAGTCACACAACAGGTCCCAAGGAGTGTTTGTCTGATAAAGTGGAGAGGAAGGAGGTTCTGGAAACTCACTGACTGGTGCTTCCCCGCCAGCCAGCCAGCCCGCCACTCAGCCATCATCCATCTACCTGTCACTGCCCACCCCGCCCACCCATCACCGCACCCGCCCATCCGCGCCTCCACCGCCCTCCCACCAGCCCCAACCACCCAGCAGGCGTTAGGCTGAGCGCCTGCCCCGTGCCGGGCACGGTGCTGGGTGCTGGGGATCAGTCTTCTTGACTCCTGGATTTTCAGGTCTGGTGAGAGACACGTCGTTAATCAGACAGTCACACGAGGACATGTAAGGCTGCCACAGGGAAGGGGAGCTACAGCGGTGAAGAACGTGGTGCTCTAAGCACGTACCTGGGGTCAGACAGGCGGTCAGGCAGAGCTGCCCTAGGAGCTGTCGGCGAGGTAAGACTGAAGGATGATCAGGAAAGAACCAGGAGAGAAGGGCAGGGAGGCGTGTGCCGGGGTGCAAGAGCGTATGCACAGGAGGGAGCGCGGCCTGAAGGGCCGAGGCTGGAGCGGGCAGGGCAGGGCCGGGCGTCACCTGCAAGGTCTGTCTCCTCAGCAGATCCCAGCAAGGGCTCTGAGATCAGAGGTGCTCAGACAGAGAGAGGCTTGGAAATGTATCCGAGGTCTGATGGCAAGAAACAAGACGCAATGAACAAGAGGACCCCCCAGCCGAGTCGAGGACTCAGTGCAGGTCAGACAGGCACACCACCCTGGCCTCCGGGAGAAGAGGCAGTATGGAAAAGACAGGGAGAGTCCATAAGTGTCACCCACCCTCTGCCACCCCGAGAGCTCCTGAACTCGGCCCAAGAAATGCTGCTTCACGAAAGTCGACTGGAACACATTCCAATGACCTTACTCCCAGAGGTCAAGCAGGGCCAAAATGCCAAGAGGGGGCTGAACAGGAAGTAGCTGTGAAGACTGCTCCTGCCCACGAACTGGCCATTTTCAAACTGGGAAACTCGCTCTTGCTGAACCCCAGACCCCTCCCTAGGGAAGGTGGGTAAGGCCAGAGTGGTTCTCAAACCTTGGAGTCCCTGGGACTCGTGGGGGACCTTGTTAAACTGGCACATTCCTGGGCTTGGGGCCAGACCTTCCACATCAGACTTCGGGGCTGGAGCCCAGAAGTGACTAAACAAGCCCTCCTTCTGTGCGCTACCTTCTGTAAGACAGTGCTCTACACTGTGAAGTAGACAAGGCAATACTACCCAAAGCGATCTACAGATTTCAATGAAATCCCTACCAAAATCCCAGCTGGTATTCTTACAGAAATGGAAGAGCTGATCCTAAAATTCGTATGGAATTACAAGGGACCCCGAACAGCCAAAACAATCCTGAAATAAAAAACACAGTTGGAAGACTCACACTGCCTGATTTCAGAACTGTTATAAAGCTACAGTAATCAAACAGTGTGATGCTGACATAAGGATAGACATATAAATCAGTGGAATAGAATTGAGAGTTCAGAAATAAATCTATACAGCCAAGTAATTTTTGACAAGGTTGCCAAGATCATTCAATGAGAAAAGAGTAGTCTTCAACAAATGGTGCTAGGAAAACTGGACAGCACACACATAAGGGAATGAGGCTGGACCCTTAACTCACATGGTATATAAAATTAACCTGAAATGGATCAAAAATAAATATAAGGGCTTCCCTGGTGGCACAGTGGTTAAGAATCTGCCTGCCAACGCAGGGGACACGGGTTCAAGCCGTGGTCCGGGAAGATCGACATGCCGCAGAGCAACTAAGCCTGTGTGCCACGACTACCGAGCCTGCACTCTAGAGACCACAAGGCACAACTACTGAGCCCACATGCCACAACTACTGAAGCCCAAGTGCCTAGAGCCCATGCTCTGCAACAAGAGAAGCCACCACAATGAGAAGTCCGCGCACCGCAACGAAGAATAGCTCCCGCTCGCCACAACTAGAGAAAGCTCACGCGCAGCAACGAAAAACAAAAACACAGCCAATAAATAAATAAATAAATAATAAATAAATGTAAGAGCTAAATCTGGCAATGGTTTCTTAGATATGGCACCAATAACAAAAAAGATAAATTGGACCTCATCAAAATTAAAAACTTTTGTACATCAAAGGACACCATAAAGAAAGTGAAAAAACCCATAGAATAGGAGAAAATATCTCCAAATCATATATCTGATAAAGGTCTAGTATCCAGAATTAAAAACTCTTTAAAAATCCAACAAAAACAACAACAAAAATAAAATAAAATCCAATAACAAAAAGACAACTGAACTTTAAAAAGGTCAAAGGACTTGAATGGACATTTCTCTGAAGACGTACACATGGCCAACAAACATATGGAAAGATGTTCAATGTCATTAGTCATTAGGGAAATATAAATGAAAACCACAGTGAGGCATCATTTCACACCCACTAGGATGGCTAAAAAAAGAAAATGGGAAACAAGTATTGGTAAGGATATGGAGAAACAGGAATTCTCACATATGCTGCTGGGGACGTCAAAGGGTGCAGCTGTTGTGGAAAACAGTTCGGCAGTTCCTCCAAGGTTAAACATAGAATTACCATACGACCCAGAAATTCCACTCCTAGATATATACCTAAGGAATTGGAACAGATGTCCAAACAGAAGCTACACGAATGTTCATGACAACACTCTTAACAATAGCCAAAAAGTGGAAACAATCCACATGTCTACCAACTGATGAGTGGGTAAACAAAATGTGGTCTTATCCATACAATGGAATAGCATTCAGCAATAAAAAGGAATGAAGAGGGCTTCCTGGTGGCGCAGTGGTTGAGAGTCTGCCTGCCGATGCAGGGGACATGGGTTCGTGCCCCGGTCCGGGAAGGTCCCACATGCCGCGGAGCGGCTGGGCCCGTGAGCCATGGCCGCTGAGCCTGCGCGTCCGGAGCCTGTGCTCCGCAATGGGAGAGGCCACAGCACTGAGAGGCCCGCGTACCGCAAAAAAGAAAAAAAAAAGGAATGAAGTACTGATACTGATACAACATGGATGAACCTCAAAAACATGATGCTCAGGGCTTCCCTGGTGGTCTAGTGGTTAAGAATGTCTTGCAATACAGGGGACGCCGGTTCAATCACCGGTTGGGGAACTAAGATCCCACATGCCGTGAGGCAACTAAGCCCACGCCTCTCAACTAGAGAGCCAACGAAAGATCCCACGTGCTGCAACTAAGACCCGACGCAGCCAATAAATAAATAAATAGTTTTTAAAAAAATGATGCTCAGTGAACGAAGCCAATCACAAAAGACCACATATTGTATGACTCCACTTATATGAAACATCCAGGAGAGAAAAATCCATACAGAGAGAAGGCAGATTAGTGGTTGCCAGGGGTTGCGGGGCGGGAGGAACGGAGAGGGACGCTACTGGGTGCAGGGCTTCCTTCTGGGATGATGAAACTGCTCTGCAATCACACAGTGATAAAAGGTACACAACGCTGTGAATGCACTGAGCGCCACTGATGGTAAATTTTATGTGTGCGTATTTTACCACAATTTTTTTTTCTTTTAAATAAATTTATTTACTTATTTATTTTTGGCTGCGTTGGGTCTTCGTTGCTGTGCTGGACTTTCTCTAGTTGCCGCAAGCGGGGACTACTCTTTGTTGTGGTGTGCGGGCTTCTCACTGCGGTGGCTTCTCTTATTGCGGAGCACGGGCTCTAGGCGCGTGGGCTCAGTAGTTGTGGCATGTGGGCTCAGTAGTTGTGGCATGCGGGCTCAGTAGTTGTGGCTCGCAGGCTCTAGAGCGCAGGCTCAGTAGTTGTGGTACACGGGCTTAGTTGCTCCACGGCATGTGGGATCTTCCCGGACCAGGGCTTGAACCCGTGTCCCCTGCGTTGGCAGGTGGATTCTTAACCACTGCGCCACCAGGGAAGCCCCTACCACAATTTTTTAAAAAACAAAAAGTAGACAGGCTTGGTTGTGACAATGTACTATTGTTTTGCAAGATGTCATCACTGGGGGAGACTGGGTAAAAGGTACACAGGGTTTCTATTATTTCCTACAAATGCAAGTGAATCTGCAGTTTTCACAATAAAAATCTCAATGAGAAAAAGAAGCAGGCAGGCTAGAATTTTGGTTTATTCATATTCAAAACTTCATAAAAATGAAAAAAAGAAAGAAGGATGCAATTTGTAAAATGGAATAAATAAGGAATTTAAGATTTAACATCATTTGGAAATGCTAAAAAAAATTATGTATAATCTTGGTGTGCTTCCAAAGTCTGTAGACAGTGTGTGTGTGTGTACACGTGTGCAAGTGTGTGAGTGTGTGTGGGTGTGTGCCTATTCCTGCTTATTTTTAAGTGTCCTTTAAAGATAAGCTGCAGTGCGGGTGATGGGGAGGGAGCCACACCCCCTTTCTGGAAGCACCCAGATCACAGCCACCAACCTGCTTTGATATTTACAAATCAAAGGGGCTGTTCGTGACTGTAAACACCCCATGTTCTCAAAAGATAAGCACTCAGTTACTCATTACTATGAACAAGTAACACCAGTGTTACAGGATATACCATTACTCTCTCCCATTAACTGAGAGACTCTCCACAATTTATAAACTGAGATCTTGACTAGACATGATGTTGAAGTTAAGGGGTGAAGTTTTCACGTGATGGACTGTTCCCAAACTGGGACTCCAAAGGTTCTGCTGCTGTGCGCACCGGCCTGGGGGCCCAGAGTGACCGTTCTCAGGTTAAGGGATTCATCTTAGCTGCCAGATGCAGCAAAAATACAGCTGAGTTTAGATAACGTGAGCTGGAAATGTGGCAGGTTCCGTGTTTCCTGGAATCAAGACAAGCTTGTTTTCGAGTTACATACAGTACTTGTTAACTCTGACTCCAAGCTTCTCGTCTCGTATATTCCCCCAAGAATTCGGACTACAGTCACTAAGTTAGTTGTGGTAAGACCACACACTCTGAAGACCACACATACAGATGGCCAAAAAGCACATGAAAAGATGCTCAAAATCACTAATTATTAGAGAAATGCAAATCAAAACGACAATGAGGTATCACCTCACACCGGTCAGAATGGCCATCATCAAAAAGTCTACAAACAATAAATGCTGGAGAGGGTGTGGAGAAAAGGGAAGCCTCTTGCACTGTTGGTGGGAATGTAAATTGGTGCAGCCACTATGGAGAACAGTATGGAGTTTCCTCAGAAAACTAAAAGCAGAACTACCATATGACCCAGCAATCCCACTCCTAGGCATATCTGGAGAAAACCATAATTTGAAAGGATGCATGCACCCCGGTGTTCACTGCAGCACTATTTATAATAGCCAGGACATGGGAAGCAACCTAAATGTCCATTGACAGAGGAATGGATAAAGAAGATGTGGTGCATATATACAATGGAATGTTACTCGGCCATAAAAAAGAACAAAATAATGTCATTTGCAGCAACATGGATGGACCTAGAGATTGTCATACTGAGTGAAGTATGTCAGACACAAAAAGACAAATATCATATGATATCGCTTATATGTGGAATCTAAAAAAAGGATGCACATGAACTTAATTACAAAACAGAAATAGAGTCACAGATGTAGAAAACAAACCTGTGGTTACCAGGGGATGGGGGGGAGAGATAAATTGGGAGATTGGGATTGACATATACACACTACTATATATAAAATAGATAACTAATAAGAACCTACTGTATAGCCCAGGGAACTCTACTCAGTGCTCTCTAATGGCCTGTATGGGAACAGAATCTAAAAAAGAGTGGATATATGTATATGTATAACTGATTCACTTTGCTGTACAGCAGAAACTAACACAGCATTTGTAAATCAACTATACTCCAATAAAAAAAAAAAAAAGACCACACACTCATAGGATAAATGACTCTGGTAATCACAGACAATGGAGAGATACAGCTGATGGCTCTGGTCACCGGTCACCTGCCCTCCGCTGGTGGCAGCTGAGGCAGGCAGAAGTGTGCAACCCAGAAGTTGTCCAGCCCTCCCTCAGCTATTTTCACTAACATTGGTTTTCTACCCAATTTCGTGAGACTGCAAGCTTGGCCCCTGTGGTGTGTGGCCTCAGTTGCTTCAGGGGCCTCCGAACTGGTCTCCATCCTACCTGGGGCTGCAGGATAGTCTGCACTGGGCATCTAACTGTCTTGCACTGTTGGCCACGGTTCCTGCTACCTGCAGGGTAACCCCCACCCCCCCACAGCCCTGCACCCTCTCCCAGCAGCACCCCCTTTCTGGCCTCACGGTTGGCCAGGCCCAACAGCGCTGGGCTTTGGCTCTAAGCAAACAGGACTTTGCACCCCACCTCTGGATTCCCCTTTGCAAGACTGCTGCGAAAACCCTCCCTGCTCACAAACTGCCTGCTTCGCTGGCCCCCTGAAGGACCCCCTGCCCCATCTCCCAGCCCAAAGGGGCCCCATCCAGGCTCATCCCACCAGGCCTTCCCCAGTGTGCCCCCCATACCCCACTCCCCTAGGGGCTGGGCAGACTCGGAATCCGTCACGCTTTTCCATTTTCACAGCCCGCAGAGCTCCAAGCGTGCCTGGTCTCACAGAGCCTCTGCTCAAGAAACCCTCATGCAACTGGCATATCGGGGGGCAGCAAGGCTCAGGAACCCCACGTGAGGAGAGGGAAGGCAGCACAAGCAACTCCAGCTCAAAAGAAAACACAGCCTCTTACTAAAAAGCTCTGGCTTTTCTGAATCAAGGTCTCACCAAAACCGATTTGGGGCTGGAAAGGATGCAGGAGACCGGCTAAGCCCAACCCCTTCATATCCTGGGTGAGAAAACTGACAAAACTAAGGCTGAGAAGTGAGGGTCCTGCCCATGGCTCTGGGGCTCAGACCAGAGTTCTCCAGACTTGTAGCAGACTGAGCCTTTGTCCCAAGAAACACACACACACACACACACACACACACACAGACACACACACACACACACACACACACACACACACACACACACACACACACACACACACACCCTCCCTCCCTCAGCCAGAATGTGAATAAACCCAGGAGAAAAGAAAAACAATGGAAGATTTTGCAACCGAAGGTACTGTTTATCTAGACAGATCCTTCTGGTATGGACTTTATGTGACCTTGGATAAAATGCAGCAGGAATGTTTCAGGAACACCAAGGCGGATGAATCGGAGAGCCTGCAGAGCAGCACAGACCACACCACAAAAGACGCCTTCTGGAGAGAAACCCTAACCCCTCACGGTGGCCAGTCCCACTTCCTTCCCCTCCAAGTTGTGCCCTCCCTCTGCCCTAATGAACCTTGAATCCACCTAACATTTGTGACACACGGTGAACTTTGCCTTTCCTTGAGGATTTGGGGTCTGGACCGAGCACCCCGAGGCCGCTGTAGGGAAGCCCTCAGGCTGTCCCTGGGCACGTGGCCCCAGAGTTGTTGCACTTTCTGAGGTCTGTCGGGTCATTTTAGTTCTTCCGCGTTTTCTCCTGTAGGGGATCCTTGTGCTGCCTCTGGTCTATTCCTTCTCATTTCACAAAAGCTTCAAACCTGGATACCAGTGTTAACAGCCTGTATTTAAAGTACCAGCAGGCTCTCAGACACTCTGGCCTTCAACTCAGCACGTGACCCGGGGCACACCCCCTCCTCCTCGGGCTCTGTGTCCTCAGCTGGAGGATGAGCAGGTGACCTGCGAGGCTCCCCTACCAGGTTTTCACGCTCTGAGTCTGGGACATGGCAGTTCTGGCTGCCCTGGGCCTGCTGTGCCGCCCAGTGGTCTCCCCCGAGACCTGCGAGCCCCGCTCTGCGAGCTGCCTTGGACCCCTGTGGCAGGCACCCAGGGCAGGTGCACGGGGGCAGCTCTGCCAGTACTGGTGGAACACGTTTGGCTGAAGTATAGGATTTTATCTGGAGAATGAGTTGCACTGCTAAAACTGCTGACCCAGCTGAGCGAGGCCACCAGATGCCAGGCTCTGGATGGGAGCAAAGTTCCTCTGCTTCTTTCTTCCTCTAGCTGGCCGACTGCAAAGCCAGAGGACCTCCCCCCTGGGGATTCCTGCGCCGGCTCCTGCAGTCTCCTTGGCCCCCGCATCTGGTCTGAATCCAGCAAGACACAGCATCTGCTAATTGCAGGGGGATGTGCTAAAGAAAAACACTCAGAAACAGGTTTTCTGGGCAGCTGTTACGTTCCATTCTTCCTGAGCAGGGGCTGGTGAGGTCGGCCGTGATCACTCTTTCTGTTCACCACTGGGGAGTGGACCCCAGCCCGGATGACTGTGCCCGTGGTCAGCAGCAGGGCTCCAGCGTTGCTGTGATACGAGGTCTGCAGAAACTCTATCCCAGGGTGCAGGTGCCTCCAAGAGCTTCTCACATTCAGCTGCTCAACTGAATGCCTGGTGCTGGGGCCCTGTTCACCGGCTGCTGCCCAGGCAGCCTGGGGCTGGCCGTCCAGAGCAGCAAAGCCCAGAAGGGAAAGGTCCCTGGAGGTGACCCTATGGTTTGCTCCCCTGGGACCGCATGCAGACCCTTCCTGGTACTAGCACACACCTGTCAGCTGGGACAGATCCCTGGGTGTTTGTTTTAATCTCTGGGTCATCGGGTGTTAGAGACGTGAGCGGACTGCTGCAGGGCTGGGGAGGGCCATCCGTACCCTGGCGGCCCTGGACTGGGGGTCACAGCCTTCCGGAATGAGAAGAAAGGTTTAGGGACAAATACCCCAGGGAAGGCTAATGTTTCTTAGGAACAGGGCTTGAAGGGATGAAAGCTCAAAACAACAGGTGTTCAAATGGAGCCATGGGAAAAATGGCGACGTGGGGAAAAAAGTAAAGAAGTGGCAGAAACCAATTGCCCTCAGAGTGGGGCCGCTCCGTCCAACAGCGTTAGACTCCATTTCTGGAGGTCTTCTCCCTCACCTGCAGGCAGCACCACTGTGTTCGTCAGCGACTCAGTGTGTAACAGAGAGCTCCACCGATACCTCGACACCACTCAGAGATGCTCAGAGGATTAAAGGAAAATGGACAGGAGGGAGGGGGCATCCTCTGAGGAGCCCTACCACCACGAGTGCGGAGTTGGAAGGGAGGACCTACACCATGGCTCTCAGCACTGGGTGTGTGTCCGAATCACCTGCAGAGCTTTGAAAAGTCCACAGCCTCCTGGGCAATCATAACAGAAGGAACACACGCATCTATCCTTGCAGTCCCTTCTGAAAGAAACAACACTACAGCGAGAGTGGAAGAGGTTTTTTTGTTGTTGTTTAAGTTCAGATCTCACAAGGATAATGACAAGAGGAGAAAACTGCCACACAATTTTGGAGGCTGGAAAGTGGAGAATGAGCAGGAAAGGAAGGACTCAGCAGCTGAGAGCAGGGACCACCCCCCCAGCAAACCACACAGCCCGATCGCCGCGCAGAGACCGCAGCCAGCACGTCTCATGCACGCTCAGGGGCCCCAGCCAGGCTTGTGGGCCCCCCGCTTACACCAAGGTCACCGACGTCTACAGAAAGCCCCTGCGTGGAGAAGACAGCGGAGAGACAGAAAGCAGGCAACTCAAGGGACACGGAGACCACGCATGGGAAGAAACTTCAAAAACGTCCTTGAGGGCAAGAGAAGACTCGACCACTGTGAAACAGCAAAAGGAGTGTCCAGAAATTTAAAATATAATCACAGAGGAATTCCCTGGCGGTCCAGTGATTAGGACTCCATGCTCTCACTCCCGAGGGCCTGGGTTCAACCCTGGTCAGGGAACTAAGATCCCACAAGCCTCACAGTGTGGTCCAAAAAAAAAAAAAGTGTATGTTTGTGTGTGTGTGTGTATGTATGTGTGTGTGTGTATATTTTTATAGAAATAACCCAATAGAGGGGTTGCAGGATAAAGAAGAAAGATAAAAACATAAAGAAAATAGAGAAAAGGTAAGAAAAGTAGAGGCCACTTTAGGAAGTCCACAGTACGAAAGCAGGACGCCCAGAAAGAGGACACAGAAATGGGAGGGGCAGAGGCCAGAAGGTGACTGCCAGCATGGGAACAGGACACATCCCAGAACAAACACCGTGAGCTCCAGGCTGAAAGGGCTCCTGGCACGAAGGATAAAACAGGCTCCCCCAGGCACATATCACTCTCTGCTCTCAGAACGCTGGGAACAAACAGATCTTACAAACTTCCAGAGAGAAAAAGCAGGTCAAATATCAAGGATCAGGTATCAGAATGGCTTCAAACTTCTCAACAGCAATACTGGACACCAGGAGATGACGGAAGAAGACCTTAAAATTCTAAAGGAAGTCTATTTCCAACCTAGACTGCTATACTCATACAAGGTCACGGATAAACGTGGGCAAAGACTTTCAGACACACAACGCGTCCAAAAGTTACCTCTACAGATCCTTCTCAGGAACCGACCGGAGGATAAACTCCACCAAAAAAAAGAGACAGAAAGAGGAAGACACAGGATCCAGGAGAGAAGGGATCCAAAGCACGAGCAAGGCAAAGGGGGCCCAGGAGGACAGAGTGATCAGGCCAGAGGGCCGGCCAGAGCATCCAGGACAGATGACTCCAAGAATGGGATGGAGCCCACAAGAATGGGATGGAGCCCACACGCCCAAGTGTACGGAAGGGAAACGGACACAGCTGGCAGGGAGAGCCTGGGGTTGAATGTGTAAAACACAGAAAACCAGATGGGAAAAAAAGACTACGATCGAGCCCAGGGAAAACAGAGAGTCGTGTGGACAAGCAAACGGAGTGCAGTTTACTGCCCGGCTCAGCTCTGAAGGGTGTGCGCCCCATCACAGCACCGCAGCTCCCGAGGATGGAAGCAGGGAGACGGGCGCACGGCTGGGGGGACAGGCACCCTTCCCTTCCAGCAGGAGTCAACCGAAAACCTCTAGAGCTAGAAGGATAGAGACGCAGCTCCCTATGAAGTTACTCAGGGAGATGACGCCAAAAGAAAGGAGTTCTCTAGACGGGGGATGATGGGCGGGTAGACGCGTTTCCTGTAGCACACCTGTAGAACCAGCTGGCGTGTAACCTGTATAGTTACGTGTGTGACTCTGATTAAAATAAGAACCAACCAGCCAAGATGCCTGAGCCCCATCCCGCTGAGCTGATCTCCAGGGGAGGGACCCAGGCCTGGACATTCTCAGCAAGTACCTCAGCCGGTCCCCAGGTGGATGTGATTCTTCACTTTACTGGTCAGGAGATGAAGGGCCAGTGAGTTTGGACAATGTGCCCAAGGTCATTTGGTCTCATATGGAAAAAATAACTTTTAGTTCAGGTTCTTTTTTTTTTTTTTTTTTTTTTTGCGGTACGCGGGCCTCTCGTTGTTGCGGCCTCTCCTGTTGCGGAGCACAGGCTCTGGACACGCAGGCTCAGCAGCCATGGCTCACGGGCCCAGCCGCTCCGCGGCATGTGGGATCCTCCCGGACCGGGGCACGAACCTGTGTCCCCTGCATCGGCAGGCGGACTCTCAACCACTGCGCCACCAGGGAAGCCCAGTTCAGGTTCTTTTGACTTCAAATAGCAGACTCTGACACTGAAGGTCCTGGCTGGCAGAGCCCCAGGGGCCGCTGTGTCCCCGAGCACTGTCCCCTGCTGCTGAGGGGAAATGCCGCCACACCCTCCCGCCACGTCAGCGAGACCTGATGCATCAGCAACAGAGCTGGCAGGCACAATGGGGGCAGCCAGTCTCGTCACCGAGAGAAGGCCTGGACCCCAACACACACTGGCTTTCTGTGCCCCAAACATTCGGCATCAGGGTCCCCACTCACCTGCCACCCCAGCCCTGCGTCTCACAGACGTGCACTCTGGATTCAGGGAGCCAGGCCGAAGAGTTTCACGGCTCACTGCAGGCCTTCCTCGCCTAGAGCCTGTCGCGCCCCAGCCGTCGGGGACACCCACTGCCCCTGGGGTCAACGGCAAACTCTCCAGGCCAAGGGCCAACTCCCCCAGAACCTGAGCCCGAGGACCTCTTGAGTCTCCTGTCACACGATGCCCTTCCTGCATCCTACCCTCCCAGAGGGTCTTGCTGGGTACGACTAGGATTTAGAGCCGAGAGGCACAAGAAACTGATGTCTCACCAGGCTGAGGATGGTCCCCAAGAATGGACCCCAACAATGAACTGTCCTGCCCAAAGCACCACGGAGCAGCACTTTTCCCTACTCAGAAACACTGGGCCAAATGAATTACTTGCTGGTCACTGGAAGTGACCACTGGGTCTGCCAGGCCCAGTTCAAGGACTACATCGTCCACAGGAGCCAGAGCTGGCAACCCTTGGTGACCTGGGTCTCCTTCCTGGCTGCTACCCTGACCTACTGCCCCCTCTGCCTTTGGTCACCGAGCTTTCATCTCCCTCCAGGGGCGGGCTCCCTCACCCCCGCTCCCCTGCAGCGCCCAGCACAGCCCCGCGCACTCTCGCATTCCTTTACAATTTTTTACTGTCTGATACATTTTAAACAGCTCTGCAGGGGTGTGACTCACATATAATAAAACGCACACATTTAAGGCGTATGATTTGTGGGAATTCCCTGGCGGTCCAGTGGTTAGGACTCCGCATTTTCACTGCTGGGACCTGGGTTCAATCCCTGGTTGGGGAACTAAGATCCTATAAACCGCGTGGCACAGCCAAAAAGGAAAAAGGGGTACAATTTGATCCCTGTTGCCATATGCCTACACTGCTGATACCACCCCGCACCCCTCCTTCATAACCCCTTCCAATCCTGCTGCCCTCACAGGTCCCCAAGCAACCACTGCTCTCTGGAACTACAGATGAGTCAGCATTCTCTAAATGTCATGTAAATTAATCATTATAATATGTATTATTTTTCCACCTGACTTCTTCACTCAACATAATAATCTCGTCAAGTTCGGGTTATTTTCAGCCATATTTCCTCAAGTATTTTTCCTGTCACCTCCCCCTCTCTCTTCTCCTTTGGAACTCTGACTATACTTCTATTAGGCCACATGAAGCTGTCCTGTGCTCACTCATGCCCTGCATTTTTTTTCCAGTCTCTTTTCTCTCTGTTTCAGTTTGGAAGCTTTTAATCACTGTCTTCGAGCTCACCAATCTTTTCTCCTGCGATGTCTGCACTGCCACTGACCTCACCCAGGGATTTGCATCTCAGGGATTTTACAATTTTTATCCCTGAAAGTTTGATTTGGGTCTTTTTTACGGCTCCCATTTTTCTACCTACCGTGTGCAATCTTTCCCCAGCTTCTAGAACATAAAGGATAAAGCCATAACAACTGTTATAATGCCCTGCCTATGCATTTTATTTATTTATTTTTTGGCTGCTCTGCGTGGCTTGCAGGATCTTAGCTCCCCAACCAGGGAGTGAATCCGGGCCCTCGGCAATGAAAGCACCAAGTCTTAACCCCTGGACCGCCAGGGAAGCCCCCATCCGTAATTATTATAATAACTGTCATTGTAATAATCTGCTAAGCAGACTCTTTACAAGGGCAGGTGCCACCCCTGCCTTACTCCCCTACGCAGGCTCGCTCTCTGCACTGCACACAGTCAAGCTTCCACCGTCATAAACAGCATCAAAACAAAAAGCTTTGGGAACATTTCTGATTATTTCCCAAGACTGATTCTTATTAGATTATTCAGTTATGAACTTACTCCATAAGTAATATAAGTTCATTGCAAGATATTCACAAAATAGAAGTGAATTAAAGGAAGAAAAGCAATCAGGCACAACAGCACCACACAGCTATAACCACTGCTATCATTTTGCTGTATATCTTTATAGATTTTTTTCAATGTACACATAATTTTAAAAAAATATTTATTTACTTATTTTTGGCTGTGTTGGGTCTTACTTGCGGCACATGGGATCTTCTGTTGTGGAGCGTAGGCTCTTTGTTGCAGCATGCAGGATCCAGAGCACGTGGGCTCTGTAGTTGCAGCACACGGGCTCTCTAGTTGTGGCCTGCAGGCTCCATAGTTGTGGCACACAGGCCCAGTTGCCCCACGGCATGTGGGATCTTAGTTCCCTGACCAGGGATCAAACCCACGTCCCCTGCACTGGAAGGCGGATTCTTAACCATTGGACCACCACGGAAGTCCCGCACATAATTTTACCTTTTTTTAAACAAAAACAGAATCATCAGACATACTTGGTAACTGACATTTTTATTCTCCATGGGAAGAAAACCTCCTCTGGGAAGCACAGTTCAGGGGACGTCGCTGCCCATGCTGCACGCATCCTGCAGAACTCAACTTGGGCCTCAGCATGAACCCCTGGCAGCATCCTCAGGAGCAGGGACCTCCTAGACACTAAGCATGTAACTAGCAACGCTGCTCTCTTTCTCTTATTAAAAAACCGGTACTGTCAGATGCAACTGTGTCTCATGTTTGGCACGTGGAGCTCTGAGCTCCCTGTCCCAGGATGCCGTGTCGTGTCTCCGTGTGGTATCGCTCACTGGGATGTGAGGAGGGATTTAACCCATGGTGCCCCAAATGCAGTGAGAGGAATCTGGTTTAATTACCCCCAAGGTCTTGTACTTTTATGTCAGGAGGGAACACGAGTCTTCAGAACACCCCAAAATTCTTAGAAGCAGGCAGCTGGTTGGACCTGCAGCGCTGGGCTTTGGGGTGTGGGTGCCCCGCTCCTTCTGCCATCCCCATCCCCTGTGTTTGTGACCTGTGCCAGCCGCGAAGGAAGTATGAGCAGCATCCAGGGTTGCCCAGAGCCGCCCTGGACGGGAGCAGAGAGTGAGAGCCACTCTCCCTGCGCCCCGTGCGCTCCCGGTGCCCCGAGACAAGTCAGTGGAAGGCCCAGCAGGGGTGGGGGACTGCTCTAACCCTAACGCCTCTCCAACGCAAGCCTTCCTGACGCTAGCTGTGAACTTCTCTAAAGATCTGGACGTGTAAAGCAGCATCAAGTTCTGTGCCCGCTGGCAGCATCTGCGAGCACGGCATTCTCATGGGATTACCTGTTACCATGTTTGCATATTTATTTTGGGGTTTTTCTGTTCATATAGCTAAAAATACCCAAAGCAGCTGAGTTTAAAGTAAGTTTTTAAGTGCTCGTTTGGCCACTTACCAGTCATATTAGTCTTAGTTTTCCTAGTTTCTCTCTTTTCCAGGAAAAGCTATAATCCAGGCAGAGTAAACGACCACAGAGACCAGATGGGCCAGTCCACACAGGAAGAGTCAGCTGGAGGCTCCCACAGGGGAGGCCAGGACACTGGGCGGGCTAGGGAAGAGCAGGGGCTGCTCTGGAGGCGGAGGGGGCAGAGGGAGGGCAGAGAGGGTCCTCTGAAGGAAGAGGTGGGGCCAGTGCGGGTGGGGCTAGCTGGGCGAGCCTCTCCCCGCGGGCATTCAGCGCCCCCAGTGCGGGTGGGGCTAGCTGGGCGAGCCTCTCCCCGCGGGCATTCAGCGCCCCCAGTGCGGGTGGGGCTAGCTGGGCGAGCCTCTCCCCGCGGGCATACAGCGCCCCAGTGCGGGTGGGGCTAGCTGGGCGAGCCTCTCCCCGCGGGCATACAGCGCCCCAGTGCGGGTGGGGCTAGCTGGGCGAGCCTCTCCCCGCGGGCATACAGCGCCCCAGTGCGGGTGGGGCTAGCTGGGCGAGCCTCTCCCCGCGGGCATTCAGCGCCCCCAGTGCGGGTGGGGCTAGCTGGGCGAGCCTCTCCCCGCGGGCATTCAGCGCCCCCAGTGCGGGTGGGGCTAGCTGGGCGAGCCTCTCCCCGCGGGCATACAGCGCCCCCAGTGCGGGTGGGGCTAGCTGGGCGAGCCTCTCCCCGCGGGCATTCAGCGCCCCAGTGCGGCGCAATCACAGCGCCAACTGTGCTCGCTTTACACACACCTCTACCATGGACAGAAAATTCTCCCACTGAAGCAGCGAACTCCAAAGAAAAGATGCTAAACACAACTATAAATATTTTCTCCAAATCCTTCCAAATGTTGGCAAGTCTGAAAACTGAGTCATTCGTTTTGAGTACTTTGTTAAAACTTCACCCCAAAACTCCTACAGGAGGGATGTTTTACCAGAGAAGAGAAAGGGACACAGAAATTGAGAAACCGCTGCTAATTTCAGAAGATCCCTGTGACTTCACTTCTCTGTGCCCTTTAGCGTCTGTTACCGCTTCAGCTGCACACATCCTACCTGTAGACCAGGATGTGCATGCCCAAGAAGAAATAAAACAAACTAGAAAGAGGTCGAGGACTTCCCTGGCGGCGCAGTGGTGAAGAATCCGCCTGCCAATGCAGCAGACACGGGTTCGAGCCCTGGTCCGGGAAGATCCCACATGCCGCGGAACAACTAAGCCCATGCGCCACAACTACTGAAGCCCGCGCTCCGCAACAAGAGAAGCCACCGCAATGAGAAACCTGCGCACTGCAACGAAGAGTAGCCCCCCACTCGCCGCAACTAGAGAAAGCCCGTGCATAGTGACGAAGACCTGAAGCAGCCAAAAACAATAAATAAATTTTTTAAAAAAGAGGTCGATTATGATCAAAACATGGAAACCCCATTTACATTCTGATACTTGAATTCAACCAAACTGTCCTGATTTTCTAAATCTTTTTTTTAAAATAAATTTATTTACTTTTGGCTGCGTCGGGTCTTCGTTGCTTCACGTGGGCTCTCTCTAGTTGCGGCTAGCAGGGGCTACTCTTTGTTGTGGTGCGTGGGCTTCCCATTGCGGTGGCTTCCCTTGTTGCAGAGCACGGGCTCTAGGCGCGCAGGCTTCAGTAGTTGTGGCACACGGGCTCAGCAGTTGTGGCTGGCGGGTTCTAGAGCACAGGCTCAGTAGTTGTGGCACACGGGCTTAGTTGCTCCGCGGTATGTGGGATCTTCCCGGACCAGGGCTCGAACCCGTGTCCCCTGCATTGGCAGGCGGATTCTTAACCACTGCGCCACCAGGGAAGCCCCTTTCTAAATCTTTTAACAAGGCCTCAACCCACCCCACTGCCACCCCGCCACTGGACTAGTCTTCTCAGGACCCTCTGCAACTTTAAGGTTAATTTAAAATTCAATTTAAAGGTAGGCTTTGTCCTAAAACACTGAGTGTGAGGCCACCGAGCATGTGACACACTGCCTGGACACAGCGTTCCATCGCAGCTCCGGCAGACAGTGGCTGGCCCAGGCCTTGGTCCTCAGCAGGGCTTGGAAAAGCGCAGCAAAGGGCCTGTGCAAATGTAAGGCCTGTTTTTTGTCCCCACAGGAACCAACTCTCTATCTACAAATTCCACGGCCAAGTGCATTTCTTCTACAGCACACTGAAGCTACTGAATAAGAAAATGTGGTCTCATTTAGTGGAACCACCTGAAATAGTTAATGTTTAACAGCCTATTTAGCAATCACTACTTTATTCAAAGCACAGCTTTGAGGCCCTTTCATGTGAATTTGTTCTATTTTGGCCATTTTCCTGGGCAAAGTTGTAGATCACCACAGTCAATAGAGCACTGCAAGTAAAGCTTTCTTCCCCCAGTTTTAGCTTTGCTTCCTAGAGGTTATTCTAGAATCTAAATGTTGAAAGGAAGAGGAATTCGCAGTTTCATGCAGTCCTTAATGTGACACCAAAAGCATAAACAACTAAAGGAAAACGTAGATAAAATGGACTTCATCAAAATAAAAAACTTTTGTGCATCAAAGGACACCATAAAGAAAGTGAAAAGACAATCCAGAGAATGGGAGAAAACATTTGTAAATCATAATTCTTAAAAGGGTCTAGTATCCAGAATATATAAAGAAGTCTTACAACTCAATGATAAAAAGACAATCCAATTACAAAATGAGCAAAGTATTTGAATATTTTAGTTCTCCAAATAAGATATACAAATGACCAATAAGCACATGCAAAGATGGTCATTAGGGAAATGCAAATCAAAATCACAAGGACATGGGGATGTAATGTACAGTATGGTGACTATAGTTAATACTGTATTGCATATTTGAAAGCTGCTAAGAGAGTAGATCGTCAAAGTTCTCATCACAAGAAAAAAAAATTCGTAACTACGACAGATGTTTACTAGACTTATTGTGGTGATTATTTTGCAAGATATACAAATACTGAATCATTATGTTGTACATGTGAAACTAATACAATGCCATACGTCAATTATATCTAAATTTTTAAAAACCCTATTGAGGGACTTCCCTGGCGGTCCAACGGTTAAGAATCCTCCTTCCAATGCAGGGGACGCGGGTTCGAGCCCTGGTCGGGGAGCTAAGATCCCACATCCCCTGTGGCCAAAAAACCAAAACATAAAACAGAAGCAGTGTTGTAACAAATTCAAGGAAGACTTCAAAAATGGTCCACGTCCAGAAAATCTTAAAAAAACAAACAAACCATAAAAACCAAATGAATTGTAACAAAAAGTGCCAAGTTGGATCAGATCAGCTTTCCTTTCTCTACAGGTCTGTTCTAATATAAATCAGAACATTCAGTAACCCACACAATATAAAAATTAATTTTTCCTGTTTCAATAAACTTTTTTACCCTGTTTTTTAAAAGAAGCCCACAATGAGATACTATTTTACAACTATTAAGGTGGCTAGAATTTAAAAACTGGGCAAGAGAAATTTTGCAGTGAGGATGTAGAGAAATTGGAATCCTCATACATTGCTGGTAGAATGTAGAATGGTGCAGCCACTGTGGCAAACAGTGTCTGGCGGTTCCTTAAGAAGTTAAACATACGATCACCACATGACCCCACAATTCCACTTAAAGTTATACACCCAGCAGAATTGAAAACCCATGTCCACATAGTCTTGTACACGAATGTTCACAGCAGCATTTTTCATAGTAGCCAAAAAGTAGGAACAACCCAAATGTCAATCAACTGATGAATGGATAAGCAAAATGTGGTCTATGCATGCAATGGAATATTATTGAGTCATAAAAAGGAATAAAGTACTGACACACGTTACAACATGGATGAACTTTGAAAACATGAAGCCAAGTGAAAGATGGCAGATGAAAAGGCCACATATTATATGATTCCATTTATATGAAAAAGGAAAATCCAGAATAGGCAAGTGCACAGAAACACAAAGTAGATTAGTGGCTGCCAGGGGCTGAGGAGACAGGGGTTCCGGAAGAAAAGGGAGTGTCTACCAATGGGTAGGGGCTTCTTTTCGGGGTGGTGAAGAAGTTCTAGAATTGGATAGCAGTGACGGTTGCACAACTTTTTGAATACACTAAAAACCACTGAGTTGTATTGCTGTAAAATGGTGAATTACAACTCTTTAAGAAATAACATAAAGCCGTCCGAGGTTGACAGCGCCATACCACGGGAGCAGGCAACAAGAGGGCGCCTCGTCTGAGGGGGCTTCACATAAGCAATGAAACCAGCTAGAGGTCGGCTTGCCTTCACCCTCGCTGCGCACCAGCAGAGCCCACAGTGCCCGCGACAACGCCTGCCCCCGTCGCCTGACCGTGGCTGTCAGCGCACCGCCGTGTGCAGACGAATGCGGAGCGGGCGTCTGCACAGCGCTTTCTAACTCACAGACGCGACTCTACTCGCTCTTCGCAGGACCCTGTGAGGAGGAGGATCCACGTGCAGCCAGCCTCCCCGTGGCCATGAGCGCTGACCAGTGACCTCAAAGAACTCGGGACCGGACTCCTGCCCAACTGTAGGGTCTCCCAGCACAGGCCCCATGTCCCGTGGGCAGGACTGGTGGTCCTCATTACCAGCCCTGCACCCTGACCTCAGCTGCCCCATCCCTGAGGGTTCATGATGCCCAAAATGTAGACAGTCATGAACACAGGCATTCACCCAAACACCTGATTTCCTTCTTGTCCCCGCTGAGCACTTTTTGTTCAAGGACTAACCACTCCTGCCACACTGCCACCTCTGCATATGGTAACTTCATTTTTTTCCCCAACAAAGTCACAAAGTGGGGACTAGCAACAGTTAGAGCAAATAACTCTCACTAAATCACAGCCCCCCATTTATAAATTTTAGCAGAAATATATTTAACATAGCAACCAGGCCCATCAGGTATTTAAGGGTAACTAAATAGTACACTAAAATCACACTCCCGCTTCTGATTCGAGTGGTGGAACAGTCAAAAGAAAAGGAAAAACATTTAGGATACATGGTAAACTGAAATATGGCCGGGGTCGGGGGAGGGGACGGGGCGCACGAGGAGAAGAATTTCTTCAACAAACCAGGAAAGGCACTCACAAAATAATAATACATTATCTCTATGACAAGGTTTTAAAATGACTTTTACTTTCTTCTCTATACTTTTGGATATTGTTTGATGTTTTCAAAAATAATGTTCATTCTGTAAAAAGTTAGAAACGAAACACTTTGAGAAAGAAAAAAAGCAGCATTGGCTCAGATAATTGTTAATCTGTTCAGCCCTAAACTTCACAAATATCAAATTCCGGGTGTGGGATGCCAGTGAATGAGCGTGTGTTGACCTGGGGCACACCTTAGTCCCCAGGCTCCCTGACACGCCCCTCCTCCCCCAGTTGCTGGGAGGCCACCCTAGCAGGCACGGTCCTCTCCCCAACACCAGCACCCGAGCAGCTTACTGACGAGCAAGTTGGTATCAGTTAACTTTTGCTTACCTGGACAGGCGGTTCAATCGTTATCCAGGCTGGAAGCATCAGACTGGGATTCAGAGGCTGGGTACCCACGCGGAAGTAAACTCCACCCCTGGAATCACAGGCCCAGACGTGCTGATTTCCACATGCCAGGCTCATCAGTTTTACAGCTCCTATAGACAAATAGAGAAAAAGTACACACGTTAATTACTCTTGTAAGATGACTCACGTTTCATTTAATCTATGAACTTTGATTTTATACTTCAAAGAAAGAGATGATGCTGCCTTTGCAGGTGAACTCTGTTGCTTGAGAACATTACAGTGCACGGGAGTCACCAACGCCTCTGGCTGCCCCGGCACCTGCCCCGCGCCACAGAGCAGCCCTTGCACACCACGGGCAAAATAATCAAGATGCCATCCGGACAGTGCCCTGAGCCACCAAGCCCGGCAATTAATATCTCAGTGTGGGCCCCGTCATTAGCTTCATCAGATATGTGACTATTACCAGCAAATTCTGGATCTGGGGCAAGGGAATTCATCTTTTAGGTAATCTTTTTTTTTTTGGGCTGCGTAGGATCTTAGTGGCAACACGCGGTATCTTCATTGTGGTGCGTGGGCTTCTCTCTAGTTGCAGCGTGTGGGTTTTCTCTTTGGCTGTGGCGTGCAGGCTCCAGGGCACGCGGGGTCTCTCGCTGAGGCGCGAGAGATCAATAGTTGTGGCACGCGGGCTTAGTTGCCCCGCGGCATGTGGGATCTTAGTTCCCCAACCAGGGATCAAACCCGTGTCCCCTGCAGTGGCAGGCGGATTCTTTACCCCTGGACCACCAGGGAAGTCCCTCTTTCAGGTAATCTTGATCCTAATTAGAATTAAAATTAACTAAGCCTCCCAGGATCTTCATTTTTTCTTTTTACATTTCTCCCTGTTTATTAAACCAATTTTAAGAGGAAAGGAAATGGGAGGAGTCTTCAAAGAGAAACTTGATTAATAGTTTATCTGGCAGAAAGAGCAACAGCCCATTGTTACTGACCTGCGCGACGGCGATGCACGGCTCTTGCCGCCCCAGCTCATGTGTGAGGCCGTCAGGACGCAGACCCCGGAAGAGAACGTGGAGAAGCCGGGAGGCAAAGGGCAGGCCGCGGCTTGAACCCAGGCCTGCCTGACCCTCCCCGCCAGCCACCTCTGACCTCCAGGGCCCCACATCCCGTGAACACACAGATCTTACACGGTCAGTTCCCTCGCTTTTGACAGATGAACATGCCTGGGTAACCCATGGCTTATCAAGTTATGCAATGTTTTCATTGCCCCAGGAAGTTCCCTCAAGCCCCTTCCTCAAGAAAGTTCTGCCCCTCCGCCCAAGGCCGCCACTCTCCGGCCTCCTATCGCCATGTATCTGCTCAGCCAGGTCTAGATGACTGTAGGAACAGAGCCGCAGGTGCGCGCTCCCTGGGCCTGGCTTCTTTCACTCAGCGCGATGTTCTGCTCATGACATTCGTCCAGTCCCTCCTTTTTCCTGCTGAGTATGAGGCCACTGCATGTAAACGCCACAGTTACTGGTGTATCCTGCTGATGGGCATTTGGGCCATTTCCACTTTTTGCTATTAGGAGTAAAGCCGCTATCATCATTCCTGCAGAAGACTTTTTTTTGTGAACATGTGTTGTTTTTCTTGAATAACACCTAAGAGTGGAGCTCTGGGCTATAGGTAGATATCTGTTTAACGTGGAAAGAGACCACCAGCCTTCCCATTTTACACGCCCACCAGCGGTGTGTGCTGGTGGCTCACACCCTCACCAGCATCCACTTCTGGCACCTCTGTCAGCCATTCTAGCAGGTGTAAAGTGGCATCATGGTTTTATTTGCATTTCCCTGGTAACTAGTGATGTTGAGAATCTTTTAATGTGCTTATGGGGGGCATCTGTATACCTTCTTTTGTGAAGCATCTGTCAAGTCTTTTGCCTGTTTTTTCAAGGTGAACGGTTTGTCTTCTGATGACTAAGTTAGAGGATGACTCATTTTGACTGTAAAGCAGGGGAAAAAGGCGGTGCGGCTACATTCACTGGCAGTGCTGCTCTTGGCCACCTCACACAGTTGTCACCGGTATCAGATGACAGCCCATGTGTCTACACCAAAACGTACAGGCACGGATCCTGCTATGGGGAAATCTCGTCACATGTGTTTAGCTTAAAAGTATCAACCCACTACTACTGAAAAAATTCTTAGTATCCCTTTGTACATTTCCTGAAGATGATGATTTCTCTTATACTGAAATTAGCTGTATTTTTAAAATCTTTTATAGAATGTCTTACTGGGGAGTTAAAATAGACATCCTAGAGCTCTAACATTACCCATGAAAACATTTGTAGCGATCCAAATAAAGGACTTTCAGCAGTAAATTCCAGAAACGGCCGAGAAACAAATTCTAATTTTAAAATGCTAATTAAAAATAATTTTATGTTGGAGTCGTCGACCTGCCCTAACAGGAACTACAGGTGGTAGCTGCTCATGTGAAGAGAGTTACATGGTGACAAAAACACACTGGGTCAGCATCTCAGAATTAGCAGCGAATAACACCACCACCTGTGAAACACGGAGTTCATATTACAAGGCAAGCGTTCTTTTAAAACAAACATAAAAGGTTGCTAGAATATACACTTCAGTGTATAAATCAGCTTATTCTGAATTGAAGAGACAGGTCAAAGAAGAAAACGTTTAATCGAGGGCTCTTCCGTAGTCTCCTACTTCACAGAGGGTCTCCCAGGCTGCCTGGGTGCAGGTGTATGAGGTCAGGGCAGGTGGCAGAGAACACTGGCCCCCCCAGCACCCCCTGGCTCGTCAGTGTCCCTTGGAGTTAAGCGGGGCCCCATCACTGGTTCTGGACGATGGGCTGTGGGCAGAAGGGATCTGTCACTTCTGAACTGAACCATAAAAGAGCTGGCAAGAGGGCCTTGCCTTTCGGCTGTCCCCTGCCACAGTGACCAGAGGGGCAGAGCCACAGAGCACCGCAGGGGGTCAGTAAGCCACCCCCTGGGAACCACTACCACAACCATCGAAAGACTGACAGGTCGAGAGCCAACTTCGCGGGAGCAGAAAGCAACCTTCACTGTGTTACATGGCTGGTATTTGGGACTCGTTACTGTAACAGTATTAGTCTGACTAACACAGACATACTGTGATTTTCCTGTCTTCCCCCTATTTTGTTCTTCCCTCCCATTAAAAAGAAAAGTTTTAATTACTTTATTCAACAGATGAGACATTTTCCCTTTAGGATTACTTTTTAAACATATACTTTAGACAAAAAGTGGCATTTATTTGGTGTTTTACTATTTATAAGACACTTCTCTGCATAAATTACTATATAAGCCTATTTGTTATCTAAAGGCACGAACCGACACTGAGTATTTCTTCATTAAATGCTGTGACCAGATGTATTCAATTACAAATTGCGTTAGTTTGCTAAACATTCCAGTGCCTGACATATGCATATTTATGCGTACTGGGAAATCAAACGTTACGAGCATATTAAGTATCTGCTAAATGACACAAATTTTCTTCCAAAAACTAGGATGGTCATAAATCATAAAATTCCATATTCAGTCTCTATAACTGGGTTCAGTAGCTAGACATTTAATTGAAGAATTCTCTTAATCTAAGAAATGGAAATCAAAACTACAATGAGATACCACCTCCCACCAGTCAGAATGGCCATGATTTTTAAAAATCTACAAAACCCCACAAATAACAAATGCTGGAAAGGATGTAGAGAAAAGGGAACCCTCCTACACTGCCGGTGGGAATGTAAGTTGGTGCAGCCACTATGGAGAACAGTATGGAGGTTCCTCAGAAAACTAAAAATAGAGCTCATATGATCCAGCAACCCCACTTCTGGCCATATATCTGGACAAAATTATAATTCAAAAAGACACATGCACCTCTATGTTCACAGCAGCACTATTCACAATAGCCAAGACATGGAAACAACCTAAATGTCCATCGACAGATGAATGGATAAAGAAGATGCGGTACATATATATAATGGACTACTACCCAGCCATAAAAAGACAAAATAATGCCATTTGCAGCAACATGGATGCAACTAGAGATTATCATACTAAGTGAAGTCAGAAAGAGAAAGACAAATACCATATGATATCACTTATACGTGGAATCTAAAATATGACACAAATGAACCTATCTATGAAATAGAAACAGAATCACGGACGTAGAGAACAGATGGATGGAGTGGGAGGTTGGGCTAGCAGATGTGAACTATTATATATAGACTGGATGGACAACAAGATCCTACTGGATAGCACAGAGAACTATATTCAATATCCTGTGATAAACCGTAATGGAAAAGAATATTTAAAAGAAGAACGTAGGGCTTCCCTGGTGGTGCAGTGCTTAAGAATCCACCTGCCAATGCAGGGGACACAGGTTCGAGCCCCGTGTCCATCATCAAAAAGACAACAAGGGACTTCCCTGGTGGTCCAGTGGCTAAGACTCCGAGCTCCCAATGCTGGGGGCCCAGGTTCGATCCTGGTCAGGGAACTAGATCCCACAAGCATTGCACCAACTAAAGATCCTGCATGCCACAACGAAGGTCCCACACGTGGCAACAAAGATCCTGCATGCTGCAACTAAAACCTGGTGCAGCCAAAAAAAAAAAAGATTTAAAAAGACAACAAATAACAAGTGTTGACAAGAATGTGGAGGAAAGGGAACCCTGCTGGTAGGAATGTAAACTGGTACAGCCACTACGGAAAACATTATGGAAGTTCCTCAAAAAATTAAAAATAGGACTATCATCTGATCCAGCAATTCCACTCTTGGGTATTCATCTGAAAAAAACGAGAACACTAATTTGGAAAGATACATGCCCCCCAGCATGCTGTTCACTGCAGCATTATTTACAACAGGCAAGATATGCAAGAAACACAAGTGTCCATCAACAAATGAATGGATAAAGAAGATGTGGGGTGTATGTGTGTGTGTGTGTGCACACACACACAACGGAATATTACTCAGCCTTAAAAAAGAATGAAATCCTGCCATCTGCAACAATGTGGATTGATCTGAAGAGTGTTACACCTAGTGAAATGTCAGACAGAGAAAGACAAATACTGTATGTTTCACTTATATGTGGAATCTAAAAAACCAAAATAAATGAACAAATACAACAAAACAGAAATAGACTCACAGATTCAGAAAACAAACTAGTGGTTACCAGAGGGGAGTAGGAAGGGGGGGAGGGGCAAAACAGATGAAGGGGATTAAGGGATACAAACTACCATTTAAAAAGCAAATAAGGACTTCCCTGGTGGCGCAGTGGTTAAGAACCCACCTGCCAATGCAGGGGCCATGGATTCGAGCCCCAGTCCAGGAAGATCCCACATGCTGCGGAGCAACTAAGCCTGTGCGCCACAACTACTGAGCCTGTGCTCTAGAGCCCGCAAGCCACAACTACTGAGCCCGTGTGCCACAACTACTGAAGCCCACACGCCACAACTACTGAAGCCTGCGCGCCTAGAGCTCATGCTTCGCAACAAGCCACCGCAATGAGAAGCCCACACACCGCAATGAAGAGTAGCCCCTGCTCGTCGCAACTAGAGAGAGCCCGCGCACAGCAACGAAGACCCAACGCAGCCAAAAATGAATAAATAGATTTATAAAATTTTTTTTTAATTTAAATAAAATAAAATAAAAAGCAAATTAATTACAAAGATGTAACATACAGCACAGGGAATATAAACAATAATAATAACTTTGTATGGTGTGTAATCTATAAAAATATCAAATCACTATATTGTACACCTGAAGCTAATATAATATTGTATGTCAACTATACTTCCAAAAAAAAAAAGTGCATCTGGGAAAGAGAAGTTTGCTGCTGCACAGAACCCTCACATGTAGAACCACAGTCTTGAAAAGGCTGTGCTTCCTTTCACTGCTGTGAGCAGCACCATGGCCAACTTTTAAAAGAACAATGCAGCACCCCAGGTAACCCCAGGCAAGTAAGCAAGGCAGCATTAACGTTACCTGCGTTACTACACTCTGTTCACTACTCCCCAGTGAGTGCTGCCAGATGACAGCCTGCCATGGACACTGGCAGGGAGCACACACCTGAACTCAAAATCTGCATCCCCTAATATAAATAATACTTTTTTAAGAAACCTTGATTCACCGGTTTGTCCCACAGGCTACACAGACCATCCCTGGAAAGAGCCAAACAACAGAGTAGCTGGTGGCCCTGACCTGCCTTCCGCCGCCCCCCCACCCTGGCACGTGGAAGGCCAGCACCCCTCCTGCTGTTCCCTGCACGCCTCCCCGGCCTACCAACTCTGGACTTGCTTCGTTGTCCCAGGACGTTCAGAATATCGTAAAAGAAGTCTTTATCCATCCTCTCAGCAACGGCCAGTAACCCGGATAAACAAAATCCAGAGCTCAGGGCAGGAAAAAGACTAAGCGAGGCAGAGCTTCCTGGACTCGGCCCCCGTCATGCACGGCGCCAGACCCGAGCGAGCACCACCCCTCCCCCAGCAGCTTGAGGAGCTGGGCAGCTTTCAGGCCGTCACACCTGCCTGAGACAGGTTCCGTTTGCACATGATGCTTACTTGCATCACCTCTCTGGGGCGGGGATTGCCGTTACCATCAGAAAGGTGAGGACTGATGTTTCAAGGTAACCTGGCTAGCACTGCTCCCGCTGCCGCCCTGCCTCTGCCGGGAGCCCCAGTGAGGTGGTGAGGGCCCAACCACCTCACCTGCGGTCTGTGTGAGCCACTCCAGGCCTGGCTGGACTGCGGACGATTCTGCAGGCAAGAGGCAGGGCAGCTCTGTGAAAGCCTGCCGTTCTCGGCTCCTGCAGCCCTGCCCCCAGCACGCAGGGGAAGCCAAAGCACAACCTGGACTCAGGGTGGCCCTGCCTGGCCCCTCCCACTCTGAAAGGGAGACTCAATCCCACCGAAGCCCAGTCACTCCCCTTGAAAGAACGGCCACCGACCCCAGGGAAACCCAGCCAGCCGCCTCAGAGGCCTGTAACACTCTGGCTAGCGCACCAGCGCGCCAGCGCGGGAGGACTGGACTGAACGGAAGGGAGGCGTGAGCTGTGCGCCGGAGCCCAGAGGCCAAGCCGCGCTCGAGGCCGTTCTCTCGGCACGTGCTGCAGCACAGAGGCCTCCTCTGGGCGGTGGTACCGGGCAGAGCTCTGCTTCTGCCCCAGAGGGGGCAAGGGCAGGGCCCCCAGCGCTCCCAGGATCCTGTAGCAAGGAGGACACCAACCTCGCCCTGGCCTTTTTACCTCCAGAAACTCCCAAACTGCTCTGCTTGGGGGCCAAAGGAGGATGGCTCAGGCCCACAGGATCTCTGAACCAAGGAAAGGCTCCCCGGGGCAGGCGGGAAGACGGCCCCGCACTGGCAGGCAGAGCCATGGCCAGCTGCAGCCTCTCTGGTCCATCACCGTTGACGATGGCGGCTGGCAGGCACTCTCAGAAGCTGGACTGTGACCGGCCTTGGGGCTGGGATTAGGTTCAAAACACGGTGCGAGTGAGGCCAAAAGCATGATCAAAATGACCCTGGAAAATTCCTAGCTTTGGAACAAAGCTTACTTCTTTAGTGGAGAACCAACCTGCTTCTTTAGCTAAGCTGGGTTGTATTTGGGGGCCTTGTGGGACAAAAGAATGACGATACCTCTGCACGTCATGGGATGGTGAGAGGCCGTCAGCTGGAGACGCAGCCGGGGGCTGCCAGGGCGGGAGGTGGACAAGGCGTCCTCCCTTCCCTTCTGCCTTCTTTGTCCTTTTTTTTCCAAACGAGTACATGTGGTTGAATTCTCAAATGTTAACTGCTTGTAAAATTCAATTCTACCACCTAACAAACAAAACACTGGTTATCAGTTCACCAGAACGGGAAACTGCTGGGCATGGAAGTATTCCTAAGGCTCGCATGGACTCCGGAGCTGCCTGGCGCAGCCTGCACCTTCTGACAGCCACACCTGCCCATCTGCCCAGAGGATAACCTAAGGGCGTGGGCTCATTCCATCATCGTATTCCTTGGAACAGGAATGAATTATTTATAAATGGCCTCATGCTGCTTGGCTGCCCTGCAGCCCTGTAGGGGAGACTCAGGGAAGGGCGGCAGCGGGAGGCGGCACACACCCCTCCAGCAGAGGGAGAACTGGGCCCTCTCCAGGCTGCGGGCCGCGGACCCTGCGTTGGAAAGGGCACAAAGCAACTGCCACATTCAGACAGACCAGCAGAGGCAGCTGCATCCACAGTACCATCTCGAGCGTGTCTTACAGCAGCCTTCTCTGAGTTCATGCTCCTCCTGGGTTCTGAAAACCCTGTGACGCGTAAAGCGTGGGAAAGGAAAGCTCCTCACAAGATTCTTAAGAGGCCCATTACCCTGCAAGAGCGGCTAGTCGACCTCCTGAAATCCAGCAACTGACCAAGCAGCCTACAAGAATTCACGAGGGTTGGACACAGGGCCCCGGGAAGCAGGTGAGACACCCCTCCTGATGAGGCCGGAAGGCAGGGCCCGGCGGCGGGGGTGGGCATACCTAGCTGCGAGAGGTCCAGCCTCGTCCAGTGCATGCCCGTGGGGCAGCTCGCGGACAGCGTCCGGATGAACACCTGGCCGAGGCTGTCCAGGGCCCACAGGGCGTCTTGGCAGGCGGCGTAGGCCCTCATCTCGGCGTCGGGGGGCAGCTGCACGGTGGACGGGCGTGACTGGGCGTGCTGGGCGCTGACGCGGCACAGGTCCTTGCTGCTCTGGCAGAGCCACAGGGAGCTTCCTGCGGAGAGGGCATGGCGTCACCGGCGAGCCTCTTGGGGCAGCCTTTGCCTTCAGAGGCTGGCTGCCCAGCTCCCACCCTCACTCCCCACCTCGGGGAAGGAGCAGCCAGGACTCAGGGGGACACACCGGGACCAGCCAGTTCGTAGGAAACAAGTCCGACACATTTAAAGAAATGAAAGGAAGCTGGGCTAACGAGACCTTAGGAGGCCCACAACGTTGCCTCAGAGGCCCGGACCTTGGACGTTGTATAATGGACTGGGAAGCGTTCAACTTGGTGTGTTAACTAGTGTCCTAGAGGGAGCAAGGTCAGCAATGCCTCAGAAGGACAGCACCGAGGACCCTCCCCTGTCCTGGGGGCAGGATGAGGGGAGGTCTGGCGGGGTGGAGGCTGCTGGAAAAGGCCCGGAAAGCTGGAAAGCCTTTTCCTCCCATCCTCACCTCAAAATTGCATGCTTTCATTCTCTCCCCCGTTTTTAGAGTCCTTCAGGTTTAATTCACTTTAAAATGCAAACCACACTTGGGGAAATTAAAACCTCAGTCAGAATATATTATCTAAAGTATATCGAAAACTTGGGACCAGTTATGGTCTGGAATTCAAAATTACCCTGGACCTTGAAAACATAAGGTAATGGGTATGCCATACGTTTACGGAACAGCCTGGGAGCCAGGCAGTACCCGCCCCCCCCTGCCCCCGCAAGAAGTGCAGCAACGTTCCTGCAACAAAACACGCCACCGTCGCAGTCAGCAGGACAGATGGAGGCAATGAGGAGCCTCCCATCAGCTCAGGTCAGGTCTTGCTGCCGAATGATTTGTGCCAAGCTTGGGAAAGAACCTAAGGTTTGCAGAGCTTACTTACTGCACAACTGCGGTCAGAACGATCTGGGGAGGAAGCATTTTACTGTACTGACCAAGTTCTGCACATCCTAGTGGGACTACGAGCTCGAACTCACCAACTGCAGAGACCCCCGACATCTTCTCATCTGACTCAGCGTGATCCTGGGAGGCGGCTTCGGCCTCCGCTGGGGCCGCCTGACTGCCCCAGCTCTCATCTCCTGCGGTAGCTGCACTGCCTCTCCTGGCTCCAAACCCCGAGCTGTGGTCAGGGCTTTGGGAGGTCTGCCCTACCAGGGGCATGACAGTGGGACTTAGGCCAGCCAGAGGCTGTAAACCAGCCTGTGAGGAGGTGACAGAATTCACAGGGGAAATGGCCAGGCACCCAGAGAAGCCTGGTGCCTACTGGCCCTGTGCTATGGCCCTGAGACATGTCACTGAAGTCAGCAGCTGCTGGCCTCAGAGGTCACACTGTACACTCCCCTCCTTCGGAAGGACAGCTCGCCTCCAGACCCACTCAGATCACCACACCAGACCCTTCTCTCCTGGGCAGGGCTATCCAGCTTCGGGGGCCCTCAGCTCAGCCAACGAGGGCTGCTGGCCTGTGACACCACCGCATCCAGTCCCTGAGGGCCCCACGGCCATGCTCCCGCCCCAACTAGGCCACGTCAGACCACAGTTTTAACTGTTCAGCTGCCAACCTGTGCACTGCACTCCCCAACCAACCTTCCTTTGTGGGAGCAGTGGAAGCCAACACAAAGGCCCACTTTGTGGCAGAAGCTGTCCCCCGGGGAACAACATTATTCCAGTAAGTGCCTAGAAAGAATAATGGGAAGAGTACGTTAAAGAAAGAAGAAAGAAAAACCATACATACTTCAGAACTTTAGTTCTAGACCAACTGGTCTTCAAAACCCCTTACAGCTGGTTCTAGACTGTCCTCAAAGTAGGAGACCCAAGCCAGCACTGCAAGAGCCAGCCCGACAAGCAGAGCACCATCTAGCCCAGGGTCGGGGGAGGCCACGCAGGGGGAGAAGAGCTGGAGAAAATTCACAAAGCAGGGTTCACTCACAGAAATGAAGCCCCAGTGGGTAAATGTGGATTTACACCTACGTTTACAGATCTGGCCAGAGCCTTGCATTTTCAACAGTGTGGTCATTTTTTCTACTAGGCTCTTTAGGAATGGGAGGATTTTTTCATTTAGCTGGAAATTATTAACATAAAAATGAGCTCCATGTGCTCTTCTTGTAGCCTAATCGGTTCCTAATGGAAACTGATCGCACACCATCCAGACACTGGTATCCAAGTCGTAGGAATGACAGACTAAAAGGAGGGAACTGATAGAAAGCAGAGGGAATGCCTCCATTCCAGACACTTCATACCACTGGCACTAAATTATCTTTTCCACTTGAGCTCATAAGGCTTTTCCTTAAATGCTGCCTCTAAGAGGAGCTGCCTATCAAGCCGGCGTGGAAATGAAGTGATTCACCCACCGATGAGGCTTCCTCTAGAGACGTGGATTTCATTCTTGCCCGAGGAGATCCAGACGCCGCTGCTGTTGACCCCTAGGAGGCTCGGCTGGCACTGGAGCTGCTGAGACCACAACGCCATGCGCAGTTTATCCGCCACCTTCTCCACAGGCACCTGGGCTGCTGTGGCCACCGAGTGTGTGGCGTGGATTATGGTCTGGAACAAGCTGCACTGGTCAAACACCACATAGTCTGTGATGCTCGCCTGCAGGGGAGACGGGCAGACACCCTGTCTCAGCGCAGCTACAAGCGCCTTCTGTATGCTCCCTGCCTGAGAGGTAAGGGCCCGACCCCACCCGTCAAACACCCAGATACCCACATGCACATTTGTGTGAGGACTGGAGAGGAGTGTGGCAGGACACCCCCACTGCTGACTGTGATTACTTCCGAGGGGTGGACTCAGAGGGATGTAAGAAAATGTTCACCTTTTATTTTATACACTTTTCTATTACATGGACCTGTTACAAAGAGCATGTATTATTTTTATGATTATCACCCCCTCGCACCCTATAAGTCTTTTAGTCTAATCAGTGAGAAACGATTATTTTGTTTTTAAAATTTAGGAATTTCTAATGGACAAGTGTACAATACTTAGGATCATAATACGGGTTTAAAAAGAAGCAATTCATGCCCTAACTGGGCCTGTTACTAATCAGGCCAGAAGGACAGCACAGACAGGAGCTGTCCCGGACGTGCAGAGTGCACCTGGGCTCAGACTCGAGACACGCTTCTCTCACGTTCCTGCAAGAGGTCTTTCTCCAGGGTGCCGCCCTCTAAGGAAGCCTCTCCCTTGCCGCCAGCTCCGGCTGTTAGAAAGCTCTGACTCTGCGGGACTTTCCACGCACTTCTGCCCTGCCGGGTTGGGTTACAGAGAACGTCACCACCCTCCGCCTAGGACAGCCCCGTGCAGGCCACACTCCCAGGTCACGCACAGCGAAGTGCTGAGTGAAAGTGACACCACCTAGGATAGGGAACTTAACATATAATAAACAAAACACACAGAAAGGAAACTATCATAAAACCCAGCACTGTAGTGCATGTGCGATGCGGCCCTTCTTTTCTGTGAAAGGGCTCGCACTGACTGTGAGCTTCTGCCTGCACTGAGGCTTAAGCAAACGGTGTCAGCACGTCAACCCCGCGGCCCTGCTGCGGAGCCCGCGGCCCTGCTTCTCTTGAAGAGCAGAGCACGTGCCAGCCTGGCTAGGCGGACTCCATCAGAGCCCACAGGACGCTGGGCAGGTACCTGGGGACCAGTGCCACGCTGCCGTGTAATGGCCCAGGAGCTCTGCCCTTCCTCGGGGTGTATGATGCCAGGCCACACAGAAAGTCTGTGACAGGCTCAGTCCCAGCACCCAGCATTGGCATATAAGCAGGATGCAAATTAACAAAAAGAAAAGAAAGGTTTAACAGCCAAACATAATGCTGGCTCTAGCACTACAGAGAAATCAATCTTATAGTAAATAAAATAACTCTGTTTCCAAACACCTCAGAGATGATTCTGTCAAATTTCTCTGAAGACAATGTTCTAAATATTATGATAAAATGATAACTAGTTTTCTTTAGGTTACTTAAAGACAGAATTTAGTACATACGCTACACTTGAGTGTGTGTGTGTGTGTGTGTGTATAAAACCATATAATATGGTTATAAATACAGGGAGGATACTTTTGAATCAATTGTATAACTTTTCAAATAGTACCTGGCATATTAAATTAGAGACTGTGTATATACACACATACTCATCAAAGAGCAAACACAACTTACTTTTCCACATCCTCATGTGAAAGACCTGAGAGCGGCCACTGGAAGACCTGCCCTCGATGAGGCAAGTCTAAGGCGACAATAACACCTGAACCAATCAATGGAGACAGAACACTCGAGAGCTGCTGTGTACCCCACAGCCGCCGATGCCAGCACAGCCTTACCTGCCACGCTGGGGAACCACGGGCGCTACGTTTACACTGAATGGTACCAAAAGGGCAAAAGTTAGCTTGATTATACCTTACTACTTCTTTCTTTTTTTTTTAAATTTCTTTTTGTTTATTTTATTTATTTATTTTCGGCTGCACTGGGTCTTCGTTGCTGCGCGGGGGCTTTCTCTAGTTGCGGCGAGCAGGGCTATTCTTTTTTTTTTGACAAAGAAAGTAGGGTTTATTGGTGGGCATGGGTAGGGAGGGGGCAGCGCCAAGCCTCTCACGAGTGCAGGGCCCGCCATTTGTCCAGGGGGCCACGATTAGGGATGTACTTGACCCCACAGCCATATGGGATGAGCCACTTTTCTGCCACCATGTTTTCAAATTAATCTGCATTAAACTTAGTAAATCCCCACTTCTTGGAGATGTGGATCTTCTGGCGGCCAGGGAACTTGAACTTGGCCCTGTGGAGGGCCTCAATCACATGCTCCTTGTTCTGCAGCTTGGTGCGGATGGACATTATGACCTGGCCAATGTGGACCCTGGCCACTGTGCCCTGGGGCTTTCCAAAGGCACCATGCATACCTGTCTGGAGCCTGGATTGGGGACAGCACGCCAGTCATGAATGTCCACTGGAAAGGGCTGTCTCCAGGGTCCCTTAGGGCAGCCCACACAGGCAACAGGCCGCACACACTACCAAGGAGGCTGCTGTTTGCAGCCACTGCGCACCGGGCCCCCATGGGGAAAAGAGCACAGGCGGCTTAACTGGCTGCAAAGGGCTACTCTTGGTTGCGGTGTGCAGGCTTCTCACTGCAGTGGCTTCTCTTGTTGTGGAACACGGGCTCTAGGCATGCGGGCTTCAGCAGTTGTGGGTCGCAGGCTCTAGAGCGCAGGCTCAGTAGTTGTGGCGCATGGGCTTAGTTGTTCGGCGGCATGTGGGATCTTCCCGGACCGGGGCTTGAACCCATGTCCCCTGTATTGGCAGGTGGATTCTTAACCACTGTGCCACCAGGGAAGCCCCTACCTTACTATTTCTCAAAGTGTTTACTTTTCTGGGGGCATGTAGGAAAATTCCCCTTTCTTCGTTGAAATACCATTTACTTACGAGGGCTTTTGTACAAGCAGAGATAGTGAATTTTAATTGTGGGTTGGGTTTTTCACATCTATTGTCTAATCTCTCTTCTTCTTAGTACATTCCTCCAGAATTAATCATTATTATTATCTAGGTCTTCAAATGGCTATCAATGGATTTATTTGGCATATAATGACAAATTTCTAAATAACACCAAAATTAAAAAATAAATAAACAAAGCCTACATATTTAAGCAAAAAGAGCTTCACAAGTTATGTCCTGTGATGAAATTCCTGATAATTCTTTTTTTTTTACATTGAAGTATAGTTGATTTACAATGCTGTGTTAGTTACTGCTGTACAGCAAAGTGATTCAGGTATACATATGTATACATTCTTTCTCTTTTAATATTCTTTTCCATTATGGTTCATCATAGGATATTGAATACAGTAGAGCCTTGCTGTGCCCTGATATTTCTAGTGTGCTCAAATACAGCAAAGTCTAACTCATCCAATAGTAAAAGCGAACACCGTTTATTTACTCCAAGCCCCCAATCTCTTTAGGGAAAAGAGAGGGGCTGTAAGAGGGAGAACAGAGCCCCCGACTCAGGGAGGCACCCAGGCACGTGGCCCGAGAGCTCAACACCTACTTGCCACCAGTGGTCATCATCCCCTTGGGGCTTCTTGGAAACGACGCCAGTTCTGAACCACAGGTGTCCTCGGACGTCCAAGGCCCACAGGGTCTGTTGGTCCCCAAGAGTGATACAGACAGGTTCCAAAGCCTGCCTTTCACTGGAAACGAGGAAGAGAGCGTGGAGTCAGCACCCGCATTCATGGCCCCCAGCGCGCCTAGGATGCCGGCATCAAGCGTCCTGGGGGGCTCGGTGTGGGATAAGAGACAAGTTCCGAGGAAGGAAGCTTGAGTTTCGAGTTAAACGACTGTGCGATATATACTGTTCCGAAGCGAGGGGGCGTCTGAAGAATTCCTGAAGGCCCAGGACGGTAGGGGGAGCTCTTAAGGGAAACTAACCCAGGGAAGAAGAGAGCAGGCTCATGAGGGATTTCAGGCCCCGAGTGGCCCATCTCCCCACCCCTGCCTTCACCAATTAAGCGAACAGAAACTCCGCAGCGTGCCAGGCTGTGTTGGGCAGCTGCAGCCTGGCAGACGCTGCCCACTCTGCGGGCAACGCCCTCCTCCCACCCAGCCGGTGACGTCCCCACCAGCTTCGAGGCTGAGCTGCGGGTCCACTCTGCACGGTGCCTACCTGACCTCTGCAGGGGGAGCCGAGGCGTCCTCGGTGCTGCTCGTCCCTCTCCAGCTCGGGACCATCTACACTAACTGGCGTTGGTTGCCCCAGATGGGGAGCTCTTCGAGGGCTGGGCAGGGTCACGTTCACTCAGTGCTCACAACAGGTGCTCACTCAAATTTACTGGGTTGCTCAATTCAAACCGAGAATATCCTAATCTAATTTTTCTAAAGACTACTGATAATTTCACACCAGCAAAATGATCTGACAGTAACTCTTTAATTAAAATTTTGACGGGTAGAAAGTAACCAAATAAATTGCAATTCAGAGATTAACTTCAACTGACTAGGAGGATAATAAAGAAAAATATTTGGCCTTAAGTCATCTGAGACTCTAAACAGAAACTATCTGACAATGGGCAGTTCTCTAGAAAGACCATCACAAGAGACTCGTGACCGTGTGGGGCTTGAGATTACACATGAGGGCAGTAACATTTTTAAAACTGAGCTCTGACCCAATGCCCAGTCTGCCAGTCAGAAGGAGGCACAGAGTGTCTTCAAGGTCAGGCTGCTGAAACTGGCTCTGGCAATCCCAGAGAACACCACGACCGTGGAAACCTTCAGGGAACCAGCTCTGCCCAGGAGAGGCTCACATGGGTCCCTTAAGAAAAGTCAAGTTGACAAAGAACAGACAGTGGGACAGACAGGACGCTGAAAATGTGTCTGCTCCTCCCCCGATACCTGACGATGTCACATTTCCAGCGCTCCCCTTCGGGACAGAAGCTGCTCACACCCTCCCGGTACAGCAGTACCCTCTGCTCCGTCAGCGCCCACACCACGCTGTTTCGGGCTGCGACCTGGGACAGTGGGTATGGACAGTCAACCTTTACGGCTCTGGCACAGGGGCGATCCACGCTGAGACCTGCCGGGGAGAAGGACAGGAAGCCCCCAAAGACACACAGTCAGGACTTCACACCTCATTTTCATTCTGTTTGCTTATTTTTCTTTTTTGGTATTTTGCTATATCCTTTCATAATAAGTACTTTCTCTTTTCAAGGTCTAGTCAACATAAAATGGTTAGATTGTGCTTAAATATAATATCCATCTGAACTGTTTTCAGATGCTCTTTGAAAACTGGAGGAATAACAATTCCGAATCCTCTGGTGTCCCAAAGTAGCTAAAAATGTTCCGAAAGAACGTGAAAGCCCAGTGCAGGAGAGCAGCCAGCTCCGGAGCCAGGAGGGTCCAGGCCCAGAGGAGCCAGTACCAAGGGACGTCTCCTGTGGCCACGCCCCTCGGAGCCTCAGCTGCCACTGGACCCACAGGGATCTGAGGGCTCCAGGCAACCTCTGCAGAGCACCTCCAACAGGGTGGTTCCCCTCCGCCTGCTTTGTACGTGGTACGCGGTGTTTCCACTACTAAAATGAAAACCCCGAAATTCCTAGATGGAAGGTGAGGGCCAGAGCTCAGGGTCCCCGACTCCCCATCCAGGGCTCTTCCCCCGCCTCTTTGCAATCTCTGTCTAATGAGCTTCAAGGCCACTCGTAAGGGAGCTGGCACAACAGCTGTTACCTAAAGCCCCATATTATTCCGCAGCCTCAGCCTGCGGTCAGGGCTCGGAACTCAGCATGCTCCCTGCCCGATCACAACAGCACCCTACGGTATCACAGCCCTTGGGCTGCATTTCCTCAAACTCAGCTAGGTAGGAATCACCTCCTGGACTTCTTACACTGCAAACCTTCAGGACAACCCTGGAGACTCTAAGCCAGTAGCTCTGGGTGGTTTGAGCTTGTCTGCAACCACTGCCCAGGTGACTCCTAAGGCCCTCCTCACCCCCAGGCCAGATGCACCCTGTTTCCCCAGCAGGAACGAAACTCAGATGCCACTGGAAGTTGGACGTGCGTATGCTTTTCCAGCTATTTTTCACTTTCAAGGGAGACATAGGAACCAGGCTGGAGAGACCAGGGCCAGCATGTGGCCCAGAGCTGGCCAGGCTGCCCTCTGGGCTCAAGCAGGAGCTGCTAGGATGCCGGCTCTCCCACATCTGAGAGCGAGCCAGATGTTCAAGGGCTTTCAATCTCAGAGAATCGAATATTTGCAAACGAAGCAACCGACAAAGGATTAATCTCCAAAATCTACAAGCAGCCCATGCAGCTCAATACCAAAAAAACAAACAACCCAATCCAAAAATGGGCAGAATACCTAAACAGACATTTCTCCAAAGATATACAGACTGCCAACAAACACATGAAAGGATGCTCAACATCACTAATCATTAGAGAAATGCAAATCAAAACTACAATGAGGTATCACCTCACACCAGTCAGAATGGCCATCATCAAAAAATCTAGAAACAATAAATGCTGGAGAGGGTGTGGAGAAAAGGGAACCCTCCTGCACTATTGGTGGGAATGTAAATTGATACAGCCACTATGGAGAACAGTATGGAGGTTCCTTAAAAAACTACAAATAGAACTACCATATGAGCCAGCAATCCCACTACTGGGCATATACCCTGAGAAAACCAAAACCATAACTCAAAAACAGTCATGTACCAAAATGTTCATTGCAGCTCTGTTTACAATAGCCAGGATGTGGAAGCAACCTAAGTGTCCATCAACAGATGAATGGATAAAGAAGATGTGGCACATGTATACAGTGGAATATTACTCAGCCATAAAAGGAAATGAAATTGATTTATTTGTAGTGAGGTGGATGGACCTAGAGTCTGTCATACAGAGTGAAGTAAGTCAGAAGGAGAAAGACAAATACCGTATGCTAACACATATACATGGAATCTAAAAAAAACCCCAAAAGGTTCTGAAGAACCTAGGGGCAAGACAAGAATAAAGACGCAGACACAGAGAATGGACCTGAGGATGTGAGGAGGGGGAAGCATAAGCTGGGACAAAGTGAGAGTGGCATGGACATATATACACAACCAAATGTAATACAGATAGCTAGTGGGAAGCAGCCGCATGGCACAGGGAGATCAGCTCAGTGCTTGGTGACCACCTATAGGGGTGGGATAGGGAAGGTGGGAGGGAGACACAAGAGGGAGGAGATATGGGGACGTGTGTATATGTATAGCTGAGTCACTTTGTTATAAAGCAGAAATTAACACACCATTGTAAAGCAATTATACTCTAATAAAAGATGTTAAAAAAAAAATCTCAGAATCGTCCCTGGCTGACAGTTCATAACAGAGATTAAAACCTTCTCTTGGGGGGCTTCCCTGGTGGTGCAGTGGTTAAGAATCCACCTGCCAACACAGGGGACACGGGTTCGAGCCCTGGTTCGGGAAGATCCCACATGCCACGGGGCAACTAAGCCCGTGCACCGCAACTACTGAGCCTGCGCTCTAGAGCCCATGAGCCACAACTGACTGAAGCCTGCACGCCTAGAGCCTGTACTCTGCAACAATGAGAAGCCCTCACATCCCAACCAAGAGTAGACCCCACTCGCCACAACTAGAGAAAACCTGCGTACAGCAATGAAGACCCAATGCAGCCAATAAATAAATAAATTAAATAAATCTATTTTAAAAAAAACAAACCTTTTCTTGGAATCAGCAATATTAAATGGTTAAAAGATTGATATTTACATAAATCTATTATGGCCTCTTGACATCCAAAAAAGAGCTCCTGCCCCGTAATCGTTTCCAGGTACTGGTGAATCACATTGCTTTTGGAAACCCATATCTCATTTTGCTGACAGTACGTAAACACTGACTCTCATTACAGTTTATTTTTAAAAAACAAGTCCCACTGTGTCTCTTCCAGCTGCTAAAGGTCCCCCCTCTCAGGGCAGTTTCCTAGGATGAGATAAACTCCTATTCAGAGCAAATTATCTCTCATTGTTTTTTCCTGACCCACGTGTAAATAAGTGTATAGAAGCAGGGCTTTGACCTGGCTGAAAAAATCCAGCCATAAGTTAAAGGGAAAAATGATTCTAATGCCATTTCTCTGTTCTTCTTTCCTCTTCAGATCTGATACTGCAGGATAAGGGATACGCAATGGTGAGCTGTAAGGAGAATAAGATTCTGTTTCTGTGCCTCGCCAAATAATTCTATTAATTCCTGCCCTAAATTTGTCCTGGGTTGAATGTGAGTCAGTAGCAGAAAACTGCTAATAGATTCCAACAGCAAATACTCTCTTTCCAGAAGTGTTTTCATTTAAATTGACTTCTAGCTTCTTGGTCACTGTCTCTAAGCACGTCGCTACCAAAGCGCAATCACACCAGATCCCACGGGTGCTGGGGCGCCGGCTGCAGCTACCTGTCTGTAGGTACAGGTCCCCATTTGTCCTGATGATCCAGGCCGTGTCATCGCTCAGGGCCACAAACACCGCCTGGGGCAGAGCTTCGTACCAGTGACGCTTCCCCTTGATGGTCACTTTTCCACAAGCAAAGGCTCGGTTAGATTTCTGTTCAATCTTCCAGAGAAGGGCTCCTGTGGAAATAAAAATTATATTCACTGTCCAATAAATACTGAGAACTTTCACCCCCAAAAGTCCATTCTGGGTGCTGTGGGGAAGAGAGATTTCTACAACATGCCCCCCCCCCTTTGCTTCTACCCCGAATGGGGAAAGAGCCTGCGGCGCCGAGGTCTGAACCCCTGCCACCACCCCCCACCGTGTGGCTTGGGGCTCATGTCTCCAAGCCTCATTTCCTCATCTGTGAAATGGGATCATCTGCCCCGTACAGGCTGCTAGGAAGGCTGCAGGTGAGGCTGTATCAAGGACACAGCACACAGAGCGGGCGCATCAGAGGCACTCATCACACGGCAGAGAGGCAGCACCAGCACTGCTAGGTGTGCCAGGTGAGGGCCCTAAACGACCTTCGGGAGGCACAGTTAGTGTCCTGAGAAAGTTTGAAAGTCCTACAGGGATTCAAAGGGAGTGGGTCAATTCTGGACCAGCCAAATGGATAAGGTGCAGATGGAAAGGAAGCACTTGAGCTGGGCTGTCCCTTTTTTCACTTAGAAAGGGACAAAGAAGAAGGGGAGGGAAGGAGAAGGGCAGACAGGAAGGTGGTCTATGCAGATGCAGGTGGCGTCTAAGAAACCATCAGAGTCACCAAGAGCACAGACGGCTGGACTAGAGGGTCTGGCACGAGGTGCCAAGGGAGGTGTGGGAAGCGAGGCGGCGGCCAAGCCCGCGGCCCCCGGGGTGCCCACGCTGGACGGGGCCCTCAGCCACAGCACCAACCCTGGTGGAGACAGAGCTCCTGCTAGAGTAGCGCGAGACTGAATCGTTTGGAAACACACAGTAATTCACATAATCAGGAAAAAACCGAAGTTTATAAATGGCTGGGGAGATGGACCCAAAGGTAAATGAGAGGAAAAGAATTAAAACCCATAATTATATAAAGCCAGCTAATGGGACAGGCTATTATCTTAGTCTCTAAGGAAAAATATTTTTCAAAGAGATAAAGAGATAGAACAAAACAACCCTGAACAAACTGGTATTTTACGTAGTGACAAAGACCAGGAGAGTTAGAGGAAATCCATCTCAAAGCACAGAGGGCGAGGGGAGGTCACAGGCTCAGTGTTGTCTGCCTTGCATTCCAATGTCCTAACAGTAAACCAGCTACGATACACATACACACTTCTGTTCCACTCGCCATCCCACAAATAGGTAAAGTGGCCAACATTGTGACAAACAAGCAAATTATTCTGTATAGATGAGGGGGTAGAACCTCATCCGGGAAGCGTCTGCTCCAGCTCACTGAAAATGGCCTGATCATGGCATGAAGGAAGGAAGGCATTTTCTTTTCACAGTCAGGGAGTAGATTATTCACCCAAAGCATATATATAGCTCATTACAGAGTAATTTCTAAGAAAGAAACCAAACGATCCAAACTTATCCAACACAACCGCGGGCCCATCTTCATTAGTTCAGCTGTTTTAAAGCAACACTAAGGGACTTCCCTGGTGGCGCAGTGGTTCAGAATCCGCCTGCCAGTGCAGGGGACACGGGTTCGAGCCCTGGCCTGGGAAGATCCCACATGCCGCGGAGCAACTAAGCCTGTGCGCCGCAACTACTAAGCCTGTGCTCTAGAGCGCACGAGCCACAACTGCTGAGCCCACGTGCCACAACTACTGAGGCCCGCGCACCTAGAGCCTGTGCTCCCCAACAAGAGAAGCCATTGCAAGAAGCCCGTGCACTGCAACGAAGACCCAACGTAGCCAAAAATAAATAAATAAGTTATAAAACAACAACACTAAGAAATAGAAACAGATTTATTTTTATAAGGCATTTTATGTTAATATTTCTAAAAAAAAAAAAACCTCAAAAATGGAAGCTATTTGTCTAACTTACAAAACATGTTCATGTGTTACCACTGCAATTAATAAAAAACCAAAAACTGAACTGCAATTACACTATTTTCAGTTGATGTCAAATGCAGCAATCCGCGTTCTTTGGAGAAAACGCCTCAAACCTGCAGGGGAAAAGGCAAGTCTGCTAAATGGACTGGTCCCTGTGTGCTCGGGCCTCTACACCTGGGGCAAGAAGCAGGGAGCTGGGAGGCGAACCTGAGGGCGAGACTGCCACCTGCTGGACGGCATCTTCAAACTTCTGCCAGCGCAGCCCAGCGCCCGGCAACGCGCTGCAGAACAGGCCGCCTTTGTAGTCCAGGCACCAAATGTACTTCTCGGAGACCGCCAAGCTGAGAATGCCGTAGCCCGGCCCGGAGTAACCCATCCAGCTTTCTGCAAACTAACAAGGACAGAGCCTGCTGAGTTCTGCGGCAGAGGACACAGCTGCATGTGTCGTACTGTCGTCAATAAGAAAAGTGTGCAATCACTTAAGTCGGCCCTCTATCTCTCGACCAGCTCTAACAGAAACATTGTGAAGTGGGAGCGGCTGTCCCCTACAAAGACCCCATAACGTTCCTGGAAAACAGTCTGTCACAGATACTACAACCTCTTCCCTCACCTAGCGCTTACATTCAAAAGATCTGGTTTTATTCTACAGGGATACCTCACTTCCCACTTGTATGCAAACTGATTTTTTGTACAGCTAATCATTAGAGATGTGTTAGGAGAAATGGCACTACCACTATCTTTGTTTTTTTCACCATATTGTTTTAAGCGCTGATCCAATCATCGGACACGTGGCACATTATGTGGTTGATGGAAATCTGGCCAAGACACTGCCTGACTGAATCTTGTAGACTAAGGTTTAGATGTTAGGGTTCTTTTAAAAATCAAAGCTAAATAAAGTGTGTACTTTAACAGCTTTCCAAAACTGCAAAAGAAACCCATGTATTTGCACAATCACCCACACATGGACGTTCACTGCTTCACAGAGTTTGGCACCCAACCCCTCTCGATCTGGCCCTGACTCACCAGGACACGCCTTACCCACCCCCCAACGCAACAAAATGTGGCTTTCCAGCTCTCTGGAGGGGGACAAGGCGGGGAGCAGTGAAGGCTGGGGGAGGTCCTCAAAGTACCAGGTGCTCTCTCACCTAGGACTTTTCTAAAGTTCTGGTCTAGAATGCCAACTGCCCACGCCCTCGGCTCAGCTGCTTGGCTCCTGCCATGGTTGGTGGGCGCCGCGCCCCTCCTGCACTTTGCTCATCACCATCGCCCGAGTTCCACTCAACTGGGAGGATCTGCACACGTGTCCAGGACTCTTGAGATCCACGACTGCCTGTCACGGGCACTGCAGCGTCCCCAGCGCCCGACGCAGAGCCTGGCAGCCGAAGGCACTCACGAAAGGGTGAATGCGCGGAAGACTGAGTGAAAGGGCATTCTGTCTTAAAACAAATAAGCAGGACGTTTCACTTTCGAGGTAGGACAGACAGCACAGCGGTTCGAGAGAGAGGGCCCTGGCCCCACTTGCCATGCGACCTGGTGAAAGCCATTTATCTGTCTGAGTCTCCACTTCCTCCTGTGAAACGGGAGCACCTAGTTTGTGGGTTTTGTTCTTCGAGCAGTATATGAGTTAAACTTGTAAAGTGCTTAGCACGGCACCTGGCACACGGTGAGAGCCGCCCCAATGTCACACGTCATTAGGACGCAGAGAATCCAGAGGCACATCTGGGGAAAGCACATGTGGCTGCATAAGTTCACACGCACGATCCACACCTCATCCACTTAGCAGAAAGGGTTACAGTACACAGTTAGTTCTGAACCCAAATACATCTACATAATAATTACTTGCTAAGGAAACAAGCACTTTTTAAAAGCCACTTTTTTAAATAAAATGACCAAGAACAGCTAATAATCGTCTTTTAATTGCACAGGCTAGGTAGAACCCGACCCAGGAAACTGGACGCTCGAAACCTGGTTTCTGTACAGCCTGCAGGGGAGCCCTGGCGCCGCTGCTTGGAGGTCAGGGAGACATGGCTCCTCGAGACGCTTGTCTGCGGGGCAGCGCCTTCCCCTCCACAAGTGGACGGGCCTCTCGCCACTGGTTTCTGGGAGCGGCCCCCAGGCCAATCCAGCCATCCTCTGGGATGACTAGCACTAGCTGCCCATGCTGGGCCGGCCCCGCCGGAATCAACAAGGAGAGGCTGCTTTTGTTGGTAAAGTGGGTAACTGAGCAGGGGTGACAGGTCAGCAAGAGTCCAAGCCATTCTAGATCCCTGCGCTGGAAATCCCCCAAAGGCAGACTTCCAAACACCTCTGGCATACGGGTTTTACAGTAGGAATATAATTTCTTTGCATAAACAGAAAAATATAATCAGTTCGCCAATGATTTCCCTTAAGAAAGGAGCGCACATACCTCCTCTGACTTCAGCAGCCCGGGCTCGTCTGTGCCCGGCGGGTGCAGGTCCTGCAGGGAGCGGCTCCCTGCCAGCTCTGTCACGCTCGTCTCCGAGGATGAAGAGGGCAGCCCGTGGGCATAGATGTCCTCCTCGTCACTGGACGTCAACGCCTGGTCCCGTGAGGGCTGCTCATGGGCGCTGGCCACCGAGGCAGAGACCCAGCGAGGCCGTCGTCCTCCTGCACTCCCCAAGTCACATTCGGAAGCAGCCATTGCTTTCTGGCCTGTGTCATCGTCAGCAGCAGCGTGCCGGGGACTCGAGCCGAGGTGGCCTGGGGCCCCCAGCTGCCTCCGGAAGCCCTGCTCTTCACTGGGCTCCTCAGCGCTGGTCCCTGGAAGCCACCGCTCAGCACTGGGAGTCCAGCTGAGGCTGGAAGGCACCAGGGGGGAGCCCTGGAGGGGGGCCTCCGGAAAAGTGCTCTGGGGTTCAGCAGGCTCCATGCCCCCCACCTCCTGGGCCTCTGCTGAGCTGCCCCGCTCTCGGCAGGGTGACTGTGTGCTCCTTGGCCCACCGCTCACGGGACAGGGCTCCTCTTCGAGCTCCGCGATGTCATCACTCCCTTCCGCGTCCTCCCTCGGATGCCAGGGTGAACTCAACCCCCCGCTAGGCGGCTGCGTCTCGCCTGCGCCGTCACATAGTGGGATTTCGGTTCTTCCGTCACCTTCCTCATTCAGTGAGTCAGGGGCGGGGAAGGGCGCCTCCAAGACACTGAACGTTTCGGGGTCGCTGTATTCTGGCAGGACACTGCTGGCCTCACCACTGAGACTGCACTCCTGGTCCGGAGACCCTGTGCTGGACTGATCCACGGTGCTGCCCAAACTCGAGGTCGTGGACAGCAAGTCTGTGCTCAAGGACTGGGGGCTATCACCAGGACACTCCCAGCAGGGAGTCGATTCAAGGGAACTGGGGCAGGTAGTCCCGCTTCCACCTTCTGTTTAAAAGAAGAACGTTTAAGATTAGGTATGAATCTAGTAAGACACTAACTAAAAAACAAAATTTGGGCTTAAGATAAAAGCGTTTTAAATGAAGGATATCTAAATGGTGAAGAATAAATCTCTAAAGTACAAATTATCCCAACGCAGGGATGTTTTAAATGGATGCAAATACTGTACACACTGATGGGCTCTGAGGCCTTCAAGAAATGTTAACTAAGAAAAACAAAGGAACAAATGGATCACAGACCAATTTCTTTTAATTATTAAAATGCTAAGGGATCTGGTAACATTTTCCTTCAATATCGCAGTGATCTTTAGCTAGAGAGGCTCAACAGGCACCAAGAAGTGAAAAATTTTTTTAAACTCAGTGTTAAATCCCGTATCTGGGAATTCCCTGGCGGTCCAGTGCTTAGGACTTGGTGCTTCCACTGCCAAGGGCCCAGGTTCAATCCCTGGTTGGGGAACTACGATCCTGCAAGCCATGCAGTGCAGCCTAAAAAAAAAAAAAAAAAAAAAAAAGAAAAGAAAAGAGAAAAAAAAGCCCATATCTGATGACATACCCTACATTAAACATAAATCGATCCATCTAAAGATTTCCATGACCTTCCTTACAGGTTTACAGAATTTCTGGTCTAATAAATGATGTACATGAATAAACAGAAATTTTTACTTAAATATTGAAAAGTATAACACCCAGACCTGTTAAGCAGGGTGGTATGTTACATTATAGTTTAATGCTTTATGTGTGTGTATAATGTATACGTATTTCACAGTGAAACTCCTTCGAGGAGGAAAGACATTCGCTTTCTGTGCTTTCCAGCGAACGGGCAGTGCTCACTCAGCAAGCAGCAGCCTTCCCAGAGAGTTTGGTAAAAGGCCCCACGGGGGCGGAAGGAGGTCGTGTGTGCTCTGCCGTGGATGGTACCTGTCTTCTTCTTCCTCTTCTTCTTTTTCACTTTGAGAGGCTTCACAATGAGCTCTTGGTCGAAGTCCTCCGAGCTGATCACACTGAACCTCTTCGAGGTGAGCTGGCCGCTCCTGCCCAGCTCGGGAGCCGCCTGCGGCCCGGAGCTGCTGTCAGTGGAGTTGAGTGAGCTGCTCCTGCTTCTGGGCTCGCTGGCCACGGAAGAGCCTCTGAGCCTCGTCTCAGAAGGCGTGGCCCCCGGCGGCTTCTCCGCACGCTGCCCATGGACTTGCTCTGGGCATCCTGACGGCTCCAGACCGTCCCGCACTGAGAAAGAAGAGTCAGTTTTACCATGGTTACTGGAGGGAAAGATGGAGTGCTCTTATTAAGGTTTGCCAGCCCTAAATACCAGCCTGCTAAATTCAGAGAAACCAGCAAAACTAAAAGAATTGTACAACAGGTTCCAACACGTGGTTTTTGTTCTCCAGGAAGTTCATGTATCAAAATCAGTCAAATAACTCACAGCAGCTGTCTTCTGTAAATAACTCAAAGTAAGGGACTATCATAAGGTAGAGCATTTCTCACTTCAACTCACAAAATAATAGATAAAGGTGAGATGCCTATTAAAAAAGGGCTTGGAAAAAAAATAATAATAAAAAAGAAAAAAGGGCTTAGAGGGAATTCCCCGGTGGTGCGGTGGTTAGGAGTCGGTGCTTTCACTGCTGGGGCCCCCATGGTGCAGCCAAAACACTACTCCTCCAGGGACCTCTGAAAAACACACATGTACCTATAATAAAAATTCTCAAAGTTCAAGGAGGGAAAGGTCATTTTCACCAGCGCAAACTCAAAACAGAGGAGTTCATTAAAGGAGTCCACGTGCGAAGAGGAGAGAGAGCAGAGCAGGACTGGCAGTGGGCTGGTGGGCCTGGCGCTCTGTCCCCACCTCCATGGACACGTCCTCCTCTCAACACGACAGTAGGAGGTTCCAGCCACAGGACCCTCAACACAGGACTGGGGGTCCATTTTGATCCATCCAGCCATCCAGCCATCCTACCGAGTACCTACCGCATGCCAGATGCGTTCTTGGCATGGAGACACGGCCCTTACCCAGACAGGTGGGCATTCCTGCCTCGACCGGGGGCCACAAGTGGGGACGAGCAGGGCAGGGAAGTGACTTGCAGAAGGTCACACAAGATTACACAGGCAGATCTTGGTCTGGAGCTGCACCGTCCAGTACAGTAGCCAGCAGCCATGTAGCTATTTAAATTCAGATTCATAGACATGAAACAAAACTTAAAATCCAGTTCCTCAGTTGCACTCAGCACATTTCGAGTACTTGGCAGCCACGTGTGGGCAGTGTAGTTACAGAGCATCTTCACGCCTGCAGGAAGTCTACTGGCCTCGTGGCTCCTGGTCACTTCTCCCCTGTAAGTGGCACTGCCACTTGGTGACACTGTTAAGGCCCCCAGCTCACAGGCTCAAGAGCAGAGCTCTCTCCGTTTCTATGAAAGTTACAACCCTGGAATGATGTTCGCCCCAACCTGCCCTCTGTGACTTAAGAGGTAATTCACTCTCTTCTTGCCATCTCTTGGGAGATTATAAATTCAGGACAGTGACAGCTAGTACTTCATTTTTGTCTTTTTGAGGCTAAATATCTGGCTAAAGTGAGGCTGTTTTTTATATTCTCCCAGCAACCAAACCTTGTATTCTAAGGTTTAAAAGACAAACGCTATAGCCATGTCCCAGGCAGGCCGCTCCCTCCCGTGCTGGAGGGAGGGAGCCCCACTTCCTGCCCAGGATCTCCGCTGCCTCTCTTGAGGTCACTCAGACATTAGCTGACACTGGTCAGAGTAGAAACACCAAGGATGGCCCTGTGGCCAAGAGACCCGAGGAAAGCAGTGGCGTGCCCACAGCCATGGCACAGGGCGGGCCCTCCTGACTAACCTGGAGAGGCAGGGGAAACAGCGGCTGAAGCGGAAATCTGGACGGTGACTTGGGGCTTGTCACGTACTACCCCAATCCCCAATTTTCTAATCTGTGAAAGGAGGACACCATTGACTAACACGCTAGGGTCTTCTTCAAACCACGTGCTGTGTTAGGGCCACAAGGTGAGTCACGAGAGCCTTGCAATCAAAAATCTATTCTTGCGTAAGGTAAGTGGTGAGGCAACGACTCCGAAGTCAAGGAGCAGCAGGAAAAGGGCCCCAGGAACGCAGTGAGGAGAGACTGACTCAACTAAGGCGATTGGAAGAAGTTATCAAAAGTGCGGCGATACCGACCGAGTCTTGAATGATAAGGGGGAGGGGTGCACAGGGCAGCACCCGAGGAGGGCAGGCCTCGTCGGGGAGACCCAGGCAGCAGTGTCAGGACAGGCGCACAGCAAGCGAGGAAGGGCCAAGGCTGCTCCAGCCCCAGGGAGGAAGGTGGCCTGGTTAGGGAAAGGCGGGGGCAGGACGCCTGTGCAACTGCCCAGTGAACTTCAGAGGCCCCACGAGGCGCTGGCATCTGTGGGCACTGCCCTCACCTCGGGCATCGGGCCCTCCCGCACGAGGCTGTTCGGAGGACTGGACGAGATCGTGAACGTTAAGTGCTTAGCAGAGTCTGGAAGGTGGTGAGCACAACGCAGTGATGACAAGGCGGGGAGGGGCAGTGGGGCAGGGGCCACACAGCTGTTGTTGCGACCACCAGGAACAAATACATAAAGTACCATGGTCGTGTGCATGCACGACAACACAGAGTAAGGTTCTTTACTCATTAGAATTTGGGCTTAAATATGAACTACCCAAAAAAAGTCAAAAGCACAGAGAATAATCAATACTACAAGGAAGAACTATGTTAAAGGTAAAAAACCGTGTCCCAGGTGACAGACTGAAATGTTCTAAAACCTTACGCATCAATCCCACAGGCTGTCTCAGAGTGTCGGACGGAGATCAGTCAGGTGGGTGCCAAGTTCTCCTTCCTACTCACCCAACCTCCCTGACCTCCAGACCCGCAGAAGCAACTCCACCAAATGTGAGACCCTGGCTGATGTAAGCCTGAAAGCAGGTAACCTTCAAGAAAAGTATCACAAACCGTCTTTTCAGAATCAAAGGAAACCCTCTGAACACCTCGTTTCGAAAAAGCTACAATCATTTAACGAGCAAAAAAATGGTACGTTTTATACATCACAAACTGTAATTACATACATTTTATAACAAATTTTGTAACAAATACATTTTATAACATTTTACAAGAAATACAAACCTATTGATGCTAGTCCTTCAGGCCTGCTTGAAATTCTTATAATGTTCCTGTCTCCCTTTAAGAAAAATATTTCATTTTCTGTGCAGGAAACAGACACGATATCACCTGATCCTTCCAAACCAGCAATTGTGGCCTGTCCAAAAAAAAAAAAAAAAAAAAAAAAATCACAAAACCAGGCAATAGTAATAGTTCAAATCGTACAAGCATGTGTAGCAATCCAAATAAGTCAGACAACTGCTCTTCGTTGTCATGAATCTGAAACTCAGGGAAATTCAGTCAAAGTCAGGTAATACCTGACGGATGTGTGACTGAGTCACAACCCCTGCCAGTAAATTTATGAGACTGAGCGAGCAGTCTCTCCCCGCCTCTCGGCCACCCTCTGAACCGGTCCCCGCCTTGCTCCCCGCTCTCTGATCGCCCTTTTCTGGCTTCAGGTGCCTCAACTGGCCAGTCCAAACCCCAGCCCTGTTCCTCCACGACGTCACGCGCTCTGTTTGAATTCTCTCCCTGACCCTTGCTCACGGGGAGAGTTCCAACTTGATTCAGAGGCTGCCTCCTTGGGAAGCGCCCCTGACAAGCTCACCCTCCTCAGCAATGCCCAGGACTCTTCAGAGCTCACAGCACTTTACACAAACCCCCACCTGGCACGTCTCTCCTGGGCTGGAATGTGTGCTGGCAGGTCTAGGTCCCCTACCGTGCGGAGTCCTGTGGGAGAGACTAATAGGCATTGCAACCCTTGGTTTTGAATGAATAAGTGAGTGAGGGAGGATTCCCCTAACATCACCTGAAAGCAGACAGCAAACAAAACACAGGACATCCCTGACTTAAAAAAAATTCTTGCTTCTCAGTCAACAGTGCAAATAAGAGACTAGCTCATTATAGAAGAGAAAATGAGTCTCAGTCCTTTGTAAATTCTTAATAATCCTGACAGTAGTTTGAAAGCTTTTAATCATGTTGCCATGTAAAGACTCTCTGCTCATGACCAGGTCCTCTGTCTCCACTTCTCCATCTATAAGATGAAGTTAATTATACCTACTGGGGAAAGCCCTGGGTAAGTGCTCAGAAGAGAGGAACTGATGTACAATTATACCACATCTTGACCCCGCCAATTAACAAGTGCACATTAAGTTCAAATAGTACCCAGAAAAAGAAGAAAAGCTGTGTTCTCTACACCTGAGGAAGAATACAAAAATGTCTTTCAAAACGTTCCTTAAGAAAAGAAACAAACTCAGGGCTAAAAGGCATCTTGGTGATTCCCTAACCCAACTCACCAGTCCCCTCCCCATGTTCCAGGTAGGGAAACCAAGCCAGGCAGACGAGAGACTCCTGGTTATAGGTAGAACCAGACCAGAATCTCCCAGGAAGAAGAAAACGGTCAGTTTTTCTTTCTACTAAACCAGTAGTACCAGGCATGGCTGATAACAATCATTAAGAAGCCTTGCAGACGAATTTCATTTTCTGTTCACACAACTAAGAAAACCCTTTGATTTCTACCGTGAAGTGCTGCTTATAAAGAAAAGGGCGTCTGTTAGAGGCCTGCTGACTTCAAGAAGGAAGAACGTGAGCAGGATGGGGGTGGGGGGTGGGGGTGAGGAGATGACGTACAAAACAGCAAAAGCTCTGCTCTTAAGAATAAACTGAAACTACACAGCTTTGTTTTTTTTTAATTCCTAATTCCACCTCTGTTGGCAATAACCTCTTACCATCCTGATTTAAACAGAAATTGTTTCCTACCATGATTTAATAATGCTGGGAAAAAAAATAACGCTGGAAAGTTGTCCAAATACATCATTAAGTAAAGTGGGGAAAAAAATGGCAAAACAGTGTGGCTCCATTTGGGTAGGAGAAATAAGGGTAAAAGAACAGGGTGGAAAGAAAGCTAGAGAAAGAGCCCCCTGCCCAACTCAGTGTTGCCCTGCGGAGGCCTTGGGGAATGAGTCCCTATCTTACTGTTTCCGTCATGTTTGAGTTTTCATTTAATACCCTCACAGTAATTTGGTAGTCAGAAAACACGTGATTCAAAGAAATTATAAAGAACAAGTTTAATTTTGTGCTTAAATAAAACACACACAGGGCTTCCCTGGTGGCGCAGTGGTTGGGAGTCCGCCTGCCGACGCAGGGGACGCAGGTTCGTGCCCCGGTCTGGGAAGATCCCACGTGGCGCGAAGCGGCTAGGCCCGTGAGCCATGGCCGCTGAGCCTGCGCGTCCAGAGCCTGTGCTCCTCAACGGGAGAGGCCACAACAGTGAGAGGCCCGCGTGCCGCAAAAAAAAACACACACACACACACACACACACACACTTTCTTAGCAGGGGACAGGACTATGAATATTTAAACCAAATATTTTTTCAAATCTACAAAAACAACCAAACCTTCATTTGGATTCCTTGACTGGCCCAGTGGAAAAAGCAAAGCATCTGAATCAACACTGTTCCTCTATCGTCTGAGAAATGAAGCAGAACAGTCCATAAACATTCTCTTGCCTCTAGACACCAAAGACGTGGTACAATCACTTTACTTACCTGGTTGACGGTGTCTAGAAGGTAAATACTATATTCGTTCCAACTCAACACCCAGCCTTCTTGAAAGAAACATGAAACAAGCCCCAGGTGTTTCTCGGGTGAGCTGCAACTTCCCCTGTCAGAGGATTCCAGGCGCGGGTAAAGCTCGAAAGGCTTGACTCCTCCAGCAAAGACATCTTTTAAGATAAACGTGGCCTGAACGGTCCCATGGATGTCAGCCTTCCACAGCCGGAGCCCAGGCCGTGATGCGTACAAGGTTAGATCACTTTGCTTACAAAGTCCTGGTATAAAACAAGCACCAAATTTCCCAGTGCTGAAATTACAAGAAAAAAAGGAGGAAAGAAAGAAAGAGAATGGACTGATTTAAAGTGCTAGCTGTCAACCCCCGATATTAACTCTAACAAGAATTTCTGGACTAAGCCAAAACAAGATTGATTCTTTTTCGAACCCTTTTCTACAGTGTATTTTTTGGTTAACTGAACCAAACACTGGCCAACACTGAGGCCACAGAGGAGCCAGTCTCTGTCTTGCACTCCCTACAGCATCCTCAGAAGTGTGCACCCCGCTAAGCACACGCAACAGTTACTGCGCACAGTGCTTTTTTTTTAAAATCATGCTGTTATAGTTTTTAATGTATGAAATCTGAAACAATTTAGATTTATCACTGACAAAGTGATAAGTACATACCTAGATCAGTTTCTTAGGTTAAGTTGTGGCTAAATTGACTTTTAAGTTCAAGGTTCTAAGTGACTGGGGGAGTCCTCTGTACCTTGAACAGCCTTCTGTCCCGATGAGATGAGCCCCTACTATAACAACCTGTGCTAATTCCATCATATTTATCACATTGTATTTTAATTATCACTTTATCAGTCTCCCATCAGATTGGGGATTCCTTCAGGGAGAGACTACCTTGTTCACTTTGTCTTGAAATAGGTACCAAATTATTTGACAAATGAGTAATGAACAACACTTCAAATGGCATGCATTTATCCATAATTATTGAGTATTAACCTACAAATATTCTATAATCCGATTTTACATCCTCCAATTTATACCAAGGCTTTGATTTAGCTTATGCTAATTTTTAAAATGTGTAGCTTTGAGGCGTTTTATTATAAAAGCTGGTACTCATATACATAAATGAGTAAGAACTTAACATTTATCATACATTTACTTCACTTTTTAGCTTGGCCTTCTAGTAAATCTTTAGCCTCATTGATTTTGGCTGCTATATAAGGAGATCCTCCCTCGTCTGGGTGATTTAAAAGCATAATTCATCGATGAGCATCTCTTATGTTTCCCTTACTGGCAGCAGGGCTTACACCTAGTATTAACGATGCTTCCCGTTTTGTCATTTTGGGTTCAAACCCACCTCTGTAATAGCCACCACTAAAGGCAGATTTCGGTAGACTTTGAACAACTTGTTTTACTTGAGGCTCCATATGCTTCATGGCCTGCGAAGCGTAACCCCCTGCAAATCCCGCAGCAGCAATGGTCAGTCCAACCGCTACCGCCGTACTGGCCGTGGCTCCCGCTCAGCTCCCCGGCCCCACCTGTAGCACGGCTCATCCCACCCCACCAACTCTATGCCTCTACCCTGCACACAGTGCTTTATCTCCACTCTCCTTTAACCCTCAACACAGCCCTGTGAGGCAAGTATCACGACTCCCGTTTCAGAGAAGAGGAAACGGAGGCAGAGGTGACAGACCCAGGACTGACCATCCTCTCCCTGCTCTGAAGTTCTGTTCCTTCTAACATCTGACTGCTGTGCTCATCCCAACATGCCAGTGAATGAGCTTTATGTCCAGAATTGGGGCAGCACTTTCAGAATTTCTCTTAAACCCATCACAGGGACCAATCTCCATTCTGATCCTCCGGCTTGGGGTTTTTTTCCTTCTATTTTTAGTATCATGAAATATCTAACACAAACAAAAGAATATATATGCTTTGAAGCCTAATAATGAAATATACACCCAGGAACCTATCCCTCAACTTTGGAAATAAATCGGTAGTCACATCGCTGATGCTCTCTGGCTCCAAGAGTCCCTGCCCACTCCGTTCTCATGTGTGAGCCCTGAATTTTGTGTTCATTATTCCCTTGCGATTATCGATAGTTTAACCACATACCTACGTACTCCTAAACACCACATAATTTAGTATTGTTTGCCTTCCATTTGTATAAAAATAATAGTACGGGGCTTCCCTGGTGGCGCAGTGGTTGGGAGTCCACCTGCCGATGCAGGGGATGCGGGTTTATGCCCCGGTCCGGGAAGATCCCACATGCCACGGAGCGGCTGGGCCCATGAGCCATGGCCACTGAGCCTGCGCGTCCGGAGCCTGTGCTCCGCAACGGGAGAGGCCACGACAGTGAGAGGCCCACGTACCAAAAAAAAAATAGTATGATGCTATTTGCATCCTTTTGCAACTTGCTTTTAACTTAACATAATATTTCTAAGATTTATCCTTGTTGATAAAAAAAAAAAGCTGTAGCTTATTCATTTCCACTGCTATAAAGTGTTCCACAATTTATTCTCCCTCTTGTTGAAGGGCATTTGAATTATTTCCACTTCTTCGTTTTGAATAGTGCTCATTATGAGCATTTCTGCAAATAACCTCCTAGTATTCAGGTCTAAGAGTTTGTCAAGGATACTTCAGAAGTGGAACTGTTGGATTGCTGGGTAACTGCTGGGCTGCTGAGTAAAAGCAGATTCAAGTTTGGAAGACAACTTCAAACTTTTTCCAATGTGTTTACACCAGCCTATACTCTCATCAGCAATCCATGAGTTCTCATTGCTCCACATCTTTGCCAAATCTCAGACGTCCACCAGAATTCAAATATTAAGAGTTTCAGTTTGGGGGCTTCCCTGGCGGCGCAATGGTTAAGAATCCGCCTGCCAATGCAGGGGACATGGGTTCGAGCCCTGGCCCAGGAAGACCCCACACACCGTGGAGCAACTAAGCCCATGCGCCACAACTACTGAGCCTGCACTCTAGAGCCCGTGAGCCACAACTACTGAGCCTGTGTGCCACAACTACTGAGCTCGTGTGCCACAACTACTGAGCCCGTGTGCCACAACTACTGAGCCTGTGCTCTAGAGCCTGTGCTCTGCAACAAGAGAAGCCACAACAATGAGAAGCCCGCGCACCGCAACGAAGAGTAGCCCCCGCTCACCACAACTAGAGAAAGCCCACACAGCAACGAAGACCCAATGCAGCCAAAAATAAATAAATTAATTAATTGATTTAAAGAAGAGTTTCAGTTTAACCCTAAGTCCTGCTGATTCTCTCTCCGAAGTATTTCTCTGATTTTGAATGGTAGAAAGAGGACTGGCTTTAGGTCGACACCTGGGCTCAATTTCCAGCCCTGACATTTAATAGCTACGTGGTATGGATCTCAGTTTCCTCGTCTATAAACCAGGGATAATAATTCCCATCTCAAAGGCTGATGTGAGGATTGAATGACAATCTATGAAGACAAAAGAAAGCAATGCTTGTGACACCGTAAGTCCCCACAAACGCTCAACTGCCTCTAATTCCACCCCTGTTACCATCGTGTGCTCCTGTGGGTGCTGGGCCCTCTCCTCACCCTCACTGCACACACAGCACACCCGACCCCCAGGGAGGCATCCACAGGGCCCAGCTCACAAAGGCACGCAGATAAAGTTATCTGGGTGTTTCTCTGCACTTCAGCATCTCACTACACCCCTTTGGCACCTCAGTAACTAAATCCTTCCAGACAGGGTCCAAGGAGGACACCAAATATCGAATTCAGCTTTGAACTGAAAACTGTTAGACTAACCAAGAATCAAGATCGTTACTAACCTAACACTGTAGATCGTTCATGGACAGCTCCATAATCAGCATCATGTTCTGATGATTTTCTTTAGTGATCTGTTCTGCAAAGCTTCTCTAAATAGAGACACCCAAAGAACTCTGGCACGGTAGCCTATAACCTCTTCCTCCTGCCTTTCCTACCAAATCAATTTCTATTTGGTGATCCAATTTTCAAATCTATATTTCTCCTACTAATAAAGTCCTCTTAAAAATCTCTTATCGGACTTCCCTGGTGGCTCAGTGGTTAAGAATCCGCCTGCTGGACTTCCCTGATGGCGCAGTGGTAAAGAATCCACCTGCCAACACAGGGGACACGGGTTCGAGCTCCAGTCCGGGAAGATCCCACATGCCGCGGAGCAAATAAACCCGTGCACCACAACTACTGAGCCTGCGTTCTAGAGGCTGTGAGCCACAGCTACTGAAGCCCGCGCGCCTAGAGCCCACGCTCTGCAACAAGAGAAGCCACTGCAATGAGAAGCCCGCGCACTGCAACAAAGAGTAGGCCCTGCTCGCCGCAACTAGAGAAAGCATGCGTGCAGCAATGAAGACCCAACACAGCCAAAAATAAATAAATAAATAAATAAATATTTTTTTTAAAAGCTCCTGTCACTTCACCTTAGGTGACTAAAGCGTTCATTTTAACAAACATTTAGTGAGCTCCTGAACCATGTAAGAGACTCTGCGCTGCAGGCAACGTGAAAGATGCATAAGAGGAAGGTCTTGGCCCTGTCTCAGAACGCCCTGCAGCAGACGGGCATCTGCGAGGTGCCATCTCTGAGGCTCAGAGGGCTGCTCGAGGACTACAGACAAGGGGGACACGTTCTGACCTGGGCATCGAAGGCTACACCTCGGTTACTGAGTGGACAATGACCAGACTGAGAAAGGGGAACGGGCACTCCAGGGAAGGGCAGGCTGAGCGGGGGCCTGGCGTGGGGCTGCCTCTGAGGCGCTGCGGAAAAGTGTCGGGAGCGGGTTGGGAGAAGGCAGTGAAGTTGGGGATAACTAGCTGCAGCCGGGTGCAAGCTGTCCTCTACCCCAGACTCGGCCACCACCTGCCTGCAGGGCGATTCTGCAGCACTTGCTGATGTCATTCTGAGTCAGACACAACTCCAGCTTCTAAGGCCTAAGCACTGCAGGATGCTAAAGTCATGGCCACGTTACCTCCGTCTCTTAATGCTGGTGGGGCTGATTTCTAGGGCCACTGGCGGCTTCGCAGGGCACCTGAATTCCCTTTGCGAGCCACACTAATATGAAAGGAGTGCTGCCGGTGATCAAATTCCAACCAGCAAATGGCGCTTCCTGACTTACAATGCTGAGCACACACAGAGCGCCTGAAACGGGAGAACGAGTCAAAGCCGGGACAATCGTCTCCACAGCCAAATGCCCAAAGGCCACCAGACGGGCACGATGTGGCTCTGGCGGGGGCGCAGGCTCCACACCCCACACCCGGCCTGGACTGCAACACGCAGGCGCTGCCGACCCAGGACAGTCCTCCCCACTGGACTGCAGGACACAGCGATAGGCACGGGGAGGGCGCCAGCATACACACAGAGGAGAACCGAGACGGAACACACGTCGGGGGATGGCTGGGGACTTTGAGATTTTTCTAGGAGAAACATACACGCTGTTCTGTCAACCTGAGGAGGTTCGCAGACTGGGTCAGGAGAGGACGACCTTGTCTTCCGGCACTCCCTGTGCCTGTCCCCGAGCCCGGCTTCCCCGCTGGCCCACAGCAGCCGCCCAACGTGCCGCCACACGCTCCATCCAACGTCTCACCAGCCCGCACGGTCCCCTCCAGGCACCCGCTAGTTCTGCGTTCCCATCTACACAGAAAGAGTCCTGCCTACACTCACTGCCCACTCCCCCTCCCTCAGCCCTTCCAATGCCACGGCCTGTGCCCCACGAGGGTGGGCATGCGCAGCCGCCACGTTGCCAGAGACAAAGGCCCGGCTCAGCCCACCTCTCGGGGCCGATCAGCGGCTCCGACACGGCTCTCTCTGACACGGAAGCAATGGAGTGCCCCACAATGCGAGGCCTCCCCGTACCCTAGTGACACTCACTCCCCAGGTGAGCTCTTCCGTCCCAGAGCTTTGAACACTGTCTATCGGCTAATGGGCCCCCCCCCCCCCCGCCGCATGCACAGCTGCAGCCCCACCTGCTTCCTGAGATCGCCGCGGCTCCTCTGCCAGCCTTCTCGACACCAGTAGCCGGCAGCCCCGCCTAGCCAAGTGCTCAGGCCACCATCTCCAAGGGATCATCTCTCTCACACCCCGGAGCCAACACACCCGTTGGCTCTGCCTTCAAAGCGCCCCCACCACCCCGGCCTGGCGTGAGGCCCTGCTCTCACCTGAATCGCCCGGGAGCCCCCGCCAGCCTCCCTGAGCAGCTGCCCTCACCCCCCTCACGCAGCAGCAGGACTGACTCCCCGGGTCAAGGCCGCTCACGACTCTTGATGGCAGTGGCGTAAAGCAGCCCCTGAGCAGGGCCCACAGGATGGGCCGCCCCCAGCGCCCCTGCTCCCGGCGCCTGGTCTGTGCTCCTAGACCCTCCGTACAGGCAGGGCTTCTGCCGCCCCTCCCATCCTCCCTCAGGAATCTGCTCAGGCTCCACCCACCGGCCTGCCCTAAACACACACCCGCTAAGGCAGGCATCCTCGCTAGCTCCATACCCATTCGTTACTACTGAACATTCTAGAACACATTTAATGTCTGTCTCCCTCACAGGACATGAGCTCCTTAAGATCAGAGCTCTTGTCCCCCTTGTTCACAGCTGTCTCCCCAGACTGAGAAGGGCGCCTGGCACACAGCAGAGACTTAGTAAGGATTTTCCAATGTTGAATGAATAAACACTCTCCCTGGGTGACCTCATCCAAGGCTAGGGGTCTCAATGTCACCTGCATCCGATGACCTCATTTTCATTTCTGGCCAAAACCCCTTCCCTGAATTTCCAACCTGTGTATGTTACGCTGGACTGTGATTCCTGCTTAGTTACCTAACAGGCATCTCAGATGCAACAGCCCCAAGACAGAATTCCTGAAGCCTAGACCTTAGCCCTGGTCTTCCCATCTCAGTTAAATGGCTTCACCATCTGTCTAGTTGCTTTAGCCAAGGGCATGGAAACCCTTTCTTATTGTTCCTTTCTCTCCGTTTTCCCCTACATCCGATTCACCCCATTACCCTCCATCCCCCTGCCCTCTCCTCTCCATGCCGGGTACCCAGGCGAGGCCTCCGTGCTACTCCTGGGCTCCTGCGGCAGCCTTCTCACTGTTCCCTGCCTGACCGTCTCCAATTAAGTCTCCAGGCAGATCCAGGGTAGCCCAGATAGTCCTTCTCCTGCCTGAAGCCCCCCACTGGCTTTCCGTCTCACCTAGAGTAACGCGGTTGACAGCATCCCTCGCCTCGCGCAGGCTCAGGCCCTCCTTTTCAGCACCCGGCCCACTGGTCTGCAGCCACCCCAGCCCCCTCCTGGCTCCTCGAACGTTCTAGGCCCTGGCCCGATCCAGGGCCTTGGCATGTGCTGTCCCCGAGACCAGAACGCTCTTCCCATGCTTTAGGCTTCAGCCCACAGATCTCTTACCCAGAGGCCTTTCCTGACCATTCTAAGAGAGGCCCTGCCCCCAGCCGACACCTCACCCTGATGTTGCCTCTATAGCACTGACCGCAGCCTAGACCTTTATCTTACTTGAGGGCAGAGGCCCGTCCCCTGGCTCACCGCTGTCCCACCGTGTGCCACCCAGAGGGACACTGTTGCATGGGGCACCACTTCCAGGAGGCAGACATGGCCGACGTCCTTTTCTAACCACAGCCTAACACAGCACACGACAGACACAAGCCTTCAGGACACAGAGGTTAAAAATGTTTCCGTTCATTCTGTCATCCCTCACTTCTCTAATACAGCTCCCTAGGAGAAACGGGACCCGTTTATCTGTTTCTACATCCTGAAACGGTGCCTGGCAAGAGTATGCTTCTAACGCAAGCTGCCGAAAGACTTGGCTACACAAACGCACCAGGAGACGTTCACGCAAAGGTGCTCAGGTTTCACACGGGAGGTTACAAGGCCAGGTTTGAAGAGAAAGACTGTTGGGTATACGATCCCCGTGGAGGTAACTGGTTTTTAAATCTCTCTTTTTACACCCCACCTTCCTTCCAAAGACACAAGGCAGTAAGACACTGACAGACAAGCCAGGACGAGACGTCAAGCAGAAGACTGGGACCCTGGCAGAGGGAAAGCCACGACCAAGTTCTGCACACCACTAAGCCCAAGCTACAGATTCTGCTGAGCGTTCCAGGGGCCGACAGGGAGATTACTGTTATAGAGACACCAGATTGTTGGTGGAATTAGGGGGGTATTCAGCGTGGAAAGTAGAAGCCAAAGGGGAAGCGCGAGTGTCTTTTAATAGCCATGGACTGCCACACAGAAAAAGAATAAACTTGCACTGTGCTGCTGCAAGGCCCGGGACACAGCACAACGGACGCTGAGAGGACCGGAGGCTGGCACCCCCAGCACCACCAGCTGGCCCTCACTGACGCCCGCCCACCTCCTGCCCACTCTCCAGCACCACGCCACCCAGGCCCCCGCGTGCCCCCGGCCCACATGCCGTCCTGCCCCTCCGCCTCTCCCCCGGGCAGGCTGGGACTGGACCGACCCTGCTCGCCGCTGTTCGTCCAGGGAGCAGGTCAAGGGAGGGGCCCTCTCCCGGCCAGGAGCCCTGACCCCTTCCAGACCCGCCCCCTCCCTCAGGACGCCTCCCGGCCCCAGGCTGGGCTACAGCCCATGTGAACTCTTCCCGCGCCCCCCGCTCGGCTCCACAGCAGGTGACACAACTGGTAGCACCTCCCCTGCCGAGGTCACTCCATTTTCACGATGGCGCGGCACGCGGAGGGAGTGAGGGGCGAGCTCCCACCCGACCCTGAGCCTGACCCCTGACCTCCTACCCAGGCTGTGGAGGAGGGGGCCCGCAGGGAGCAGACTGCAGCAGCCACATGTGGCGGGCAGGCTGGGGACCTGCCTGGAGCCGCGTCACCACGAGCCTCGACACCAGCAATGCTCACCTTTTCCTTGGCTGTGTTCCGATTTGCTTGACAGACTTCTCCTCAGTGTAGAAAAGCAGACTTCTCTGTAAAGTCGAGACCAGCAGCACCTTCTGGCTGTAGTCCAGTTGCACGATGGAAGCCGGCTCCTCCAGTACCAGGTGGGAGTGACAGATGCCCTGCGGAGAGACGCCAGGTGAGGCTCACAGGTGAGGCACACAGAGCCAGCAGGCTACAGTGACCCCCACGTCAGTCTGAGAGGACTGGCCTGTGTCCCTCCTGTGCCTGACATTGACTTTGGTCAATGTCTACCTTAAAACGAATGCTTTAATTCTCACTGGATTCAATGTCAACCCACTGCAATGAAATTATTTGCAAAAGTCCTCACTAATGAGAAAACAGTCAGGGTTACCATCTATGTCAGGCTACATCAAGTTGGCCAAGAAACATTTACAAATTCTGTATAATTTTTTTAAAATGTTCTCAGTACATGGTTCAAAGAAGAATCCATAAAGATTAAGCAGAAATATGTTGCACCATGTGTATTATTAATTCCAACAGAACACAGTGGGGCTTTCTATAATATTACTGTGACAACGGTCAAAGTCCATATCGCACTCCTCCTCCACAAAGGGTTCAAAGCAATCGTGGGGACATTATATCCTTGCCTACTGAAAGGGTCAGAAGAAACAGGTTAGAAAGAAATTAAAATGGTGTTAAGTATATTGAAGAACAAAGTAAAGTTCTAGAAGGCATTTTACTGCTAACACAAACTATATTTCTTGGTGTCAAATATCTGCTGCTATAAGCCCTCTTCTCCTGAACCTGTTTCTTTAATTGTTTAGAAATACTGATGCAATGTCATAGACCTTTGCAGGGAAAGAGGGAGCAGCAATCAGATCCACTGGCAAGACTTACATACTGTAAAATTCACTCTTTTTCGATATACAATTCTATGCATTTTGACCAATGCATTCAGTTATGTAACCACCAGCACAATCAAGACAGGGAAATCCCCACTACCCCGCAAACATCAAGGACATCAAGCCAGATTTCCCTCCCACCTTTGCAGTTATGCAGACTGTAGCTTTTCAATTTTTGACTTAGCTTGTAATGCAATTAAATTTATTGTACCGTATTGTGCAAAAACACATGTCTTTTTTGCAAATCTCATGAAATACCTGTGTCTCCAAAAAACAATGATCAGAACCTCAATAAAGCTGGGAAAAGAATGATCAGCACGCTAAGGATAGTGCTTTCTGCATGTGATTTTTCTCTCCATTTCCTGACATCATGCATGAGCAGTGTCCCCTCTGTGCAACTCAGGCTGGGGGAGTGACAGCAGGAAAGTACAAATATGGGGACCCTTAAAACCTTAACAAAATGTTTTCCTGGAGAGTAGCAGTTCTCAAAGTGTGGTCCACAGTCCCTGAGGGTCCCCAGGCGAGGTCAAAACCATTTTCATTATAATACTAGGTTTTATCTGCCTTTTCCATCAAGCTGTGGTTTGTACTGATGGTTGGTAGAGCTACTGAAAGCTCAAACGGGCCCAAGATGAGCAGGGCACCAAAATCCGGTAGCTGCCACGGTGCCCTTAGCCACTGTGCACTTGCAGCAAAAACATGAATTTCACTTCAGAAGGTCTTTGACGCAGGAAAATGATAATTCCATCTCATCTTGACCCTCGTGTACGCCTATCTTTGTGTTCTGTGTGACAAAACAGGGCACGCACGCAGCCCTCCTGCTGATGCTGAAGCACTTCGGTTCTCTCAAGGAGGAAGCACTCGTGCGGCTGTATGAGCTGTGAGCTCAACCAGCTACTTTTTTTCACAAAATACATTTTTACTTGAAATACTATAATTATTCAAACTTGGGTATTTGGCAGGCATTTTCTCAGAAAGAACAAAGTAAGCCTGTCAATTCAGGGAAAATAAGTGACAGTATTTGTTGCTGATAACAAAACGCAAGTTTACAAGTGAAGATTAGAATTTGAAAATTTGTATCTACCCTTGTGAACCTGACAGATTCCCAACAGCTAAAGACTTTTCTCATCAGAATGATGGCGATATTAACAAAGGTGCTTTCTTTGATATTATATAATTAAATGTTTCAACATTTGGAAGATGTGCATCACTCAGTAGGTCAGTATTTTCCAAGTGATCAATGCAAGATGTTACAAAATCACACGTGGGTCAAGGAGCCATTCTAAGTGCAAGACAGACCAATAGATTTCACTGTAACAGAGTGAGAAAAATTCATCTATACGCTTTCAGATTCCACGTTGTAACCAACCTTTAAAGAAACTACCATTAGTCAATTTGGGGATGTGGTTAAAGAATGTCCACAATTCTCTGGAAGGGCTATTAAAATACTCCTCCTGTTTCCCACTACATGTCTGTGTGAGGCCAGATTTTCTTTACATACTCTAACCAAAACAATGTATTGTGACAGACTAAATGCAGAATCCAGCTGTCATCTATTAAGGCAGACATTAAAGAGATTTGCAAAAACGTAAACCCATGCTACTCTTGCAAACAGCAGTAGAAGTTTTGTTTTGCTTTGTTTTGTTTTGTTTTGTTTTTTTTGCGGTATGTGGGCCTCTCACTGCTGTGGCCTCTCCTGTTGCGGAGCACAGGCTCCGGATGCGCAGGCTCAGCGGCCATGGCTCACGGGCCCAGCCGCTCCGTGGCATGTGGGATCTTCCCGGACCGGAGCTCGAACCCATGTCCCCTGCATCGGCAGGCGGACTCTCAACCACTGCGCCACCAGGGAAGCCCTGCTTTGTTTTGTTTTTTTCAGCCGCGCCGTACGGCTTGTGGGATCTTAGTTCCCCAACGAGGGACTGAACCCAGGCCCTCGGTAGTAAGAGTGCTGAGTCCTAACCACTGGACCACCAGGGAATTCTCAGCAGTAGTTTTGAAAATAGTTATTTTCACAAAAGTATGTTATTTATGTTAACATATAATGAGTTCATTATTTCAAAATAAAATTAATAAAATTTTTTTAATTTCTCAGTTTTAATTTCTAACATGGTACACTCAGTAGATATAAAACCCATACAAACAAAACCTCTTTGGAATCCTCTTTTTAAGAGTGTAAAGTGTAAAGGGGTCTTGGGACCAAAATGTTTGAGAACTACTGCTAGAGAATATTCGTAGAAGACAGGTCAGTCTTGGATCAGAGGGACTAAAAGTCATCCAGCTAGTAACTGCTGAATTCCTAGACGCACTAGGAATGATGGCTACAAATAAGAAAACGAAAGGACCGTGCCCCCAAGGGGTTCATTCTAACTGAGCAGAGGTATGACAAGACAAAGCACAGGCAGGCATAAAGCCACATGCGCGATGGGAGCACACCCTAGGTTTGAAGTTGAGCTCTGCCAGGCGTCAGCTCATGACTGGATCCCCTGGAGCCTGGGTTCCTTCTCTACTGACTGAAGATCAGCACACACAGCTTAGGGCTCTGTCGTGAGGCTTAAATAAAAGGACAAATACGAGGGTGGGGCTAGGTTCCCTGCTGCCACCAACCCTCCCACACAACCAGAGCTTGGCTGGGGGTGAGCTCACCACCCACTGGAAGCACTGACCTCTGTCCACAGTGTGGACAAAGAATGCTGCCCGCCATACAGACGAACAAAGGATGTTGCAGCTATCAGCCACTGCAGCCTCCCCCAACAGTGCAGCTGAAGGGGTTCAAGACGGAAAAGAACAGGATACTTACTGGCCCTAGACAGTTAAGGTGTATATCAAAGGAATGATTTCTATGAGCCCAGACTCTGGTATCTTCCCATACATAGAAAAGCGCTAAAGTCATTAACTTGAGATGTTTGTTTTTTCTTTAATTAGCAGAAATCTTGATGTTCAACTACCTGGCTTGTGCAAAACTCCTATATATCCTGGCTCTTCCCTTATCTCTTTGGAGCAGTCCCTCAGAGTCATGTGAGAGACTGTCTATCGGGCTTAAGTCCTCAGTAAGTCCACGGAATAAAAATTCTCGACTTTTAGGTTGTGCTTTTTTTTTTTTTTTCAGTCGACAATAGTCATGACTGTAAACGCTTCACATCCTCCTACAAACTCTCCAAGGAAATACGTTTGATAGTGGCTACTTTTCTAATTGGTAGCAATAGAAAACAGGAGAATAAAAAAAGTGTATGTTCCAGAAGAAACAAAGGCCAATTCTTTAGATACAGAAGTAGAAGCTTATAAAGCATTAGAAAAGCCCTTGAAAGAAAATGTTACAAACAACAGTTGAGATTAGAAAGGGACAATGGGGAGTTCCTGGTGCCCTAGAGGTTAGGATTCCACACTTTCACTGCTGTGGCCTGGGTTCAGTCCCTGGTTGGGAAACTGAGATCCCACAAGCCAACCGGCACAGCAGACAAAAAATGAATAAATAAATAAATAAATAAAAATTTTAAAAAGGGACAATAACCAAAAATTCAAGTTGACCAACTTCTCCAAATATAAGACAACCAATATTTCTGAAAATAATTTTACCTGATCTAGATCCAGAGAAGAATAGACTATTTTCCCTTTGTCATCTCCAGAGAATAATTTCATTCCATTGGGGCTCCAAGCCAGAGCTGTTATGCTATTCTTGTGAATACCAGTGACGTCAAACCTCCGAAGCTATGAATAAACGATGAAAATACACACAAGAAAAAGACAAGGATAAACACTGTGAGATGTGAACAAGGTGGTACGCAATCCCTCCTGTTTATGGAAAAGCTGGTGTTCCCAAGTTGTTTCCATGCAAAAACCTGCACAAGGGTCCACCTTTAAAACTGACAGAGAAGAGCCAGAGAATATTAAGCAAAATTACCCATATATGCTCTTTGCCAAGTGTCCTACCAGGAACAAAAATGTCACCTGATTATAAAGAGCACAGAGCGAGGCTTTTCTGAGCAAGTGTTTTCTTGGCACGTGAGGACTCCTCATTTTAAAAGACATGAGGAATTTGCCAAGAAGTTAAGAAATGCTAAAATGATTAGTACTTACCTGTCTATTTCTTCCTGGCAACGAGGATACAAGTTGAAAGACTGCAACCCTCCCAGAGGCTGTGCCTGCAGCCACCAGGTCATCAAAGCAGCTCAGCAGTTTCACCACCGTGATGGATTCCATTTTCCCCTGAAAGAGGAAACATTCAAAAACAAATGGGCCATAATTCAAAGAGTCATGTACCACAATGTTCATTGCAGAACTATTTGCAATAGCCAGGACATGGAAGCAACCTAAATGTCCATCAATAGATGAATGAATAAAGAAGACGTGGCACGGGCTTCCCTGGTGGCGCAGTGGTTAAGAATCCGCCTGCCAGTGCAGGGGACACGGGTTCAAGCTCTGGTCCGGGAAGATCCCACATGCCGCAGAGCAACTAAGCCCATGCGCCACAACTACTGAGCCTGTGCTCTAGAGCTTGCGAGCCACAACTACTGAGCCCATATGCCACAACTGCTGAAGCCCATGCGCCTAGAGCCCATGTTCCACAACAAGAGAAGCCACCACAATGAGAAGCCCGCGCACCGCAATGAAGAGCAACCCTTGCTCGCCACAACTAGAGAAAGCCAGAGCACAGCAAAGACCCAATGCAGCCAAAAATAAATAAATTAATTAAAAAAAGATGCAAACACGATGTGGCACGTATATACAATGGAATATTACTCAGCCATAAAAATAAACGAAATTGAGTTATCTGTAGTGAGGTAGATGAAACTTGAGTCTGTCATGCAGAGTGAAGTAAGTTAGAAAGAGAAAAACAAATACCGTATGCTAACACATATGTATGGAATCCAAAAAAAAAAAAAAAAAAAGGTTCTGAAGAACCTAGGGACAGGACAGGAATAAAGACGCAGACGTAGAGAATGGACTTGAGGACACGGGGAGGGGGAAGGGTAAGCTGGGACGAAGTGAGAGAGTGGCATGGACATATATACACTACCAAATGTAAAACAGATAGCTAGTGGGAAGCAGCCGCATAGCACAGGCAGATCAGCTCGGTGCCTTGTGTTCCCCTAGAGGGGTGGGATAGGGAGGGTGGGAGGGAGACGCAAGAGGGAGGGGATATGGGGATATATGTGTACACATAGCTGATTCACTTTGTTATACAGCAGAAACTAACACAAAGTTGTAAAGCAATTATACTCCAATAAAGATGTTAAAAACAAACAAACAAAAAAACAAAACAAATGGGCCTGTCACCAGGCCAGCTTTCAGACTATGAAACGTTACCTACCAATGGAATGGAAAACCTCATTGGACTGCAGCCTATATATATTCCTGATTGAAAATGTATACAATTCAGAAAGATAATTAATCTCTTTTTCTTTCTAGGTTTTTTATCTTTGAAATGACAATTGTTTTTGTGTTTTTTTCTGGCTGTGCCACACAGCATGTGGGATCTTAGTTCCCCGACCAGGATTTGAACCTGTATCCCCTGCACTGGAAGTGCAGAGTCTTAACCACTGGACCACCAAAGAAGTCCCTGAAATGACAAAATTTTAAAACTGCATTTCTGAGAAAGGAAATACTGTTCCATCAAGTATGACTACATTGAGCTCTTATCAAGAGAGTACTAAGGAACTTGGATAGGAGAGGTAGTTCCCCTCAAAACTGGAGTCTGGAGTCAGAAGAGCTATCCCAGACGCAAGCTCTCCTTTCTTCTCTCTCAACGTGGACAAGTCATCCACCGACTGTAGTCCATGGTGTGTACCTGCCACACAGGCTTGCTTGAGGATCAGTGAGACAATACATTTGGGAGTGCTTTATAAACTGATTCCTGGCGTGTTTTGGTTCTCATATCAATAATCACAGTAAATAACACTAACTCAAGCTTAATACATTGGTTTATTAAAAAGCACATGTCAAGCACTGAATACAGATATTCGGGCTTCCAGAGCATCTGAATGATCATTTTTCATTTTGAAACCACTCATTCAGAAAAATTACACAACCATTTCGACCTCGCTAAGACATATGGCAAGATCTTCCATAAGCCACTTTGATCCCTGATGCAGTAATTTAGATGGTAATCAATCTGTGCATTCAGGGGACTGAGTGGTAATACACAGTAGGGCGCAGGCCTGCCCGCTCACAGCTGAGCTGCAGCAATGAGACGTGCACATGAAGAGCTGCCCCCCACGAGTGGGGGTGGCAGCGACTGAGCTCACTTTCACCTGCCACTCTACAGCTTGCAGCGGATGTTCATGGGCTATAACTACACTTGGTGCCACGTCGTGATACAGGGTAAGGGACCTGGATCTTAAGCTACAGGAAGGAAAAGGGGGACCCTTGAAGATGCCTGCTTTTGCAGGTGTATCAGTCAGAGGTGTTTCTGGTAACCCCATTAGGAACAGGATGGAAGGAGGAAGGCGTGGGACCAGGCAGGAGGACCAGCTGGGAGCCTCCTGCGATAGTTCAGGTGGAGGTAGTATGCGCCCGGTCAAGGGATGTGGCAAACTGAACAGGTGCAAGGGCAGTAAACCCTGACGAGGAAAGAAGAGTATGAAGACCCGGTCAGAAGGAGGGCAGCAGTGATGACAGAGCACATCGACTCTCTCTGTAAGGGACGCTCTGCCAGTCGCGCGTGTCCTGTGCTGGGCACCCTGTTCAGCACTTCACAGGCATCATCTCCTGGGGTCCTCAAACCACCAAGAGGGCAGGTGCTGGAGTTATCCTCATTTTACAAAGGTGAAGTGGTTTGTCTCAGGTCACAAAGCTAGAGAGAATCAATAGTCAGGACTCACACCCAAGTGTGACCCTACAGAGGCCCTGCTCTGCCTCGCCGCCCTATGCCTTCTGAGCAGATCCATGGCCATGGAGATGGAAGGTGTGGTCGGCTGTGGGAAAGGAGGAGAATGAAAGGAGTGCAGGAATGTGAGTGATGGTTCCATCTCTGCTTTGAGGGAACAAAGTAACATAACATGCTTTAGATGTGTATCGTCTGACATGGCAACAGAATGTTAAAAAGAGAATATTTTTCCTGGGAATTTGTAATTATAAAAACTGCTACTACAACAGGAATCAAAATCACTTATTGGAGATCTTGCCACATCATAGCACAAAATCAAAACGGTTGTGTAATTTTCCTGAATGAATGGTTTCAAAATCATTGCTCAGATGGGCTGGAAGCCTGAATATCTATATGCAATGCTTGTACACGTGCTTTTTAATAAACCAATGTACTAAACTTGACTTAAGGTTATTTAATATGATTATTAAATAGATTTGGTTCTTGACTTAAGAACCAAAACATCCGAAGAATCAGATTATCAATATCTAACTATACTTCAGACAGAAACAAAATAAGAAGTTTCAACTTCTCACAGTATAACACTCTAGCTATTCTGAAAACCATTCCTCTCCAAACACCTAGAAATGTTGAATAAGATACATAAAACATTCTTTTAAACGCATAGCTGATCTCTAGAAAAGTAAAGAAAATCTACAAGAGCCGAAAACAAAAAGAATGCTGTCAAACTAGAACGGAAGCCAGCCCTGAAGCTACAGGCTACATAGGGCAATCTGGCCAACGCCTAGACCCTTGATTTTCTGAGGTGAGGACGGTTAATGAAGACAAGGCTTCAGGCCAGGTGACGTGGGGAGCTGGAACTGACATCCCCTGCTAAAGCCAGAATCCCTGAAGACCTAACTCTCAGTGAAAGTGTAAACTAGGGGAAAATCAATTTGCTGGGAAACGAAGCTGACGAGGACCTTTGTCTTATCTCAGGCATTGACTGGAGTGAATAAAAAAGATTCTGTAATCACAAAGCTGCCGTATCCAGCACCAGCGTTTGAATTTATTCTCCCTTCCCACTGAAAAGAACCTTCAGGCCAGGCACTTCACCTGACATGCTTCCGTGTTTGTAGCACTCCAAGGCGGCTGGCAGAGTGACCATCAACCCCATCTGTGGAACAGTCTCAACCCAGGCCCCTCAGCACTCCCACATATTAGGATCAGCCACATACCTCACAATTAGACATGACCACAGGGAGACAGGTCCCCTCAAGAAGAACCAACTAAAGAAAGCAATAACAGAATTGGACAACTCCTCATCCTGACTCAAGCATTTCATGTCGAGTGAGGAGACCCAGAACATAAAAGAAATATGCTTAAGGAGAGGGAAGGATTGGGAATTGGGGATTAACAGATACTACTATACATAAAATAAACAACAAAGACCTACTATATAGCACAGGGAACTATATTCAATATTGTAATAACCCATGATGGAAAAGAATGTGAAAAAGAATATATAACTGAATCACTTTGCTATACACCTGAAACATTATAAATCAACTATGCTTCAGTAATAAAAAAGAAATATGCTTAAAAATGTTAAAGAAATGTAAAAAGAAATTGAAACATAAGACCAAACTATTATCAGAAATAACAGAAATGAAAAAGAATCAAAAGAATATAAAATCTCCGGGGTAGACTAAATAGCAGCCTAGTCACAGATGAAAGAAAATTATTGAACTAGATGACAGATCTGTGCGGCAAAGGAAAGATAAAAAATATGACAGATGGGCTTCCCTGGTGGCGCAGTGGTTGAGAATCTGTCTGCTAATGCAGGGGACATGGGTTCGAGCCCCGGTCTGGGAAGATCCCATATGCCGCGGAGCAACTAGGCCCGTGAGCCACAACTACTGAGCCTGTGCGTCTGGAGCCTGTGCTCCGCAACAAGAGAGGCCGCCACAGTGAGGCCCGTGCACTGCAGTGAAAAGTGGCCCCCGCTTGCCACAACTAGAGAAAGCCCTCTCACAGAAACAAAGACCCAACACAGCAAAAATAAATTAATTAATTAATAAACTCCTACCCCCAACATGTAAAATAAAATAAAATTATAATTAAAAAATAGAGGTGGAGTCTCTTTCCAAAAAAAAAAAGAAATTGTAAATGACTTCCACCCCTAATCTAAAATATATATATATATATATATATATATGACAGATAAGTTAAAAGTCATAGAGAATAGAATATGAAGGTCCTACCTACATCTAATTGGGATTCCAGAAGGAAAGAAAACAGAGGATAGGAGAAGGAAACATCTTCAGAGATAAGGGCTAAAAATTATCCAAAACTGATGAAAGACCTATATCCTCAGGAGCACAAGCCTTGAACAAGACTCATGAAAAGAAATACACACATACACATTTTGTAGTGAAACAGTAAAACCTCAAAGGCAATAAGAAGATATTAATATGTCAGAGAAAAAAGGGAAATAACTAAATATGAACAATTATTAACAAAAGACATCTCAACAATGGATGTTGAGATGTATCATCCTCAAAGTGCTAAGAGGAAAAAACTGTTAGCCTTGAATAGTATACCTCTAAACAATTCAAAGACAGAGAGACATTCAGACAAACAAAAAAATCAAGAGTACTTACCACCAAAAGACTTCAACACAAGAACTACTAAAGGATGTACTCCAGGGCTTCCCTCGTGGCGCAGTGGTTAAGAATCCGCCTGCCAATGCAGGGGACATGGGTTCAAGCCCTGGTCCGGGAAGATCCCACATGTGGTGGAGCAGCTAATCCCGTGCACCACAACTACTGAGCCTGCGCTCTAGAGCCCGTGAGCCACAACTACTGAAGCCCGCACACCTAGAGCCCGTGCTCCGCAACCAGAGGAGCCACCACAATGAGAAGCCTGCACACCGCAATGAAGAGTAGCCCCCGCTCACCGCAACTAGAGAAAGCCCACGCACAGCAACGAAGACCCAATGCAGCCAAAAATTTAAAAAATAAAGGATGTACTCCAGCAAGAAGGAGAATGGCTGCAAAGGGAAGAACTGAGATGTAACAAGGGATGGTGAGTAAAGACGTTGGCAAAAGTGTGAGGGAATCTAAACAGTGACTATAAAATATAATAATAATAATGTCCAACTTGAGTAGTTAAATATAGAAGGAAAACACTAGATATGTGTATAATAAGAAAGGCCAGACAGAAACATCATAAGAAAGCTACAGACCAATATTCTTCCATGAATACAGACACAAAAAATCTGAACAAAATATTACTAAAAGGAATACAGCAAGATTAAAAAAAAAAAAAAGGATAATATGGAATTCCCTGGTGGTCCAGTGGTTAGGACTTGGTGCTTTCACTGCCAGGGCCTGGGTTCAATCCCTGTTCAGGGAACTAAGATCCCACAAGCCATGCCACGAGGCCAAAAAGAAAAGGATAATATATCATGACAAAATGGGGTTTAAAAGATTAATGCACGGTTGGAATAATAACCAAAACTCAATTCATGTAACATAACACATAAATAAAGAAGGAAATAAAGAAGTAAATCATATCATCACAACAGATTCAAGTGAATATCTGACAAATTTCAATACTCATTCATGATAAAAACTCTCAGAAAACTAGGATAGAAATAAACAGAAATAAAAAGCGTCCATGAGGAATCGATAGCTAATGTGGTCTTATCCATACAATGGAATAGCATTCAGCAATAAAAAGTAATGAAGAGGGCTTCCCTGGTGGCGCAGTGGTTGAGTCCGCCTGCCGATGCAGGGGACATGGGTTCGTGCCCCGGTCCAGGAAGATCCCACATGCCGCGGAGCGGCTGGGCCCGTGAGCCATGGCCGCTGAGCCTGTGCGTCCGGAGCCTGTGCTCCACAAAGGGAGAGGCCACAGCAGTGAGAGGCCCGCGTACGGCAAAAAAAAAATGGTCATAAAGTATTGTTTGGGAAGGGCACTCAGGCCATATTCTAGCAAATCAGAAGTAAATTACCCCATCCTGGAACTCACAAGCATGTTAAACATTAGCCAGGGCTCACACATGCTCAGGTGAGGACAAGCAAGACTCACCTCGAAGTTGTACTTCTTCATCTGGTTCAAGTGCCGGCAGTACAGGTAGAGCATGCCAATGCTGCTGCCCACGGCAATGTAGTCCCCGTTGGCGTCCAGGGCCGTGAGGTAGACCACTATGGAGCGGAACCCCTTCTGGATCTTTGTGGGAATGGCATTGAGGAGATAGTACAAAGGGCAGAACTCTCTGAATGTAACAGACTCTGATACGGATGCCATGGCCAACGTTTCCACAGATGATCTTCAAGCAGGACAGGAATTTTAACGGGCATCTAGGGAAACCTGGGGGCTGAAGAACAAGGCATCATAATGCTTTCAACATCTAGTCATGCAAAGATAAGTCAGGTATAATAGTGGGAACGAGGAACTTTCAGGTGGGTATGAATTATAGTCAGAGCTGAATTAAACAGAGAAAGTAACCAAGTGCCATTAAGATCACTTTTGAGCATTTTAATTCAAAACTCACTTCAATATGTGCTGGCCCCTGTAATTTATATTGTGATAAATGCTATGGAGGGAAAGGGGTGGAAAAAATATTAAAAACAGTTCTTAATCTCAAGTAGCTTATGATCTAGTTAGGGAGGCAAAAGAAACTGTGAAGAGACATAAAACCAGATGTGATTAGGTGCTAATCTGTGGGTCTCTATCAGAAGAGGGAGAGAGCAGTGTGGACTAGAGAGTGGAGAAAGCTTCACTGGAAACATCCAAAATTCTGAAGCCCACCAGGAAGGACAGAATGTGGAGAAGAGGAATTCCCTGGCAGTCCGCCCTTCCACTGCACGGTGCACGGATTTGATCCCTGGTCAGGGAACTATGATCCCGCAAGCTGCATGGCCAAAAAAAAAAGTGTGTGGAAAAGAAACAGTAAAGACACTGTACTAGAAGAACAGTGGACCAATCCAGACGTAGGAATAAGCTCACTGTGTCGAGGTGGTGGAGAAACGTGTCCCCCGGCTGGATAGCCACAGCCTCCACAGCACTCAGAACACCAGCTACACAACACCTCCTATCTGTTCTGCACTGACACCCACACCTCTTGAAAATTTGGATTCAAAGCTTCCCTCAATAAAGGGAAGCGTGTTATATATCATCACACAGCGTGTTATACTTTATGAAGTGTTCATTCACCCATTTAATCCTTACCCTACAGACTTTTACATGGGTTTGGAAGTCCCAGCCACAGCAATCAGAGAAGAAAAAGGAATACAAATCGGAAAAGAAGTAAAACTGTCACTGTCTGCAGATGACATGAGACTATACATAGAAAATCCTAAAGATGACACCAGAAAACTACTAGAACTAATCAATGAATTTGGTAAGGTTGCAGGATACAAAATTAATGCTCAGAAATCTCTTTCATTCCTATGCACTAACAATGAAAGATCAGAAAGAGAAATTGAGGGAAGAATCCCATTTACCATCGCAACAAAAAGAATAATATACCTGGGAATAAACCTACCTAAGGAGACAAAAGACCTGTACTCAGAAAACTATAAAACACTGATGAAAGAAATCAAAGATGACATAAACAGATGGAGAAATACACCATGTTCTTGGATTGGAAGAATCAATATTGTGATAACGACTATACTACCCAAAGCAATCTACAGATTCAGTGCAATCCCTATCAAATTACCAATGGCATTCTTCACAGAATTAGAACAAAAAATTTTACAATTTGTACGGAAACAAAAAAGACCCCGAATAGCAAAGCAATCTTTTTTTTTTTAAATAAATTTATTTATTATTTTATTTTTGGCTGTGTTGGGTCTTTGTTGCTGCACGTGGGCTTTCTCTAGTTGGGGCGAGTGGGGGCTACTCTACATGGTGGTGTGCGGGCTCCTCATTGCTGTGGCTTCTCTCTTTGTGGAGCACGGGCTCTAGGCGCTGGGGTTTCAGTAGTTGTGGTACGCGGGCTTCAATAGTTGTGGCTCATTGGCCCTAGAGCACAGGCTCAGTAGTTGTGGCGCACGGGCTTAGTTGCTCCGTGGCATGTGGGGTCTTCCCAGACCAGGGCTCGAACCCATGTCCCCTGCACTGGCAGGCGGATTCCCAACCACTGTGCCACCAGGGAAGTCCCAGCAAAGCAATCTTGAGAAAGAAAAGCAGAGCTGGAGGAATCAGGCTCTCCAACTTCAAACTATACTACAAAGCTACAGTAATCAGGACAAGTATGGTACTGGCACAAAAACAGAAATATAGATCAATGGTACAGGATAGAAAGCCCAGAGATAAACCCACGCACATATGGTCACCTAATTTAGGACAAAGGAGGCAAGAACATACAGTGGAGAAAAGACAGCCTCTTCAATAAGTGGTGCTGGGAAAACTGCATAGCTACATGTAAAAGAATGAAATTAGAACACTACCTAACACCATACACAAAAATAAACTCCAAATGGATTAAAGACCTAAATGTAAGACCAGACACTATAAAACTCTTAGAGGAAAACATAGGAAAAACACACTTTGACATAAACCACAGCAAGATCTTTTTTGACCCACCTCCTAGAGTAAAGGAAATAAAAACAAAAATAAACAAATGAAATGGGACTTAATTAAATTTAAAAGCTTTTGCCCAGCAAAGGAAACCATAAACAAGACGAAAAGAAAACCCTCCGAATGGGAGAAAATATTTGCAAACAAAGGAACAGACAAAAGATTAATCTCCAAAATAGACAAACAGCTCATGGAGCTCAATATCAAAAAAACAAACAACCCAATTGAAAAATGGGCAGAACTAAACAGACATCTCTCCAAGGAGGACATACAGATGGCCAAGGGGCACATGTAAGGATGCTCAACGTCACTAATTATTAGTGAAATGCAAATCAAAACTACAATGAGGGGACTTCCCTGGTGACACAGTGGCTAAGAATCCACCTGCCAATGCAGGGGACACAGGCTCGATCCCTGGTCCTGGAAGATCCCACATGCCACGGAGCAACTAAGCCCATGTACTTAGTTGAGCACTGCACTCTAGAGCCCATGTGCCACAACTACTGAAGCCTGCACGCCCTAGAGCCCACGCACTGCAACTACTGAGCCGGTGTGCCTTGAGCCCATGCTCCACAGCAAGAGAAACCACTGCAATGAGAAGCCCGCGCACCACAACAAAGAGCAGCCCCGCTCGGCAACTAGAGAAAGCCTGCACGCAGCAACGAAGACCCAACTCAGCCAAAAAAAACCCAACCAAACAAAAAGCAACTACAATGAGGTATCACCTCACACCGGTCAGAATGGCCGTCATCAAAAAATCTACTGGGCTTCCCTAGTGGCACAGTGGTTAAGAGTCTGCCTGCCAATGCAGGGGACACGGGTTCGATCCTTGGTCCAGGAAGATCTCACATGCTGCAGAGCAACTAAGCCCATGCGCCACAACTACTGAGCCTGCGCTCTAGAGCCTGCAAGCCACAACTACTGAAGCCCGCGCACCTAGAGCCCGTGCTCCACAAGAGAAGCCACCACAACGAGAAGCCCGCGCACCGCAACAAAGAGCAGCCCCGCTCGCCGCAAACAGAGAGAGCCCGTGGGCAGCAGCAAAGACCCAACTCAGCCAAAAATAAATAAATAAAATAAATAAATTTATTTTTAAAAAGTCTACAAACAATAAATGCTGGAGAGGGTGTGGAGCAAAGGGAACCCTCTTGCACTGTTGGCGGGAATGTAAATTGATACAGCCACTGTGGATAACAGTATGGAGATTCCCTAAAAAGCTAGAAATAGAATTACCATATGACCCAGCAATCCCACTACTGAGCATATACCCTGAGAAAACCATAACTCAAAAGGACACACGTACCCCAGCTGGTTCATTGCAGCACTGTTTACAATAGCCAGGATACGGAAACAACCTAAATGTCCAAAGACAGATAAATGAATAAAGAAGATGTGGTACATACATACAATGGAATATCACTCAGCCATAAAAAGGAATGAAGTTGGGTCATTTGTAGAGAGGTGGATGGACCTAGAGTCTGTTATACAGAGTGAAGTAAGCCAGAAAGAGAAAAACAAATATTGTTTATTAACGCATATACGTGGAATCTAGAAAAATGGTACAGATGAACCTATTTGCAGGGCAGGAACAGAGACGTAGACATAGAGAATGGACATGTGGACACAGGAGGGGAAGGGGTGGGTGGGACGAACTGGGAGGTTAGAATTGACATAAATACACTAACAAGCATAAAACAGATGGCTAGTGGGAACCTGCTATAAAGCAAGGAAGCTCAGCTCGGTGCTCTGTGATGACCTAGAGGGGTGGGAGGGAGGTCCCAGAGGGAGGGGATATATGTATACATACAGCTGATTCACTTCATTGTACAGCAGAAACTAACACAACGTTGTAAAGCAATTATATTCTAATAAAAAAAAAACTTTTACATAAGCTACTGAGGGCCAGAGGGTCACAAGACTTGCTCAAGACCACACGGGCAAGACCTGAATCTAGGCCGTTGCCCTTCAAGTCCTCAGCCCTTTCCAAAGGACTCTCTATCACATCCCCACCCCCTGCTTCTCTTTCTCCACGCATCCTCTTCCTCTCCTGTGGATGGCCATCTCTGCCTGGTCCCCTCCACCACTGGTCTGTATGCCCAAGAGCAGAGGCCACACCCACCTCACTTACCTGTCTAGCCCCTGGAACCTAGAAAAGGGTCAGGCACATCGGAGGCACTAAGTATTAATTAATTAGTTTTTTTATAAATTTATTTATTTTATTTATTTATGTATTTTCAGCTGCATTGGGACTTCGTTGCTGTGCACGGTCTTTCTCTAACTGCGGCGAGCGGGGGCTACTCTTCATTGCAGCTTCTTCATTGCGGGCTTCTCACTGAGGTGGCTTCTTTTGTTGTGGAGCACGGCTCTAGGTGTGCGGGCTTCAGTAGTTGCAATGTGCGGGCTCAGTAGTTGTAGCTCGTGGGTTCTAGAGCACAGGCTCAGCAATTGTGGCGCATGGGATGGGCCTAGTTGCTCCGCAGCATGTGGAATCCTCCCGGACCAGGGCTCAAACCCGTGTCCCCTACATTGGCAGGCGGACTCTCAACCACTGCGCCACCAGGGAAGTCCCACACTAAGTATTTATTGAATAAATGAATGAGTTATAAAAAAAGGAAAATCTGCAAGGAAGGAGTGAGTTCAAGAATGGAAAAGAAACAAGATTTCTTCTTTTCTCCAATATGGCCCCAGTTCAATGCTGGAATAAAAATCCTCTAGATCATTTTCAGACTCCTATTTCATTTGACAGTCATGATAGACAAAACATACAGTGAAGCAGGCAGGGTAACTTACAAACACCTTTCCTAAAGGTAAGTAAACAGTAATAAGTCCCTCTGCGATGGTTAAGAACATTAATATACCCTCTTTTAGCAGAAGTTGAAGCTCTGGGAGGTTCAGAAATTTGCCCAGGGTCATATAATTTTAAGTGAAATTTTGACGGTGAATATTGATCCTGTCCATACAGCAGCATACTTCATAAATTTACAACTTTGTAAGGTCAAGACTGCCTTGGCTAAAAGATATCCATGCTCCCCAATCTTTGGTTTGTACAAGTACTCCAGAGAGGTGGGCAAAACCCACATGACCCCGAAATCAAATGAAAATGAAACGGCTATCAGGCAAACACAAGCGAGGACAGCCACAGTCAGACACCTTGGGAAAGCACGTAGATCATTTTAAGGAGGACACTAAAGCCAAAATAACAATGAAAGTAGCAACAGTGGTAACAGTAAACACTATTACTTAACAGAAACTGTTTTACACACGAACTCATTAAATCCTCACAAAAAACCTCAGGAGGTTGGCACCACTGTTATCTCCACTTTACAGGCGAGAAATGTTCTCATTTCAACAGTTCCTCTCCACCTTCAAGCAGAAGGGCATCACAGGAGCAGGAAAAGATGTATTTCCTTGATGGGTGTGTGCACACAAACACTGATGTGCCACAATTTACGTCATGTTTTTAAAATAAAATTTTATTTTTATAAAAGTTATAAATGTTCGCTATCAAAAACATAGCAATATAGAAAAGTACAAAGAATGAAATAAATGCCACTCATAATCCCATCATAGAGACATGTTACATATATAGATAGGGTATAGCTACATGTGTGTAAACACACACAGGGTTTTTCACTTAATAAATCATGAGCACTTGGCATGTCATTAAATACTTCCCTAGAATAAGATTTTTAGTGACCATATAAAAAAACTGCAGAGAACACACTATAGTCATAAACCAAGAGAACACGCTATATTCATAAACCAAGATTTTCTCAAAGTGTTTTAATTTCCACTTTAGCTGATGAGATCTCCTAGGAAGCAAGCAGAGGAGACAAGCACTTCACAAATGTCAGCTGATATTAGTTCCTCCTTTAAAAGTCTTTTTCCTCAAAGTAGCCCTGTCAAATTATGACATTTAGATTTCAAAAACTCATTCCCTTGAACTGATACTATTCACTGAGAGTTCCATAATCTCTACACAGAGGGGGCTTTGAGGTTGCAGTCTGGTTAGAAGGGGGCAGAGGACTTGCCTTGAAACTGCACTGGTAAAGCAGGCACACTAGTCTCACTTAGAAAATATGTTTATTTGAGGGGGCGTAGGCAGTATTAGAGGAAAATATGGAAGGTCAGAGTCTCTGGAACCATCTCCTTGGCACAATCAGTGATCATACAACCAAAAGCAATTTCAAATGTGTAAGAAGGGAGTGCAGGACTCGCTGGCCAAACTCCATTAAAATCTATCATAATTCTGTAGCAGGTAACAGACAGCATAATCAAATTTTGGATCAAAATTATTTAAGCTGAAACCCTATCATTCATCCATGATTTCTCCCTCTCCCTCACCCCTACAGTAATCCCTCACCTTGTTCCATCAGCTCTATGTCCTAACCTACCTCACAGCTGGCCCCTTCTCACCAACTCTGTGGCCATGCCTGAGACAAATCCAGTACACCTCTCACGTGGACCACCGCATTGTTCTTGTAACAACTGCTCTCCTGCTTCTACACCTGTCCCTGGAATCCGGATTCATACAGAGCAGTCAGAATAAGCTCTCTGACTTCAACAAAATTAAAAACTTTTGTGCTCTGAAGGATATCATCAAGAAAAGTAAAAAGACAACCCACAGAATGAGAGAAAATACTTGTTAATCATACATCTGACAAAGGACTTGTATCCAGAATATATGAGAAATGCTTAAAACTTAATAATTAAAAGGTTTTTTTTGTTGTTGTTGTTGTTTTGTTGTTTTTTTTTTTTGCGGTACGCGGGCCTCTCACTGTTGTGGCCTCTCCCGTTGCGGAGCACAGGCTCCGGACACGCAGGCTCAGCGGCCATGGCTCATGGGTCCAGCCGCTCCGCGGCATGTGGGATCTTCCCAGACCAGGGCACAAACCCGTGTCCCCTGCATCGGCAGGCGGACTCTCAACCACTGCGCCACCAGGGAAGCCCAAAAGGTAATTTTTAAGTGGGCAACAGATCTGAATAGACATTTCTCCCCGGAAGACATACAAATGGCCAATAAGCACATGAAAAGATGCTCAATATCATTAATCATCAGGGAAAATGCAAAACAAAACCACGAGATATCACTTCACACTCACTAGGATGGCTATAATCAAAAAGACAGATAAGTGTTAACAAGGATGTGGAGAAACATATACATTGTTGGAACATTGCTGGAACCCTCATACATTGTTGGTAGAAAATAAAATGCGGCAGTCACTGGCAGTTCCTCAAAAGGTTAAACGTACAGTTACCATATGACCCAGCAATTCTACTCCTAGTTATATACCTAAGAGAAATGAAAACGTATGTCTACACAAAAACTTGTATACAGAATTTCATATTACTATTCATAAAAGCCACAAAGTAAAACAACCCAACTGTCCATCGACTGATGAATGGATAAACAAAACATTGTATATCCATGTGACTGACTATTATTCAGTAATAAAAAGGAATGAAGTACTGATAGATGCTACAATATGATGAACCTTGAAAACATGCTGCTAAGTGAAAGAAGCCAGACACAAAAGCCCACACATCTGCACGGTTCCATTCATATGAAAGAGCAAATGGCCAGAAGAAGCAAATCTACAGACAGAAAGCACAGCAATGACTGCCTGAAGCCGAGAGAAGAGAGTGGGGGTGGGCATGACTGCTAAAGGACAGGGTGTTTCTTTTTAGGGTGGTATGTCCTAAAACTGATTGTTGCATAACTCTGTGAATATACTAAAAAACACGGAATTGTACACCTTGAATGGTTAATATATATGGTATGTGAAATCTCAATGAAGCTATTACCCCAAAAAAACACACCAAAAAAACCCAAAAAACAAAACAAACAAGAAAAAGAAGAATCAGCTCTCCAACATGCATTCATGACAAAAATTTCAGTAAACCAGAAACAGAGGGGAACTTCCTCAACCTGATAAGGAATATCCACAAAAAAAACCTAACAACTAACATTACACTTAATGTTGAGAAACCCAGAGCTTCCCCAACTGGGCTTCCCTGGTGGCGCAGTGGTTAAGAATCCACCTGCCAATGCAGGGGACACGGGTTCAAGCCTTGGTCCAGGAAGATCCCACATGCCGCAGAGCAACTAAGCCCATGCGCCAAAACTGCTGAGCCTGCGCTCTAGAGCCCACGTGCCACAACTACTGAAGTCCACGCGCCTAGAACCCGTGCTCCGCAACGAGAAGGCACTGCAATGAGAAGCCCGCGCACCGCAACGAAGAGTAGCCCCCGCTCAACGCAACTAGAGAAAGCGCGCGCGCAGCAACGAAGACCCAACGCAGCCAAAAATAAAAAATAAATATGTAAATAAATTTAAAAAAAAAAGCTTCCCCAACTGAGATCAGGTACAAAGCAAGGATGTCCCCCTCTCACCACTCCTTTTCAACATTTACTGGAAGTTCCAGCTAATGCAATAAGACAAGGAAATAAAAGGTATACAGATTGGGAAGGAAGAAATAAAACTATGTTTGTGGATGACATGTTTATCTATGTAGAAAATCTGAAAGAATCAATAAAAAAACTCCTGAAACTAATAGGCAATTATAGCAAGGTTTCAGGATACAAGATTAATATACAAAAGTCAATCACTTCCCTATATACCAGCTATGAACAAGTGGAATTTGAAATTAAAAACACAGTATCATTTACATTTGCATCCCCCCAAACAAAACACTTAGGTATAAATCTAACAAAACATGTAAAGAGCTATACAAGGAAAAGTATAAAACTCACATGAACAAAATCAAAGAACAACTAAATAAATAGAGAGATATCCCATGTTCACAGATAAGAAAATTCAATATTGTTAAGATGTCAATTCTCCCCAACTGAATGTACAGATTCAGTGTAATCCCAATAAGTTATTTTGTGGATACCAACAAAATAATTCTAAAGTTTGTATAGAAAGACAAAAGACCCAAAATAGCCAACACAATATTGAAGGAGAAAAACAAAGTTAGAGGACTGATACTACCCAACTGCAAAACTTATTATAAAGCATCAGTTATCAAGACAGTGGTACTGGCAAAAGAACAAATGGATCAACAGAACAGGAGAGAAAGCCCAGATATAGACCCACATAAATACAGCCAGCTGATCTCTGACAATGGAGCAAAGGCCATACAATGGAGCAAAGACAGCCTTTTCAACAAATGGTGCTAGAACAACTGGACATCCACATGTAAAAAAGTGAATATAGGCATAGACTTTCACAAAAATTAACTCAAAATGGATCACAGGGGCTTCCCTGGTGGCACAGTGGTTAAGAATCCACCAGCCAATGCAGGGGACATGGGCTCCATCCCTGGTCCGGGAAGATCCCACATGCCACGGAGTAACTAAGCCCATGAGCCACAACTACTGAACCTGCGTGCCTAGAGCCCGTCCTCCTCAACAAGAGAAGCCACCACAATGAGAAGCCCAAGCGCCGCAATGAAGAGTAGGCCCCACTCAGAAACTAGAGAAAGCCCGCGCGCAGCAACGAAGACCAAACGCAGCCCCAAAAAAAGGATCACAGGCCTAAATGTACAGCACAAAAGCTATAAAACTTCTAGAAGGCAATATAGGAGAAAACCTAGATGACCTTGGGTATGGTGATGACATTTTAAATAATATCACCAAAGGCATGATCCAGAAAGAAGTAACTGATAAGCTGGACTTCATTAAAATTTAAAACTTCTGCTTTACAAAAGACAACGTCAAATGAAGGAGAAGCCAAGCCACAGATTAGGAGAAAAACTGCAAAACGTACCTATCTGATAAAGGGCTGTTATCCAAAATATACAAAGAACTTTTAAAACTCAACAACCCAATTAACATACAGGCCAGGGCTTCCCTGGTGGTGGTGCAGTGGTTGAGAGTCCACCTGCTGATGCAGGGGACACGGGTTCGTGCCCTGGTCCGGGAAGATCCCACATGCCGCGGAGCGGCTGGGCCCGTGAGCCATGGCCGCTGAGCCTGCGCGTCCGGAGCCTGTGCTCCGCAACGGGAGAGGCCACAACAGTGAGAGGACCGCGTACTGCAAAAAAAAAAAATACAGGCCAAAGATCTTAATAAACACCTCACCAAAGAAGACATACAGATGTCAAATAAGTCTATGAAAAGATGCTCCACTTCATATATCAGGAGAATGCAAATTAAAACGAGATACCACCACACACCTAGTAGAATGGTCAAAATCTGGAACACTGACAACACCAAATGCTGGTGAGAATGTGGAGCAACAGGAACTCTCATTCATTGCTGGTGGGGATGCAAAATGGTACAGCCGCTTAGGAAGACAATTTGAAGGTTTCTTACAAAACTAAACATAATCTTACCATATGATCCAGCAGTTGCAGCCCTTGGTATTTATCTAAACGAGTTCAAAACTTATGCCCACACAAAACCTTCACCAGAATGTTTACAATATCTTTATTCATAATTGTAAAAATCTGGAAGCAACTAGCACATTAGTAAGTGAATGAATAAATAAACGTTGGTACATCCAGGCACTAGAATATTATTCAGCACTACAAAGAAATGGGCTATCAAACCATGAAAAGACGTGGAGGAACTTGAAGTGCACATTACTAAGTGAAAGAAGGCAATCTGAAAAGGCTGCACGCTGTATAATTTCAACTCTGTAACCTTCTGGAAAAGGCAAAGTTATGGAGACAGTAAAAAGATCAGTGGTTGCCAGGGTTTGTGTGGGGGAGGGAAAGGGATAAGTAGGCAGAGCACAGAGGATTTTTAGGGCAATAAAAATACTGACACCATAAAGATGGATACATGTCACTATACATTTGCCCAATGCTACAGAACGCACAACAGCAATCCTAAGGTGAACGATGGACTCTGGGTGATTATGCTGTATCAGTGCAGGTTCATCAGTTGTAACAAATGCCCCACTCTGGTGGGAGATGCTGATAAAAGGGGAGGCTATGCACACGGGTGGGGCAGGGAGTAAACGGGAAATCTCTGTAGCTTCCCCTCAGTTTTGCTGTGAACCTAAAACTGCTCTGAAAAACAGTGTCTAAAAAAAAGAAGTTCTTTGAAAGAGAAATGGGTGGATCTCATACCACTCACCCTATTCAACATTCTACAGTGGTTCCCCAGTGCTCTGAGAATAAGCAAATACCCTTCTGTGGCCTACAGGCTGTGTGGTCTGACCCCTTCCTGGCTCCCCCATCACATCTCCACCTCTCTCCACTCATCCCCCAAGCTCTAGCTCCACTGGTCCACTCTGCCCTCCTCAGGCTTCAGAACTGACTACTCCCCCTACGATCGTTCATCTCTCTCCACACACCAGGCTTCAGAAAGGCCTTCCCTGATCAGATCACTTACAGTATCCATCAGTCCCCTCCTCCTTCTAACATATCATCTTGTTTATGTCCTTCATAATTCTCATCACAACCTTTAATTACTTTATTTGATAAACAGTTTAATGATCATCTCTCTCATGAGAATGTAAGCAACATAAACCCTCTCTTGTTTACCAATGAAAAGCCTCGTACGTTAACAATATCTTTGGCACGGAGTAGATGTTCAGTAAAGATTTGTTGAATGAATAAGTAAAATGTTAACTTCAGGTCTTACTGCAAAAGAATATTCTCAATCCAATCTTTAAAATCAATAATGCTTCCGTGGTTCTGAATATTTCCATTAAAAATATAAAACATCAAAACATTCTTCTTTGAGGCAGGATAATTCTCTCCCCCATTAACACCACAATCCCATACACCTGGAAGGTGGGAGCTGACCTTCACGCTGACTGATAGCACCCAAATGCCTGATGGGCAGTTTTATAAACTGGAGCTAGGACTAGTAACACACAGTCTAAATCATCCACTTAGTACAACGATCAGAAGTTGCCAGAGCCCCCTGACAGCTCTAATGGTTTAAGGGGTCTCTCCAAAATCTCTAGGAAGTGACAGTCACTCCCTGTTGCAGGGTCTTTATTGGAGTATAATTGCTTTACAATGGTGTTTTAGTTTCTGCTGTACAACAAAGTGAATCAGCTATACATATACATATGTCCCTATACCTCCTCCCTCTTGCGTCTCCCTCCCATACAGTCTATTTTTAAAGTCTGGCTACAACATCCACTGTTCTTTTAAATGTTAAAATCTTATGGCTGAACATAATGAGATGGAGGCAGTCATTTATCTTCCAGATGAGGTTTTGTCACTTTTCTGATCCCAAGCCCACTGGCTAGCCAGTGCTCAGAGTCTAAAGCCTGATGACAGCATGAAGTTGAGCAGTTCAACAAACCAGCCTGCATCCAGCTTCATCTCAGGCCACTCTTCCAGCCACATACTCCACACTGCAGCCACAGTGAGCTTCCCACCACAGTCCCTGAACACACCATGACCTGTGTGTCTTCGCAAAGTCCCTTTCATTCCTTCCCCGTCCCCCATACGCATCTTGTAAGAACAAGTTCTCCACAGGAAGCCTTCAGCCTCCCTCTTTCACAGAACGCTATGAGGGCAGTTATCACAGGGCACCATCATGATTTGTTCTCTATCTTCCTCAATGGCTTCTTTCTAGTCTTCATCTACATCCTGTTCATCCACAAATTTGCAGCGGCTTCAAAAGACCAATAGGGAGTGTGGTACAATCAACGCTCAACACATATTTGTTGAATTAATCTCCCTCAAAACACTGTGCCAGAATTCCCCAAGTATGACAGAACAAAATATAAAGCCACTCTACCTCAGTTACGTCCATGATTATGCAAAAATTCACTGGTCTCTTATGTCTGGATCCAAAGAATACATTCATTTAAAATTGACACACACTTGGAACAACAGCTCACTTCCACCTCAGCAGTTCACAGAGCCATCAACTACTCCCTCTGGATTCTATCAAGCTCCTTGAGCTCCACTATATCTAGAAATCTCTCCATGCTTGACTCCGAAGCTTGTCTTCATTATGTGTGCAACAGTTTCCTCATCTGTTCTTCACTTATTCTAAGTTTAATTAACTGCTCTGCCTGACGCCTGTTTCCTTCCCTTTTTCCTCATTAAGTTCTAGGAGCTATTTTGTTCAAACTACATACAAGCTAATAAGAAATGAGACCTTCCTCAAACTTGAAGTGTAATTTCTCTAAGAGAAAACTGAAAACAAATCCAGTAGGAGCCAATCTTCTATTGAAAAAGACAATGTGACAACAAAATAACTTAAACCTAACAAAAGCTGCTTACTAGTCACTCCTTCAGGAGAGGACTTTCCTTATCCCACCACCAGTCTCCAAGCCAGTCCTGAAAACTCAAATAATTTGAGCATCCCCTGTATCTATGCCTGCTGGTTCTCAAGTTTGAAAGCTCCCTGAGGGCAGGGACTGGGTCTGTCTGGTCCACCACAGCATCCCTAGAAGCTGGTATGTGGCTGGCATACAACAGGCCCCAAATAACTATCTGCTGAATGAACCAACAAGAGATGTTGGGGAAAAAAAAAAAAAAGCAAGGTCAGAGCTTTGTCAAGGTACATTGTAGCTGGGTGAGAGAAAGTACAAAATGCCTTGCAGCTCCTTGCAGGAGTCACTGGTGACCACAAGGGCTGCAGTGGCTTTATTCCCAGATTCTGCCCATGCTGGGATCTGGGTTTGGGGATTTCCAGAACTCCTTTCCTTAAAGTTCTCAAGACCTTGGCTACAAGGAGGAAGTTAACCCCAAGGGCAACTTATCACTCCAGCAGGTAAGGCAAAGGTGCATGCATGCTGGTACCCCACACTCTGCCTACAAATGTTAACAGAAGCAACAGAACAGAATAAAATTCCTGAATCTCAGCGAGAAAGTGAGGAAGAACAAAGGGAAGGGAAGAGAAAAGGAAGTAGGGTATGTGGGTAAGGAGAGCAGGGGCTAGCCTTTATTGAAATGGACCGCGTGCCAGGCACCGTGCTGAGCAATTCACACGCACTGACCCATTTAATCCTTCCACCAAGCCAGAGCTAGAAACTATTACCATCCCTACTTTACTGATGATGAACCTGAAGTTTAGTGAGACATCACTTGCCCTGAGCACACAGCTAGGAAGGGGCAGCGCTGTGAGCCGGGTCTGACTCGAGGGTACCCCACTCTTCAACCTGCACTCACTATTCTGCCTCTGAGGCCTTAAGGCAGGACTGGGAGACGAGTCGTTCATTTATCCATTTAACGAACACTTACTGAGCACCTACTGGGTACATGCCAAGGCGTGGTGCCAGGCGCTGGTGGGCGGATGAAGGGACGGGGACTGAGAGGGTCGGGGGATAAGACGCAGCGTCAATCGTAAGACCACGGAGCTCGGCGCCTCGGGCCCGCGGCGCAAAGGGGATGCCAGGGTGCGGCACAGGGGAGGGAAAGCGCGGAAGGGGAGGGGCGAGCGAGCCGGGTCGCTTGGGGCGGAGGGCCCGCGGGAGGCGTCGGCCGACCCGCGGCGCCCAGGAGAGGTGGGCGACGACCACTCCCTCGGCGGACTGACAGCTTCTGCCGGGCACGGAGCCCGGCGCTTCGTGTGCCATGGCATTCGGCCTCGGCGGTCCGGCAAGGGCGAGACGGAGTCCGGGAAAGGGAGGGAAATGGGCAATGAGACCCTGAGGCGAGGGAGAGTGGCCCAGGGGCTGCGTGAGCGGCGGCGGGAAGGCCGAGGGAGGGGCGCGGGGCCGGGCGGTGGGGCGGGCGGCGTCGCGGGCGGCGCCGCGGGACTCACCTCCCGCTGCAGCCCCTCCGGACTCTTCGGCCCGGCCGGGCCGGAGGAGGCGGGGATGAACTCCGAGCCGCGGGGACTGCCGGGAACCCGTTCCCTGGGCAACGGGGCCGGCACCGACGAGCGGCAACTGGCTCCGCCGGCGGCTAGAGCGGCAGAGCCTCAGGAGGCGGTGGGCGGGACGGAAGTGACGTATAGGACTTCCGGTGTGCGTGGGCGGGGCTCCGGGTCTCTTTCCTGGGATCTCTGCAGCCAGCATGGAAGGTGCGTGAGAAGGGCAAGCTCCCCCAGGCAGGGAGGGTACCATTGTTATAGTTTGATCTTCGGGCTGAATGGCGGTCCGTCCCTTGCCCCAGCCCAGCCCGCTGGCCCCGATCAGGCTCTGCGGTCAGCCCGGGAGTCAGTTTTGCCGAGCCTCGATTTTTTCATGTGTAGAACGAGATGATGCAAAGGAGTGTTAGCAGATCCTGACACTCAAATTGTAATTGTCGTTATAAATTAGCACCAGCGGAGCACTTTCCCTGAACTCCCCTCAGAATTCCCGGCTACAGAGCTTTCTGCTTGTAATAAAAGCTATCATTCATCAAGCACTCACTGTGCGCCAAGTCGTGTTCTGAGTACTTTCAGTGGATCAGCTCGTTTGAGGCGCACAGCGATCCCATGAAGTAACGTCAACAGGTGGGGAGTCGAGGCTCGGAGGGGATAAGTAACGTAGTCACTATGCTACTGCCCTGCCCTGTGATTGATAGCTGATCTCTTTCCCAGCTAGACTGTGAGTTTCTTGAAGTCAGAATATTGGTTTTGGTTCCTAAATATGTGCTGGGTATGGGTCAGACACGATGAATCACACGTGGTCCTCGCCCGCAAGGAGCCCCTACTGGCGGAGGGAAACCCTTAGAAGATTATAGTACAGGTGGTAAGGGCTTTTCTTCCGTTTAACACATTCTAGTCAGCACCTACTACGTGCTGAGATTATGAGAGGGACCAAGACAGTCTTAGTCCCTACTCTGGTGGAACTTAACAGTCTATCAAGGAATGTAGTAGACATTAAACATGCAAATACACTACACTGGTGAGTGTCATGAATGAAGCTGAAGTACAGCGTGTTCCAGATATATAGTGCAGTGAGTCCTTACCCAACCTGTGGATCTAGGAGGACTTCTTTGTGGAAGTGACTTTCTAAAAACCTACATCAGATCATGTCACTTCCCAACTCAAAGCTTACTGTTTGCTTTCCATTGACTTGGAATAAATCCAAACTTATTATCTTGGACTATAAGTTTCTAGCTGTCTGACTGTCTCCTCTCTCTCCATTTCATTCTAGCCACACTGGTCTTGTTCTTTTTTCACACTCACCAAGCTCATTCTCACCTTAGGGCCTCTGCTGTTGACTTCTCATCATTCAGGTTTCAGCCTAAATGACAACGTCTCAGGGGTTCACGCTAACACAAGACCCTGTTTTATTTTGTGGCACTTATGATCTAAACTGACGATCATCTAATTGTCTGTTATCCACCTCATCTTTGGAAAGTAAGTTCAATGAAAATGGTCCTGGTCTATCTAATTGAGTCACTTCAGCCCCCACAGCTGGCATAATGTAGGCACTTGGCGAATATTGGTTAGTTGTATAAGTAAAGAGTGAATGAAAAATCAATATGATATTTAAAAGAGGAGCTCCTAGGTAACGTAAGGATGGGGGCTGGTTGTCAGGGGAACCAACCATGTGATTAGAGAGTTGGAACTTTCAGTCCCACCCCACCAAAGCCCCATGTCCAACAAGGCAAGAGAGGCTGGAGGTTAAATCAGTCACCAATGGTCAGTCATTTAATCAATCCTGCCCATGTAATGAAGCCTCCATAAAAAAACAAAAGCAAAGGGTTGTGAGAGCTTCCAGGTTGGTGAACAGGTGGAGACGCAGGGAGAGTGGCACTTGGAGAGAGCTTGTCAGCTCTGTACCCCTGCCCACGTACGTTACCCTATGCATCTCTTCCATCTGGCTCTTTCTAGTAATCTAGTAAGTAAAATGTTTTCCTGAGTTTTCTGTGAGCCACTCTAGCAAATTAATCAAACCCTAGGGAGGGGGGTCTTTGGAACCTCCGACCTATAGCTGGTAGGTCAGGAGCACAGGTGACAACCTGGACTTGAGACAGGTGTCTAAAGTGGAGGCGGGGGAGGAGTCTTAACAGGACTGAGTCATTAACTTGTGGAATCTGATGCTGTCTCCAGATAGATAGCGTCAGAATTGAATTTACTGCTTGGTGGCAGTGGGAAAAACACGTTGGAGAGGCCCTTGTGGTAATACATCCTATGCTGGATACTTGCCATGTGCCAGGCCCTCACACCCTCACAGCTTTACACATATGTATATGTTTTATTTGGGGATTTTTTTGGCCGCGCTGTGTGGCCTGTGGGATCTTAGTTTCCCGACCAAGGATCGAACCCGCTCCCCCTGCAGTGGAAGCGTGGAGTCCTAACCACTGAACTGCCAAGGAACTCCTAGCTTCATATATATTATCTGATCTTCACATCAACTCTTTGTAGTAGATATATTTTATCCCCATTTTACAGATAGGCACTTTGAGGCTCTGACAGGGTAAATAACTTAACCCAAGATTGTACAACTGGCAGTGACAGAGCTGGGATTCAAACCCAGTCATTCTGGTCTTCAGAGTCTAGACTCCAAACTATACTGCCATTGTGCGTCCTGGATTCCTTAAGGGGCCTCTCTCAGAATTTGGACCTTATCCTGTGGGCCATGAGACGCCTTTGAAGGATTCTAAGTAGAGAAGAAGAGAGGGCACAGGAGGGCTGGGAGGGCCCAAACAGCCTGAGTGGTCTGGGTGTTGCTTCCCACAGGAGCTGGGATCTGGGTGAATCCTGGGGTATGGGCAGCGTTAGCCCGAGGAAGGAAAGAGCTTTCTAGCAGAGAGAACTGCACATGCAAAGGACTTTTCAAGAGCTGCCAGTAGTTGACTTTAGCTAGAGATTGAGGGGCTTCAAGGTCGGGGTTGAGGTGAGTGTTGAGGCAGAGAAGTAGCCGGGTCCTGAAGGACTTTGGACCTCCTCCTGCATTCCTAGCGTGGAGATCATCACCGCATCTCTGGGGTTCAGCTTGTCAGTGTGTTGGAGTGGTGAGCTCTGGTGACCCACAAAGCTCTGAGCAAACGTCAGGTATCAAAGTTCAGAGACTGGAGAACGGGCGCGGTAAGGCAGGGGCATCGGAGCCTCGCGGCGGAAAGTCACAGTTCCACCTCCTTCCCAACCTTTGAAAGTGGTCAGAGTGTTCGGGGTAAAACTTTGTGGAGCCGTTAAGCTTCGAGAGGATTTGTATATCTGGTGAGACCTAAAAACGTAAAAACAATTCTGTTTTGTCTTGTTGCAGCGACTTTCACATTCATCCACACGTCTTCATTAACACTACGTGTTTTGTTCAGTGGATGTAGTGTTGCCGATAGTTTTACGGTTGCAAATTAGAACAGTTTGGGTTTTCCCCCCAACCGTGATCATGAATTTCATAATATTATGTTTCTTTTGCTCCCTATCAGCAAAGACTCTTGGAAGTGCAACGCCCAGAAAACCTGTCTTATCTGTCAGTGCAAGGAAAATTAAGGACAATGCAGCCGATTGGCATAATTTAATCCTGAAATGGGAAACCCTCAATGATGGAGGTTTTGCTACTGCGAATAATATTGCCAACCTGAAAATCAGTTTATTGTAAGTACCTACAAAGTGTGCTCTGTGTGCTTCACCCTTAATGATTGGGCAGAAATTTCATGGCAGTCTTTTAGAATGGGAAGGGTAGTCTCTAGGAACATGGGTAAATTACGTAAAGCGAAAAAGCAAGTGGCAAAATAATGCACGCAACTATGAGCTGTGTGTGCACTTTAAATGCAAAATTATACTGTAAATTGGCCATGGCTACATCTGTATATAAAATTATAAAAACGGGTTGGAAGGATACAGACTCAATTCAGGACACTGGTATCTTCTAGGAAGAAGTATCACTTCATAATGCTGCATTTTATTTCTGTGGTATTGTGATGTATAGTAAAAAAAATACATGTCTCGTCTTTGTCCCTTCCTGACACACGGCTCTTAAAACCCTTATAATTTCCTTAGGGACATGAGCAGTGGGAGAATCTTTAGTTAGGCTGAGATTTCTTCTTTTGTTCTCCAGTTGCTGGACTAGCTCCAGAGTGGTAAAGGGGAAAGGAGTCTCTTGTTACCATAACAAACCCCTTTCTACCACACCTGAGTTCGTGTTAATGAGGGGGCTTCTGGAAAACCAGAAGTAACCACGTGACTAGAGTTGGCACTATCAGCCCCACCCCCTTACCTCACCTCTAGGGAGGTGAGAAGGGCTAGAAGTTGAATTAATCACTGATGGCCAATCATTTAATCAATCATGCCTTCATAACGAAGCCCCCATAAAAACCTAAAAGGACGGGGGTTTGGAGAGCTTCTGGGTTGGGGAACCAGAACGCTTCCATGTGCCTGAAGGGAAATGTACCCCAGACTCCTCAGGGACAGGAGCTCCTTCGCTCAACCTTCCAGACCTTGCCTTGAGTACCTCTTGTCTACAGGTATGTGAATAAAGGATACGAATAAAGGATATTGGTCTCCTTTAATAGCCTTTGTAATAAACCAGTAGTCTAGAAAGTAAACTGTTTTCCTGAGTCCTGTGAGCTGGTCTAGCAAATTAATTGAACCCAAGGAGGGGGTCGTGGGAACTTCCAATTGACAGCTGGTCCGTCCTAAGCACAGGTAACAACCTGAACTTGTGATTGGTGTCTGAAGTTAAGACGGGGGCAGTCTTGTGGGACAGAGCCCTTAACCTGTGGGATCTGATGCTGTCTCTGAGAGATAGTATCAGGATTGAGTTACACTGTAAGACGCCCAGCTGGTGTCTGGAGAACCTGAGAATAGCTTGGTGTGGAGAGGCGCCCCCCTCCCTTTGATGACCAGGTGTCGGAAGTAGAGAGGGGTATTCAGAGCAGAGGAGACACACAAGAGCATGTTTTCCCTTAGCAAGTTCTTCTAAAAAGACAAAGGAGTACAGGTGGCCAACAAACACATGAAAGGATGCTCAACGTCATCAATCATTAGAGAAATGCAAATCAAAACTACAATGAGGTATCATCTCACACCGGTCAGAATGGCCATCATCAAAAAATCTAGAAACAATAAATGCTGGAGAAGGTGTGGAGAAAAGGGAACCCTCTTGCACTGTTGGCAAGAATGTAAATTGATACAGCCACTATGGAGAACAGTATGGAGGTTCCTTAAAAAACTACAAATAGAACTACCATATGACCCAGCAATCCCACTACTGGGCATATACCCTGAGAAAACCATAATTCAAAAAGAGTCATGTACCAAGATGTTCATTGCAGCTCTGTTTACAATAGCCAGGACGTGGAAGCAACCTAAGTGTCCATCAACAGATGAATGGATAAAGAAGATGTGGCACATATATACAATGGAATATTACTCAGCCATAAAAAGAAACGAAATTGAGTTAATTGTAGTGAGGTGGAGGGACCTAGAGTCTGTCATACAGAGTGAAGTAAGTCAGAAAGAGAAAGACAAATACCGTATGCTAACACATACATGGAATCTAAGAAAAAAAAAATGTCATGAAGAGCCTAGGGGTAGGACGGGAATAAAGACACAGACCTACTAGAGCATGGACTTGAGGATATGGGGAGGGGGAAGGGTAAGCTGTGACAAAGTGAGAGAGTGGCGTGGACATATATACACTACCAAACGTAGGGTGGATAGCTAGTGGGAAGCAGCCGCATGGCACAGGGAGATCAGCTCGGTGCTTTGTGACCACCTAGAGGGGTGGGATAGGGAGGGTGGGAGGGAGGGAGACGCAAGAGGGAAGAGATATGGGAACATATGTATATGTATAACTGATTCACTTTGTTGTAAAGCAGAAACTAACACACCATTGTAAAGCAATTACTCCAATAAAGATGTTTAAAAAAAAAAAAGACAAAGGGGTTATGGGAAAAAACTGTTGACAGTTGCCAATTCTAATTGGAAGATTTGCTTTACTGTTCTTGCACTTTCCTATATATATGTTTTTGTTTTTTTTAATCAGCTTTGCTTATGCAAGGCCTCAAAAAATTTAAGCAAGACTCAAGCTGGTTCCTACCCACGAGAATCTTTAGTAAAATGCGAAAGATTTATATGATCTGAAGAGAAACATGAGTATGGATCTATATATGTGTAGTTTTAATTTCTCAAAGTTGTAATTATATATTTGTATATCTTTGTCTACTGGCCAGAGTCTAGAGTCTTAACTTTCTGGCCTGGGTCCCTGGCTCTTTCCAGTTCTTTCAAACATATCACACACGTCGGCCCTCTGCCGCCTTTTCCTGCTTAGCAAGTTCTATGAAACAGTTCTTACCTTACTGCATAAGATGCTCTCTGATATTTTCTATTCTAATGTTTAATTTTTTTCCTTAAATTTCTTTTTTTTTTTGGCCATGCTGCACGGCATGTGGGATCTTAGTTCCCCAACCAGGGATCCAACCCATGTCCCCTGCAGCGGAAGTGCAGAGTTTTAACCACTGAACCACCAGGGAAGTCCCTAATTTTGTTCCTTAATTGTTGATTGTGGCCCCGCTAGATTTATTTCAGGTGCTGTGGGTCACAGCCTTCCGTTTACAAAACGCATTCCTAGCTGGTGGACTCTGAGGAGATGATCCGTGTCTTACCCCCTTAGGATGCCACAGGGCTGGATTGAATTGACTTGTTCTAGGGCAGAATTGAGTAGCGGATGGACATATTCGTTGTATATGTAAATAACATGTAAATGTGATGACGTGAAACGACGCCAATGGAAAAAGTCGATGATGACCTAAGTACATGGATATTGAGTTTTCGAGGGTTCATCACAACGAAATGAAGCGAGCCTGTGGAGTGTATTTTGTTCCCACTCTTTTCCATCTTGTCCAGGAGCAAAGACACGATAGGATTAGAGAGCAGCAGCCTGGCTTCTGATGAAAATGCAGAAAAGGAGCACCCAGAATACAGCAGGGAGCTCGAGATGCTGTGCGAGGGGCTGCAGACCACCCTGGATGCTTTGGTAAGGTGCAGGAATCCTCGGGTGTCGCGTGTGCACAAGCACCTTGCAGCATTCCACGTGGTTGGTCGTGCTTTCCTTCACCAAGCTTTCGTTTTTCCTTCCTCAACCTCCTCCATTTGTCTCTCTCGCTCTACGTGTCCCATAAATCTTGTTTCCCAAGAGGCTGTCCTAGACCTTGGTTCTTTTGGTTCTGCATGTTGCCAGGGCAATTTCACCCACTCCCAGGCTCCACAGGAAGTGTGTCAGGCTTTGGGGACCCGGCAGGCACTCTCACCTCTACTCATCGACAGTACAGAGGCGAGTGGGTGCGGCTGTGTTCCCATAAAACTCTATTTATGGATGCTGAACTTTGCATTTCAGATAATTTTCACGTGTCACAAAATATTCTGCTTTTGATTTTTTTTTTTCAACCACTTAAAAATGTAAAACCCATTCTTAGCTCAAGGGACACACAGAAATAGGCTTTGAGCTGCATTGGGCCTGTGAGCCTTGATCTCGCACATAAGAGATGCTCTTATATGTTTGTTTAAAGTCTGGATGTCAGTACCCACCATGCTGGCCACCACATGTGCACGAAACACCTCATCTCAACCAGACACAGGGATAAGGTTTTGCACATCTTTGAACTAACTAACTAAAGCTTCCCACAAACATAGAAAGTCTGTATAGTTTAACCTTTCTTGATGGAAATGTTTCTAATGTTTTACATGCTTCCTTGCCTTTTTAAACAGAATATGTCAAATATAATTGTATTTCTTCAAGATACCACTTATTCAAAGTTAGGGTTCCACGTATTATGAGGCAGACGATAGGTTTAAGAGTTTTTCAGGAAAGAAGCACTGCCCTTTTAAACATCACATCCATTGTAAGATGTAATGGTTTCTGAAACATTAAAATGAGAAAAATAAATAGTGCATTGAGAACATTTTGGTGATTTAGCCTTTTGTTTGCTTGAAATGCAATATTGTCTTCAAGATATCTTGCCCTGTATGGGGCTATTTGTCTCCTCTAAATAAATGATTAGGTTTTTGTAGTTGTCCCGTCTGTTTTGTGATGCTGCCTGTGGGTTGTGCTGTGATAAGGAACACTTGCCCCCCCTGCCCAGGCTCTCCACCTGGTGCTCAGGCAGGAACAAGACAGGCCTGGGTCATCAGTCACTTTGTTTTAAGCCCCACTCACGGGAAGCCTGGAGGATAAGGTGTGTGAGCTTGGTGTTTTCTTTGTTTTATCTCCAGGTTCACAGCTGTGTCTCCAGTAGTTGAGTTCTAGACCTAGACTTCTGGACCAGTAGAGGATTAACACAGGCAGAGTAATCAATCGAAATTTCCAGAATGACCCAATTGAAAACTGACCACATGTATGTTTTTTCCCCAAATTAACCCATTTGATTATGGCAAGTGGTTTTGTTTGGACCAAGCATGGGCACACATATTGTTTGAAAGAGAAGAAACTGAATGGCTAAGTTCCTATATTGAAATATTTTATTTATTTATTTCCTGGTCACACTTAGCTTTTTTTAAAATTAATTTATTTATTTATTTTTGGCTGCTTTGGGTCTTTGTTGCTGCGCACAGGCTTTCTCTAGTTGCGGCGAGTGGGGGCTACTCTTCCTTGTGGTGCGTGGGCCTCTCATTGCAGTGGCTTCTCTTGTTGCAGAGCACGGGCTCTAGGCGCGTGGGCTTCAGTAGTTGTGGCTCGTGGGCTCTAGAGCGCAGGCTCAATAGTTGTGGCACATGGGCTTAGTTGCTCCGTGGCATGTGGGATCTTTCTGGACCAGGGCTCGAACCCGTGTCCCCTGCATTGGCAGGCAGATTCTTAACAACTGCGCCACCAGGGAAGTCCCACACTTAGCTTTTAATTGGCAGTTTTTGTTGTTGTTGTTTCACTGAAGTATAGTTGATTTCCAATGTTGTGTTTCTGGTGTACAGCAAAGTGATTCAGTTAGACATATAAATACATATTCTTTCTCATATCCTTTTCCATTATGGTTTGTTACGGGATATTGAATATAGTTCCCTGTGTATACTGAAATACTTTAAATAGGCAACAAAGTTAAACACACGATGCTGGGCTCGGTCATTTGTTGTTAGATGTGGCAACACTCCCACCAGAACCTCTTCATCCTTGACCTTCCATCTTCCTTTCTGGCATAAAACACTTCACAGAGGGCTTCCCCGGTGGCACAGTGGTTGAGAGTGTGCCTGCCGTTGCAGGGGACACGGGTTCGTGCCCTAGTCCGGGAAGATCCCACATGACGCGGAGCGGCTGGGCCCGTGAGCCATGGCCGCTGAGCCTGCGCGTCTGGAGCCTGTGCGTCCGGAGCCTGTGCTCTGCAACGGGAGAGGCCACAACAGTGAAAGGCCCGCATAGCGCAAAAAAAAAAAAAACATTTCACAGAATCCCCAAACTGGGTTAAAATGAGAAACACTTTTGACATATACTAATGTGACTTTTATAAAATGTGAAAACCCTGGGAAGGATTTTGTTTCTAAATGCCATTTGGCTTTCTTTAGTTCACAAGTCCTCATTTATAACTCTGTACCTATGCACACCTCGTTAGGGAAGAGCGCCTGCGCGGGACGAGGGGGAAGAGGTATTTTGCCTTCCATTTCAGGCATGTCAGGAATGACTGACTGGTTTTACTTGGCCATCCTTGGCTCTCCCCATTCTTAAGTGGCTGTCTGGTACCACGGGACCCCTTCCTCAGTCCCGCTGACCCGCACGGAGGAGGGACGGCCTGGGAGGATGTTAGGAGGTAGAGTCAAGGTCCAGAACATCCAGCCAGTGGCTTGATGGACTGAGCAGTAACAGGTGACACGTCCTGGCCCTGGTCCCTCTACCCACAGCACGGGTCCAGGGTGAGGGGGTGTGGCCTGGCAGGGCAGCTGAAAGTGGCTGCAAGGTTTTAGGTGACTGCGTGCCCATAGTGACCTGCGTTCCCAAGGTCTTCAGACAAAGCCTGGGCTGACCACGGGTGCTAGTTGTCAGGCCCCAAAGTTCTGCTCCAGTGAATTTATTCTATTTTAAAGTGGTTTGAGGGACTTCCCTGGCAGTCCAGTGGTTAAGACTCTGCACTTTCACTGCTGGGGGTCTGGGTTCGATCCCTGGTCAGGGAACTAAGATCCCGCAAGCCATACAGCGCGGCCAAAATATAAAGTAAAATAAAGTGATTTGAGAATTAGTTCACATTCTTAGGTTCAAAACCAATGTTGATCCTTAAGGATATTGATATTATTTTTCCTATTTTCCTCCATCCTTTAGAGAGAATGGTTTCCCGAACTTGACTTTGTCTTGAATCTGAAATTGGTAGAGGGTGGAGGCACCCTTGTCCCTAAGCTGGACGAACATCTCGAGGTGTGGGCTGTTGGCTTTGGGAGGGGACGTGGAGCTGAGAGCGTGTCCAGCTGCTGTCACTTTAGGGCTGCACGTGCGTGAGACTTTGGTATCGTCATTGATGAATGAGCCCCAGAATGCGGCTGGCACCTCTGGCCCGGTGGTGTCAAGCCTCCAGGATCTTCTTGGCTCTCCTGACCTTTATCAGCTTTTCTTAGCATTAGGTGGAGCTGCTGCAGGACACAGAGGAGAGAGCTCAGGATTGGGTGTCAAGAGACTTGGGGTCGGAAAGCGTGTTATCAAGTCCTGGCCTCGTGTTTCCCTAGCTCAGCAACCTAGAGAATTTTCCCACCTGTGGTACGGAAATGATGAGTCCTGCCTCTTGGGGTTGGGTCAAGTGACATATCGAACCTGGAAAGATTTGGGAAAAGGAGTCTAGTCCTTTAAAAATTAATGTTCGCTAAATATAGTGCACACCTCTTCAGATGTAATTGGAGGGTGGTTGAAGGACTAAGTGCAAGGAATTAAGATTTTGACGATTTATATATCTTTGCTTATACCCCCTGGGTACATAAAGCTAACTCCATACTTAGGACGTAGACTTGTGGTCTTAGTAGACCCATGCTACTGATATCTGGAATCTCTGTTACTTCACCCATTTGTTTTACTTAACAAACCCTTACGTAGCTCTGACCAGGTGCTCCACAAGTACTAACTTAGTCCCCCGACACCCCGTGGAAGCAGCCACTTTGTGCCGCAGCACAGAGCCTGGCGTACGCTGAGGCACCGTCCACGTCACGTCCTCACCACTTCCTTCCTGTGTGAAGTGTGTAGGGCTGCCTTTCGTTATTACCATTTTATAAACAAGGAAACAAGCCTCAAAGAGGTTTCAGTAAACTGGAAACAGAGCAGGACCCTGTGGGGCTCCTGGGCACGGAAGCCTTTCCGTCCCCCGTTTCTTGTTTGTAGACAAGACTCCAGCCTCCATGACCTTCCCTGAGTTCCAAAGGGCAGGTTCAGACAGTTGCTGAGCAAAGCAAGAGCAGCCAAGAAACCACCTGAGGCGAGATTAAAGGGACCCGAGAAGCTCATCAAGATTAGGAGAGGGGCTTCCCTGGTGGCGCAGTGGTTGAGAGTCCGCCTGCCAATGCAGGGGACGTGGGTTCATGCCCCGGTCCGGGAAAATCCCACATGCTGCGGAGCGGCTGGGCCCGTGAGCCATGGCCACTGAGCCTGCGCGTCCGGAGCCTGTGCTCCGCAACAGGAGAGGCCACAACAGTGAGAGGCCCGCGTACCGGGGGGGGAAAAAAAAAAGATTAGGAGAGGACCATTGGTGAGACCAGATTAAAGGAGTGCAGGCCCCACACACACTCGAATCTTATCAGCAACCCCACCCTTGAACTGTTGCTATAAAACCCCTCATCAGATCCTCCCGGGTTGGGGACACATAGTTTTTCAGGGCAGGAGCCCGCTGTGTCCCCCTTTGCCTGGCAAAGCAATAAAGCTATTCTTTTCTGCTTCACCCAAAACTCTGACTCGACACTGGTGCACAGAGGCCGAGCTTTTGGCATTAAACTCAAAGGCAGTTCATAAGAGTCAGAAATGAGGGACTTCCCTGGTTGGTGCAGTGGTTAAGAATCCGCCTGCCAAGGCAGGGGACACGGGTTTGATCCCTGGTGTCCAGGAAGATCCCACATGCCACGGAGCAACTAAGCCCGTGAGCCACAACTACTGAGCCTGCGCTGTAGAGCCCGCGAGCCACAACTACAGAGCCGGTGCACCTAGAGCCCGTGCTCCACAACAAGAGAAGCAACTGCAATGAGCAGTCCGCGCACGGCAATGAAGAGTAGCCCCCACGCGCAGCCACGAAGACCCAGTGCAGCCAAAGATTAATTAATTAATTAATTTTTTTAAAAAGAGTCAGAAATGAGCTCATTTAATGCCCCTTCTCCTCTCATTACATAAAAGCGAGAGCCTGCCTTGCCACCCCTCCAGGTCTTTGGTGCTAAAAAATTAGTGATGTTCGGAAAACTTAATGAAGCGGGACCCAGCAAGCTTCCTCTTCTCCAGCACTGGAGATGTGGGCTTTATTACTGAAGTCATCCAAATTAGTGAAATCGTAGCAACTGTCAGTCTCCTTCTCCCTGGAAATTTGCTGCACATGGAGTTAATGCTGTTGATCACTGGACTTACGATCTCAGCAGACTTACATTTCTTAGCTTTGAAATCTTAGAGTTATTGAATCTAAGAGAGGATTTCAAATAATAATCTCATATTCTAAATTAATATCTTTTCAGACCAAAATACAGATGAAAATGGAAAAGCTGTCTTCCACTACCAAGGGGATTTGTGAACTAGAAGATTACCATTATGGGGAGGAGAGAAAACGGCCCCCCCTGTTCCACACGTGGCCCACAGCCTATTTTTGTAAGTAGTTCTTCCTGCGTTGATTTTCAAGGGTAGGTTATGAGAGCATTTGGTGTCATTTAGATCTGGCCCTCTAAGAAGCTGACAGGCTTTGAAATTCAATTGAAGAGGATCCATTGGGAAGGAAGGAGATGAGGACATCTTAGAGGAGTGTTTCTTCTTGCCTTTAATTACCCACTAATCAGCAAAGAATATTAAATGTAATTAGAGACCCATGAAGCAAGTTGCCATTATTAGCCGTTTAAGGCCAACGGGTAGAATGCACTTTGCCTCCTCTGTAGAGGCAGAAATCTCGTTTTTGTTTTTCAAGAAGGATGGGTTTTTGCTTTGTTTTATTTAAAAAGTACATGGCGGGGGGGTGGGGGTCACTTCAGCCCACCCCATGGAAGAGGACCGCTGGGAAAACAAACTCCATTACATAACTAAGCTGTGAGGTAAGGGCTGTGTTTTTGCTTTATTAGTTTAAAAGAAGGACTAAGCTATTTGATGTTGCTTTGAGGCTTAAATAAGGGAGAAAATCACCTCACGTAACGTGTTTATTGAACATTGTCAGTTTGAGGTCAATCTGCTATGTATAATGATTGCCAGTTCCTAAGAGTCGAGTGGAAAGGTAACAGGTACTTTTTAATTTCATGACACTTATTTACCATGTTATCTGATTCTAATCTGCACTGGCTGGAGCCCTTCTTCCTCTTGTGCTGTTGCTGACTCTAGCTTTTAAGGAGGAGCTTTGCAAAGTTCCTGGCTGTCCAGTGGTTAAGACTCAGTGCTTTCACTTCAGAGGGTGCGGGTTCCATCCCTGGTCTGGGAATTAAGGTCCCGCAAGCTGTGCGGTGTGGCCAAAAAAAAAAAGTGGCGGGTCGTCCCTAGTCAAGGGTACCCCCTTGAATGCCACTGTTCAAGGACGGCTCGCGTTCCTTTCAGACGAGGTCTCCCGCAAGCTCTCTGACATGTACGGCCGGGAGCTCCGCCTGAAGCGCACCGTCGTGGAGCAGCTGGCGCACACGGCCGACCGTGACCTGGCCCTGAGCTACCTGTCCATGTGGCTGCACCAGCCCTACGTGGAGGGCGACAGCAGGCTGCTTCTGGAAAGCATGCTGCTTGAAACCGGGCACCGAGCGCTGTGACCTCCCAGTGCGGCTCCGCGCTCCTCCGGGCTCTGCACCTCAGCTTCTGCAGCTCCCACGGCGGACGGTCTTTCTGGTGGGCCCTGTGCCGCACCCTGATCACGCCCCTGCCGCACCCCGGGATCACGGCCCCTGCCTTACGCCGGGGTCACGGCCCCTGCCGCACCCCGGGATCACGCCCCTGCCACATCCCGGGATCACGGCCCCTGCCTCACCCCGGGATCACGGCCCCTGCCACACCCCGGGATCATGGCCCCTGCCTCACCCCAATCACGGCCCCTGCCTTATGCCGGGGTCACGGCCCCTGCCGCACCCCGGGATCACGGCCCCTGCCGCACCCCGGGGTCACGGCCCCTGTCGCAACCTGGGATCTCACCTGTGCTCTGGCTCAGCCACCCACTGACCTTAGGATCTTCCAGACCTGATCATTTCACCAGCTCTCTGCGGTTATCGCTGCTGCCTGCCGTCCACCACTCAGCGTCATCTGCACCTACTGTGAATTTGTCACTATGAAGACTTCTGCCCGAAATAAATGAATTCCTCAACAGAATGACTAAGTGATCTTGTTTTTGTAAATTAGGTGTATTTTACATAGATTACATTTACTTAGAAAATCCCTGGTTTAATATTTTTGCGTATTGTTTAAACTGTGGGACCGTATTAGTTTTGTAATCACAACTAACCTTTAAAGTACCGTAGAGTCACTGAGCAAAGACCAGCATCATGGAAATGAAAACTGGCTACCAAAACATTACCCCTATTTTTGTACTGAGGCTGCGACAGGCCAAGTGAAGTGTCTTCCATGTCATTCTCTGGGCATAAATCCTATAGTTTGGCAATATTTGCAACCAGATATCCAGGGTCAGTCCTGCCATTGCTCCCCAGAAACAGAAATCTAAGAAACTTCATGCTGTGTGATACAGGTTGTAGCCTCATGAAACTGAACTTCTAGCATCCCAGGCAAAGAAAGAAAATATTCCCAAAATAAAAGACTTTATATATGATGGGAATGTATTTTGAGCGAAAGGATATCTCACTGTGTAAGTTGGCATAGCCAAAGCATTTAAAGGCAACATGTCTTAGAATTTCTCTTTCCTTTGCAGTATTTATTAAAATCTAACCATCAGAAAAGCAGCCTGTCAGATGTCCTGCTGTCTGGAAACCGCCTGGTCAGCATTCGGCAAAAGTGGCACCCTGCCCCCTGCGTCCTGCGGCTTAGACAGCAGGCTGCAGTCCTGAGCCAGACAGGCGGGACGGGGCCCTCCGAGGCACGAGGTCAGTTTTATGTTTGGGGTGGGGTGTGGTTACTTAAAGAACAAATGCTCTTCAGAGGAGACCCTGAAGAATTTCTAGCCCTTTCTAGGACATTTCCTGTGTTCGTGATGCCTCATCCTCGGACACCCAGGTTGCCCAGAAGAACTAATGGAAATGATCAATGCTGCTGATGCCAAAACCCCACCTCTGTGCACTAGCACTGAACTGAATCTCGGAGACAGAGTTTGGGGTGAAGAAGAAAAGAATAGCTTTATTGCTTTGCCAGGCAAAGGGGGCAACAGCGGGCTAATGCCCTCAAAACTGTGTGTCCCAACCTGGGGTGGGCTGCTGATAAGGATGAGAGTGTGTGCAGGCCCCCGTTCCTTCAGTCCAAATATCTGGCATCCTCGAGCTGTGGCCTCTCTGGAATAGAGTGCTTCATCAGGTAGTTAACGTCTTCTATTTGTTGGGGGTTTTAGCTCTGCAGAAGAGCTCAAAGGTCTTGTTCTGTGTATCCCTTGAGGAGGAACCAGGACCCTGCCCTAAGGCTGCACTATTGTTTCTTGACTACTCCTCTTGTCTCTGCATCCCCTCCGTTCCCTGATTAGCGGCTGTTTGAACCTGCCCTTTGGAACTCGGGGAAGGCCATGGAAGCTGAATGAAACCAATCTCCTACAAACAAGAAATGGGTGACATGGAAGGACTTGTGCCCAGGAGTCCCACAGGGTCCTGCTCTGTTTCACTGCAAAGGACAAACAAGTGAATGAGCCAGGTGTCCAGTGGCATTAGCCCAGGGGTCCCTCACACAGCGGAAGAGGCATCAGATGGATGGAAGAGCTCTCGGCTGTTGAGTTTGCTGAGTTCCAAAGTCATTACACAACTATAGGACAATTTCTATCTGAAAGGAACAATGAAGCCATTGGAGAACCCATATTAGACTTCTAAGCATGGTGGATTGATCACCAGATATCTCCTCTGCCTCTGGAAATCTTGCGAAATAGTAAAGAAATATTAACAGGTAGAATCCACAAAAACAGAACTGGGATGGGGAAGCAGTTCAAGATGAATTCACGATAAGTACATTTAATGAAAACTAAAAAAAAAATTCCCTCCCTCTCTCTTTCCAGGAAACACAAAAGCTTAGACAAACCATGAAAGGAATCACAAGGTACCGAACACAGCACAGCTGTGAACAACAGTGATAATGTGACCTCTGTTGATCAACCACTCACGCCATTCACCAAATATTCCCAGACTCCTGCCTTCCCGGCCCATGGAAAGCCTGCACTTCAGTGCCCTTGGGCCTGGGTGGGACCATGTGGCCACCGAAGTGCCTCTCGTGGTGGGTCTCACCTCTCCCGAAGCTCTCTCCCTCTGGTGGCGTCACCAGCAGTGCTTGAGATGTGGCTGCCCCTGCTGGGTCCCCTGCGACCTCTGAGTGACATGACTTGTGAGCAGGAGACACACACCCCTTTGTTGTTTTATCAGAGCTGCTACTACCACCTCTCCAGACTGACCCGAAGCAATTTTAACCACTCTAGGGGGAGGCGTTTGGCGGGTCCTCCTTTGGTGTTGATTCTCTGCTTCATTTAAGTGTTACCTGGCTATGGCTACCAGTTTAGGAGGAGGTTTCAGAGCCTTTTTTGCAGCAAGGTGTGGCCAAGGACCAACGAGATGTGAGCAGAGGCCTTGTGTGCATCTCCCAGATCGCCACCCTCACAGGCTTCTCTCTCCGGGGGATGGAGCAGACACACGGGGCAGCAAGCCTTCTGAGACCTCTGGGAAGAGGGCCACCCTAGGCGCGGAAGTGACCTGGGTCTGGACCACCTCTGGAGCAGAGCCACTCAACTTCCTGAATGCCCACCGGCTCACATTTTTACTTGAGAGGTGCCATGCTCTGGATGTGTCCCCCCAGGTTTGCGTGTTGAAGTCCTAACCCCCACGCTCCAGGCCCCCAGGACTGGACCCCCAGTGGTTTCGCACGGCTCTGGGTTCCCGAGAAGTGCCCGGGTCCACAGGATGTGCTGAAACCGAGCAGGGCCCTGTGGGGCTCCCGGGCATGGAGGCCTTCTTGTCCCCCGTTTCTTGTAGGCAAGACTCCAGCCTCCGTGACCTCCCCTGAGTGCCAAAGGGCAGGTTTGAACAGCTGCTAATCAAGGGAGGAGCGGCCAAGGCTAGGAGGCGAGATCACAGGAACCCGAGAAGCTCAGCAGGGCCTCGAGAAGCTCATCAAGGCTAGGAGGCCCGCGCCTGAGACCCCGCGGCCCCTCCTCTTGTCAGCAACCCCGCCCTTGGGAGGTATTGTTATAAAACTCCTTATCAGATCCTCCCGGGCTGGGACACATAGTTTTTCCAAGGCAGGAGCCCACGGTGTCCCCCTTTGTCTGGCAGAGTAATAAAGCTGTCCTTTTCTACTTCACCCAAAACTCTGTCTCTGAGATTCGATTGGGCACCAGTGTACAGAGAAGCTGAGCTCTCGGCATCGGTGCCATGGCCTGACCCTCGAGCCCGACTCTCCTGAGCAGCTGTGGTTTACTCATTCCATCCTGCAGGGACGCCCACCCTTCTGTTCCTGTTGGACCCGCTTTGATACCAAGTTAGAGGACAGGAAGACGCCCCCAGTCACTTGAGAGGGCTGTAGGCAATGTGGCCCCCAAGAATAAAGCCCGCCCCTCCACAGCGGGCCTGACGGGAGCACAGCACCAGGGGGTGCAGCCCACAACCCGCAGCTCCGCCTGCCCGGGGCCTCTGCTGACAGTCTCTGCCAGCGGGGGCAGAGGACAGCTGTGCCCTCTTGATGCTGTCGTCTGTGTGTGGGCAAATGGCCCTCCCTTTCTCTCCCTGTAATAGAGCCAAGGAAAACATTCCATAAAAAGAGAGATCTTGATAAGTGACTTTACACGTGGGACATCAAAGGACTGGGGGTCCCATCCCTATGCCTCACTTTCCTCATCCATAAAGTGTCAGTAGAAACAACTTTCTTTCCTACTTCCCAATAAAATGCTGCCCAGATGGCAAGCTTATGTATTTTTTTTTTATTGAGCCCAAAAGAAGCTTCTAGTATGGACCAAGTCTGGTGAAAGAGCAGCATATCACCGAAGAGAAAGGGGGCATAGTTTTTTGGAACTGGGGAGCAGGGGAGAGTCAAGAAACAGTGTAGTGGTATTAACTGCAATAGTGGTCAAAAGCTCCTACCAGTTAGATGTATCGGGAATTTGTTATCAGGTAACGTATCTGCCATTATTACAATGAGAAAGATGTAGAAAAAGGTAGACAGTGGGGTAGAAAGACATTATTCTTTATAAATAAAATGTTCACTTGTGTCAGTATTCACATTAGAAAAATAAACATTCCTTGAAGTAGACCTCCAGGTAAAATACATACAAATCTAGGACTGCGGTTCTGCCTCCATTTCACTGAGAGGACTCCGTCTCCATGGTTTCCAGAGGAACTCCTTCCGGGGGGCCCGGCTGCAGGGCAGGCCCCTCTGTGTCGGTCACTATGACAATGTCCCCCTCCCCAGACACTATGGAGCCTGGATGGGACAAGATACGCCCATCAGAAGTCTGGGTAAATATCTGCTCCTGTCGCTGGGATGGCAACGTGGGACCCCCACTGGCATTTTCGAAAGCCATGGCTTCCCTGACGGCAGTGATGCCCTCCAGCTCCCTCCGGTCAGCGTGTGTCTCGGTCCCGCAGGGCGACTGGTCCAAGTCCCCCGCGTGGCCTGTGAGGCCCCCTTCAGGACCCAGCAATCCACCCTGGCTGGGTTGAGGCCCCGGCTCGGACGTGGTGCCGTAGGCATAGCCGGCTGGCATGACGTCCACGGACCATGCTTTCTCCTGCGGCGGGGCCGCGGCCTCCAGAAGCAGGACCTCGCCGGGGCCGGACCGCGGGCTGCTCAGGTGGGAGCCGCGCACCTCGCGGAGGCTTCCCGCCTCTGCATTTCCAGGCCGGCCAGGCAGCAGGGCCATCGAGGTGCCGCAGAGAGCCCGGCTTCCCTGGCCGTCCCCAGCATCCTGTTCTGACGAGTGTTCCTGGGCCTTCTCCCCAGAGGACGCTGCCACCTGGTCTTGGGCCAGAGACCCTGGTTCTCCTAACTGAGTATAAACCCCCAGCCCACGGGCTTCTCGAAACAAGAGAGCAGGGTCTGCAGACCCACTCCCGGCGGCTGAGTCAGCAAATGCTTTCAGCTGCTGGCCCGCCTGTGCTGTGCTGCTGTCGAGCTCAGAAACCGGCATCGTGGGACTTTCTTCAGGTAGGTGAGACGCGCCCCCATTCACTCCAGGGGCAAAACCTAAACAGTTGGGAAAAACAGACAATCATTTGTGTACTGCTATGGCCGGTCACTGTACTCACTATGCAAAACAAGCTAGTCCAAAGTAATTTTCTTGCCCAAAAAATGAAAACATAAACCCTCCTTGTTACTTGGTAGCTTCCAAGAATGGATGAAATTAAAAGAGGAAACTCAGACTAGTTAGGGGAGAGGAGCTGTGTTCCAAGCAGGTGCCAGAGGGTTTTCATGGTTCTCAATGAATAAATCTGCCCTCCCCTCCGGAAGAATTAAGTCATAAGTTCTAGAAGGGAGAACGCCTCTTTAAATTAGAGACTTTAGGATCAGGCGAGGTATCGGGCGGCCCTGATAAGATTTTAGAAAGTTATATAACCACTCTCAGCATGCCTGCCATACGTTCGAGCTGTCTCATTGATCAGTTCTGGCGAAATAAAGCCGGAACATGTCCCATTTTCGAACGTTAACTCTCAGCTGGCACTTAGAGCCAAGTCTCACGAAAGCCAAGCCGTGGACTTGGTGTGTCCTTGGGACCTGTCCCTGGTCTCAGGTCTGCCTAACTTCTTGGGACCCCCGCCAGGTACAACCGACTCAGTACCACGAGGCAGGTCTTCGTTTCAAGAAAGCACCCAAGAAAAGCCCAAAGACCCCAAGACTCATGGGGAATAAACATGGAACCACAGCACACTGGGAGGTTGGGGTAAAACTCTTGAGAAACCAGAGGGTTCTCTGAGATGTGGCCATAGGGGCACCCACCCGAGCAGCAGGCCTCTGAGCCCCAGGGTGCACCCCGCAAAGAGTGTTTTACCTGCACTGGCAGCTGGGGCACACGAGGCCAGCCTCTGCAGGCCTCCACCGTCGGCAGAATACTCTGTGGTGTGCTGGGGCACAGTTTCTCTTCTGGTCCTTTTCACCGAAGCCAGCCTGTCCTCTGCGGTCTAGGAAGAGAAGATGCAACCAGCTAAGACTAGGGAGAAGCAGGCCACCTTGCACCTTTTCTTCCTGGAAAACAGTGTTGTGAGTTGAAGAGATCCAACCCCAATAGTGCAACGTGGAGCAGACAGTAGCCGGGCGCCCCTCACGGCCACGCCCACCTCATGCTCCCTCTTCTGCGGGCCAGCGCCCTCCAGGTCCTCCGGGTCGTCCCCTCGGCTGCTGCGCTTGGGAGGAGTGCAGTCCGTGTGTATTTCTTTTTTCCTCAGGAATTCTTCTGTGATTCCTAAGGACTCGGCAACCTGAGCAGAAAAGGACCCATAGAAATGCTCCACTCAAAACACAAGATTCGGAATCATGTCAACACTTAAGAACAAAGGGCTGAGTTTAAATCTATGAAGTCCCTTTGTACAGCAAGGTGCCACCTAAACAGTGGGAAAAATGAAGATAAATTGTCGTCACAAGCTTCATAATGTTAGTCTGACACCATGGTAACTTTCTTGCCCATTATTCCTCCTTTGCTGAATTCTCACTGGTATCTTCAGAAAGATAATCCTGCCTATTCTGGGACCAGATCTCCTTTACCAGTTGGTGGAAAGGATGTGAGTTTGAGAGCCAGAGCTGGACCCCAGCACCTCTGCTCAGAACCTGGGTGACCTTGGAAACCACCTACCTGCTAAGTTTCCTTATCTTATGAGGGAGACCACAGTTGCCCTGAAGGGACTTTGTAAAGATTAGATTAGACTCCCTATACAAAACCTACGTAAAGCACTGGATGTTAAGGTAATAACCAACAGCTATCATCACTGATACCTGGACAGCATAAAGAGAACACCACAGAGCAGGCAAGGGGTGGGGAAGGAAGGAAGGGCAGCAGGTCAAGGTTAAGCTAGAGAACAGGGGTCGGCAAGCTTAGTGCCCAACAACCTGACAGTGTCCCCTGCCAACAGAGCCACTGTGTTCGCTCCAAAGAGGCTGCGTCACATCCCGAACTGCCCACAAAGGGTCCCGGTGAGCATGCACAGCGTTCGTGCACGTCCTGTCTGCTCCGTAACAGGATGGTACCCACACCGGCTTAACTGACAGTTTACAAACAGGTAGGTGACCACTGCCAACTGGGGCATCTATGGGAGGCCTAGCAAAGAATCCACTGCATTTTAAAAATGTATGATTTAAGAAAATAAAACACAAGAGTTTATTAGGTTATATTAAATATTGAATTTGTATAAAACTAATGATCATGGCCAAAAAAACCAAAAAACAAAACCCAAAAAACCCATGTATTATATAACAGTGTAGATTAAGACTTCTTGCTACAGAAGCAACTAACTGCTCTGTACTGAGAGAACACTCACCTTTCCAATCACAGACAGGCAGCTCCATCGTCAGTGTAATCACATGTCAGGAGCAGTCAAAGCCAACATGGCCTAAGCAGTCTTCATTGTTGTGTGAGTGATTTTTTTAGTAAACCCGACACCACTTATTTACTTTCTGACCTACTTACTTACGTACCTGTATTCACTAGCTGGTTGTATTTCTTAGATCCCGCATATAATTGATGCTATACCGCATTTGTCTTCCTCTGACTTACCTCCCTCAGCATAATGCCCTCCAAGCCCATCCGTGTTGTTCAACAGTCTGGCGAAACCAGACTATTACAGCCCCGGCACGTGAGAGCCGGAAAAGCCCGTGAGCTCAGTGCTGCCCTTTGGCAGAGGGGTGGAGGGTGCAGGGACTTGCCGGGAGTCAGTGAGCTGCTCAGTGGAGGCGCAGACCTGAGTCTCCGTGCTGGACACAGTGAGAAGCCCCTGGTGACCTGACCACGGGCCACACTCTGCCCAGCAAAGGGTTTGATCCGAGACAAGTAAATCCTCATCAGCTCATGACATCTTTTGGTCAAGGACCCAATATAGCTAAAGGCAATGACACTGAAATGAGAATTCTGTCGACACAACCACAAAAAATAACTACTGGTCCCTGTGTAACTCAGCCCTTTGCAAACACCTACACACTGAAGAAAGACACAGTCTATTCACTGTGATCATCGGTGAGTGGGAGGATTATGGGTGTTTGCAATTTTCTTTTAGCTTATCTGCATTTCCGAGTTTTCTGAAAAAAGCATGTATCGCTTTTATATTAAGAAAAAAACCCTGCACTTGACAGTAGAAAAAGCTAGAAGAAGCTGACTGGGAAGATGTCACTACTAAAATAAACATCCTCCTTTTTAATGGACAGCCTTCTTTTGGCTATAAGAGCGAGTCTCTCTTGTGAGCTTGTTACCTTACTGTTGTTTATTTCCAGAGAACAGGGACCAGAGCTATGGAGGTAATCTTGACACATTTTCTTAACCATTTTATGCAACTCTTCAAATTCCTTGTACACAGCTGGGAAGAAAGGTTTTGCTAGATGACCTTTTTCAACCTTAGTGAAGATAAAGATGACAAAAAAAATGTTTAAACCCAAGGCAATGAAATGGAAAATACAGAGAGAAATCTGAAAGAGGGAAGGCCTCAAGCTCCTCAGCCCTCAGCAGCCAAGAACACAGGCACTGCCTTCGCTCCCCAGCGAGAGCCTATGTGCGCCCAGCATTGTGTGCCCATCGGCAGGGCACCAGAATGGGCCTGGGAGAAGCGGCCCAGGAAACAAACCAGCCCAGATGAGGGCCACAAGAGGATGGTGGCCAGGGGAGCGGTATGGGAAGGCAGAGAGGCCCTGAGGACAAAAATGGGCACAGTCCAGGGCCTGCAGGCCAGGGAGGGCCAGGCCTCTGCTCCTCGGGGCGCCTCCAGGGAGCGTGGGTGCCGGCGGTGAGGCCGCATCTCAGAGCGGGCTTATCGGGGGCAGAGCTGCAGTGGAGGAGGCTGGCAGGTGGGTGGGAGCCAGGAGAAAGGTGACTGTCGCTCCTCCCACACAAAGTGAAAACAGTCACAGGTCCACGAGCGGCCTGCCTGAGAGCCGTGTGCTGGGCATCCGGGCAGGACCGGCAGGCTCACTTTAGCTCTGTCCTGGGGCAGGGAGAGGATTTCCAAGGGCCTGGCTCCTTCTAAGTAAATATGAAGGACGCCTTTCTAAATAACTTCAAATCATCCCCTCAGTCACTTAGAAACACTAAGGAGACTCACCTTCGTCAGAAGAAATTCAGACACGGTCACGACCTGAGCCAGCAGAGGCAGAGCCAACTCCACTAGATCCTCCCGGTCACACTGGTGGAGAAACTACCAGAAGAAAGCGTTTGACATCTTTGACAGTATGGAAAGAATTTCCCAGCAGCCAACGAGTTGTTGTAGCAAAGAACACAGAAGGCAGAAAGTTCCCTAAATTCTCAGTGATTACGCGCCTCTCAACTGTAAATGTTCTGCCTTGTTAAGCATTGCACTTGCTCACCCGCTGACAAAGCCCCGTGGTCAACGGTGGGTTCAGAGTCTGGCTCCCGCGCGACAGCACTGAACGAGTGGTGGGCGCCAGGCCCTGGAGAAGGACACAGCGGTGGGGAAATGTGCTTCCTGCTCTCCAGGGCTCACCAACTAGTGCCCGAGACGAAAATGCAAGCAAATCCCGGGGCAGCCCTCCGCCAGGAGACCACCACCAAAGCACATGTACAGGCAGGACAGACGAGGAGACTAGGACCCAAGGTGGGGGGGAGGGGGGGAGAGGATGCAGGGAGGGCACCATCCTCAGTCCTCAGGATGGGGGAGGGGTGAGTGAAGGGGGAAAAGAGGAGTCATGGGTGCCTCTGGGCACCCAGCTGAGCACCCAGGCAGCCCCCTGATAATAGGGGGTGGGGCAGGAAGCCAGCCTGTGGGCTCCGGCAGGATGTGGAGGGCTCTACAGGACAGCAGGTGGGGATGTCTGAAATCAGCTCTGAAGCTCGGGAGTGGTCTGGACAGAAGTACAGGCGTGAGAGTCAGCAGACGGAAGGTGGTTTGAGAAACCAGGAGGATGAGTGAGATCACCCAGGGAGGCAAGAATGTCTGGGCGAAACCGACACTTCCTAGAAACAGTCATACAAGGCTCAGGGAGGCCACGGGCTCAGGGCTTAGGAAGGGCCATCTATTGGGAGCTGCAAACTGGCAGGGGTTCCAAGGAAGCCACAGATGGTCATAAAACAGTCAAAAAGCAAAAGGAAAACCTTTTCATTTGCAAGATAAAAATGTCTAATCGTGACCTTCAAGAGCCCTTAGAGCAAAACGACCAGCTGGTTTCCAGCACTCAGGAGGCGTGAGAAGGTGGGCGTGTGGGGCATGGCCCCTCTGCGGTCTGGCCCACGTCCAGACGTCCAGGACACGCATCACAGCAGCAGAGAGGGCACCTCCTCAGTTCCCCGCTTCCCAGCCACGCGCACCTGGCCGTGCTGCCGCTGACTGCTCTGGCCGCCACCTCTCCCCTTGCACAGCATTCCCGCCCAGCCAGGACGGGGCCCGTTACTGGACGGACACCCAGTTCCTGTATAAATGAATGCCCGTTTCTGGGGAGACTCCCATCTGTAAGATCAAGAGCGGTGCTGTTCGGAGCAGTCCTCGACTCTCAGTATGAAAGGTGTGGCACTGCCAGTCAAGGTGACGTGTTAGGGTCACCTCACTGGTCTCAGATCCAAATTCTGGATCCGCCACCGACCTTCGGGGTGACCTGGTACAAGTTAACAGCCCCTGTGAGGTTCAGGTTTCTCATCTAAGCAGAGCTACTATGGTCAGGGACTCAGTGAAACGAGGCACAGCAGCTGTGCCGCTGCGGTGCCTGCGGGAAGCCCGTGGTCGGAGCTGGGAGGCGGGCCTGCTGCCAGCAAGCCACTCTTTCTGGGGCCAGTTGTCTCACTAACTTATCTTGTGCTCTCTCCTGCTGTTATTCACTTCTTTTCTTTAAGATACTCATCCAGCCATTAGCAGGCAAATAAATACATCCTAGTCAAAGACAATTCGGGTAAGTTTGGGTTTCCGCTTTTCTAAGCCAATCCAACTAAATTCGATAAACTTACTTTCAAGGGGGTGGAATGGAGATTCTAGAGTTCAAAACCTGAAACATGCTTTTATACCTTGAAACTTTTTACAAAAATATAGAAAACCATTTCTGTTGTTTTCTAAACTGCTTCCATGAAAACACAGCTTATAATTATTCTAAAACTGAAAAAGGCAAGCCGCTCTATATTTAAGGCCCTCTGGTCATTTCAAACAGGTACACCTAGGAGTTATTTCAGATAATGCTGTCTTTGAATTTATTACACACTTCATCTAATTACACATCAGGTGAACTGCTTAGTTGACCTAAACTGGGTATTTTACTTCTAAATTCAGAAACCTAATAGTGAACTGCCACGTACCATGCCAGAGACACAGGTTTCAAGAACAGGGTTCTAAGAGCGACGCACCTCCAGGAGCCTGGCTCTGCTCCTTGCCGGGCCCTGTGCACACGCTGCCCCAACGCCCACCTGCGGGCCAACCGCTCCACTCTGCTCCAGGACGGCTGCGCTGGGCTCTGGGAGGGCCATGGAGTAGCCGCTTCTTCTAGGTCCGGGGTGTCTCTCTGATCCCAAAAGGGCTGAAAAACTTCCATTTTTTGGTTCAGACACCAGCGCCTCTTCAACGTCTACAGACTGACCATTCTAGATAGGGTTGCACACCCAAACAAAAATAAAATAATCATGCTTTATACACCATGATGAAAACCTTAAAGCAGAAAAATGTCAAGTCAAAAGCAAGGAACTTGCTAAATTCTTCTTCTTTGCATAATTAAGACACATAAACTACAATCAATGCATCTTACAGGTAAACCAAGTATCCCTTTAAGACACCAGACGAATACTACCCTGCAGGTCAGGGCTGACAAACCCTAACCCTGGGGTGTTGCCCAAAATGAAACAAAAGACTTTTCTGATGTCACTACCATCTTAAAAATTGACCTGAATTTTATTAATTCATAATTTACCCATGACTTTTAGATTTTTTTAATTATTTTTTATTGGATATATTTCAAATACCATAAAGTTCATCCTTTGGAAATATACAATTAGGTGGATTTTAGGATATTCACAAGGTTGTGTAACCATCACCACTATCTAATCCCAGAACAGTTTCATCATCCCCCAAAGAAACCCTACACATTATCACACATTCCTCCCTCCCCCCAGACCCAGCAGCCACTAATCTACTTTCTGTCTCCATGGATTTGCACAGCTTTGTGAAAAGAATCGGGATCTAACACTATCTAGCTATTTCCTCATTCTGTGCCAATTCCCTCCTCCTCTGAAAATAGGAATAATACACCTACATCTCCCAGGACTGGTGGAAGGTTAAATACAAGGAAAGGTAGCACAAAGTGTGTCCTCTTAAAGAATTTTCCCTCCAAATCTTCATTAAAATGGAGCCTCAGGAGGAATGCCAGGTCCGCCTGTGGCTTTAAGCACCACGTGGCCATCCACGGCCGACTCAGGAGAGGAGACGAGGCATAGTTCTGGCTGGAGGGAGCCGCTCTGGGACCCCACGGCCTCAAAGCCGTCTGGAGCAAGGCTAGGTGCCTCAATTCCTGAAATCAGATATCCAGAAGCTGCTTTTGCTGTGGTGTAAGATTTCATTATTGAAGGAAATGGAAGTGCCAGCCGGCCTGGTCGTCCAGTTTGTCTGAGGCAGTCCTGGCTGTGCCTGCTGTCCCTTGGAATGATTAATAGTGCCCCATTCATTCTCAGAATGTCCGGGTTTGGGTGACAAACTACATGGTCATGCTGCTCCTACTACAACTTAAGAAAAGTTAGAGGTCTCTCAAAAGTCGGGCTCTTGCCAGCTGTGAGATGCGTAGAACCTCCTAGCAGAGGCAGCCGGGCCTAGAGTGCAGGCTCTGAGGTCAAAAGACCTGGGTCTAACCCCAGCCTGGACAGAGTCCTAGGCGTGCCTCAACGGGGAGCCCGTCATCCCCTCTGAGCCCCATGCGCCTCGTCTCCAGTAGGGACTCCTGCACCTGCCTTTAGGGCTCTCACAGGATGAGAAAACGTATGTGATGTTCCTGCCCAAAGCAGGCGTGCAATAAACGGTATTACTGTTATTACTATTATTACTGAGGCTGCAAGGTGAGACAATATTTTTGAATCCTAACACAGGGCTGTCCCATGGTTCTACCACTAGGCCTCACTCAGTACAGATCTCCTGGGCCCAGTAGGTGTCTGTTCAGGCCCCAAGGAGCGGATGTGAAAGCGGAAGCAGTCGCCGGCCTCAGCCCTCCCGCAGGAACCCCGTCCGCTGCTGGGAATGAGGAGGTCGCCACGAGCAGGCAAACATGCATTTTCAACAGCTTCCAGGTCCCTAAAGTCACAAACTCCCATCAAGTAGTCACATCAGTTCCAACGCCGGTTTCTCTATTTAACGTCTGAAAACTACAAATAACGAACAACAGCTAACACAAGTCAAAGGAAAAGGAAGGAAGCTTAAGACAAAGAGGGATGAGGGCGACCACAGAGGCCCGCCACTTGTTAACGTGATCCACCTGCTGTTTTTTAAATAACTGACCTACTGTACATGGCACACAAATGCTCACCACACATGTTGGGTAAGTTAAAATTTCAGTAAATAAACGTTGACGTGGTGATGCAAACTCATGGTGACTCGTATCTGCTTTGTCTGATTGAGTTTCGGAAGGGGCAAAGCAAGGAGAGAACACGGCAAGCAGACGTCTTACTGCGGACGCCCCAGGCAGCAGCCCTGTGGACTGGCGCCCCCCACTTGGACCTTTCCCAGGCCCACAGTCATGTCAGCATGAGCCGAGAGTGCTTGCGATTAGTTTTACTGACCGGATCTACAGGACTGGTGCCTGCGTTCCCGTCAGTAAACCGTCGGCACTGGACGGAAGACACACTTCTCCTCGATTATCTGGCAGCAGTGCAGACAACGTAAAGTTAATTTAAGGATGATGGGCAGGGGACTTCCCTGGCGGTCCAGTGGTTAAGGCTCCATGCTGCCAATACAGGGGGCGTGGGTTCGATCCCTGGTCGGGGAACTAAGATCCCACATGCCGTGCGGCATGGCCAAAAAAAGATTAAAAAAAAAAAAAAGATGGGCAGGAATCAGGACGCTATCACCAGACAGAAACGTTACCTGCAGGCCACCCCGTGCTGAGCGGGCCCCTTCCTCACTTAGAAGAGCTGGCGTGGACAGCTCCCGGGATGCCAGGCTGGTGGTCCTGCCCTCCGTGGGGCCCAGGATCATGCTCCCATTGGCTTTCTTAGACAGCAACGTCTCAGGCTCCAGGTGGCCATGGCCTGGATTCAGTTTAAAGTGTCGGGCGAGCCCCCCCTTTCCTATATATGACTTTTCACAGGTCTGACACTTAAAAGTTTTGGGCCTCAGAGAGCAGCTCGATAAATCAAAGAGCGTCTGCCTTCCACTGTGGTCTTCATCTTCCTCCACGCTCAGTTCTGAATAGTCGTCAGAGTCTGAGGGGTGCCCACCGGCCAAATCCTCTGTTTTTATGAATTTATAATCTTTAGCTTTATACTTGGGAGGTCGAGATATCCGTCCAGAACGTGTTTTCACTTTTAAAGATTTTTTTAGTTTCTTGGTGCATTTTGTTTGCGAGTTGGAAATAAATAAATGTGCTGGACTGGATGAAACAGATGTTCCTGCTGGCGGGTCAGAGGCTGACAGAGGGGACAACGTGGTGCCTTGTCCACTCAGGGCCTCAGAGGCCAAGACTCTCTTCGCAGGGTCTGGCCGGAGGGCGAGCAGTGGCCTCTGGACGAACACCTGAACAGGAGGCTGAGGTGAGTGACTCAGGAAACGCGGCTGTGGCCCGGTGCTCAGGAGGGGCTGTGCCCCGAGCAGCGGGGAGCTGGTGACGCTGAGCCCCAGCGCGCTGCAGTGTCTCCCGAGCGGCTGGCTCGGCCTGGCTGTCTTGGGCTGGATGGTGGCCAGTGCTGGCATCAGCTTTTCCTGACCTTTCGTCCCTCCAGATGTAACCTTGACACAGATGGCTTCCAATTGCTTAAACACAGAAAGAGAAAAGAAGGACTATGCTTACCAACATTTCTACAATTTTACTCTCATCTTAAATCCACTGTTGAGATTTTTTTCTAACTTATACATCTTACATAGAAAAGAGTCTATATAATGTATCTGTAGTGTTTACAGTGGTGCTTCTCAACCCTTCTGCCCAGTCCACAGTAATCCATTTTACGTCACACCCCTCGTGCTTACAGAAACATTTGCATATACATAACAAAATAAAACGTTCACGCCCTTACCACTCCTGCAGAAAGGCCTCTGACAGCATCTACTCTACATCACTTTAAAAAAAAAAATACCAGTCAAGATCCAGTAATGAGCTCATGAATAGCCTTCTTTATAGTTTTACCATATGTGTGTTAACCTGGAGTTCTTAGTACTCTAAATTGGACTCAATTCAATATGTGGCCTCTTTTTTAAAAGTTTTCAGTGAAATTCTGGAAACCAAAAAAGCCATAAAGAACTATGTAATTCAGGTCGCTACCACCTACCTTACAACATGCAACATTACTACCCGGGGAAGGCCCTCTGCTATGCCCCCAACCCGCATGCATTTTTCTTCACCCTGTCCTGAATCTGCTCTTTACCATTCTCATGCATTCCTTATATTACACTTGTAGATATCCCTAAAGATATGCAGTTCCGTTTTGATGTGTTTTTAAGCTATAGGTAAGTGAATATCATCTCCGGTATCTTGTTGGGGCTTTTTCCTCCCTATCTTGTTTGCGAAATTCATCCATATTGACGTGTGCAGCTCTCAGACGTTCATTTGCTCTGCAGCATGACAACAATGTTCTCCTGTCAGAGGACAGGTGGTCACCAACCCTGCGCTCTCTGGTCTGCTCTGCGCTGTGATGTATGTGTGTGTATACACGTGTGAGTTCCTCCAGGGCACACACCTAGGGGCGGGGCTGCATTTCTTCACCAACTTTTTTTTTTGACATCTAATGAAGTTTTAAATGCATGTGCTTTTTTTTTTTTTTTTTTTTTTTGCGATACGCGGGCCTCTCACTGCTGTGGCCTCTCCCGTTGCAGAGCACAGGCTCCGGCCGCACAGGCTCAGCGGCCACGGCTCACGGGCCCAGCTGCTCTGCAGCATGTGGGATCCTCCAGGACCGGGGCACGAACCCGCGTCCCCAGCATCAGCAAGCGGACTCTCAACCACTGCGCCACCAGGGAAGCCCCGCATGTGCTTTTTGATCCCCAGCAATCCTGCTTCTTGGATCCCAGAAGAAACACTGGCACAGGCACAAAGATGTATGTCTGGGAGGTTCAAGGCAGCACTGTCTGTAACAGCAAAACACCCACCAATGGGAAGGGCTGCTGCCAACAAGGTTCCACAAATACTGAGCAGTGACCGGGTGCCTGACACAGCGCTTTACGGAGACTAAATGCTGTCATGGGCTCGGGAGAGGGGCAGCAAAACAAGGCTCCTTCCCTCACCAAGCAGAAACAATGAGCATCTTTCTCCAGGGAGAAAAGACAGACAAACCTCATCACCCAGAGCCGGCTTTCTCAACTGCAGCACAACTGACATTTCAGACCAGTAAGTATGTTGTGGCAGGTGTGCTGTGCACTGTTGAGCACCATCCCAGCCTCTACCCACCAGATGCCAGTAACACTCCCTAAGCTGTGACAATCAAAAATGTCTCCAGACAGCGCCAAACGCCCCCCGTGGGGCAAAACTGCCCCCAGTTGAGAGCCACCAATTTGGGGTCACCAACAGGCCCTCTTTGGACTCAACCCTCTACCAAGTAGAGGGTCAATAAAAATATCACACAGGACAGAATGGAAACCCTCACTGCAATCAAGCTGGGGTGTATCTGTCTGAGTGCATGTTAGACACTTACTACAAACAGCAGAGACAAGTCAACATATTGGTTTTTGAGGAAGGGTACAGAGCTGGTCCTGGGCTACTGTGAATCCAATGACAACTAGATTTACTTGCACATCTTTTAAGAATCACATTTGTTTCACTTTACTACCAATCACTTCGAATGTGTCTCTAAGCTCTTGGGGTATTACCAGATAATGCCATTAAAGACAGACAAAACCCCCCCACCCCCCCAGGCCAAATCCTATTGTTTTAGAATTACCACAAGTGGCCAAGGTGGTCTAATTCTTTCATCTGCTTTCCAGACCAGTTTACCAAGTGGGTACTATACTTGATACTTTGTTATATGTCTATTTCATTCAACAGAGTTTTACTAAGTATCTCTGGGTGCCAATACACAAACAAAAGTTAAGTCCCAGCCTCACCCTTGCGGAGGGGGTGTTTCCCCTGCCCTACCTCAGTCACCTACAAACTTGCTGACTCAGGATATCCTGCCTCAAAATCTGTACTTTCAAAACGCCACTGATGATTCTGAAGGCAGACTAGGTTTCCTAAGGAACACCAATAGGAAAGCAACACCAAGGTGCAACGGGTGCAGTAAGAGGGGCAGGAACAGTTCAGGCCTGGTAGGCTTCCCAGAAGCGGTGACCTCCGCGGGGGGCCTTGAAAGCTGAGTAGAATTTTTGCCAGCTGGAACACATATTCTAGGTGTAAGGAAAAGCGTGTGAACGCAGGGATGCATGAAAAAGGGCACGTTGTGTGGTAGGAAACTGGAAATGTTTCTGTGGGGCAGGAACGGGAAGGATGGGAGGGATAGGGGCTGACCTGTGGGAGTGTGTCCACTTGGTCTGTGCCTTCTAATCCACGCCACCCCCAACAGAGAACCACAAGGCCTGGGATCTCCAAAGGCACACCCTGCCCCACCTCCAGCACTGCCTCTCCTCTCCTGTATTTTCAACTTGGACCCACCCTGCAGATCAGGTTCAGATGCCACCTCTTCTGATCCCCTCAACCAGAAATAACCTCTCCCTTTCTCTCAATGCATTTAGTTCTTTATCGTACCTCTAGCTTTCTGGCCTTGATCAGAAGTTATCCTGAGTCATGTTTTACCTGCCTGGTAACATCATAACCTCCCTAGGGGCAAGGTACACATCTGATTTGTCTTTGTGGCCTCCATGGCACAGCTTGCGGGGGAGGGGGTGGGCGGCGGGTGGGCAAAGAATATTAGCTGAACAGACTGCAAAATTACATCGTCGTGAATGCAGGTAGAATTTATAGCATTCCAACTAGATTAGCTACCGAACACGATCATGCTACCTAAGTTTGCTTTCATTTTCTGGAATACGTCATTTTTGGACTCTTTCCTAAGGTACCAAACCCAAAAATCTGTAGCCACATTCAACAGGCCCTGGAGAGTAGCCACACCTAGGGGACCCCGGGCAAAAATCACTCAACCCCTCTGAGCTAGTTCTTCATCTGTAAAACGCTGATAAAAGCACTACTGTGTGGCTGCTGAGAACCAAGCGGCTCAGCACAGTGCCAGGCACGGAGCAGAGGCCAGCAAGTGAGCCACTGGCACCCTTCTGACTCCACAGACCTGCGCTGCAGGGCTTATGTGAGAGGCATCTGTTTCAACAGCAGAGTACGAGCTGGAAAGCTCACTCAAGGAGCCAAACCTCCCACAAATAAGGAAACTAAAGCCCAAAGAGGTCGCGTTACCCAAGGTCACACCTCTAAGAAGTATGGCATTTGAGCAGGATCATACTTGTCTTCCCAAACTTTAGTGAGACAACCTTTGCAGTCTTGATGACCAACTGGCTATGACCCTAAACTGTCAAAATCACTCAGTCAAAAACAAAACCGGGGCTTCCCTGGTGGCGCAGTGGATGAGAGTCCGCCTGCCGATGCAGGGGACACGGGTTCGTGCCCTGGTCCGGTAAGATCCCACATGCCGCGGAGCGGCTGGGCCCGTGAGCCATGGCCGCTGAGCCTGCGCGTCTCCGCAACGGGAGAGGCCACAACAGTGAGAGGCCCGCGTACCGCAAAAAAAACAAAAAAAAAAAACCGTAAGTGAAACCCCGTGAAGATCGCTGATTCTATTCTCTACCTATTTATTCTAGTGGAAGAAAAATCTATGGCAATTTTGAAGTGAGAAGCATTGTCCTTTACAAGCCCAGTGCTGAAAGGGGATGCCTTTACACGTAATGGGAAGGACTTCAGGCTTCAGGTGCTACACCGGACCCTCTGGGCTCGGAAGACCACGTTCTAGATCCAGCTTCCCTAGCAGCCAAGAGCTGTGTGACGGGAAAATAGCGCCGCTGAGAAGGGATGTTGGCTAGTATACAGAGTGCTTTCACGTGTCTCATTCATTAAGCGAATGTCGGGCACGTGCTGGGCCATTTGTAACTGGGGTTACAAACACAGGCACTGCCACAAGCCCTGCACCAACTTAGTGTAATGTACTTAATTCTGTCCCGAGTCTCGTCCGTGCCACTTGCAGCACCTTCCACATGGAAAATTCTCCTCTTAATGTCCTTCTAACCCATTCTGGTCTCCACTCCGGTGTCAGGCCTAAGGACTGCTCACTCTCCAGCAGCCCCCGTGTCAGGCCCACAACATGCCTCACATCCTTCAGAGCCGTGGTCGACGCTGCGCCTCGGGCAGGGCCCGGAACACCGTGAGTGATCGAGGCGGAATGAACGGACGAAGGCCTGGGAGAGGAGCCAGGCGGCACGGAGGAGCCCTGAGCAGGGCTGGGTCCCAGGCAGGGGCCGCCATGGGCACAGGCTCCGAGAGCCCGGAGCGGGGGAGGAGTTGAAAACGCTGGGGCGGTGACAGGTGCGGGTGGCCTGCGGTCCCCATGGAGCTGAGTGTGGGGACGCCCTGAATTGTAACGCGGGCGGACACCGGTCTCTCGGGCTGGGCAGCTCTAAGGCCTAAGGGGGAAAGCGCGGGCGCGGGCTCCGGCCTGCCCGCCGCGACACCTCGTCCCACTCCGGGCCTCAGTTTCCCCGGAGGTCCCTCCCGGCGCCTCACCTGCGGCGGTAGCAGGCGCCGCGGGCGCGGGGGCTCGGCCCCGGGGCCCCGCTGCAGGGCGGCCTGCTGGGCCGCGTCCCGCAGCCGCCGCGCCGCGTCCTGCAGCACGAAGGGCGGCGGCGGCGGCTTCGCGGGTGGCTGCGCCTTCGTCACCTGCTCCAGGACCCGCCGCAGCTGCTCGGGGCCCAGCGGGGCCACGCGCGCGGCGCTGCCTCTCTGGCCTGCGGGAGCCCGGCGGCCGCCGCCGCCGCCGCCGCCATCCTCACTGCCGTCCTCAGCCTCAGGCTCCGCGTCCGCCATAACGGCCGACGCGGGGACTCGAACCCCGGTCACTGAGCGCCGACCGCTCAAATGTGCGTCACCTGGGAAAGGGGGGCAGCTACGAGTGCCCCGCAGGCCAAGACACCTCGGAAGGCGAATGCACCTGACCGAGCAGATCGGTAGGCGGGGCCTGAGCCGGGCCGGCTCTGCCACCGCTTCACCAACAACAGGACCCGGCCGAATTTTCTTATGGCTTGTCGTAGACGTATTTATCGTTCACATATCAGCTCCTCCAGGAGCTGTCCGGGAACTCTCAGGCAAAGGTCCTCGAGGTTCCAGAGCCCCGGCCCTAACATCACCCTGGCCAAATGTTCTCAACGTCACGTGAAGACCCTGCCTGGACGTAGACTCCTAGGCCCCACCTCCAGACCTTCCGATTTAATATACCCTAGAGGTGGTTCAAAGTGTGAATTTTTTTTTTATAAATTTATTTTATTTTATTTATTTATTTTTGACTGCGTTGGGTCTTCTTTGCTGCACGCAGGCTTTCTCTAGTTGTGGTGTGTGGGGGGGGGCTATTCTTCGTTGCCGTGCGCGGGCTTCTCATTGCGGTGGCTTCTCTTGTTGCAGAGCACGAGCTCTAGGCGCACAGACTTCAGTAGTTGTGGCTCGCGGCCTCAGTAGTTGTGGCGCACGGGCTTAGTTGCTCCGCGGCATGTGGGATCTTCCCGGACCAGAGCTGGAACCCGTGTCCCCTGCCTTGGCAGGAGGATTCTTAACCACTGCGCCACCAGGGAAGTCCCTCAAAGTGTGCATTTTTAACAAGTGTGCTCCCCAACCCCGAAATTGTTTCCATGCCGGCCCCCTCCTCCCTACCCACTCACCCAGGCGGGGCGCACCTCGAGGGTGTAGTTTTACTCATTCAGTGTCCAGCGGTGCACGCTCAGGCAATGAATGATGGACGAATATGAATGAATGAACAAACGAGCGAATGAACAGCGCCACCCCTCTTCACAGCTCAGTCCGCAGCTCTACCGCCCCCACTTCTTCGGCCCATCCTTTCCCAATCTCCCCTCCTTTTACTCTCCTGATTCCGCGTGTCTTGTAGCCGCTAGTGCGTGCACCTGTCTCAAGGGGGCAGTAGAGCCATTGGTCAACAAACACTAAGCGCTTGTTGGGTGAGTCATCATCGCTGCCCTCCGTATAGAGTCTAGGCTGGAAGAAGGAAGACAAAACCAGCATTTGCTGTATGATATGATGAATGCCATGATGCTCATGGTGGGGGCAGCTGGGGGCCAGGCTGGTGTCTGAGAAGTTTCCAGTGAACTTGCTGATCATTTTTCTCTCCACAGGACCACCATCGCATCGTCATCATAGTCAATCTTGCGTTCGCTATGCTCCCTGCAGTGTCTATCATTAGTGACCTCACTAAGGATTGGCCAGAGGGGAGATTAGATTTGTGGAATTTGTTTCAATTTCTTTCTTTTCTTTTCTTTCTTTCTTTTCTTTCTTTCTTTTTTTTTTTCCCCCTCAATATTTATGTATTTGGCTGCGCCGGGTCTTAGTTGCGGCACTCAGGATCTAGGATCTTTGTTGCAGCGTGCAGGATCTTCCTTGAGGCATGCGGGATCTTTAAGTTGCAGCAGTGGGATCTATTTCCCCTACCAGGGATCGAACCGGGGGCTCCCTGCATTTGGAGCGCAGAGTCTTAGCCCCTGGACCACCAGGGAAGTCCCTGTTTCAATTTCTTAATCCTTCTGTTTTCTTTCTTTCTGTCTGTCTTTCTCTTTTCTTTTCTTCCTTCCTTCCTTCCTTCCTTTCTTTCTTTCTTCTTTTTTTTTTTAAACTTTTGAAAGAAAGATCTTTTCATCCTTCCATCCTCAGATGTCAGAAAGATCCTCTCTGATCCCTAAGCCAAGTGCCCCTCATCTAGAACACAGTATCCCATTTATCTTTCTGAGCCTGGAAGGGAGGAAAAACTTTTCCTCTATCCTCTCAGGTTCAGTCTCTGGGGGAGTGTGAATTAAACTGACAAAAGACAGATTAACAAGAAAAAAGACCATTTTTAATAATGTATTTTTATTCATGTACCTACAGGAATTCATGGAAAAATGTGACTCCAAGAGGCAGTTAGAATGTGGGGCTTATATAGTATCATCTTAACAGGGGAGGGGATGGGTGGAGAGGGCACTTACCCGACAACAAACAACTTAGGAAAGAGAAATAGGCTCTTACCTAGAGTAGATGGGAGATAAGATAGTTTTATGACAATGCCTGTTTAGGTGATGCCAGCTTCTCCTCTCCAGTGATAAAAGTCAGTCTTGCCTGATTGTTTCCTGGGGACTTATGACAATTGAATTCCTCTGAGTCCTTTTGGAAGGCTCTACTTTAGGCAGATGAGGCTTTCCAGGAACTCAAATGGCTTCTGCTCAAAATAATTTTTATGCCACAGAGGTGTATTCTGGACCCCTTCAAGCCCTTGTTTAGGAAAGTACGGGCTCTGAGGGCAGCAACCTCGGCTGGCTCCTCCTCTGCAAGGTCCCCACATCTAACAGGGTGCCTGTAACACACGTCCAAGGTGTGAAATGCAACCAGTGTACAGGCGTCTATTCTAGAGGTCAGCAGCCCTAGGTTCTCCTTCTAACTGTTCATAATAACAACGGTCCCATAGCTGGCATTTAGTGGGCACTTTTAGTACACACTGAGCACTTGCCAACGGCTTTAAGCCTGTGGTCTGTGGCTTTAAGCCTTGAGCCGTTACAGATTTAAGTCAGAGCTTAAGACCAGAAAAGAATGAATGCTTGCCCCCATGGCCCCGTGACAAGCTGAGAACAGCGCCCTCAGGGTCCAGTGGTTAGGACTCGGTGCTCTCACTGCTGGGCGGGGTTCAATCCCTGGTCTGAGAACTAAGATTGAGCAAGCTGCAGGGCTTGGGAAAAAGAAAAAAAAGAATGAATGATCTAGTAGATGTTCTCACTGGAGATTTTTCAAGCATGGTTGTGAAGTGGAGCAGGACTGTATGGTCTTTCCCTGCCATGTCCTCCGCCTGCCTTTTGTCTGTAGAAAAACTTTAGCCAAAGAATGAGAGTAACCAGAGAAGTGAGAAAATACAGAAGAAAGGAAAACAGTCAAACAGGACAAAACAATAATAGTTTAGTCAGAAAGCAAAGTCAAGGAGATTTAGTTCCTCCTCAAGGGCTATACATAGTATTCTGAGCCGTATCCTGGGAGCTGTCTTGTAGGTACTGAAATCCCCACCAGGTGGAAGAAAGTAACTCCATGATGACCAGACCGTAGCCATGACATAAGCTGCCACAACTCCGAGAATCGGCCTCAAAGAAATGGGAACAAACCGACCCTGGAACTGAAGATTAACTGTACTGAAAACAATCAAGATGACGCTGGTCAGACCACCGATGACCGATTTCAAGGTGACTGTCAGAGCTGACTGTGCTGTTTCTGCATGTAGCCCCCTCCCTCTGTCTATAAAAGCTCTTGCCCACTGGCTGTCAGTGGTGGGGAGTTGGCCTTTGGACAGGAGTCCGGCCTCACTCCCCGCCACACCCCTCCCCTCACCGTCGGCATCTGAAATAAAGCAAACTTTCCTCTCCACCAACCTTGCCTCTTTATTGGCTTTTGAGCAGCGAGCAGCCAGACCGCACTTTCGGTTACAGTTGGACCCTGATATAATATGGCATTCACCCTTAAAAGCTAGACTTTGTTAAACTAAAAATGCCTGACTTGGACTATGAGTGAGAAATTCATCCAGCTGCCCCTCTGGCTACACACTGCAGAACCAGGAGGAAGAAACGTGAAGTCTTAGAGCTCTCTGAAAAACAAAAAAGCAGCAAGAGGTTTCCAGATGCTTCTGTTACCCAAAAACTGGGTTCACCTCTTGGTGGGTGTGGAGCCAAAAGACAACCAAGCCAAAAATTGAGAGAAGGAAGGATGTATTACTTGCAGAGAGTAAGGAGAACACCAGGGAGCTCTCCCAAAGCGGTGTCAATCCAAACAGCAAAGTTGCGGAAGGGGCTTGGGTGGTATATGTATATTCATGAAGGGTCTTGGGTGGTATATACATATTCATGAAGCGGCTTGAGCAGAGGAGAATTCAGCCTAGAATTGGGGCAGAGTTGTTGATTGAAATCACGAGGGTCAGAAAAGGTCAACATCATGAATCTTTAGGTTCCAGTAGATCTGGTGAAGAAAGTTTAAATTCTGCAAAACAGCTCAAGAAAGTGCTTCCGGCTAATCTTTACCACTGAAACAGAACTGGGAGTCTTTACAACTGATTTATTATCTTTGGTATTGTTACTTCTCTAGCCCAATAACAGTTTGTTCTTCGTTCCCTTAAGATCGTTGTTACTGAGACCTGTTCAAGGGCAAGCATTGTGGCCAGGCTTAGATCACAAAATGACTTAGGCCTGAAAGGGCTTCTCTCATGTCAAGAAAGCCATGCCCAGTTCTCTTCCTCACGCCTGCTGCCCAATCTGCTTACACTTCCACAACCAGAAGGGCCTCACTAAAAACATGGCAGTCATTGGCTGGTCACTGTCTCCATGTGGGTTGGAATTTGTGTCTCTCATTTACTGCTCCCTGCCTAGACTAGGGTGCTGGACATGCAGAAGGCTCTCCATTAACATGTGTGGAATGGGGCTCTCTTTGGCAGCACATATACTAAAACAGGAAGGATACAGAGAAGATTAGCATGGCCCTCGCGCAAGCATGACACTCAAATTCTTGAAGCGTTCCATATTCAAAAAACAAAAAACAAAAAAACAGCAAAAAAAAAAAAAAAAAAAGATGTGTGGAATGAATGAATTCCAACCCTGGATTTTCAATTCTAAGAACTCCAGAAAACTGAGGTCTCCCCGCGAGGGCCCTCAGAAGCTCTGCATTAGGTAGCAACCGGCGGTGGCAACTGAGAGCATCCTAAAAAAAGACCCAAAGTGGGCTGCAGGCTTGCAACGCGCGGGGACTTGGGGTAACCAGTCAAAGCCCGAGCCCGCGCGGGATCCTGCCCTCCCTCCCTACCCGGCAGCCTGCCCCAACTTCCGGACCGAGTCCAGAATGATTCCGCGACTCCCTCCTGTTTGCACGCGGCTCACAGCACTCAAAAGGCATACTTTTCAAAGCCAATTACAGTTGTAAAACAAACCCATAACGTGGGGGAGGGAAAAGGAAACCGGCACCTGTGGCCCGTACGGGGATCGAACCCGCGACCTTGGCGTTATTAGCACCACGCTCTAACCAACTGAGCTAACCGGCCACTGAGCGCACCAGCGCCGCCGGCATACCTATGAGATTTCTCCGCCTGCTCCAGGCCGTGAGCTGGCCAAGCGCTTCTAGGCGGAGTCAGCCGTGCTGACTCCCAGCCGGCTCCCGCGAAGGGCTGTTGTCATCCCCATTGGCCAGATGAAACAACTGAGACCCGGGACCTTTAAGGAGAAGAGAAGTGACTTCTTACAGCGAATCGGAGGCTTTCGCAGGGGAAATGCAAGCTGATCTTAAAATTTAACTCGGGAGCAGGATTTTCCAATATTGCAACTCAGTGCAATTTTTATTCATCTCTGAGAATCCTTGCAGCATGGAAACTTCGTGTGTCAAGAGCATTTGGCGAGGCTAAATACAGCTTGGAAAATGCAGAAAACCAGAGAAAGGACAAAAGAACCACAGAATTCCCCACCGCCCCGAAACAACGGCTACTGGAGACTTGGCATCCTTCTGGCCAATCTTTTTTCACTGTACGGTGTTTAAAAAAAAATTTTATATATATATATATGATTCAATTCAACCTTGTTAAAAAGAATATGATTTTTTTTTTTGCGGTACGCGGGCTTCTCACTGTTGTGGCCTCTCCCGTTGCGGAGCACAGGCTCCGGACGCGCAGGCTCAGCGGCCATGGCTCACGGGCCCAGCCGCTCCGCGGCATGTGGGATCTTCGCGGAACGGGAAACGAACCCGTGCGCCCTTCATCGACAGGCGGACTCTCAACCACTGCACCACCAGGGAAACCCTGAGAATATAATTTTTATGTTGCTTTTTGTACTTAATATTCTATTACAAGCATATCGTTCAGTAATTGAAAATGTCATTTTAAATGGTTCCTCAGTGTTTCTTCAAGTAGGTAAGGCATAGTTCTTCCTTCCCCCTCCTTCTGGAATGTCTGGAAATTGTTGTCATTTTGTCCTCTCTTGCTATACAGCACATGAATAAATCATAAAATAGGGGCCGAATGGGCAATATGACAGCCACTGCAAAGGGATAGGGTCTGTACGCAAAAAAAAAAAGGAGAAAAAATGCTGGAAAGACAAAACTCAAAGATGTCCATTCCCCCACCTGTATGTCCCAGGGATCTCTTGGTCTCTGAGAGGCCCTAGCCGCCTGTGCTGCCGGGGCAGATGCTCCAGGAGTACAGGAGAGAAACACCAGCTTTTCACACTGTCCACGGCTCTGGTCTGATTACTCCAAAAAACTGTAACCATCTCCCACGGCAGATGTCTCATCAAGGTTCCCTGTTGCGAGCAGCAGAAGCCGACTCTAGCTAATCTTAACAGAAGAGATTTAACTGAAAAGATGTGAAGTAGCTCACCCCACCACCAGGAAGGCTGGAGAACCAAGTGCAGACAAAGAGCCACTCGGTCAAAATATACTCATTCACCCTGGCAATGCCCTAACCCCAGGGAATCAGCTGTGAGCAAAACAGGCCGAATCCTGTCCTCACTGAGCTCAGTTTAGCAAAGACAGGTGTTAGAGTGAGTGGAGAGGTTTAGGTGCTGTGCTGTAAGTAAACTGTGCTGGTGGTGGAGGGTCCTGGAGACTGGGACACTTGACTGGGACAGATAAATGTAGGCCAAGGTGGTAGAGTGAGCTGCCTGTGACGGAAGCCATCCTGTCCATTTTGCTTACAGCTGAATGCCCAGAGCCTAGCACTCTGTCTGCAATAATATGTGTTTAATAAATAGGAATCAGATTGTTACCGAACCAAACTTGGGTCCCCTCGCCCGTTCACTGTAAAGCCCATCTACTGACCCCCAGTCGTGGTGAAGGAAAGCGCAGCGTTTATTGTAGGGCAGCGAGCAAGGAATTCAGGAGTGCGAGTGCTCAAAATACCCCACCTCCCCGATGGGTTTCAGCAAAGCATTTCTAAAGGCCAGGTGAGGGAGAGGCGTCCCAGGGTACATGATCAGCTTGTGCACAATTCTCTGATTGGTGGATGGTGGTAACAGGATGGTGTCACAGGGCTTAACGTTATCCATCCTTAGGCACCAGTAGGTCTGGGGGCTTCATGCTCACGGTCATCAAGTAGTTAATTTCTTCCATTTGGTGGTGGTTTTTAGCACCTGTAAAACAACTCAGGAAATGTGCATCGGATACTATTATCTAGGTACTTCCGAGAGGAGCTGGAGCAGAAGATATGGGGGAGGGGTCTGTTCCGGGAAGGCCCCATAGGGTTGCGCTCAGTTACAAAATGGATGAAATAGCTAATTCCAAAATTACCTTACACTTTAAAGCAAGGTCAGATAGGGACTTCCCCTGGTGGTCCAGTGGTTAAGACTTCACCCTCCAGTGCAGTGGGTGCAGGTTCAGGGAGCTAAGAACCCACATGCCTTGGGGCCAAAAAGCAAAACATAAAACAAAAGCAATATTGTAGCAAATTCAATAAAGACTTTTAAAATGGTCCACATCAAAAACAACAACAAAAAAGCAAGTCAGATAAAGTTATTGTATTCTGTTCACACCTTCCCCTTCTGGCCCAGCCCCGATAGGGTTGCCAGATTTAGCAACTAATTTAGCATAGTAAGTATGTCCCGTGCAATATTTGGGACATACTTGTTAGTTGTTGATCAGGAATTCAACTTCAACTGGGCATCCTGTACCGTATCTGTCCATCCCGCAGCCACAGTAAAAGCCGTTTGAAAGTCCCCACCTAACCAGCTCCTTTCCCCCACTCCCTCTGCCACCATCACCCTCCTTCCTGGTGTTCCAGCCGCATGTCCTGAGTAGGCGGGGCGCTCCTGGCCAAGTCTATATTCCAAGACCAAGACCCGAGGTTGGGGAGACACAGTGACTGAATATAGACGGCAGGAGGCACCCTAGATCTACGTAGTCAGCTCCGCACCTGGGCGCCCGGCCTCCTCGGAGCCGGGTGCTGACGGAGGGCTGGGCCTTAACCCACCGCTGTTCTCCAAATGTCTCTGAACTTGTCCGGCTATTCTCACTCCATCTTACAGGACTTCCAAGACAAACAAGCCCTAATTTTCATTCTTTGAGTCAGGAAAACGCAAACATACATGATCAGAATTAAACGGTATTGAGTATCATTACTCGGGTTTTTAAAGGTCCGGGGTGGGGGCGGGACTTTGGCTCATGCCGCTACCTTGGATTTTAAATAGTCATTTGCTTTAAATTCAACTTATAAAACTTGTCATTCTGCTTATAAGTTGGATCCTTTGGTATGAAAATAAAGGCACACTGTAGTCGTTTCCTAGAGCTGCCATAGTAAAATACCACGAACTGGGTGACTTAAACAACACAATTATTCTCTCACAGTTTTGGAGGCCAGAAGTCCAAGATCAAGGTGTCCTTGGGGTTGGTTCCCTCTGAAGGTTCTGAGGAAGCATCTGGTCCATGCCCCTTCCCCAGCTTCTGGTGGTTTGCTGGCAATCTTTGATGTCCCTCCGCTTGTAGAAGTATCAGTCTGATCTCTGCCTCCATTCATGGATCCCAACTTCCTACAACAGTGCCAGGCACGTAGGACGTGTTCAATAAGTATTTGTTGAATGAATGTTAAATTCATTGTGCTGAGCATCCCACGGGACTTTTCAAGTTGGAAACATGTCCTTTCATCCTGGCAACATTTCCGATGAAGAATGTTCCTGAAGGAGATTTGACCATCTCCTTCACTTCATATGCTCTCTTTTCTTTTTCTGGAACACCATTCTTCAGAGGTCAGACCTTCTGGGTTGATTCTCTAATTTTCTTCTCTCTTTTGTCTGTCTCCTGGACAATTTCCTTGAATTTTTTTTCAACCTTCTTTTTACATTTTTATTTTGACTCGGGGCCCTGGTACACACAGACAAGGAGAAAGCAAAACACTTTCATTATTGAAGCTCACTTCCTGCCAGTTGATTCTGGAAAAAAAGGAAAGAAAGGGGGGGAAGAGAAATGAAATGCTTCATTGTACAATATGTACTATGTCAAAGCTGTTATACAATACAAAAGAAAAATAGACAAAAAATAGAAGGGTTTTTCAAATGTTGCTTCTAATTTGCTACAACAAATCAGTTGGTTCCGGGGACTTTAAAAAATGCACTTCTGGGACTTCCCTGGTGGCACAGTGGTTAGGAACCCACCTGCCAATGCAGGGGACACCAGTTCAATCCCTGGTTTGGGAAGATCCCACACCCTGTGGAGCAACTAAGCCCGTGCACCACAACTACTGAACCAGCATGCTGCAACTACTGAATCCTGCACGCCTAGAGCCCATGCCCCGCAATAAGAGAAGCCACCACAATGAGAAGCCCGTGCACCACAACGAAGAGTAGCCCCTGCTCACCTCAACTAGAGAAAGCCCGCGTGCAGCAATGGCCAACGCAACCAAAAAAAAAAGGATAAATAAAATAAATTAATTTTTAAAAATGTACTTCCTTAGAGTATGTACAGTCATTGCAAAGCTTTTACAAAGGTCTCTTTTAGACACAAGAGACAGCTATAGAGACACAGGGAGCTGGAAGCCGCAGACTCGGGTCAGAGCCCCGGGTGGCCACCAGCAAGTGGGTGATCTTGGCAAAGCCCTTCCCCTCTCTGGGTCCCCAACAACAGGCCACATGGCTTCTGCACCCTGTCAGTCTGCCTGTTTCATTCTTCCCTATCAATGATTAAAGTTTGTCCTAGATGCTCAATTATCAGTGAAAATCCCCTTGCCCCTGTCATAGAGGAATGACAGAGCACGTGACAGCTGATGATGTTTCTTGATTAGTCAACAACATCTATTGAACATTTGCTCTGTGCCAGGCCTGTGTTAGACGTGCTGTCGAATCTGGCCTCTGTACACCGATACCAAATTAAACCTCGTAGACAAGAGTTTTGGGTGAAGTAGAAAAGAATAGCTTTATTGCTTTGCCAGGCAAAGGGAGCCACAGTAGGCTAATGCCCTCAAAACAGTGTGTCCCAACCTGGAGAGGGTAGCTTTCTAGTAACGGTTCACAGAGGGCGTGATCAGCTAGTGGACAATCTTCTGATTGGTTGGTGGTGAGGTAAGTGGGTGTCGGCATCATCAACCTTCTGGTTCCAACTGGTCTGGGGTCTCCGTGCTTGCGGGCAGCAGACAGTTAACTTCTCCCGGCTGGTGGGGGTTTCAGTATCTGCAAAACGGCTCAAGATATTGTTATGTGTGTCCCTTGAGGGGGAACCAGGACTCCGCCCCAAGGCTGCACTATTGTTTCTTTTTTTTTAATTTATTTTTTATTGAAGTATAGTTGAATTACAATGTTGTGTTAATTACTGCTGTACAGCAAAGTGACTCAGTTATACACATACACACATTACTTTTCATATTCTTTTCCATTATGGCTTATCACAGGATATTGAATATAGTTCCCTGTGCTGTACAGTAGGACCTTGTTTATCCATGCTATATGTACCGGTTTGCACCTGCTAGTCCCAAACTCCCAGACCACCCCGCACCATCTGCCCCTTGACTTGACCGTTCCTCCCTTGTCTCCGAGTCCCCTCCCTTCCTGATTAGCAACTGTTTGAACCTCCCCTTTGTAATTCAGGGAAGGTCGTGGAGGCTGAGTGAAGCCTATTTCCTGCAAACTAGAAATGGGGTACACAGAAAGACTTTTGTGCCCTGGAGCCCCACAGGGTCCTAGTCAGTTTGAGACTATGGGCAAAACCCAAACGGTATTGTGTAGTGCACCACGGACATGGTATTTGATCTTCACCTCCACTGTGTGGAGACTGTATTTTCATCCTCATCGTACATGAAATGAGGAAACAGTGGTCCTGTCACTTGGCTGGGGTCACCCGGTGCGATCCTCACTCTCCCAGCACTTTAAGAACTTTGTTTTTCTTTGGCTGCACCCTGCAGCATGCAGAACGTCCCTGCCCAGGGATAGAACCTGCGCCCCAGCAGTGGAAGGGCTGCGCCTTAACCATTGTACCACCAGGAAAGTCCACATTTTAAGAACTTTTCTATTCTCCTTCTAGGAAAACTTTTCTTGCATTAAAAAAAAAATCTATTGTTCCATGTGCCTTTTTGTAAGAAAAGTGCATAGACGTCTCTCTAGCCTGACATGGGGCCTCTTTTGCATCCACGCTAGACCACAATCTCATTCATAGTGTTTGGTTAACCACGATTCTTCGTGTTAATTTGAATGTCTAATGTTCTTCTTGCTCTTATTTCATATTCCTGCTCATGCTTAGTTTCCTCTGAGATACATTTATTATTATTATTACTATTATTTTGGCTGTGTGGCGTGGCTTGGGGGATCTCAGCTCCCCGACCAGGGATTGAACCCGGGCCTCATCAGTGAAAGCCCAGAATCCTAACCAGTAGGCCACCAGAGAACCCCCTATTATTTTCTAAAATGAATCTAATTTCTAATATCTATAGGTAGATTTGCATTTTACCCACCTTACCAAGGTTAACATGTTTGAAATTTCTGTCCTTCCTAATTTTTCTTTCTAACTTCTGCCCATTTCCTGGTTTGAACGTAATTAAGATGCTCAGCAGAAACAGATTGTCTGCTGAACATAGCCTAATGGCTGAATCTCTTGACATCGGAAATTAGGGAAAAGCTAATGCTAGGATACAGGATGAACTGTCTGAAGAACAGTTTTAGAATGAGTCAAAAGTGCAAGTGGCTATAATTAGGTAGTGTTCAGGCAGAGTTTGAAAAGCAGAGCTCCTAGGATGCAGGCTGGCTCCATTTCACAAGCATCTTTTGAGCACGTAATATATGCCTGGCTGCTGGCACTGTGTGCGCTGGGCGAGCAAGGGGCTCAGGGCGGGGCCCTCCCTGGAGGAGCTCACAGCCTGTTATTTCTCATCTGTCACTTTTTCTTTTGTCATTTAGGGCATGAGTGGTCTAAGGAAGCAGGTTAACCAGGCCACACAGCTGAAACCCGAGAAGGCTGACCCCTCTGTCTATGAACTATAGGGAGAGACCTTCTTCAGCAATAGCTTTTCGAAGTAACATTTCCTAGTCTATTTAGAATTAAAGAAAGAATAAGGCTGGGAATTCCTTGGTGGTCCAGGGATTAGGACTCAGCGCTTTCACTGCCGTGGCCCAGGTTCAATCCCTGGTCGAGGAACTAAGATCCCGCAAGCCACTCAGTGCGGGGGGGGGGGGGGGGGAAGTGCAGCAGCAGCATCACCTGGGATTCTGTTAGAGACAGGAAATTTCAAACCCCACCCCAGAATGACAGACTCAGAAACTTTGGGTGTGGGGCCCTGCAGAATCCAGAGTCCCCTGAAGGCAGGTGATTTCCGTGCAGGCTAAAGATTGAAAACCACTGCTCTGGGCAAAATCTCACACCAATTCCCTTTTTGTCTTCCTGCTAAGGTCCCTGTTTGTATCCTTTGATCTTCCATTCCGGAGGCCCTTCCACGTTGCCTCTCCCAGGGCCTCCAGGTACGAAGTGCAGGTTGTGGACCAGGGTGCAGTCTGCGTGGCCCTTGAGGGCTGAAGTCCACTAGCCCCTGCTCACCTGGGGAGGCACACCAACACTGCGTCTACTTACAGGGGGTGCCTTGCTCTAACGCCTCCTCAGGATCAGGACCCACCTGGTCTTCTTTAGGATTTCACTACTACTTGTCCACAGTGAAGGTGAACAGAAAATGCACATTGGAATCGATGAGGCAGGGGCTCACCTGCTAACTGCATTCGCCTGTTTAACAGGTAGTCAATGAATATCCAGAAACTGGCTCTGCCTCCAGAAGAGATGAAAGACAGGTGGGTGGGCTGCCCAAGGAGCTTAGAACCTACCTGGGTGGCAGAAAGGAACATGAAAGAGACAGTGACAGAAAGATAAATGTGACTTAAAGACAAGTCCCCACATAAGGGGAAAAACCACAAGGAGGTAAGAAGAGAGAAATCAAATTGCAGTGATCTGGAGAGATTAGATGTGGCTTTTCAGAGCCAACAAAGACAGTACCATCAACAATAATAATACCAGCAATAACCACCCTTTGTTTTTTTCAATTTACTTGATAAAATTCACATAACATACCATTCTATTTGATATGTACAATTCAGCGGCTTTTAGTAGACTTACAAAGTTGTGCAACTATCACCACTATCTAATTCCAGAACATTGTCAACACCACAGAAAGAAACCCCGTACCTGTTAGCATTCACACCCATTCCCCCAGCCCCTGGCAGCCATTATTCTACTTTCTGTCTCTATGCGTTTGTCTAGTCTGAGAATATCCTGTAAATGAAATCATACAATAGGGTGGCCTTTAGCGTCTGGCTTCTTTCACTTAGCATCATGTTTTTGAGGCTGATTAATGGGTTTAGGGTTTCATTTTGGGGTGATGAAAGTGTTTTGGAGCTAGATAAAAGTGATCGTTCCACAACATTGTGGATGTACTAAATGTCACACTTTAAAATGGTTGATTCTACATTATGTGAATTTTGACTTACCTTTTTTTTATAATTTTAATTTTTATTTATTTATTTATTTATTTATTGTTGGCTGTGTTGGGTCTTCGTTGCTGCACGCAGGCTTTCTCAAGTTGCGGCGAGCGGGGGCTACTCTTCCTTGCGGTGCACGGGCTTCTCATTCTGGTGGCTTCTCTTGTTGCGGAGCACGGGCCCTAGGCACGCGAGCTTCAGTAGTTGTGGCACACGGGCTCAGTAGTTGTGGCTTGCTGGCTCCAGAGCACAAGCTCAGTAGTTGTGGAGCACGGCTTAGTTGCTCCACAGCATGTGGGATCTTCCCGGACCAGGGATTGAACCCGTGTGCCCTGCATTGGCGGGCAGATTCTTAGCCACTGCGCCACCAGGGAAGCCCTTGACTCACAAGAAGTAAAAAAAAAAAAAATCAAGGTAGATATGCATTGACTCAGCAGCTCCACTTTAGGAATTTCTCCTATGGGTACACATAAACGTATAGGAAATGATGCATATTCAGGGCTGGTCACTGCAGCAGTGTTTGAAAGATCAGGCTATTAGAAACAACCTAGGGCTTCCCTGGTGGCGCAGTGGTTAAGAATCTGCCTGCCAATGCAGGGGATACGGGTTCGAGCCCTGGTCAGGGAGGATCCCACATGCCATGGAGCAGCTAAGCCAGCGAGCCACAACTACTGAGCCTGGATGCCACATCTACTGAAGCCCGCGCGCCTAGAGCCCATGCTCCGCAACCAGAGAAGCCACTGCAATGAGAAGCCCATGCACCACAAGGAAGAGTAGCCCCCATTCTCCGCAACTAGAGAAAGCCCGCTTGCAGCAACAAAGACCCAACACAGCCAAAGATAAATAAAATTTAAATTAATAAATTTAAAAAGAAGAAGCAATCTAGATGACCATCAGTAGGGGACAAGTTAAATAAGGGATGGTACAACCATGAACTAGTATAGCCATTAAATAAAATAATAAAGCTCTTTGGGTACTGGTAGGGGAAAATCTCCAAGTTAAAGGGTCAAGTAAAAAATACAAAACAGAGCAGAGTCTATACTATGCTACCGTTGGTGTAAGAAAAAGGGAATAAAAGAATAAAAGATCTCATATAACATGAGATCTTTGGGGAGATCTACCCTATGGGGAGAGGAACTTCGGACAGAGGGGTGGGAGGGAGGATTTCCACTTTGTTGGCTCTGTTTTTGTTACTTTTGAATCTTGAATCATGTGAATGTATTACCTATTTTATATTAATATATTAAAGTTAGTGGATGTTCAATAGTAAGATGAGAACAATACCTGCAAAGAACAGGTATCAACTGAAAATTATTTAGTGTGTCCCAGCCCAGTTAAAGCTCAAGGCTGTTGTCCAGGCATTAGGTCCCAAATCGCTAAATTCTCAGGACCGCTGGGGTGAGCGATCCCAGGGAAGGCCGTCTACACAATAATTTAGGCAGGGAACTGCCTGAAGCTGCCGGGGATTGCTTAGCAACTAGAGTGAGGAGGCGGGCCGCAGTGCGCACGCGTACACGTAGGGCTGGCGGGCGCGGACCGGGCGTTTTGCGCACGCGCGGGCTAACGGACTCGAGGAGTTCAGGGCCAGACGGTTGCTAGGGTGACAGGAATACAACATGGCGGCCGGATCCTAACGCTCTCCATCTAGGGACCACCGCGGCGGTCCTAGTTCGGGACCCTGCCCCAAAGGAGTGGAAGCCAGGGGCCACCCTTTCTGTCCCTTTCTTCTCCTTCCACTCTCGGCAAGGGGTTGTCGCCGGCTTGCGCATCCATGATGAAGAGTTGAGTGGGGCTGGGGAGGGGCGGGACGAGAGGGAGAGTGGCGGCGGGACGGGGGCCGGCTTCCGCAGCCGCTCAGAGGGCGGTGGGAGGCACCGAGGGTGGGGACCCCAAACCTCCCCGGGCTGCTCGAAACCCCAGCCTGCTGGGGTAGCCCGAGGGGTTCGGGGCTGCTCTGGCGGCCGTGAGGGGTCCCACAGCGCCGACCCGAGTCCAGATGAGACTTATTTTGATGCGAGGTTATGTTAGAGTTTGGGGAGCTGACTGAAAAAAAAATTTTTTTTTAATTTTTTAAAAGGCTGGATTGAACCCGAGATTCTTTTCTTGAACATTCGGCAGTAATGTAGTGAGCGGTTACTGTGTGGCTTCCTGCCTTTTATTGACATTGGTTTAGTGGACAATTGAGAGGAAAGCTGGGCTGTGTATTTTCTTTTATTATTATTTTTGGGTCAAGCAGTAGTGTTTTTATCGGAACTTCCTTATAGAAATTTTGAAACAACTCTTTAGTGAAAGAGTGTACTGGAAAGTTGTGAAATGAGGTAGGGGTAAGACATTTACCTGTGCTTCAATTTGTGGATTATGGACAATCCAAGTGTAACAACTAGAATGGTCTTCTTTTTTTTTACATTACTTTACAGATATAATTGTCATTTACGCTTGTGAGCCAGAGGTGCAGAAAAATTCCGACCTCTCTTGCTGTGAAAAGATTACAATATGTTAGGTGTAGTTATAATGTTTAATTTGCATTGAATTCTAATTGTCAGTTGGTAGTTGGTATATGGCATATACCAACATAAAGTGTGGACTTATATACACATATTTTTTACGGTATTCCTTTTTTCCTTCCCAACTATTTATTTTGAAAAATTTCGAATCTACAGAAAAGATGCAAGAAGAGTACACTGCATATTCATACACCCTTCACCTAGGTGCACCACTTTGCCTTATGTTTGTGTGCCATCTCACTTGTGCTCTGGCATTTTCTTTGTCTCTCTCAATTATGTGTTTATTTATTTTCGCTGAACCTGTTGAGAATAGTTGTAGACATCATTTCATTTCACCACTAATAATTCAGCAAGTATCCCCTAAGAAGAAGAACATTCTCCTACATAATCACAGTACAAATAACACGTTGATACAATGCTGTTATGTAATATGCAGTCTATATCTCACATTTTCCCAGTTATCCCAATAATATCCTTTACAGGTGTTTTTATTTTTTCCAGGATCCCAGTCAAAAATCACAAATTGCACTTTGTTGCCACATCTTTTTGGTGTCCTTCAGCTGGCACAGTGTCTTGCCTTTTGTGTCTTTGATGACAACATTTTTCCAGAATCCAGGCCATGTGTTTTGCAGAATGTCCCACAATTTGGATTTGTCTGATAATTTCCTCATGATTAGCTTTATTTTTTTTCTTTTTTCCTTTAACATCTTTATTGGAGTATAATTGCTTTACAATGTTGTGTTAGTTTCTGCTGTATAACAAAGTGAATCAGCTATATGCATACGTATATCCCCATATCCCCTCCCTCTTGCGTCTCCATCCCACCCTCCTTATCCCACTCCTCTAGGTGGTCGCAAAGCACCGAGCTGATAACCCTGTGCTATGCAGCTGCTTCCCGCTAGCTATCTGTTTTGCATTTGGTAGTGTATATATGTCACTGTTACTCTCTCACTTCGTCCCAGCTTACCCTTCCCCCTCCCCATGTCCTCAAGTCCATTCTCTACATCTGCGTCTTTATTCCTGTCCTGCCCCTAGGTTCTTCAGAACCTTTTGTTTTTTTTTTTTTGCGGTAGGCGGGCCTCTCACTGCTGTGGCCCCTCCCGGCCATGGCTCACGGGCGCACGGGCGCAGCCGCTCCGCGGCATGTGGGATCTTCCCGGACTGGGCACGAACCCATGTCCCCTGCATCGGCAGGCGGACTCTCAACCACTGCGCCACCAGGGAAGCCCCCCTTTGTTTTTTTTTTTCAGATTCCATATGTATGTGTTAGCATATGGTATTTGTTTTTCTCTTTCTGACTTACTTCACTCTGTATAACAAACTCTAGGTACATCCACCTCACTACAAATAAATCAATTTCATTTCCTTTTATGGCTGAGTAATATTCCATTGTATATATGTGCCACATCTTCTTTATCCATTCATCTGTTGATGGACACTTAGGTTGCTTCCATGTCCTGCCTATTGTAAATAGAGCTGCAGTGAACATTGTGGTACATGACTCTTTTTGAATTATGGTTTTCTGGGTCATATGGTAGTTCTATTTGTAGTTTTTTAAGGAACCTCCATACTGTTCTCCATAGTGGCTGTATCAATTTGCATTCCCACCAACAGTGCAAGAGGGTTCCCTTTTCTCCACACCCTCTCCAGCATTTATTGTTTGTAGATTTTTTGATGATGGCCATTCTGACTGGTGCGAGGTGATACCTCATTGTAGTTTTGATTTGCATTTCTCTAATGATTAGTGATGTTGAGCATTCTTTCATGTGTTTGTTGGCAATCTGTATATGTTCTTTGGAGAAATGTCTGTTTAGGTCTTCTGCCCATTTTTGGATTGGGTTGTTTGTTTGTTTGTTTGATATTGACCTGCATGAGCTACTTGTATATTTTGGAGATTAATCCTTTGTCAATTGCTTCATTTGCAAATATTTTCTCCCATTCTGAGGTTGTCTTTTTGTCCTGTTTATGGTTTCCTTTGCTGTGCAAAAGCTTTTAAGTTTCATTAGGTCCCATTTGTTTGTTTTTATTTCCATTTCTCTAGGAGGTGGTTCAAAAAGGATCTTGCTGTGATTTATGTCATAGAGTGTTCTGCCTACGTTTTCCTCTAAGAGTTTTATAGTGTCTGGCCCTACATTTAGGTCTTTAATCTATTTTGAGTTTATTTTTGTGTATGGTGTTAGGAAGTGTTCTAATTTCATTCTTTTACATGTAGCTGTCCAGTTTTCCCAGCACCACGTATTGAAAAGGCAGTCTTTCCTCCATTGTATACTCTTGCATCCTTTATCAAAGATAAGGTGACCATCTGGGTGTGGGTTTATCTCTGGGCTTTCTATCCTGTTCCACTGATCTATATTTCTGTTTTTGTGCCAATACCATACTGTCTTGATTACTGTAGCTTTGTAGTGTAGTCTGAAGTCCAGGAGCGTGATTCCTCCAGCTCCGTCTTTCTTTCTCAAGACTGCTTTGGCTATTCGGGATCTTTTGTGTTTCCATACAAATTGTGAAATTTTTTGTTCTAGTTCTGTGAAAAATGCCATTGGTAGTTTGATAGGGATTGTGTAGATTGCTTTGGGTAGTATAGTCATTTTCACAATGTTGATTCTTCCAATCCAAGAACATGGTATATCTCTCCATCTGTTTGTATCATCTTTAATTTCTTTCATCAGTGTCTTATAGTTTTCTGCTAACAGGTCTTTTATCTCCTTAGGTAGGTTTATTCCGAGGTATTTCATTCTTTTTGTTGCAGAGGTAAATGGGAGTGTTTCCTTAATTTCTCTTCAGATTTTCCTCGTTAATGTATAGGAATGCAAGAGATTTCTATGCATTAATTTTGTATCCTGCTACTCTACCAGATTCATTGATTAGCTCTAGTAGTTTTCTGGTAGCATCTTCAGGATTCTCTACGTATAGTATCATACCATCTGCAAACAGTGACAGCTTTACTTCTTCTTTTCTGATTTGGATTCTTTTTATTCCTTTTTCTTCTCTGACTGCTGTGGCTAAAACTTCCAAAACTATGTTGAGTAATAGTGGTGAGAGTGGGCAACCTTGTCTTGTTCCTGATCTTAGAGGAAATGGGTTCCGTTTTTCACCATTGAGAACGATGTTGGTTGTGGGTTTGTCATATATGGTCTTTATTATGTTGAAGTAGGTTCCCTCTATGCCTACTTTTTGGAGAGTTTTTTTTTTTTTTTAATACATTTATTTATTTATTTATGGCTGCATTGGGTCTTCGTTGCTGGGCATGGGCTTTCTCTAGTTGTGGCGGGTGGGGGTGACTCTTCATCACAGTGCATGGGTTTCTCACTGCAGTGGCTTCTATTATTGCAGAGCACGGGATCTAGGTGCACAGGCTTCAGTAGTTGTGGCACACAGGCTCAGTAGTTTGGCTCATGGGCTCTAGAGTGCAGGCTCAATAGTTCTGGCACATGGGCTTAGTTGCTCCACGGCATGTGGGATCTTCCTGGAACAGGGCTCGAACCTGTGTCCTGTGTGTTGGCAGGCGGATTCTTCACCACTGTGCCACCAGGGAAGTCCCTGGAGAGTTTTCATCATAAATGGGTGTTGAATTTTGTCGAAAGCTTTTTCTGCATCTATTGAGATGATGATATGGTTTTTATCCTTCATTTTGTTAATATGGTGTATCACATTGATTGATTTGCGTATATTGAAGAATCCTTGCATTCCTGGGATAAACCCCACTTGATCATGGTGTATGATCCTTTTAATGTGCTGTTGGATTTTGTTTGCCAGTATTTTGTTGAGGATTTTTGCATCTGTGTTCATCAGAGATATTGGCCTGTAGTTTTCTTTTTTTGCGACGTCTTTGTCTGGTTTTGGTATCAGGGTGATGGTGGCCTCCTAGAATGAGTTTAGGAGTGTTCCTCCCTGTGCTATATTTTGGAAGAGTTTGAGAAGGATGGGTGTTAGCTCTTCTCTAAATGTTTGATAGAATTCGCCTGTGAAGCCATCTGGTCCTGGGCTTTTGTTTGTTGGAAGATTTTTTTTTTTTTTTTTTTTTGGTGGTACGCGGGCCTCTCACTGTTGTGGCCTCTCCTGTTGCAGAGCACAGGCTCCGGATGCACAGACTCAGTGGCCATGGCTCATGGGCCTAGCCACTCCGCGGCATGTGGGGTCTTCCCGGACCGGGGCACGAACCCGTGTCCCCTGCATCGGCAGGAGGACTCTCAACCACTGCGCCACCAGGGAAGCCCTGTTGGAAGATTTTTAATCACATTTTCAATTTCAGTGCTTGTGATTGGTCTGTTTATATTTTCTATTTCTTCCTGGTTCAGTCTCGGAAGGTTGTGCTTTTCTAAGAATTTGTCCATTTCTTCCAGGTTGTCCATTTTATTGACATAGAGTTGCCTGTAGTAATCTCTCATGACCCTTTGTATTTCTTCAGTGTCAGTTGTTACTTCTCCTTTTTTATTTCTAATTCTGTTGATTTGAGTCTTCTCCCTTTTTTTCTTGATGAGTCTGGCTAATGGTTTATCAATTTTGTTTATCTTCTCAAAGAACGAGCTTTTAGTTTTATTGATCTTTGCTATTTTTTCCTTCATTTCTTTTTCATTTATTTCTGATCTGATCTTTATAATTTCTTTTCTTCTGCTAACCTTGGGTGTTTTTGGTCTTCTTTCTCTAATTGGTTTAGGTGCTTTAGGTGTTGTTTATGTGAGATTCTTCTTGTTTCTTGAGGTAGGATTGTATTGCTATAAACTTCCCTCTTAGAACTGCTTTTGCTGCATCCCATAGGTTTTGGGTTGTTGTGGTTTCATTGTCATTTGTTTCTAGGTATTTTTGTATTCCCGCAGTGATCTCTTGATTATTTAGTAGCATATTGTTTAGCTTCCATGTGTTTGTATTTTTTACAGTTTTTCTTCTGTAAGTGATATCTAGTCTCATAGTGTTGTGGTCAGAAAAGATACTTGATATGATTTCAATTTTCTTAAATTTATGAAGGCTTGCTTTGTGACCCAAAATATGGTCTATCCTGGAGAATGTTCCATGAGCACTTGAGAAGAAGGTGTACTCTGTTGTTTTTGGATGGAATGTCCTATAAATATCAATTAAGTCCATCTTGTTCAATGTGTCATTTAAAGTTTTTGTTTCCTTATTTACTTTCATTTTGGATGATCTGTCCGTTGGTGAAAGTGGGGTGTTAAAGTCCCCTACTATTATTGTGTTACTGTCGCTTTCCCCTTTTATGGCTATTAGCATTTGCTTTATGTGTTGAGGTGCTCCTGTGTTGGGTGCATAAATATTTACAATTGTTATATCTTTTTCTTGGATTGATCCCTTGATCATTATGTAGTGTTTTTCTTTGTCTCTTGTAATAGTCTTTTTTGTTTTTTGTGGTTTTTTTTTTTTGCGGTACACGGGCCTCTCACTGTTGTGGCCTCTCCTGTTGCAGAGCACAGGCTCCGGACGCGCAGACTCAGTGGCCATGGCTCACGGGCCTAGCCGATCCGCGGCATGTGGGATCTTCCCAGACTGGGGCACGAACCTGTGTCCCCTGCATTGGCAGGCAGACTCTCAACCACTGCGCCACCAGGGAAGCCCTAGTCTTTGTTTTAAAGTCTATTTTGTCTGATACGAGGCTTGCTACTCCAGCTTTCTTTTGATTTCCATTTGCATGGAATATCTTTTTCCATCCCCTCACTTTCAGTCTGTATGTGCCCTAGGTCTGAAGTGAGTCTCTTGTAGACAGCATATGTACGGGTCTTGTTTTTGTATCCATTCAGCAAGCCTGTCTTTTGGTTGGAGCATTTACATTTAAGGTAATTATCGATATGTATGTTCCTATTACCACTTTCTTAATTGTTTTGGGTTTGTTATTGTAGGTCTTTTCCTTCTCTTGTGTTTCCTGCCTAGAGAAGTTCCTTTAGCATTGTTGTAAAGCTGGTTTGGTGGTGCCAAGTTCTCTTAACTTTTGCTTATCTGTAAAGGTTTTAATTTCTCCATTGAATCTGAATAAGATCCTTGCTGGGTAGAGTAATCTTGGTTGTACGTTTTTCCCTTTCATCACTTTAAATATGTCCTGCCACTCCCTTCTGGCTTGCAGAGTTTCTGCTGAAAAATCAGCTGTTAACCTTATGGGGCTTCCCTTGTATGTTATTTTTTGCTTTTCCCTTGCTGCTTTTAATATTTTTTCTTTGCATTTAATTTTTGATAGTTTTATTAATATGTGTCTCGGTGTGTTTCTCTTTGGTCTTATCCTGTATGGTACTCTCTGTGCATCGTGGACTTGATTGACTATTTCCTTTTCCATGTTAGGGAAGTTTTCAACTATAATCTCTTCAAATAGTTTCTCAGTCCCGTTCTTTTTCTTTTCTTCTTCTGGGACCCCTATAATTCAAATGTTGGTGCATTTAATGTTGTCCCAGAGGTCTCTTAGGCTGTCTTCATTTCTTTTCATTCTTTTTTCTTTATTCTGTTCCACAGCAGTGAATTCCACCGTTCTGTCTTCCAGGTCACTTATCCGTTCTTCTGCCTGAGTTATTCTGCTATTGATTCCTTCTAGAGTATTTTTAATTTCAGTAATTGTGTTGTTCATCATTGTTTGCTCTTTAGTTCTTCTAGATCCTTGTTAAATGTTTCTTGTATTTTCTCCATTCTGTTTCCGAGATTTTGGATCATCTTTACTATCAGTACTCTGAATTCTTTTTCAGGTAGGTTACCTATTTCATTTTCATTTATTTGGTCTTGTAGGTTTTTACCTTGCTCCTTCGTTCGTAATATATTTTTTTTGTCATTTCATTTTATTTTTCTTCTCTTTTTGATGGGTGGCACTCTCTTCCTGTCTTACTGGTTGTTTGCCCTGAGACATCCAGCACTGCAGTTTACAGGCAGTTGGTTAGAGCCAGGTCTTGGTGCTGAGATGAGGACCTCCGGGAGGCCTCACTCTGATTAATATTCCCTGGGGTCTGAGGTTCTCTGTTAGTCCAGCGGTTTGGAATTGGAGGTCCCACCACAGGAGCTCAGGCCTGATGTCTGGCCTGGGAACCAGGATCTCACAAGCATGTTAATAAGGCAGATGTTTGAAGGTAGCAGCGACGGTCCTTGTGCCCTAGGAAGCAAACAGCTAGTGGTTGTGACTCGTGCTAGGCTCAGAGGACAAGGTTTGCACGACAGCCATGGGCACTTCTGGTGTTCTAAACCTCATGATTAGCTTTAGCTTAAATATTTTTGTCAGGAATATGTCAGAGATGAAGTCATGTCCCTGTCACTGTGTCTCATCTAGAGTGTCTGATGTCAGAGTGTCTTAGTTTTGTTGAAGCTAGGTTTGATCATTTGATCGTTCCGTTTATTCACCTTTGCCTCTTAGACCCTTCGTGCTTCTCTTCCTAGAGTCAACCACTCTTACCAGTTTCCTGTGCGTCTATATATATGTATGTATGCGTAAATTATTGTGTATCTAGCCTCTTTTAAAAATACTGATGTTAGCATTTATATATATACACATTGATCTATATGTTAACATTTGCATTTTATGATTTATATCCTTTAAACTTCTGGGGTTTTACAAATCTATATTAGGTGTTATTTGATATGTTATTTGAGACGTGGCCATTTTGGTGGCTTTAATTACTTGGTTTAGTGGTGCGTCTTTATTCTCCCTTCTTTCTACCTTAAAATCCAGTCTGAGAACTGGTGTAACCTATTGTCCTTCAGGTTTAAGTCCTGATCATTAAATACTGAACAAATAGTCAACAGTGGAGAGAATATTCCAGAACAGAAAGTCACAGACACAGAGTCTTGGAATTAGAATGAACAGGAAGAGTGTGTAATGGTGAAATTGGACTTGTAGCTTGAGGTCATTGAGTGGGACTGGGAGTGCTAGATTATCATGCTGGTCTTTATTTTGCAGTTTTCTAGATGTATTTTCTTTTTTTTTAAATTTTAATTTTATTTATTTTTTTCACTGTGTTGGGTCTTTGTTGCTGCACACGGGTTTTTCTCTAGTTGTGGAGAGCAGGGGCGACTCTTCGTTGTGTTGCACGGGCTTCTCATTGCAGTGGCTTCTCTTGTTGTGGAGCATAGGCTGTAGGCGCACGGGCTTCAGTAGTTGTGGCACATGGGCTCAGTAGTTGGGGCTCGTGGGCTCTAGAGCACAGGCTCAGTAGTTGTGCTGCGTGGGCTTAGTTGCCCCACGGCATGTGGGATCTTCCCAGACCATGGCTCAAACCCGTGTCCCCTGCATTGGCAGGTGGATTCTTAACCACTGCATCACCAGGGAAGCCCCTAGATGTATTTTCTTATTTGTTTTCCAGGCAATGACCAAGTGCTTGGGGATATATTGATCATTCTGTGGATTATTCCTGACTACCTCCTTTTTGCTTTGCATCATTTTCAGTAGTAGGGACCAAGGAGTAACACAGCTTAGTTGCTAAGAGTGTGGGCTTTGGAGCCAGGCAGACAAGGTATCCTCTGTCAGGTTACCGACCTTTCTTTCCTTATGCTGGTTTTTCTTCATCATTCCGGTTTTCTGCTGCTGTGTAACAAATTACCCCAACTTGGTGGCTTACAATAACAATCATTATTCTCTCCTATGGTTCTGTGAGTTGCCTGGACCCAACGAGGCAGATTTCACTTGGAGTCTCTCATGTGGTTGCAGTTAGATGGTGGCTGGAGCTGGAGTCATCTCAAAAGTTTCCTCACTCAAGTGTCTGGTGGTTGATGCTAGCTGTCAGCTGGGACCTCAGCATGGGCTGTCAGCCAGAACATAACACTCAGAATCTCCATGTGTCTTGGGCCTCCTCACAATATGGCAGCTAGGTTCTGAGAATGAGCATCCCGAGAGTTTGAGGTGGAAGCAGCATTACGTTCTCTGATCTAGCCTCAGAAGTGGCATAATGTTACTTCTGCATCCCTCAGATTTGAGAGGAGAGAACATAGATCCCACCTCTTGATGGAGGAGTGACAAAGACACATAGTAAGATGAGCATGTGGGATGGGATATCTAGAGGCTGCCATCTTTGGAAAATAAAACCTTCCACACTCATCTTTAAACAGGCATAATAATACTTATTTTATAGGATTGTTTCAAAGTTAAATGAGATAATCTACATAAAACTTACAGCATAGTGTCTGGTACATGGTAAAATGTGAATGAGTTATCATTTGCTATCCCAGTGGATGGCAGGCAAGGATGTAAAAGGGGAAAGAATGGCAAACATCAGTCAGATCCTTACTTTGAAAAAATTTACCCTTACCTAATCTAATGTGAGTATCAATTTTTTTCCTGTCTGTACTTTTTAATGGATTATTCAAAACGTATCTATAAAAAGAGAAAAAACTACGTATTCTGAAGGCAGTAACCGTTTGCTATTATATCACAGAGAGAGTTTAAAAAATCATGTGTTGTAATTGCAGTGAGGTTTAAGCTTTCTGTCCCTCATAATGTAACTGAGCAGGACCCTATGGGGCCTTCCCAGAACAGGCCCCTCCCCCATGTCCTCTGCTGTAGCTCCCCCTGAAGTACCCAGATAATAGTATCTGATGCACATTTCCTGAGTTGTTTTACAGGTGCTAAAACCACCACCAAATGGGAGAAATGAACTACTTGATGACCGTAAACAAATAGCTCCCAGACCTACTGGCGCCTAAGGATTGATAATGTTAACCCCTGTGACATCACCCTGTTACATCACCATCAACCAATCAGAGAATTGTGCGTGAGCTGATCACATACCCTGGGACGCCTCTCCCTCACTGGGCCTTTAAAAATGCTTTGCTGAGGGACTTTCCTGGTGGTCCAGTGGTTGGGACTCCACGCTCCCAATGCAGGGGGCTCGGGTTTTATCCCTGAAGAGAACTAGATCCCACATGCTGCAACTAAGAGCCTGCATGCCGCAACTAAAAATACCACACATGGCAAGGAAGATCCCGCATGCTGCAACTAAGACCCGGTGCAGACAAATCAAAATAAATAAATAAATATATAGAGAGAAATTAAAAAAAATTTTTTTTTAAATGCTTTGCTATGCATTTAAACCCATTGGGGAGTTCGGGTATTTTAAGCACTAGCTCTCCTGGGCTCCTTATCTAGCGCCCTACAATAAATGCTGTGCTTTCCTTCACCACAACCTGGTGTCAATAGACTGGCTTTACTGCGAACTGGCGAGCGGACCCAAGTTTGGTTTGGTAACAATTTATGTCAGTATTTTTATAGAATCAAAGTTGCAAGGTACTTCACATAATGTTGTTCCATGCTCTCCTTCCTAGTGTGCATATCACCTTCTGTTTTATAAATAGATGCATCAACTAGCAACTTTTTCTCTTTAAATAAAACAAAATTAAGGAAAAATAATCGTAGCTTTGTAATAAATTCAAGCAGTGAAAGGTTTTCAATTAGTCTCAGGACCCTTCCCTACTGGGCAGAGTCCGTCCTGGTTAACATTTTCTTAGATGTACGTCCGTAAATGTTCTGTGCATATTGTGTGTGTGTGTGTGTATGTAGGTATTTGTTCTAAAATTAGATGTGATTATATTAAATATGTTGTACTGTAGCCTGTTAGGATGATGCTTCAATGAAGATGTTTGAACATAGATCTTTGAGTAATTCATGTTTATCAGTGGCGTACATTGATTGGGTTAAAGGGTGCAGTTTAAATTTTAAAGTCTAAGTTTTTTTTTAAAGTATAATTGACCTACAACACTATGCTAGTTCCAGATGCACAGCACAGTGATTCAGTGTTTCTGCACATTACAAAATGATCACCATTTTTATGAGTTTATGAATACTTTTACGTCCTTTTGTGTTTTCTCTATGTTTGGTAATTCAGGTCACAATTTTCCACACTACAGCAAGTCATTAATTGGGCACAGCCTTCTTTATTGAAGGTTCCTGACCTTGTTTTAGTGATTTGGTTTGAATTACTTAATCTCTCAGGGAGAGTGGGAATTACAAGCTGAATCCTCTTCCTTTTAAACTCTAGTTGAGGGTTGTACTCACTAATTAACCTCCCTCAATTCTTTTCGCCCCTCCGCTGGTGAAGCCCCATGTTCTGATGCTTATCACCTGCCTTGATTAAGATCTTTAGAAGCAGTGTTTGAATACAGATATTTGGATTTGGGTGTGACAGGTTTAGAATTTCACAAAAAATGAATCTGGACTCCATGTTCACGCTTTAAATAAGGCTTAAATTCCACTTAAACAAGCCTTGGTTTGGTAAAACTGAATAGAATCTTAATTAATATGAACGGACTTATTTATCCTCCTTGTTCTCTCTACCCTGTTTTAAAAAGTATTCATTTTATTAAGTCGTGACCCTTGAGTTTGTCTTTTATTATTATTTTTTAATATTTACTTGTTTGGCCACACTGGGTCTCAGTTGCGGCACGCGGGATCTAGTTCCCCGACCAGAGATTGAACCTGGGCGCCTTGCATTGGGAGCACGGAGTCTGAACCACTGGACCACAAGGGAAGTCCCGCTCTACCCTTGTCATATAGCTATGTTATTTACACTTTTCTTTGTCCTTGAGTCTGGGTGCTTTTTTGGTTGGTTTGTTTTTTAGTGATTGTTTACTCTCTCTATTCCCATTAATGTGGGGCAGGGTTTTTTTTGCTAGCATAGCTCTATATCCTTCACAGCTTTGTGTTGTGCTTTGTGTTCATCTTAATGTTTCTTATCTAACAGTAAAGGCCTGTGAAAATATGCGACATCCTGTTGGAGGGAATAGGAAGATACTTTTCCTAAGTAAGTGTTTTCTCATAGGGGTGTTTCTCTTTTTCTCTCCCCTGCCTTTCATCCTTGTTACACCCAGACCCTTTGTCTATTGGAAGAGCCATGGAGGAAACAAGTAATTCTTTATCCCCCCCGCGGCTATGTCCAGGGCCATGGGTTCCATTTATTGCTGGCTGGCCATGATGGTCTGGAGCCAGCTTGGAATGCTGGCACACACTTGGAGTTTGTACTTAAACCACTTCAAAATGCAGAGTTGGGAATTCCCTGGTGGTCCAGTGGTCAGGACTCGGCACTTTCACTGCTGTGGCCCGGGTTCAATCCCTGGTCGGTGACTAAGATCCTGCAAGCTGTGGGGCTTGGCCTAAATAAATAAATAAAGTGCAGAGTTGACTTTTTTTTTAAAGCAAGTCTGCATGTATATGTATTCGTATGATCACTGCCGTCCTTTTTTCACTTAGTATTAAATTATGGATGAACAATTTCTTATATTGTTAAATGTTATTTGAAAGCATCATTAAAAAATTTATTTTATTGGAGTATAGTTGATTTACAATGTTGTGTTAATTTTTACTGTACAGCAAAGTGATTCAGTTATACATGTATATTCTTTTTTTTTTGGTGCGGGGGGGTGCACGGGCCTCTCACTGTTGTGGCCTCTTCTGTTGCGGAGCACAGCTCCAGACGCGCAGGCTCAGCGGCCATGGCTCACGGGCCCAGCCGCTCCGCGGCACGTGGGATCTTCCCGGACCGGGGCACGAACCTGTGTCCCCTGCATCGGCAGGCGGACTCTCAACCACTGCGCCACCAGGGAAGCCCACATGTATATTCTTTACCATTATGGTTTATCACAGGATATTGAATATAGTTCCCTGTGCTATACAGTAGGACCTTGCTAATCCCAAATTCCCCATCCATCTCTTCCCTACCCCCTCCCCTTGGTAACCACAAATCTGTTTCCTATGTCTGTGAGCCTTTTTTTTTTTTTTTTTTAGAGAGTATGGAGAAGTTGTTAGAGTAGCTGCAGGTTTTTTTTTTTTTTAAGATGTTGGGGGTAGGAATTTATTAATTTACTTATTTATTTTTTTTGGCTGTGTTGAGTCTTCGTTTCTGTGCGAGGGCTTTCTCTAGTTGTGGCAAGTGGGGGCCACTCTTCATTGCGGTGTGCGGGCCTCTCACTATCACGGCCTCTCTTGTTGCGGAGCACAGGCTCCAGACGCGCAGGCTCAGTAGTTGTGGCTCACGGACCTAGTTGCTCTGCAGCACGTGGGATCCTCCCAGACCAGGGCTTGAACCAGCGTCCCCTGCATTAGCAGGCAGATTCTCAACCACTGCGCCACCAGGGAAGCCCGAGCCTTTTTTTTTTATAGATAATTTCATTGTGTCATATTTTAGATTCCACATATAAGTGAAATCATATGGTATTTGTATTTCCCTTTCTGACTTACTTCACTTAGTATGATAATCTCTAGGTCCATCCGTTTGCTGCAAATGGCATTATTTCATTCTTTTTTATGGCTGAGTAGTGTTCCATTGTTTATAGGTACCACGTCTTCTTTATCCATTCATCTGTCGATGGACATTTAGGTTGTTTCCATGTCTTGGCTATTGTGAATAGTGCTGCTATGAACATAGGGGTGCATGTATATTTTCGAGTTAACGTTTTCCCCAGATATATGCATGGGAGTGGGATTGCTGGATCACATGGTAACTCTATTTTTAGTTCTTTGAGGAACCTCCAAACTGTTCTCCATAGTGGCTGCACCAACTTACATTCCCACCAGCAGTGTAGGAGGGTTCCTTTTTCTCCACACCCTCTCCAGCATTTATTATTATTATTATTTTAAATATTTATTTATTTAGTCTATTTATTTGGCTGCTCCGAGTCTTAGTTGTGGCATGCAGGATCTTTTAGTTGCGGCATGAGGGATCTTTTAGTTGCGGCAGGCAGCATCCCTGACCAGGGATCGAACCTGGGCCCCCTGCATTGGGAGCGTGGAGTCTTAACCACTGGACCACCAGGGAATTCTCATTTACCAATTTTTAAGTGTATTGTGGAATAAGGATCTAACTTGAATTTTTAAATGTGAAATCTCCAGATTAATCAGCTTTATTGAGGTATAATTTGCACCCAATAAAATTCACCTATTTTAAGAGTATAGTTTGATGAAATTTGGCAAATATAGACAGTAGTGTCTCCACAGTCAAGATATAGCACCTTTGGGAATTCCCTGGCGGTCCAGTGGTTAGGGGTCTGTGCTTTCACTGCCGAGGGCCCAGGTTCAAATCCTGATCAGGGACCTGAGATCTAGCAAGCTGCATCGTGTGGCCAAAAAAAAAACCCAGAAAAACAAAAACAAGATATAGAACCTTTCTGTCACCCTCAGAAGTTGTCTTGTGCTCCTTTGCAGTCAGCCCCCTTTCCCTACTCCTGACTCCAGAGATCATTATTCCACTCCCAGCTGGAGCTGTGCTTTCTCTGCTCCTCACACCGAAGAATGTGTCCCTATGTCATTGGCAGTGGGGTTCCCAGATTCTGCTTTTGTCATGGACCTTGTCAGCTGAGCCAGTTACTTTGGAAAGGATCTGTTACCGTGGTCACTGCTCTTATAAGTACATTTGTGTGACTTTATCTGTGTCTCCTGGGCAGTGTTCTGCTCAGGGAAGACAGCAGTGGCAGCGTGGTTGGGAAATGCTTCTGGGGTCAGACTCCCTGTGTTTAAAGCCTACTGCTTATTGATGTGACCTTGGGCAGGCTACCTAACCTCTCAGTGCCTTAGTTCCTCATTTGTAAGATGGATTAATGGGATACCTACTGCATGGGATTTTTGAGATGATTAAGTGAAAAATGGTGCCTGGTACCTAGTGTTCAGATCTTGGTGTTTAATAAATATCTTTTTCCGATAGAAGGAGCCAGGGCTCCTTGGTGAAGCGGCTTATCCTAGGACTGAGGCAGGAAATGCATAAGATTTTGTAGTGCTAGAAAGTAAGAAAGTACTGAAAAAGAAACAAACCCCTTATTGATGGGAGCATGTCAAAGGGACAAAGGAGCCAACTGAAAGAGCTCCCTAAGGCCAAAGCTGGAACAATTTGAAGCAACAAGATAAAGTAGTATTAGATTATCCCGAAGTATAAAATAAATATCCATGGAGCCATACTAATGTTAATGAAAACATATTCTAAAAGACAGTTTGGAGACTTCCCTGGTGGCGCAGTGGTTAAGAATCCGCCTGCCAATGCAGGGGACACGGGTTCGAGCCCTGGTCCAGGAAGATCCCACATGCCGCAGAGCAACTAAGCCCGTGCACCACAACTACTGAGCCTGCGCTCTAGAGCCCATGAGCCACAACTACTGAAGCCCATGCACCTAGAGCCCGTGCTCCACAGCAAGAGAAGCCACCGCAGTGAGAAGCCTGCGCACTGCAACGAAAGAGTAGCCCCTGCTCGCCGCAACTAGAGAAAAGCCCGCGCGCAGCAACGAAGATCCAACGCAGCCAAAAATAAATAAATAAATTTATAAAAGACAGTTTGATTGCAGGACTATGAAGTTAATTTAAATAGCATCCTTCCAGTCATTTTATTCTTCTTACGCTTCTAATCTCACTGTTGCATTTATGTGGCTGGTCTGACCTGGGAAAGGAGGTAACCTAAGGAACAAGAGTTCTCTCTCACTGTGATCAGAAATACCCAATATTTAAAGACAGATGAATAAAAAAGTGTTGGTTGCCAATTAGTCAATAGTAATAATTTTGTGATTCAGTTATCAGCAAAGTTCCCCCTGTAGTATATGTACGGGGTATTATAGGAATATTAGATTATGGGGCATGTGACCTGACATTTCCTCTTTGATTCATTTGTTGAGTATGTACAGGGCACGAAAGAGAATAGATAGTAGACTTTGCCTTTAAGAGGCTTATGGCCCTATGGAGAGAAGGTGCAAAGCGGACCACGAGCAGGTCTGTGACAGAGGACAGGGTACGTACAGAAGGTGGAAAAACATCTGCTCTAACGCCTACCTACCGGGTTGGTCCTGGGGGTTTAGAATCTACAGCACCAGGTACTCAATTTTGGACACCGTGTACTCATTAATTTGGCCTTTAATATTATCTAAACAGGAGCGTGGCTCTCTCCCCTGCCTCTCTCTTTTTTAAAAAATATTTATTTATTTATTTACTTATTTTTGGCTGTGTTGGGTCTTCGTTTCTGTGCAAGGGCTTTCTCTACTTGCGGCAAGCGGGGGCCACTCTTCATTGTGGTGTGCGGGCCTCTCACTATCACGGCCTCTCTTGTTGCGGAGCACAGGCTCCAGACGCGCAGGCTCAGTAGTTGTGGCTCACGGACCTAGTTGCTCCGCGGCATATGGGATCTTCCCAGACCAGGGCTCGAACCCGTGTCCCCTGCATTGGCAGGCGGATTCTCAACCACTGCGCCACCAGGGAAGCCCCTCCCCTGCCTCTCTGGGGCCTGGGAACACACTCTAAGCCCTCAGTGTGAGGGACTGTGTCTTACTGATCTTTGTGTCTTCAGTGCATGGCACAGTGCATAGCTGATGCTAATAAATCTTTATTGACACCCACAATGATGTAGTCATACCACCAGGGATGTTTAATTCATTTAGGCTGAAGTACAGCATAAATTGCGTTGGGGGGGGAGCGGGTCCCAAGATGACCCATTGGTTCCATGATTTGCTCGGAGGACTCACAGGACTCAGGATATGCTCATACTCATGGCTGCGACGTACTCCAGTGAGAGGGTACAGAGCGAGATGCGCAGAGAAAGGGACATGGGGCAAAGTCTGGAGGAAGCGCGTCGCAAGCTGCCAAGAGTCCTCTCCCAGCGGAGTCACACAGGACGGACGCGCTTAGTTCTTCCAACAGCAAACTGACAACACGTGTGAAATATTTTCTATAAGGGAAGCTCATTAGAGCCCCAGTGCCCAGGATTTTTATTGGACGCTGATAACGTAGGCACCCTCTGCCCAGAACATAGCATATCCCAGCTCCCAGGAGGAAAGCAGATTCAGCGTAAACCCCATTGCTCGCTCCGACGGTGTGAGTCGGAGTGAGTCGCTCTTATTGTGCAGGGGCTGGTGGAAACCCTGCCCAAGGGCCAACCTTGCAAGCAGACGGAGAGCGGTCTTAGGCCTGCCATGTGAGCTCTTTTCTGCACAGTAATAGACTGTGTCTCCTTTCAGGGAAATTTCTGGGCATTCTAGTCTAGTCCATCCAAGAGAAGGGAAAGGGTTGGTGTTGTTTTAACAAGCAGCAGCTATTCCCTGGCTATTGCTTGACGAGTGAGAGTGGGGTTAGGCAGCTCAGGGTGGGTCTTCTCGAGGGCAGGAGGATGTATGACTCAGTAAAAGGGTCCAGCTGGTTGAATTTTCCCACAGAATTTCAAGTTTGGAGGCTCCTTGAGAAATTGGTCAAAGTTGTTTTATAAAGTTCCAAACTGGACAGATTAGTGGTAAGCCACAGAGCCTGTATTTTGTTCAGTTTGTTTTGAAGAAGCTTTTCGGGAGATTCACCCAAGAATCTTACATGTCTTGTTTCCAGGACTTACTGCGCAGGTTACCTGTTTTAGAGAGGCTCTGGGATTCAGTTTAAGCTGTGGTTGTCAAGCAAGTTACAGCTTCTGAGTTTTATCAGCAGGGATCTGACACTTCAGTCCTGAAGACTCCACCAGGGCTGAGCCCTGCCTTGCTCTAGCCAGCTTCTCTTAGAGGGCGAGCGGGGAGGACTGTAAAACTGGCAGAATAGCTCTGAATCCTGCCTTGCTGGGAACTAGACCAGTTAATTTTTTATTCAGGGAAGACGTGGTTAAGAGGGATTCTGCTAGCTTAGTTTAAAGGTCTTCAGTCTGCGGGCATAGAGCGGCGCTGGGGTATTAACTGGTATTCTTGGGAGACATGTCTGCTTGCACACAGCACACCCCTCCTGTGTGCTGCTTGGTGCCCTGGAGACACACTGCCTTTTCAGAGAGAAGTACTGAGGTCTGTAGTCAAACGTGTTTCTCTTTATTTAGCCCTGCATTTCCTAGATTTATTTGCTCATAGGACCCCCTTTTGTGGAATACCCATTAGTGTTTGGGGGGTACTAGTGTTTTGAGGAACTCAATTCAGAAAATGCTAGTCTAGAGAGTCAGCACCCTCAGGTGGTTTTCCCTGCTGATGACGTGCAGGGAGGCCCCTCCAGGCGTGATGGCCCACCCTCTTCTCACACAAAGCACAGGCTTGGCTTCCATCGCAGTGTTTGCTGAGGGCTGTGGCTTGTAGTGTACAGATTTCCTTAGTTATGAATGGAATGGTCTTAGTACTAAAATCATACTCCATCGCCCCAAGCATTCTTTGTTTCTGCTGTTGTTTTTATGTGTTTCTTTGTCTTGGTGCAATGTAGTTTATCTCCAACTCTTGTTAGTTGCCAGGACTAAGAAATGTTAGTGCTGGGGCTGGCAGTCCTTCGCAGAGGGTTTTCACTTAGGACAAAGGAGCCACCTGGGAAATAGGATGGAGACCTGTTGCAGGGAACCAGAAGAGGCTCTCTGAAGCTAACCATGGCAGAGGATAGCCCGTCTCCCTGGGGGGGGTCTGCTGGAGAATATGCGCGGCCCCTAAACTTTGCTCTCATTCAGAGGTGGTTTCAGTCTGCTTCAGTTGTGAAGACCAGTAAGTCGGACTACAGTTCCCAACATGGAAGCGCATTATAATTATAACAGTCCATTAAGGGTGAGCTTGAGAACAGGAACACTCTAGAGCAGGAAGGCCTGGCCCTCCTGGGAACCAGAACCATGGTGAAAGCACCTCCTTGTTGGGTCTCAGCAGTGGGAATTTGTGGATGTGGTTATTCCGACACTAGTATGATCTGAATCTGTTTTCTTTGGGCCTTTCCTTGAATATACTCTTTATTGTATATCTTTTCTGTTCCTCATACTTCCTGCTTATTCCTAACTTTGGCTTGCTGTTTTTCTTCCGATTTTTAAATATTGGAGTATAACATACATCCAGAAAACTGCACGAATTACAAGTACAGGTTGGTGAATTTTCAGAAAGTGAACCTGCTTGTGTGACCTGCTCCAAGATCAAGGAACAGAGCGTTACCCGTGTCCTGGAAGTCCCCAGGGTAACCGCTGCTCTGACTCAGGCACCACGGATTTGTTTGTTTTAACAGCTTTATTGAGATACAATTTACATACTGTAAAGTTCACCCAGTTAAAGTATACAATGCAGTGATTTTAGGTATTTTTACTGAGTGGTGCAACCATCATCATCGTCTGTTAAAACACTTTCATCATCCCCAAAAGAAATTAGCATTGATTCCCCATTTCCCCCAGACCCCACCCACCCTAGGCAACCACTAATCTACTTCCATGTCCGGGGATTTGCCTATTCTGGACGTTTCATGTAAATGGCCTTTTGCGCTTGGCTTCTTTTACTTAGCGTAACGTTTTCAGGGTTCATCCATGGGTCTGTGGCTGAATAACAGTCCATTGTATGGATAGATCATATTTTGTTTATCCGTTCATTAGCTGATGGACATTTGTGTTGTTTCCACCTTTGGCTATTATGAATCATGCTTCCGTGAACATATGTGTACAGGTTATTGTTTGGACATATGTTTTCATTTTTCTTGAGTATATACCTAGGAGTGGAATTCTGAGTCATGTGGGACTCCATTTAATATCTTGAACTGCTAAACTGTTTTCCACAGTGGCTGCACCATTTGGCATTTCCACCAGCAATGTATGAGAGTTCTCACTTATCCATATCCTCAGCAATACTTGTTATTATCTATCTTTTTGAGTCTAGCCATTCTAGTGGGTGTGAAGTAGTGTCTTATGTTTTTGTTGTTTTTAATTTTCTTGTCAATTATTTTATATTTCATAAATTGCCACTTTCTTTACGACGATATTATATAAAAATAAATATACTTAGCTTTTAATCTCAAATGCCATTTTCCTTAAAGGAATCACAAAGAAAATCACCCTTTAAAAATTGTTTTTAATTACTTTAAAAAATTAATACATGGGCTTCCCTGGTGACGCAGTGGTTGAGAGTCCGCCTGCCGATGCAGGGGACGTGGGTTCGTGCCCCGGTCCGGGAACATCCCACATGCCGCGGAGCGGCTGGGCCCGTGAGCCATGGCCGCTGAGCCTGTGCGTCCGGAGCCTGTGCTCTGCAATGGGAGAGGCCACAACAGTGAGAGACCCGCGTACCGCAAAAAAAATAAAATAAAATAAAATAAAAATTAAAAAAATAAAAAATTAATCCATATACAAAGTGTAACACAAAAAGCAGCACAGATTTATATATAGTGAAAAGTGAGTCTCTCTTCCGTTCCTGCCCTCCCACCCATCTAGACCCTCCCCCGCAAGGTAACCACTGTGGCACTTCCTTGTGTTCCTTCTGTGTATAGGTTAGCAGAAATGTGTGAGTGTTGTGTGTATAAGTTTTTTATTGCTGCTATAACAAATTGTCACAAACTCAGCAGCTTAGAACCACACAACTTAAACGACTCTCCCTGGACTGAGATCAAGTTGCTGGCAGGTGGCGTCCCTTCTGGGGAGAATCTGTTTCCTGGTCTTGTCCAGCTTCCAGAGGCCACCCGTGCTCCTTGACTTGTAGCCTCTCCTCTGTCTGCAAAGCGTCACATCTTCCCGTCTGTCCTCCGTCTGCAAAGCGTCATGTCTTCCCATCTGTCTCTGATTCTGTTTCCTCTGCCTCCTTCTGCCACTGATGAGCTCCCTGTGGCTGACGCATTGCGCCCACCCAGTAAATCCAAGATCATACCCTTGTTTTAAGGCCGGCTCCTCAGCAGGCTTAGCCATTAACTCTCTCTTGCTGTGCAGCCTGACATTCACAGGCTCCAGGGATTAGAACATGGACATTGTTGGGCGCCGTCATACTGCCTGACACAGTGTGTAAACTGTTTTGAAAGCAATGTTAACACGGTTTACACACCGTTCTTTCGTTTGTCTTTTTCATTTAATACTATATCTTGAAAGGATGTTCCCTGTCAGAAGCTGAAGAGCTGCCTTACCCCTCTTTATCTGCCATATAATAGTCCTTTGTATGGCTTTTTCATAATTGAGTTAACCATTTTTCGGGTGTTTCTTGAGGTGCTAGACTTTTAAATTTTACGTAGTCAAATAAATCAGCCTCTTCTGAGTGACTTCTTACCTCGTTATGCTTAGAAAGGCTTTTTCCTTTAGTGAAAAAAATGAATGTTGTCCTTAGATTAAAAAAGATATCCGTTACCTTCTATGTTAAATTTCCGGGGCTGCTGCAACACTGTCACAAATTTGGTGGCTTAATACCACAGAAATTGCTTCTCTCCAGTTCTGGAGGCAGAAGCCTGAAATCAAGGTGTGGGCGGGGCCATGCTCCCTCCGAGGCCGCCAGGGCAGGACCCCTCCTCCCACCCCCCACCCCCACCCCCCGTGGCTCCGGGCGTCCCTTGGCTTGTGGCCGCGTCCCTCCAGTCTCTGCCCCTGTGTTCACACGGGCTCCTCTTCTATGTCTGCATGTGTGTGTCTCTCTTATTTTGTTGTCGTAAAAATCACATAACGTGAGATCTACCCTCTTAATAAAGTTTTAAGTGTATAGTATCGTTAACTGTGTGCACATTGTTGTACTACAGATCTCTACAACTTTTTTATCTTGCATGACTGAAACTCGGTACCCATTCAGTAACAACTCCCCATTTCCCCCTCCCACCAGCCCCTGGAGCCACCATTCTACTTTCTCTGTGTGTCTCTTATAAGGACCCTTGCCATTGGACTTAGGACCCACCCAGAGAGTCTAGGACGTTCTCGTTTCAAGCGCCTTAACTTAACAAAGACCTTATTTCCAAATAAGGTCACATTCACAGGTTCTGGGGCTTAGGACGAGGACATGTCGTTTTGGGGACCACCATTCAACACACTTCACACTCTCAGTGCTTTTATTTTCCTCCCTAGAAATCATCTTTGGAAAATAAATTTTTGTGTAAAGCTTTTTTTTTTTTATGCGGTACGCGGGCCTCTCCCGTTGCGGAGCACAGGCTCCGGACGCGCAGGCTCAGCGGCCATGGCTCACGGGCCCAGCCGCTGTGCGGCATGTGGGATCTTCCTGGACCGGGGCACGAACCCGTGTCCCCTGCATCGGCAGGCGGACTCTAAACCACTGTGCCACCAGGGAAGCCCTGTGTAAAGCTTTAAGAATTATTTTCTTCAAACCTTCTCTTCAGGAGTTGTTGGGCATCTACCATATGCACAGCAGTTACAGGTTCTTCTTTCTTCCTGTGACAGTTACTACAGACTGGTACTGGTATACGGTATTTTGAATGGTAATAACATGGTTAGATGCTGTTTTTGGGGAAAAGTAGTTTTTCCAATTTCTACAAATATGTGATTACAAATAGGATTTTCTTATTTTGCATGGCCTGAAGCTAGTATATATGAAAATGTACACTGAAATTGTTATTTTTTAGTAAGATTAAAAAGCGGCATTAGGGGGCTTCCCTGGTGGCGCAGTGGTTGAGAGTCTGCCTGCTGATGCAGGGGACACAGGTTCGAGCCCTGGTCTGGGAAGATCCCACATGCCGTGGAGCGACTGGGCCCGTGGGCCACAACTGCTAAGCCTGCGCGTCCAGAGCCTGTGCTCCACAACAAGAGAGGCCACAATAGTGAGAGGCCCGCACACCGCGATGAAGAGTGGCCCCCGCTTGCCACAATTGGAGAAAGCCCTTGCACAGAAACAAAGACCCAACACAGCCAAAAATAAATAAATAAATAATAATTAAAAATGAATATCTGCTAAAAAAAAAGAAAAAAAAATTGGCATTAGGGACTTCCCTGGTGGCTCAGTGGTTAAGAATCCGCCTGCCAATGCAGGGGACACGGGTTCGAGCCCTGGTCTGGGAAGATCCCACATACCGCGGAGCAACTAAGGCCGTGCGCCACAACTGCTGAGCCTGCGCTCTAGAGCCCGTGCTGTGCAACAAGAGGAACCACCGCAATGAGAAGCCCGCGCACCGCAACAAAGAGCAGCCCCTGCTCGCCGCAACTAGAGAAAGCCCGCACGCAGCAACGAAGACCCAACGCAGCCAAAAAAGAAGAAAAAAAAAGCAGCATTAAAATCAATATTACCTATATATGAATTTTTATAAGAGTAATACCATACCAAGTACCCTGTATCAGCAAAACTGGTTAATGTAGGTATTAAACTGTAATGAACCATTGGGAAAACAATTTGCCTCAGGCCCTGAGCTTTCCTGCGTGTTCTTGCTGGGTGTGCCAGATGGCAAGGGCTATTCATCTTGTTTACTGCTTGTTGAAAAAGTGCTGGGCCATTGGCCCTAGATTCCTCTCCTGTAAAGCAATCCACTGCGTGTGCAGGTGTCACCTGGGCCCATCCTGTCACCCCTGTGGGACTTCGGGGCAACGGGAACCAATGCTAATATGCTGATGCTCATATATGTTGCTGTACCATGAGAAATGAAGTCCTTTGTCTCTGACCCAAGAGGCTGTGTCTTCTGCCAGCATCCATGAAACAGTGGCAGGCTAAGATAGTAACTTACAAGTGGGATAAAATCTCAGACAAATATAAACAAGTGAAATCTTGCAAATACAAATTCTGAAAAGTCTACTGTTCTATATGTTTTGTAAATTATGACATTTATTTATATATTAGTATGTTAGGATAATGCTTACTAGGTGCTGTAATGGTTAAACCCACAATTCTCATGGCCTTTATACCAGAAAGGTATTTCTCTTGTTCGTATGAATGTCCTACATGGGTATTCCTGGTTGAGAGTCTTTCCTGGTGGCTTTTCCACCATCTTTATGTCATGGCTCCCAAGGTCTCCTGGAGGTCGTTTCTATTCTGGCTAGTCACAAGGGGGCATCGACAGGGAGGATCCTGGAGGAGGTTTTGCCCTTTTCTTTTAACTTTTCATCATGGAAACTTTCAAGCATGCTAGAAGTAGAGAAATTAGTAGAGTGAATGCTCTTGTGTATCTGTTACCTAGTTTCAACAGTGATCAACATTTTGTCATTTTTACCCCCATCACTTTTTTTTCCTGGAGTCTTTATTTTTTATTGTTGTTTTTTAAATAAAATAGTACTTTCATTATGGAATATACCTGACTTAGATAGTGAAATACCTGCAACCTTATCCCTCAGAGCAGCCACAAACTGGTGCGTGCGTGCGTGTGTGTGCGTGTGTGTGTGTGTGTGTGTGTGTGTGTGTATGTGTGTGTGTGTGTGTGTGTGTGTGTGTATTGCCTTTAAGGACATTATTTTTAAGGATCTGTGTATCTGTGTCATTCTTTCAAATATATTCAATACATCCCATTATATAGATAAACTGTATTTAGTTTATACAGTTTTCTGTTTGGGGGCATTAGTTTTTCCCTACTAAGTAATGTTACGCTAACATTCTCATCTCACATATACTTGAGCAAGTATGTTTTGCAGGATAAGTTGTAGAATTCGAATTGCTGGGTCAAAGGATATACACATCTAAAATATTTAATAGATATTGTCAAACTGCCCTCCAAAATGACTATACCAGTTTATACTTCCAGCAGAAGTGAATGGGAATGTATAGACTTTTAAAGCAAATCTAAACATAATATCATTTCATCCTAAAACAGTTTAGTACTTCTTGCTAACAGAAAAGGACTTCAAAAATCTTTAAACATATCATTTCTAAAAAACGTTATTCTAAAAACAGTTGTGCCTTTTTTCTGTTGGTTTGTTCAAATCAGAATTCACACAAGGTGTTAAAAATGTGCTCTGTCTAAAAGAGGTGTTGTCTAAAAGAGGTGTTGAAGGGGAGGCCCTCCTTTGGAGCGGGGACAGTTTTAAAAGCCTGCTCTGTGTTGATGTCGGTTTGGGACCCAAAGGTGATGGGCTCCTTTTGGTCCAAGTTTGTTTAATAGGTTTCTGATCTGTTTGCTTCTGGTCAGGTCCACACTCAAGGTTCTTTTCTAAACATTCTTCTCAAGCCTGTCTTATTTCTTTGGGGCCTTGCTGCTTTGCTTCTCCGTCTCAATCTGCAGGAGCCTCCTTCCTCTCTGAGGCAAGCGCCTGGGTTGGGTGGGGAGTGGCTGCCTTCCCGTGACCTTGGTGCAAGGCTGACTAGGTTGTTTGTCAAGTCTCACAGCTGCTTTCTGTCAAGATTTTTTTGGTTTTATCCTCCTATTATTTGGGCTGCGGAAGCTTTTCCAACCCAAAGAGACTTTTGCTTTCTGGACTTCTCTCATTGCTTCCATTTCTGCTTGGAAAGTAGCTGTTTTCTCCTGAGCTCACTTTTGTCCTGAGATCTCTTGCCCAAGCAGTCAGTAGTGTTCAACGCATTGTCATTCTGACTCTTCCCGCCACTTTCCCTGGGCCGACAGGCTCAGTGGATGCTTGGTCTGCGAGCATCTCGTAGGGGAGCTGAGCCTTTCCTCGCTGGTCAGGATTCAAGTCATGTGGTTCCCCGCTGCACGAGAGGGAGCAGAGACTGCGTGTTGCCAACATACAACCCAGTCTCTCTTGAAATGAGGGAAACACTGAACCTTAGAAAACATAGGCGAAGTATCCTCAATATATTGCCATTGGATTATTTTACAGATAAAGACGTCTGCTATCTGGAAGTGAGTACAAAACAGATGCATAAATAAACTTTTATTTTTATAATTGTTTTCATTTATAGACTATAAAGCAATTGGCAAAATAGGAGAGGGAACATTTTCTGAAGTTGTGAAGATGCAGAACCTGAGAGATGGAAACTATTATGCATGTAAACAAATGAAACAGCACTTTGGAAGGTAGGCAACGTGAGACCTATTTGAGACTAAATACAGACACAGGTTTTGGTTTTCGTTTTTTTTGAATTTTATTTTATTTATTTTTTTATACAGCAGGTTCTTATTAGTTATCCATTTTATACATATCAATCCCAATCTCCCAGTTCATCCCACCACCACCACCACCCCTGCCACTTTCCCCCCTTGGCGTCCATACGTTTGTTCTCTACATCTGCAGACACAGGTTTAAATCGATGAGAGCAACTTAATGGTGAAATTGTATTCATGTGATAACATGTCATATCAGAGTTCTTTGCGCAGTGAGGATTATAGGCTAATTTCATATTATCGTACTGGAGTTTGTTCATGTCCAAGTTTACTACAATATCAGTGATTGATGTTCACAAAGAATTTAAGTGGTAGAAGTATGCCTCACTTTAAACAGTTTATATGTTCCTAAGAGTTGTGTATATGTTGGATTTTTATAATTGAAACCTTAGATTTCAGACATTGGAGGTCCGGGGACTTCCCTGGTAGCCCAGTGGTTAGGACTCTGCCCTTCCAATGCAGGGGGCGCGGGTTCGATCCCTGGTCGGGGAACTAGGATCCCACATGCCATGTGGTCAAAAAAAAAAAAAAAGTTAAAAAGAAAGATATTAGAGGTCCTTGTGATTTAATTAGTTGTAAATCAGTTACTATTGAATATATTGAAAAATAAGTTTCAGATAGGGTTAGAGAAATGTATTCCCTGGGAGTGACCAGTTGCAGTTTGTGGAGAGGGCAACTCTCCGGTTCTAGATCAGCCCCTTGGAGACTGCTGGGGCTTCTCCCACAGAGCAGCCTCCTAACGTGCTTGAGCTTACAGCTTCTTCACATGTGTTACACTAAGGAGTCCAAGACCAGATGTGTTTAGGAAACTCTGTCAGAATAATGAAGTAAACAATGGCTTCACTGCAACTGTTAAACTTTTCAATAAAAAGGTTTGGGGCTTCCCTGGTGGCGCAGTGGTTGAGAGTCCGCCTGCCGAGGCAGGTGACACGGGTTCGTGCCCCGGTCCGGGAAGATCCCACATGCCGCGGAGCGGCTGGGCCTGTGAGCCATGGCCGCTGAGCCTGCATGTCCGGAGCCTGGGCTCCGCAACGGAAGAGGCCACAGCAGTGAGAGGCCCGTGTACCGCAAAAAAAAAAAAAAAAATGGGGAAAAAAAAAAAAGGTTTGAAACTCTGGTTTCATGGTTTTTTTTTTTAATCTCAAAGGAATTGAAGCCTCTAAATATCTAAAGCAAAGTTTTTAAAAAACACAGTAATTGCCCTACATTGATGTAGAGCCTTCCGAAGTGTTTTGGGGTATAGACCTTGATTTCAAACTCTTAGTATGAAAGATAGTTTTTCAGATCAGGAAGGAGTATAGGCCAGTTAACCGTGTCAGGGAGTATGGAGAACAGTAATGTCAACCTCGTGACATCCCCAGACGGTAGGCGTAATCACGTGAGGAAAGGTGGTTAGTGATGTGAAGTTACTAGAGAGTTGTCACTCTAGGTCACTAGGTGGGCAGAGCCAGGCCAAAGCATATGGTGTTTACCTACCACTGCCAAGACTCTGAAGTCACTGGGGCTTCTGCTTTTCCTCTCTTCTATCGTGGCTTCCTCTGTGTATTCTGAATTCTTTGTATTTCTTTATCTCCCGCCTCCCCCCACCCACACTCCGTCTTTACCTTTAAACTACTCGTGGTAGAGAATTCGATGCACAGTGTTCTGATGATCCCATATCCACAGAGCAGACAGAATCACTGATAAGTATCAGTGATACTTTACTTTTTTTTTTCAAAGTTTGTGTGTGTGTGTGTTGGGGGGGGAGTTATTGTCAACCATTGTCACGTATTTCCTTTACTTAAAAGGAAATGCACTTTGAGCTGGTGGTGGCCTGTGGCCCTTTGATGTCCAGAATCAGGGACAGAGTCTCCAGCTTGGTTCTGATAGGTGTCTGCTAGCCTGTGTAATCTAAACCCACGGGGAACTGGATCTTGGGTTTCCTCTTGTGAGTTCTCACTTGCTCTTGATACACATGTCCAAAACTGTAGGCAATTATAATCCAGTGCCATCATTATTTGAGAATTGTTCCGCTCTGGCCGTGGGGAGCACTTTCACGTTGGCTCCTATGTTCCTTTGACATCACCCAGCATTTTCTTTTTTTTTTTTTTAACACTTCTTTACTTTTTGGTACTACAAGATTCTCTAAGCTCATCTTGTATTTTCCCTGCCCCTAGAATCCTCCATTCTCAAAGGAGTTTTGGTCCCTTTTATCAGAGAAAGGTATTCAGAAAACCAGACCTTGGCACCAGGTATGCTCATTGCTCCTGCAATGTCAGCACGTCTGGGTCTTCTGAGCAGACAGAGCTAGTGTGTATGTATACTAACCCATGTGTGCACCTCTCTCTCTCCCTCTTCATTCAAATAACCATGAGTGCATACTGATGTAAATAAATGGCCGAATGAATAAACAAATTGGGATGAGGGGAAAATTCTTCCTTACAGAAGAATTCTAATTCATAAATACAGAGGAATGAGGGAAATGGAAAATCATCATTAGAATACATAGTAATAATTTCTGCAGGCAAGATAAACTGATGAATGCTAAAATTAGTAAGGTGAAACTTTAAAGAGAACAGGATTTCTGGGACTTCCCTGGTGGTCCGGTGGTTAAGACTCCGATCTTCCACTGCAGGGGCCACAGGTTCAATCCCTGATCAGGGAGCTGAGATCCTGCATGCCCTGTGGTATGGCCAAAAAAGTTTAAATAAATAAATAGAACGGAATTTCTGCACAGCCTCAAGTGATCTCCTCCCAAATATTTGTTAATCACTGTGGTGGTTTTAACTTATATCCACAAATTGTTTGATATTCCTTCTTCCAGGAGGTGGGGCTTAATTTCCTTCCATTTGACTGTGGGCTGGACTTGCTAACTTGCTGATAAAGAATAGAAAATAGAAAGGGAAAGATAGTAGCTTTACAATGAGAGACCTGGTAGATACCAGCTTAACTAAATGATTAAGATTAACATCATCAGTAATAAGACATATTGATATCATGTACCTTCTGATAAAGCAGCACGGGAAGAGCATGTCGCCTCCGTGGTGTTCTTTCCCACGGATCCATAATCTCGGCTGAATTATGAGAATACATCAGAAGAGACCAAACTGAGGGACATTCTACAAAATACCTGCCCAGTACTCCTCAAAACTGTGAAGATAACGAAAAGCAAAGACAGACTGTGGAGCTGTCGCAGAGTGGAGGTGACTGAGGGGACATGACATCTTAATTGCAGTGTGGTCTCCTGGATCCTGGAAGAGAAAAAGACATTAATGGAAGAACCGGGGAAATCCAAATAAAGTGTCTAGTGTAGTTAATAGATTTGTACCAATGTTAATTTTTAGTTTTGATAAATGTTATGTAAGATGTTAACATTAGGGGAAGCTAGGTGAAGGGGACTTCCTTTACTATTGTTGCAACTCTTCTGTTAGTCTAAAATAATTTCAAAATTAAAAGTAAAAAACAAATCAAAACAGGACTTCCCTGGTGGCACAGTGGTTAAGAATCTGCTAATTCAGGGGACATGGGTTTGAGCCCTGCTAATTCAGGGGACACGGGTTCGAGCCCTGGTCTGGGAAGATCCCACATGCCGCGGAGCAACTAAGCCCGTGCGCCACAACTACTGAGCCTGCGCTCTTGAGCCCGTGAACCACAACTACTGAGCCCGCGTGCCTAGAGCCCGTGCTCCGCAACAAGAGAAGCCACTACAATGACAAGCCCGCACACCACAACAAAGAATAGCCCCACTCGCCGCAACTAGAGAAAGCCCGCACACAGCAACGAAGACCCAACGCAGCCAAAAATAAATAAATAAACTTATATTAAAAAAACAAACAGAAAATGACCAGAGGGTCCGGAATGAGTCATATTGCACATAGCTTCTAACGTTGAAAAGGGTATTTCTGTTATTTCTGATTTACAGGAAGAAATGACTTTATAGTTTCTAGAAGAAAATTCTAGAAGAAAGACAACTGCTTTTGGTGTCATTTCTAGGAATATTATTGCTAATAATTTATTGGATGGTCCAGTGTCACTGATCCTTGATCCACAAGTTTTATGCTGTTCTTTGGTTTTATTTTTGTTTTTCAACTGTGAAAATAATATCTCTAGCTTTTAGAGTTCCAGAGTATCTATCATCATTATAAAACAGTTTAATCTTATTCACTTGAAGAATAATTTTAGGTTCCTTTAAAAATCCATTTCTGCTCTGCTTATCGTTGCCTAACTGAACCCTCAGTCACCTCGTGCCGCTGTGTGGGTGATGTGAGAAACAAGAGTCAGTAACAGGAAAAGCACGCTGAGTCACACAGGCCGGAGGAGCTTGGTTTTGGAGCCTCTGACCCCACCTCCTCCCAGAAATTGATGGCTTTTGCAGTAATCTTTGCTCATATGAAGTCCGGGTAAGGTATAATAAACCAGTGCATTAGTACTGTGTCAGGAGGCGTGCTTTCAGCTCCTGAGGACCGTTTTCCTCAGTGGCTCAAAGTCTTAGTTTGGAGATAATGAAGTTAGTTACTTGTGTAAGGTCTGCAACATGACCAAGTTGTTTTTCTTGTTTGTTTTTTTTTTTAAATAAATTTCTCTTTTTCTTTCTTTATATTTTGGCTGCGTTGGGTCTTCATTGCTATGTGCAGGCTTTGTCTAGTTGCAGTGAGTGGGGGCTACTCATCGTTGCAGTGGGCGGGCTTCTCATTGCGGTGGCTTCTCTTGTTGCAGAGCACGGGCTCTAGGCGCACGGGCTTCAGTAGTTGTGGCATGTGGGCTCCACTAGCTGTGGCTTGCGGGCTCTAGAGCGCAGGCTCAGTAGTTGTGGCTCACGGGCTTAGTTGCTCTGTGGCATGTGGGATCTTCCTGGACCAAGGATTGAACCCGTGTCCCCTGCATTGGCAGGTGGATTCTTAACCACTGCGCCACCAGGGAAGCCCCTGTGATTTTTATTTAATCTATACCTCCACCCAGTCTCCTTCCCCACTTGGTTATTATTATACAATTCTTTTTTAAAAATATTTATTTATGTATTTGGCTGCACCGGGTCTTAGTTGGCGGCACGCAGGATCTTCGTTGCAGTGTGCAGGATTTTTTAGTTGTGGCATGTGGGATCTAGCTCCCTGCCGAGGAATCAAACCCCAGGCCCCCTGCATTGGGAGTGCAGAGTCTTAGCCACTGGACCACCAGGGAAGTCCCAAATTTTTTTTTTTTTTTAAAGGCAAAATTTGCATATGTTGAGATGCACTTTTTTTTTTTTTTTTTTTTTTTTTTGCGTTAAGCGGGCCTCTCACTGCTGTGGCCTCTCCCGTTGCGGAGCACAGGCTCCGGACGCGCAGGCTCAGCAGCCATGGCTCACGGGCCCAGCCACTCCACAGCATGTGGGATCCTCCCGGACCGGGGCACGAACCCGTGTCCCCTGCATCGGCAGGCGGACTTTCAACCACTGTACCACCAGGGAAGCCTGGAGATGCAAGTTTTTTAACTGTATAATTTTGCCAAGTAGATATCTCCATGTAATCAAGACATAGAACATTTCTGTCACCCTCAAAAATTCCTTCATATTCCTTTTTACTCAGTTCTCCATCCCCGTCGCAGGTAGCCACTGTTCTGGGTTTTGTTTTGTTTCCCTGTATCCTCTTCTAGAAATTCAAATGTCTACATTTTAAAAATATATATTTATTTTTTTTATTTTGGCTGCACCGGGTCTTTGTTGCGGCACACGGGATCTTCATTGCAGCATGCAGACTCTTAGTTGCGGCATGCATGTGGGATCTAGTTCTCTGACCAGGATCGAACCCAGGCCACTTGCACTGGGAGCGCGGGGTCTTACCCACTGTACCACCAGAGAAGTCCCTAGAAATTCATATTAAATGGAATCTCACAGTCTGTGCTCTTGTGTCCAGCTCCTTCAGCACAGCATAAAGTCCTTGAGATTCATCCATACTGTCGTACCAGTAGTTCATACCTTTTTACTGCTGAGTAGTATTCATTCCAATCTATGACTACAAAACAACTTGTTTATCTGGTCTCCTGTTGAGGAACTTTTGGGTTTCTGGTTTTGGACTGCTCTGAATAAATCTGCTGTATAACTTTACACTAGACTTCTTGTGGTTATATGTTTTCATTTTTTAAAATTAATTTTCTTTATTTTTGGCTGTGTTGGGTCTTTGTTGCTGCACACGGGCTTTCTGTAGTTGCGGCGAGCAGGGGCTACTCTTCATTGTGGTGCATGGGCTTCTCATTGTGGTGGCTTCTCTCATTGTGGAGCACGGGCTCTAGGCGCGTGGCTTCAGTAGTTGTGGCTCACGGGCTTAGTTGCTCCATGGCATGTGGGATCTTCCCGGACCAGGGCTCGAACCCGTGTCCCTTGCATTGGCAGGTGGATTCCTAACCACTGCGCCACCAGGGAAGCCTGAGTGTTTCTTTCTTAAATGTTTAAAATAATTCACCAGGGGGGCTTGAAGTTGACCTGAAGTTGACCTGAATTATAAATTAGTTTTTTATTTTTACCTACACCATAGTATTGAGCAAGTGAACAATCTACGAGAGATACAAGCACTGAGGCACCTGAATCCACACCCAAACATTCTTACCTTGCACGAAGTGGTTTTGTAAGTATATATGGGGCTTTAAACATTATCTAAAATTGATGATAATTATTAAATCTCTTTTTAAGAAAGAAAACCATGGTAGGCATTTTAAATATTTGCTTTGTAGCTCAGAGAATAATAATTTTTATCTTAAGTCACTTACTTATTTGGACCAGTGTCTGTATCTGAGTCCTAACGTGGAAAGGCCTTCATTTCAGTGACTCCACCTCATAAAAGCAAACAACATTCAAATGTTTCCTCTCCTGTAGCAGTTGGGCTTCTGTGTAGACGGTGGTGGCCCTGGGCATCCGAGTGTGAGTTGTGACCTACTGGGAAAGGCCCTGTTGTCCTCTTTCAGGAGCTGCACTTTATTGCTGCCACTTGCCATCTCTGTGTGGTCTCATGCAGCCTTTCTTACTACAATTGACATAATTTCAGGGGACTTTTAATTTCTCTTCTAATTATAGAGTAGCTTCCGTAAGGTTTACCTGTTGATCAAGAAGGCAGAGCACAGCTTGTCTGGAGGGGCTTGTCTGCCAGGGGCTGGGGCTGGGGTCCTGGCCTGGAGCTCTGAGAAGGCACCCCTCAGCAGGAAGCCTGGCCTGTACAGCCAGCCAAGAAACCGCAGCCTCTGACCCTTAAAGTGCAGGAGATTTTAACTGTTCAGGAGGCTGAACAGTTCTAAACTCAAAATGCAATGTCTTGTCATGGCTGTGTGGCGTCCTGGCCCGCGTGCTCTGAGCCATTAGTTGGGGCCAGATCCAGAGACCGCAGTCTGCGTGTGACGGTCACAGCACTGCCTGTGCTGTGGGTGCTTTATGTGCACTTTGCAAAGCACTTCTGTGCACGGTTGCACGTGGGCCTCCTGACAGTCCTGAGTGACAGTGGGGACCCCTTCCAGCCCCACCAGAGGCGCCTGGAGCAGGGTCCGGGGGTGACACTGCAGGGGTGTGATGTGACTCATCTTCCTCCTTTTTGCCTCGGCTGGATTTTTGGTTTTGCTCCCTGCACTGGGATGTATCCCAATCACATGGAAGTAATTTAGGTAAATTAAAACTACATTTGCAGCCACAGAGCATGAATCAAATCCTGCTTTCTTTGTTTTGCTTCTACAACTCCTCAAACCTCATTTCTTCTTTCTGCTGATAGTTAACTTTTCGATTTTCAAGACACTTCTCTTTAAAAATTGTGGGGAGGGGGGCTTTTAGAATTTTTGCCTGAAGTAGAGTTTTACTATTATTTAAATTATTTTTGCCTGAAACATTGATTAAAAATCAAAACTTCTGCTGTTTCAATCATTACACTTTAATCTTTGTCTGATATAGGAGTGCTTTGTGTTTATCAGAAGTGTTTACAAATGAATTAAATATTTGGTTATTTTTTCTGATGAAGACAAGAAAAAGAAAACATTTTAAAAACCTGCTTTTTTCTTCAGTGACAGAAAATCTGGTTCTCTTGCACTAATATGTGAACTTATGGACATGAATATTTATGAACTAATACGAGGTACGTAGAATAATTTCAAAGCTAATCTAAGGTCTTTTAGAGCTTGTAGTTCCCATATATTTGTTTCAGTTCTCAAAATCATTTGTGCAGTAGTTTCATCTAAATATACGGTACTGGGCTGTACACGTACAGTACTCGTGGGAGGTGTTTTTCTGGCAGTCTTGTCTGCCCGGAACTCAGCTGCAAACGAGCAAAGCCACGAGGCGTTCAGGCCGGCTGGGTGACGTGGTGAGGAGGGCGCAGAGGGCGGCGGCGGCTCAGCCCTTCCTCAAGCCTGTCCCCTTCTAGCATCTTTCCCGGCTCTGCTGCTCGACATTCTACTCTATGCTTCAGAATGAGGCAGGGCTCCCTGCTCAGATAATCCCTCTGAGAGGGAACTTCCTTCTGTTCACATTCTTATGAAGTCCCCTGTATTGCAGAGTGCTCATTCATTTCCTTTCTCTCTTTTTTTTTAAAAAATAAATTTATTTTATTTATTTATTTTTGGCTGCGCTGGGTCTCCATTGCTGCGCACGGGCTTTCTCTAATTGAGGCGAGCGGGGGCTGCTCTTCGCTGCGGTGCGCGGGCTTCTCACTGCGGTGGCTTCTCTTGTTGCGGAGCATGAGCTCTAGGCGTGCGGGCTTCAGTAGTTGCAACGCGCAGGCTCAGTAGTTGTGGCTCATGGGCTTAGTTGCTCCGCGGCATGTGGGATCTTCCCAGACCAGGGCTCGAACCCGTGTCCCCTGCCTTGGCAGGAGGATTCTTAACCGCTGCGCTACCAGGGAAGCCCATCCTGTTACTTTTAATGCAGGTGCTTCTGGGAAGGGCCGCTCCAGTTTGGCTGTGTTGACGCAGCTTGGATGTCCCACGTCAACACACTGGGTAGAGCATGCGCAGTGCCGTGTGCATTTCATGATGGTCGGTCCTGGTTAGGCTCTTTGAGCCTTAGTCCTTGTCTATCAAATGGGGATAATCATAGTGTCTGACTCTTAGGGTTGTTGTGAGGAGTAATAATATGTGAGGTGTTTGGCACAGTGCTGGCTTGTGTAGCCTTCAGTCGAGGTCAGCTGCTGTCATTACCATCATCATCGTTATGACTTTACAGTTTATAGTGTGCTTGCTCTGTGTTCCTGCATTTGCTCTTCCCATTTCTGTGAGCTCAACTCCATTATAGAGGTGAGGCAATTGAACTTCCAAGAACTTAGAGCACTTGCCTGAGACGAGCCAGCTTCAAAGAGCAGAACTGGGAGGAAAAGAGCAGAACTGGGAGGACCCCTCCTGGAATTTTGTCTTGTTGAGAGAGGGGTGCTGGTGACGGCTCCAGCTCCATGCTGCGCCTGACACCCCACCTGCTACCCTGTAACTTCTCTCAGAACAGTGTGCCAGCAGGCAAGGCTCTCCTTTGGAAAACACTGATGGCAAACACGTGCTCACACAGTGCCGCAGGGCATAGCCTCTGGGCCCAAGTGTAGACTGTGGGCATTTGGCTGTGCATGGTGGACCCAGAATGCACCCCCAAGCCTGACCAGGAAAGCCAGGCGCAGGCCTGGGTACAGGGTCTCTTGGGAGAAGGCAGTGTGCTGGATATTCTATTGCAGTGCTGGCTACACTGGAGGCCCTCTTCCTTCTGTTAGTACTGACAGCCAATGCCATAGTTGATCACTGTGTTCACTTCAGACTTTTTACATTGCTGGTATTGTATATGACATTTTTTAGTACCTTCTTAATGAGAATATTGGGTAAAAATTAACTTGGGAGAATTAATTTGGTCGGGAGAGCCAAAAGAGAGAAATACTGTTTGCAGTTAGCTGGCATTCAGTAAAGGGTCATACCAGGAGCTTCAGAGTGGTTTATTAATTGCACTATGTGTGTTTGTTTCAAGATGTTTGTGAGCAAGCATCTGGTGGGAACCTGGCGAGTTAGGATCTTGTTTTGGGAAAATAGTGTGAAAGTCCGCGGTCAGTCCCCTCCTTGTCAAGGGTGTGGACTCCGATGGTTCAGACCAGTGGCCCACATGGCTCATGAGGGCCCCTCTGTCCACCTGGAGCCCCCGTGTGCAGGCAGGCGCTCTCACGGAGGACAGGGGAGGGAGTCGTGGCCTTGTACCACGGCTGTGAATGGGGGGAGCAGGGGAGGCCCAGGAGGAAAGGAAGGGCAGGCATCCCAAGAGTCCTCCGCCACTGGGGACTGAAGGCAGCCAAAAATGCAGATTCCTGGCCCACCTGCCTGGATTTGTGATTCACTGGGTCTAGGTTTGGGCCTTGGAATCTACTTTTTCAAAGCTCCCTAGGTGCTTATGAAGGTTGGATGGATTAGACCTTTCCTAAAAGAGTCCACCTTTTCTGAGTTCAAGTTCAGATGACTGTAACGGCAGTTGTACGCTATAAGATGTGGACGTGTGGACATGGCTGGGAAGGGTGCTTCTAGGAACGGAGCAGCGTGAGTACAGGATGCAGCAGGAGAGCTTTGGGGGCGCGCAGAAATGTCCCTGAGTGAATGTGGCTGGAGCCTTCTATAAACAAGCAGGATGTGATGGGGTGCAGTTCCTAAGGGGAGGGACCAGGCCTGGCGGCCCATTCTGAGAACTTGCTGGAAAGGCAGCTTCTGGGGCCCCGCCGCAGACCTACTGAACCAGGAGTGCCGGGGCTGATGATGGGGCATTCTGTATCTTCACAAGCCCCGGGGACTCGGGGGCTCCTGGGTCCTGAGAGCCCTGTGCTGGGAGGGAGTCTGCCAAGGGGTGTCTGGAGAGCCGGGCTAGTCAGTGGGCAGCGAGACCCCCTGCCCGAAGAGGACCGAGCCTCACGAAGGTTCGTCCAGCCTCGCATGTGACAGAGAGTAGAAATTTTACTTTCTTTTCACCTTTATGTAGATAATAATTTGATAAAATTCCTCAAGTGGGGGGAAGCTGACAAAGTCTTAGTTTTAATTCTTTCAATTTAAATTCTGGAAAACTGATGATAAATTACGTGAAACAGAATAAAAGGATTATAGTATGTCATGGAAAAAATTCATTGCACTTAGACGCTTTGTAATTTAAATTACTTTCTATTATTAACATAAACAGTCTTGTTATGCGAGAAAAAGAATACATTAATTTTTCGACAGAAATTGCAAGCTTAGGATGAAAAATGTCTAGAGGGATATGTGCTCACGGAGGGAGGGGAAAGTGGTTTTCTGAGTTGTTAGGTGAGAGTGGGTATTTTGCAGATTTAAAACCTAATGGCTTAGAAACACATACCTCTGATATTAAAATCAAGTAAAATGTGACACCTTCGAGAGCAAGGGCAGCTCTGACGCTGGAGTGTGGCATTAAGAGTTTTGGAGCATCCTGAAAGCTGCAGGAGGGGAGAAGGTGTAGCTTACAGGCTGCTGCAGGGCGCTGTCAGCCGGCGCCCAGTGACTGCTTCCTTCTGTGAGAGAGGAACGTGCGGCTGTGCAAGTGAGAGCAGCCATTGGTCTTCTTGGGTTAAGAAAACGTAATCCATCCCCTTAAAGACGGAGATCTCCACGTAGCCAGGAAGCCGAGGAAAACCCTGGATTTGAGCTCATAATCAGCGTGAAGGAGGGTGCCCGGGAGGCCCACCCGAGGCTGTGTTAGGACCTCCATACCGAGCTGCCCTTGCGGTGATCCGCTCAGCACTGTCCTGACTGCAGTCAGAAGGCCTGGCGCTCTGTGATTTTAAATGAAATCATGCCAGCATGTAGGATTCTAAATGGCATATTTTGTAGGTAGACTCCATACTTCCTAGAACTACTCCGGGTTATTTTCACTGAGGAAGTTAGATTTTCACACATTGCTAAATAAAAATGGATTCCATCTTTCGTTTCGAAAAAGCGGATACGGATCATTGGTAACCATATCTGGCTATTTCCTTGACTGCACAGGGAGAAGACACCCATTATCGGAAAAAAAAATTATGCACTATATGTACCAGTTGTGTAAATCCCTTGATCACATGCACAGGTAGGCACTTGGAGACCTGGCAGCTTTCAAGTTAATAAAATGTATTACCGTTCATTAAGAATATAGTATAAAAGAATTGGAATGAACGAGGCACAATTAATTCTATCCTTCCTTTTATATTGAATGCAGAAATGGAATATTTCACAGAGATGTAAAACCAGAAAATATATTAATAAAGGTAAGAACTTTTATATGAAAAATTGATATCAGAAGAAAGGTAGAATATAAAAACTTTTCCCTGGATATGTTTTCAATCCCAGTGGATACCATGTTTGTTATAACATGTTTGGTTCTTTCCTTCCAGTTTGGGAACAAATGGTTAATTTAGTAAATGCCATCAGCATAACTGTGCATCTGGAAGAAGGCGCCCTCCTTATACTATATACAAAATAAACTCCGCTCAAATCATCATGCTAAACACTCTAAAGATAAAAGTGGGAGAGGCAGGATTTGAGCTCTGATACGTCTCACTTGAAAGCCCTTCAACTATGCCTGTGTACAATTTGCTCCGTTTGGGCATATGCGTACACCCACGAATCCATCATCCCAGTCAACTTCACAAACAAATCCAAAACCCCTGAAAGCCCCCTCTTGCCCTTTGGTAATCCTTGCCCCCTGTCCCTTGTCCCCAGGCAAAGACGAGCTAGAACGTTCTATAAATGGAATTACATAGCATATACTCTTCCTTGGTCTGTTTCACTCAGCATCGTTACGTTGAGGCTCAACCACACTGTAGTGTGTGTGCCACGCCTTTTGAAATTGTCCCACAGTTCTTGGATGTTCAGTTTTGCTTTTGACGTTCCTCTATTGCTTGGCATTTCGGTTTGGGAAGTTTCTATTGGCATATCTTCAAGCTCACTGATTCTTTCCTTGGCTGTGTTGAGTCTATCAAAGTCTTTTAAAATTTTTGTTACAGTGTTTTTTGTTTGTTTGTTTTTAATTTTTTAAATTTTTTGCTGCGTTGGGTCTTTGTTGCTGCATGCCAGCTTTTTCCAGTTGTGGCGAGCGGGGGCTACTCTTCGTTGTGGTGCACGGGCTTCTCATTGTGGTGTCTTCTTTTTTTTTAATAAATTAATTTACTTATTTTTGGCTGTGTTGGGTCTTTGTTGCTGTACACGGGCTTTCTCTAGCTGCGGCGAGCGGGGTCTACTCTTCGTTGCGGTGCGCGGGCTTCTCATTGTGGTGGCTTCTCTTGTTGCAGAGCACAGGCTCTAGGCACGTGGGCTCAGCAGTTGTGGCTCACGGGCTTAGTTGCTCCACAGCATGTGGGATCTTCCTGGACCAGGGCTTGAACCCATGTCCCCTGCATTGGCAGGTGGATTCTTAACCGCTGTGCCACCAGGCAAGTCCCTGTTACAGTGTTTTTTATTTCTAGCGTTTCCTTTTGATGTTTTCTTAGGATTTCCATCTCTCTGCTTACGTTTCCCATCTGAACTTTCATGCTGTCTTCTTTTTCCATTAGAGCCCTTAACAAATTAATCATAGTTATTATAAATTTCCTGTCTGGGAATTCTAAAACCTGCGCCATATCTGAGTCTGGTTTTGATGCATGCTTTGTCTCTTCAGACTGTTTTTTCTTGCCTTTTAATACGCCTTGTAATTTTTGTTGAACGTATTGGGGAATGGGAACAGAGGTAAAAGGCTGTCAGGGTAGGTTTCTTGGTAATCTGGCTAAGAGAACTGCTGCTTAATGTTTGCTCTGGCTGTAGGTGCCAGAGGCTTCAAATTTATCGACGGCATGAATTTTATTACTTGAATGTGAGAGGGAGAGAAGATGGAAGAAACACCTTGAAACCTGTTTCCCTGGGCTGTCTGACTTCCTTCAAGGATCCCACGTGGTGTAGGCCAGGCCCCCAGCCTCCCCCGAATGGGAACCAAGCTTCCAGAAGCACTGGATGCGGTGGGGAGTTTGAGGCATAACAGGGCATGTGACCAGGGTGTAGAGTTCATCTGTAGACTTACGCTGCGACTTAAAAATTTCCACAACCTGTAGACGTTTTGAAATGTCTGTTAAACATAGCCAGAATATTCGTAAATGTGTTCCACTGAAGAGAAATACCGCTTCCTCACCTGCTACAGGCTACTTCAGGTGCTTATAAAGCCAGTTCTTTATGTTCTACAAGCTAGTTTATGTGCTAGGAATTTTCCCGTTGGTGCATAAATATTTGAAATGGTTTGTATTACAGTCGCTGCTTGATGAGATGTTATTTGCTTCTCTCCTCCCTTGCAGCAGGATGTCCTGAAATTAGGGGACTTTGGGTCCTGCCGGAGTATCTATTCTAAGCAGCCGTACACGGAATACATCTCCACCCGCTGGTACCGGGCCCCAGAGTGTCTCCTCACTGATGGCTTCTATACCTACAAGATGGACCTGTGGAGCGCGGGCTGCGTGCTCTATGAGATGGCCAGGTGGTGCCCGAGTTGCAGCTGCTGCTGGGCTGGGGGGCTGCGTCAGGGTCCTGAGGCCGGTCCACGCGGGGCTCGGCCGTCCAGTGGCTTCGTGCCAGTCCCTCCCTCTGCGGTGCCGAGTTTACAGTCCTGGTGTCATGGTGGTTTTTTAACTCGACAGGAAAGGTGTCAAGCGCTTGTCCTTGCTTTCTGGGTGTGGAGGAAAGAACACTGTCAGTTACTTCTTTCCCACTGGCCCGCCCCGGCCCTGGGTCGGTGGGCCTCTCCAATTGGCCCCATCAGCGACAGGATTGATGAAGACAAATGAAGGAACAGAGTCGAGGCGTGCTTACTGCCACCTCGTGGGGCCTGCCATGGGGGCGGGGTGCGAGCGGTGCCCCCCGGTCTACCCTCAGAGTGCAGTCGCTTGGGTGGGGTGCTCTGGCCCCGGGAGTGAGGGCGAGCTGGATGGAGTCCAGGAAGCCCCAGCCCTAACCGTCCTCCCCTCCCCCAGCCTTTGTGCTTTACCACTGGGCGCAGCAGGGCCAGGGCAGAGGCCCGGGAAGGGAGGAGGGCCTGTTCCGTCCACCGGCGGCGGGGGCACTGGGTGGAAGAAGCCCCGGGAGGAGGTGGGGCGGCACCTGCTCGTAGTGGGTCATGCAGGACGGGTGGGTGGGTTTAACCTTGGGGTGATGCACGTCAGGATGGTACAGCCCAGCGCAGGCAGGACCCGGGTCGTCCAGTCCCGCCTGCTCAACTGACCCCTTGATAAATACAGACGTTTGGGCCCTTCGGGACACGCCTTCTGATTCTAGATCATTCGTATTTATAAGTGACTGTTATTTTTGGAAAGGAGAGTGGTGATTTCACTGATACTAAAGTACCAACAAATGATCTTTTCTCCCGTGCTAAAATCCCTGAGTCAGTTTGGAGGGATGTCAGAGGCGCTGGTGCTGGCGGCATCCACTCAGGGCATTGGGCAGCCTACGCTGAGCCTCGCTGACTGCACTCTGTGCCCGGCCTGCCGCACCTCAGAGGCGTCCAGCTCCTCTGCGTTTCCTATTCTCCCCTGCGGCCTGAGCTCCTGCCGTTTTCCCTGAATGGAAGTCATCTTACCGTCAGAGCTACGTTTTTTTTGTTTGTTTTTTTTTTTGCGGTACACGGGCCTCTCACCACTGTGGCCTCTCCCGTTGCGGAGCACAAGCTCTGGACACGCAGGCTCAGCGGCCGTGGCTCACGGGCCCAGCCGCTCCGCGGCATGTGGGATCTTCCCGGACCGGGGCACGAACCCGTGTCCCCTGCATCGGCAGGCGGACTCTCAACCACTGCGCCACCAGGGAAGCCCAGAGCTACGTTTTTAAACTCTTCTTTGTGGCCTGTAATGTGTATGGGTCTAAAATCTTTTATCCACAATTCCCAAATCCGTGACTGCTCCAAAACCAAAACGCTCCTTGGACCTCATTTGTCTACACAGCCCGACCTGACCCAGCCTGAATTTTTGTCAATTAAACTCCCCGGGCCGTAAGGAGGCTCTGGGGGCTTTCATCTCTCAGCCGGCAGAGGCACCTGCTGTGCAGATACGGGAGTGTGGCCCTGTCCCTTAGAAAGACACCGACCCGTAGGGACAGTAGGAGGAGGAAGGCCCAAGCATGGGCGGGGGGGCTGGAGGTCCCTCTGCTGGGAGGCCGCCGCCCTGACCACAGCCCTGGCCGCCCGCCCAGCCTGCAGCCCCTCTTCCCCGGAGCCAACGAGTTGGACCAGATCTCGAGGATCCACGACGTCATTGGCACACCTACTGGGAAGACCATCACCAAGTTCAAACGGTAAGTGCAGCCCACAGGCCGCCCCACCACCGCGGACCCGCCCTGCCTCTGTCGCCCCCAGGGGCCTCTTCACAGCCCCACGAGCCCGGCACGCGGGTTTTGCCCCGGGAATGTTCACTCAGGCCACAGAGGTCTTTGGGTGGGAAAGGCTCCCCAGCACAGGCTGCACGCACAGACCCTGCAGAGCCGGCAGCTTGGCCACCCTGACCCCTCAAGGGGGACTCGGGGGCGTGGGCAGCACCCAGCAGCTCCCAGAACCCTAGGGAGGTAAGGAGATGACAGCCATGCTGGATTTTTTTCTTTTTCTTTTTCTTTTTTTTTCCAGTACGCGGGCCTCTCACTGTTGTGGCCTCTTCCGTTGCGGAGCACAGGCTCCGGACGCGCAGGCTCAGTGGCCACGGCTCATGGGCCCAGCCGCTCCGCGGCATGTGGGATCTTCCCAGACCGGGACACGAACCCGTGTCCCCTGCATTGGCAGGTAGACTCTCAACCACTGAGCCACCAGGGAAGCCCTTCTTTTTCTTTTTTAAAACTTTATTTCATTCTTTTCTGGTGGGAATGTGGTATTAGTCTTCTCAAGAAAAAGTTTTCTTACACTTACAGCGTAACAGATTTCACGACCTCCCACCCTTTTTAAAAAAACAGACTTAATTTTTTTAGAGCGGTTTTAGGTTCACAGAAGAACTGAGCGGAAGGTACAAAGATTTCCCATCTACCGCCCGGCCCCACGCAGTGCACAGCCTCCCGGCCACCAGCACCGGCCCCGGGGTGGCATGTCTGCTATCATCAAACCTGTGCTGACACGTCATTCTCACCCAAAGTCCACGGTTTCCACGAGGATCTTGTATTCTATGGGCTTTATGCCCCCCTGCCCCCTGCCCTTTTTAGATTGTAAGCTGTTACTTTCAGTGCAGGTCCCTGTAGGGTCGTGATGCTGGACTGGCCACGTGCTCTAAATGACGGCGTGATCGTTTATTATCATTGGGCTTTCAATACAGGTCGAGAGCTATGAGTTTTGATTTTACTTTTAAAAAGGGATCAGGAATACCTCTACTGACAGCCAGTTTGTCCCCGCAATGCCTCTCCCTCCTGCACGCAATGGTGGCCTATGATCCCGATGAGAGAATCACTGCCCACCAGGCCCTGCAGCACCCCTACTTCCAGGAACAGAGGTAGGCGCCTGCTGGGTTCCCGTGGGCCACGCGGATGGGTGGCTGCTTCCCGGGAACAGTGCCGGTCCCTCTGGGAACCCGCACCTTGCTCCTTTCTGGTATCTTCCCCCGAAAGGAGGCGATTAGTGGCATCACGGCAGGGTGGAGGGAGGGCCTGTGGCCGCTTTGCGGTTGATGCCAAGGCTGTGGTGTTGAGACCTGGAGGGTCACGTGGCACACAGCGGGGGGAGCGGGCTGAGCTCGCTCGCTGTGAGGTTCCAGAGCGCGTGTGTTGGGCGACACCTGCCATTGGAAGTACCTGCCCTGAGGGCTTCGGACTCCACCCCTCTGTCCCCTCGTGCGTGTGTGACGTGGGGGTGACGTCTGACCCGAACCTCGAGTCACTGGGCAGGGCTGGGCTCACGGCTCCGGAGCCCAGAGGCTGTCAGGCTGAGACAGGAAAGGAAAAGAAAAGCTCCTCGGGTGAGAGGAGGGGCGACAGGCACAAGCCCACACTGGGGACAGAGGAGGCCGACAAGCCCTGTGGCGGCCAGGTTCTCAGCAGAGGCGCCCCTTGCCCCTTCCGTCCTGTAGGGCAGCTGAGAAGCAGGCTCCAGCCAGGCCCAGGAGGAAGGCCTCCGCTCTCTGCCCCAAGCGGCCGGTGGCACCGGAACTACTCAGTAACAACTGGCAGCCGGCACAGGAGGGCAGCAAGCAGGTACTGAGCGATCAGGCCGTCTGAGCTGGGACTGGACACCCTCAGGGGCCCGTGTCTCTCTGACGCAGATGCCACCTGGGGAGGTGCCACATCTGCCTGGAAAGTGCGCCCGTCAGCGACCTGCCGCCACGCCAGGTGGTACCTCTGCGCCCCCGGCCTTTCTGCGCCCCCAGCTAAGGTCCACAGTGTCGCGGGCTGGGATCCTCCCAGCCGCAGGGCCAGGCCGGTGCCCAAGCACGTTGTGCCCGCAGAGGACCCTAGCCGGGGCACAGGAAGCCAACACTGGCCCAGGTGACCGTCCCTACTCGGCCGCTGAGCCCCTGCGAGAGCAGCAGCCCCAGAGGAGCACTGCGCCTGGCACAGAGGTGGCCTTGCGCGCTTCTTGGTGTAGAAAGCAGAGCTGCATCCCGCGATAGCTCCCCCTTTCTCTCATGTGCCGCGGGGCCCCCTTTGCTCGGCTCCCCCAGCTTTACAGTTGTGGGCTGGCACCGAGCTCTGTGGTAACCGTGGCCTTCCATCGTTTCTCACTCAGCCCAGCATCTGTTGAGTGTCACTCTGCGCTGGGAGCCGAGGACGCAGGTATACCTGCAGCCAGGCTGCTTTCCAGAAATCCGGACCCCCGTGTCCAGACACCTGCTTGACGGCTCCAGCTGAATGTCCAAAAGGCAGACTTGTTCAAACCCGATCTCCTGTCTCTTCCCCCAGACCTGCCTCTGTCCCCGTGCCTTCCCTCCAAGGGCGGGTGAAGGCGGCTCCCCTTCAGCTGCTCAGGCCGCCAACCGGGGACGAAGCGCCCCCCCGCCCCCCCGCTGAGCCTCCCTCACTTTGCCCCTAACTGCCCTCCCTGCCGGGCCTCCTCTCCCTCTTGGTCAGCAGTTGGCACCCGCCGCGGGCGCCCCCGCGGCAGAGCCGAGGCGCACGCTGTCTGCCAGGGCCCCGGAGTGAGGGTTCAGGCTGTGCCGGCCATAACGTCTGGCGCGACTGCCCACTCTTCTGGCCGGTGGCGCCGCGGACCATACGTAAACAAATGGTGGGGGGGCTTCCCTGGTGGCTCAGTGGTTGAGAGTCCGCCTGCCGATGCAGGGGACACAGGCTCGTGCCCTGGTCTGGGAAGATCCCACATGCCGCGGAGCGGCTGGGCCCGTGAGCCGTGGCCGCTGAGCCTGCGCGTCCGGAGCCTGTGCTCCGCAACGGGAGAGGCCACAGCAGTGAGAGGCCCGCGGACCGCAAAAAAAAAAAAACAAATGGTGGGGATGGGTTTCAATAAAACTGTGGACCCTGAAACTGGAGTCTCATAATCACGTGCCGTGAAATTTTCTCCAACTATTAGAAGATGTGAAATCCATTCTTAGCGCACTGGCCACATAGAAGCTGGCTGCAGGCCGCTTTGGCCGACCTCAGGGAATCCGAGCGGGAAGCGTCACCGTGGCCTCGGCCCTTGGAGCTGCACGTGCGTCAGCGCGGCCTCCCCCGCTGTCCGCCCTGGCCCCGGCCCAGGGAGCGGCCACCGCACATCTAGGGGGCTGGGACGCGGTACGTGTTGTCCAGTCACCATGCCGTCACACCTCACGGTCAAGAAATTGTATGAGGCAAAAGTAGTACAAAAGAGCCCCCTTTGCTTTTCCTAATTCCCACAAAGTGGAAAGCATTGTATGTTCATCTGACCTTTGCTTTATTTCTAGAAACAGCCCCTAAAGCAAGAGGAGGACCATCCCAGGAGACACGGACCAGCCTACGTGATGGCACTGCCCAAGCTCAAGCTATCGGGAGTGACCAAGCAGCCCTTGTACTACAGCCCAGCGCTGCAGTCAGTGGTTGCCCCCGGAGCGACCCGGAAGGTCCCGGTGCTGAGACCCCCGAAGTGTGTTGGCCCGAACCAGAAGGTGGGCGTCCCACCGGTTCCCCTGGCGCCGCGCTCGCGCCCATCCCGGCCTCTGCTGAGTGTCTGTCACTTTCTTTAACAGACAGACACACAGAAGGACATCCAGCCTAACCTGAAACAGTACCGCCGGCCCACAGTAGAGCGGAGAGGTGGAGGCTACTGAGTGGCGCTGCGGCTCCCCTGCTCGGGGCGGCTCCCACCCGGCCGGGCCCCAGCAAGCGTCCCGGGAGAGCGGCCCCCAGACCAGCACCAGCACCTCGGCTTGGAGCCTGCCGGCCCGAGGCTGCTTGCGTCCTAAAGGCAGCCGTACTGTAGGTTCCAGTCTCAGACCTTTGTAAAACCACCTCATTCTAGGGTTTCGGTTCCTTTCCGTAACGTAAGAATTTGGGGCAGGGAATATTTTGTAATTTTTTATATGAATCAAAACAGAAATTATACTTCGTTTTGGATTATTTAGGCCCGGTTTCACCGAGGCTCTGCACACGGTGCCTTCCTTAGTGCATCCACCAGCAGTGTCCTAGCACGTTTGGCTTCCAGATTATACCTTGGAGACCCTGATTTTTATTAAACAATAAGCTGTCATTACAGTGTTGCATCTTAATATATCTTGAGTTAAACATGTGTCCTGATTAGCCATTCCTTTATTGTGACTTTCGTGGGCGTATCGGGGCATTGACTTTGTTGGGACACTTCGGTACAGCTTCACTGTTCACTTGACCGTCCACTGAGGAACGACACGGGCTGGCGCTCGGCCCTCGGAGCCCCCGGGTGCGGGCTGCGGGCAGGTCGCCGGTCCAGCTCCCAAGGCCCAGCTTCCTCCGTGAGTAGAGGCCGCTGCTTCCCGATGGCCTGCGGGCGCGCCCAGCTTCGTTTCTGGGGTGCCAGCAATAAGCGGGCACAAGAAGAAACCTGTTTCCCGTGGGGGAGGGAGGGGAGGTGGCAGAGCATTGGTGGCGCCGGAAGGGGCAGGGCAAGGGGCCAGGAGGGACAGGGCGAGGGGCTGGGGGAGGTGGACCCGGGGGGGGGGGGGGGTGGAGGGCAGGCCGTGGCCAGCATTTCCCGGTGCCTGGGAGAGGGGGAGCCATGGGCGCGGGAGCGTGCGGGCCCAGGGCGGGCAGAGCCGGTTCACGTGGGGAGACCTGGGGGGCTTCGGGGACGTCCCGGGTGGAAGTGGGCGGGGCGGGCAGAGGGCTGGGAGCGCCGCGTCCCGGGGGCGCTGCGGGCTCGGCGAACTCGGGAGAGGCCACGGACAGGCCCGCGCTCTGAGCGCGGCTCCAAGTGAGGGCAGGTGCAAGGACAATTTAGGGAAATCGTCCCCCCCTTTAAGTATATAAACGCGAAGGGCCTCTCTAAAGTTCTTCGGAGCTGTACCTTTTTGTGAAGGAACCCTCCTCCCTGCGGGCGTGGTGCCCTGGGCCCCGTGGGCCTCCGCCTCGGTTTCAGGGGGTGGGTCCGGTTTCCCCAGGGGCCCCTGCGTCCACTAGGTCTCTGTGCCCTGTGGGCCTGGCGACGGGCGGGCGCTGGCCAGGCTCTGGGGGCACAGGAGGCCGCCGGGCCCTGCTGCCAGAGCGCTGGTGGGTCTCCGTGCACCCCAAACCTGACCGGTTGCGAGGCCGGGCGGCTGGGCCATCTCAGCCTCCCCGGGGCCACTGGAGGGCCCGTCTCCACAGACCCGAGCAAGGGAGCTCCCTCATCACCACCCCGACCGACGCCCTCGTCCACGTTTGAGACGCGGTTGGGGCCGAGGTTGGGGGCAGAGGCCGCAGGCGGACACCCCAGTCCAAGGAGCCCGGCCCTGCCGGCTGTTGATGTAAACCTGCTCCCGAGAAGACAGAGCAGGGGCGACGCTGCCGAGGGATGAGGGCGCTCCAGGCGAGCAGTAAGAGCCGACGAAGCGTACCGGGTGCGCCAAGCCGACCCTCCGTGGCTTCCGAGAGGAGGGGTGGGGGCCGGCCTGGGGACCCTCTGCCCTGGGCCTGCGGCCGCGGGGCGCGTGCTGGCGGGGCGGGCGGGGGCGGGTAGGAGGCCGGCCGATTTTGGAAGCCATCTTGGAGCACTTGGCCAGGGACCAGCCGAAAAAAGAAAAAGATGCGTTCCCAGCACGGATGCATCTCGCAAACTGCACCGCAGAGTCGCACGGAGGGCGGTGGGCGGAGCTAATAGGGCCGGAGCGACGTCAGCCTCGGGGCGCCGAGAGCTGGGCCGCGCCCTGGGTCCTCGGACTTTTCACACTGCTGTTGTCCTGGGGCCGCCAGGTACCCACCCGTCACTTCCTACAAACAAGCAGGAAGTTCACAGGCAAAGGAGTCGACCCAGAAGAACCGCAAGGCTCAGGATTCTGGACTCGAGTTCCAAGGCGGCCTTTTCTGATCTCCAGAAATACGCGTGGCTTCCTCGTAGGCCTTCAGTGTGATGGACAGCACTTAGTGACCAGTGCTTTGACTAGGATGACAAATACCAAACTATCTAAAACGTGCTGATGTTTTCATAGGAAGGGCATTCTGAATGTGTCCAACATATAAATCCTGCTGCTTTCACTTACAGCGAGAGGGTGTCCTGGTGTGTGGTGGTTTCCACCTTTCGCGAAGGCTCCCCTGCCCTGTGACGGAGGCTCCCCGTGGCGCAGCCCTCCTGGCCCGGCGGCTGGTGAAGAACTGGCTCCCTGACCCTCCTCTCCTCTGAGAAGGAAGCCAAGACCCAGGCTGATGAGAATTTTTCTGCAACAGTAACATTATCCTGTTGCTACGTTCACAGAAATGATGGCAATGGAGCGTGGACACATCTCTTCTAGCCTAAAATCACTTAGACGCGCCCCCAGTTCATTGGGATCACTTAGAGAAATGTGTTTTAGGCACTTCGTGGTTTAGAGTCTGACCACATAAAAAGGCCTTCAAAGGGTTCAACTGTGTATGATTTTTTTCAACTGAGAAAAGTTCCTGTACTTGGCAGCTACACTGTCATGATTCTAGTCCCCTGTAGTGCCTACAAGTAGGCGTGGGCATAACCAAGATGCTCACCAGCTGGCTTCAGCCAGATAAAAATCCCATGTAATTGTCATCAGCCTTTTTTTCTCTGCATCCTTAACAAAGCACTTTCACACTCACCGTACAGAGTTGTGTGTGATCTTCCAACAACAGAAGGTGGACTCGTGGACTTGAAGCTGTAAGGAGAAAACTGTTCCCTGAGACCGCAGTCCGCATGCATGGGCAGCTGCCCACAAAGGCTGAAGATGGGGAGACAGCAAGAAGGGGCCAGAGAACCGCAGGGCTCTCCGGACGAGCCACGGTCTTGAAGAGCCTGCCTCACATCAGGGCTGCAAGGGACACGGTGTAAACATTTAATTCAACAAAAACAATACAGTAAAAGTTGAGCCAATTTAACAGAAGATAAACAAATGGTATATTCAAGCAAGTTTTAATATTAAGTTTTTTGTGAATTAGAAATATCACTCTTAGAAGATGAAAAGTACTACTGAAGCAACCATTTCCCCAACTGCAGAATGACATTATTTATACATATAATACAGAGCCGATTGCATTGGAACAAGAGTGTTAATGTTAACAGATTAAAAAGGGCATCTTCACGCCACACCTTGGAGGCCCACTACACCCATACTCAAAGTTATTATTATTTTTATTTTTTTTGCGGTACACGGGCCTCTCACTGCTGTGGCCTCTCCCGTTGTGGAGCACAGGCTCCGGACGCGCAGGCTCAGCGGCCATGGCTCACGGGCCCAGCCGCTCCGTGGCATGTGGGATCCTCCCGGACCGGGGCACAAACCCGTGTCCCCTGCATCGGCAGGCGGACTCTCAACCACTGAGCCACCAGGGAAGCCCTCTAAGTTATTTTTTAACAGCATTAAACTATTTCAAGTGCAAACAATTTTTAAAAACCTATGCGCTCAGCATCCGTCTTCCTGAATTACATATTTAAGCCAGAAAGTAACAACTTTCTTGATGAGTGCATTCCAGGTTGTCTTCTGACACCTAAGGTGTTAAAAAGAAAATCAGCAAAAATAGAGTGAAGTACTATTTTTAACAGTTGGATTTAAGGGGATTTCTTGTCCAAGAAACATTTTATTTCACACTATGTATATATGTATATATTACATAAATATATATAACATTTTTATTACATTGAGTTTTAGAGTAAAAAGCAAGAAAATCTCATTTCTTATTTTTTACTGCAGCCCCAAGAGAACGATTTAAAAATGGAAACAGCTTCTTTGGGTGAGCGGCGCCGAGCCCCGCTTTCCTGTTCCGCGCTGCTCTCCACGCGGGCGATGCCTGCCTGCGGCGGGGCCTGACGCCCACGCGGCTCACGTGCGGCCCTGGGCTCCGTCGTCGCTCCCTCAAGACCCGGTCCGGGGTGAGAACCTCCGAGCGGGAGCGGGCTCGCTACACTATAGTCCCACCTGGAGAACTGGCCTGGTTTGGGGCTGACATTAAACCCTGCAAACAAAGCAGTTTACATTAATCCAGCAAAACACGGGGCAGCGAAGAAGTCACTCATCCTTTCCAGCAGTTTCACAGGAGCACAATTAGCTTTCTGTCGGTTTGGAAGCCAGGGTTTTAACAGCCCCTCCGTGTCCATCTACTTAATTCCTAACTCATCAGAATCCTGAGCCTGCCCCGCCCCCACACCTCGGGTGGCACGCTTTGGGCAGGGCTGGCCTGGGGGAGAGAGTGGTCTCTCAGGGCCAGGGTTCCTTGCAGCATCACTGCCCAAAGGCCAGGGGCACCTCCCAGGGGGGCTGTTCACTGCCCTCCCCAAGGGCTGCAGCTCCGGGCCATAGAGGGGTCCCCCCGGCTCCGAGGCCAGCTCGCGCAGTGAGGCCAGACAGCTGCACGCCCAGTCCCCCAAGGGCCGGGGTGGCCGCCAAGGACAGAGTCTAGCGGCATTTTTGAAGAGGCGTTTTCTTTGCTCTCTCTGATGGGTGGTGTGATGGTGGTGCCCCTCTGGCATTAGCGCCAGCCCACCGGGCCCAGCAGGTAGAGAAAGCAGGATCCAGTCACGTGGGTGGGGCGGCTCAGGACAAAGGCTGCCGCTCGGCTGCGGTGGATCTGGGGACTCTCTGCACCAGTAAGGAAGGGGTGGTGTCTGTCCCTTTGGGCTGGCTCCTACGGAGAGGCAGGAGGCTGTCACGGATCTCTTGCAATACAGGCGTGAGCTTAGGTAACCCTGAAAGGGTTTCTACCTCTTGTACAGCAAAGAGCACTTACATCTCCCTGCATTTGCTGGGATGCACGTAGTTCCAGCACAGTTTGGCATTCATTTATTAAGAATAATTTTAAGGTTACAGTATTGCAACACTGAAGCTACAAATTTTCAGTTCTGTGAACACAAGCATCCTTAAGCTGTCCCCCAAAATGCTGCACACAGGACATGCCTTTAAGCAAACATGGCTGCGTTTTCACACCTGGCCTTGGGCTGGCACAGATGAAGGGTGACAATCTGAAACTGACCCTCAGCTCCGCCCACGCCTTGTTGGAGGGAAGCCGGGAAGCACGCGGTCCCGCTCCAAGTCACTTTATCTCGTTTCTCACCTTAAACCCGAAATCCGTTCATCTAGGCAAGATCAGGAAGCAGGGGCGAATGGAACTTAGCAACTCGCCCCCGCTCAGAATCTACGGGAGTGCTTTTCCTTGACCTTGGAGTTACTGCCGGAAAGGCACACAGCCCTGTCTGATCTCCACGGCGACGGGCAGCTTCTCACTCAAACCCCTCAAGACAGCGTGGATGGAGCCTGACAGAAGAGGTAAAGCTCTGGCCGGCCCAACGGGAGGGAGGAGCTCTTTTGGACGCTGTGCCCATCCCGGCCCAGTCCACAGAGCGGAGGACGGCTGGTTTACCGCCTCGGTGATGAAGGGAACCTTTGGCCAAGTGATGAGAAACGCTCCCCCCGAGTCTGAACTGAGCTGCAGTGAGGCCGCCAGGCCCAAATCCCTGTCCATCGCGGACAGTCTGGAGGGAAGCAGCCTGTAACATCACAGATGACCTCATCCGGTCTAAGGTGTCTGAAGCAAGGGGACTCTGACCTTCGCGGGTCAGCCACAGGCAAGGAGAGGGCGGCCCGGGACTAAGCTCCCCGGGGTGAGCAGGGCAAGGCCTCAGGATCTGCTCGGTGCCCGGCACGCAGGCCAGGAGCCTGTCGGGGGGCGAGGCCTGACCCCTGTCCTCTTCCCAGAGATGGAATTGTTCTGCAGGACAGACACACCGTGGAGGCATCGGGGGAAACACCACTATTCAAAAGAAAATGTGAAGAGTAACCTTATTTCTGGAAGCCTGTGCTTTAGTTTCGAAGTTGCTGGGTGATGATAAGAAAGATGGAAGACACACTTGCAGGCCTCCATCGAAGACTCCAGAACACTCTTAGGGGGAAGCCTGGCTGGACACGTTAACCTAAGGGCATGGTTTGCGGCAGGTTTTTCAGCGAGGAGGACCCGCCGCCGTCTGCCCCGCTGTGGCTGCCCGTGAGGGCGGCCTGCCCTCTGACTGCATCCTCCCTGATGACTTCCTCAGGGAGGATCAAGCGCCTGGCCTCAGCGACCCTGCTGGCTTCCAGCTGTCCAGGCAGCACGGTAGCTGCTGGTCTCTCCACCTGACGCCGGACAGCTGGCAAACGAGGGCTTTACATATATCACTCAAGCAAAAGATTTCTCCAGCCAAGAACCTGCTTAATGTCCCGTTACCCCTCCAGGAAGGAAGCCTATCACAGAAATAGTGGCAGCTCTTGGCTCTAATATTTAATAGGTTGTTCTGTTCTCACCAGAGTTGCCATTTTATTCCTGCTAGAGATTTCATGTGAAAATTGATAAACTACCCCAGCTCTTAGTTTGGGTTTGATTATAATTTATAATACTAAGCTAACAGAATTAAACCTTGTTTCATAAGAATGTATATATAGAAAAAGTAATATTTCGGCTAAAAAACAATTTACAACAAAGGAACATGTCTTTGTTCGTGGGTGCTGCCGAGATCAGAGACCCTGACAGCAAGAAAAGACCGTGAGGGTCTCAGAGGCCCTCGTCAGAGAACGGCCTCGTCCTGAAGTCCCGCTGGGCCCACAGGAGGCCTCCCCATCCGACTCCGGCTACCATGGACTCATCTGGAAACGTGTGAGACTGCAGACCCTCGAGAGAGTGGTCGTGGGATGGGCATCCGGCGCTGTTCAAAGCCTGGTCAGTCGACTCCCAGAATCACCCTCTTCACCCCAGACGAAAGTGACGTGCACACTGGCCCCGGGACAGGTCTTGCTGCAGACTAGCAGCCTCTCGAGACCGGCAGAGAAGTGCTACAGGAGGAGCTCAGCGCTGCTGCGGCCCTCGGCCAGGTCAGCCTCACCTGGAGGGGTGGCCCTGCACCTGCCACAGAGCACTTAACCCTGGAGGCTCCGGTTCCAGGCAACCTGCCAGGAGCTCCCCCGAATTATCTCACTTCACTCGGAGACTAAGAGGTAAATATTTGCTAAGTGAGGCCCTTTTAGAGACGGTACACAAACGATGAGAACCGTCACCCGGCTAACTTCCTCAGGGCCGCTTCTAGCTATGGATACATTCTCCTTATTTCATCCACAAGAATCCCGCCACTCACACTGCCCAGGCCGCTGCATAAAAGAACCATAGAAGAGCTGGACAGAGGACCTCCCATTTCATTCCAAGGCGCGTGAGGCCCGGACTCAGTGAGCCAAGTTTAGGAAGTGGGTGCGGGCTGGGAGGGGCCCACTCCACCGGCGTGTCCTCTGAGCCATTCTCTGAGCATCTGGACCCCTCCCTGCCCCAGACCCACTGTTCACGGCGGCCTGGGACCTTGGCTCCACTAGGCAGCTGCCCCTTGGCCGGCCCTGACCTGCCCGGTGACTGGCCACACTGGCGGTGACACATTTCCCCAAAGAGGCCACTCAACCTGGGAAAAGTCGCCCAGGGAAAACGATCGTGGTGTTTTCAGACACCTGCGAAAAGGCTTTCTTAGGGCACAACCAGTCAAGGGCTCCTGCGAGAACCGTGCTGGGGAAGAGAGCCTCGCCCACGGCCTACAGGCCCTCCCGCCGGGTGACCCGCTGAGGCTCTGACATCCTCTCTGCAGGCCGGGACCTCCAGTGTCTTCTAGCTTGAGTCCCGTCATGGGGCATCCACGTGAAGGCTGGTTTAGAGGTTACCGACACCAGAGGGGGTGGGGCTGAGCACCCCTAGATGTTCTGTCCCTTTCAAGAGATCTGCTGGTCCAGAACCGACTGTTTCAAAAGGCAGCCACACGTGGGAGAATGGACTTATGTTTTCAAGGTGTACAAACTAGTTATCTTTAAAAGATCAAAATGCTGTGCCTGTGTGCGTCTTTTTAGACTTCCTGTCAACCTACTAGCGTTCAGGGCTTAAAATCCCCTCGCGCGCTAAGGAGACAACGTGCAGCTCCTGTGGTAGTAAAGTCCAAGCAGGTCCCTCTGAGGGCGGAGCATCGGACCGTCTCTTCTGCTCTGGAAGCTTCGAGTCAAAGGCAAGAGCCCAACACCCTGCAGCACGGGCGGCTCAGGAGGACCAGGAAGATTCTGGAGTCCACCGAGAAGGACAGGCGGCCAGGAGGGGCTTCCAGAGGCTTTGCCAGCCCCGAGCTCCAGGCCCAGGCGTCTCACGAAACGGCAGGGACGCAGCGGCTGAGTGGGAGCCCCAGGGCCTGACGAGGCCTCTGACCCGGGCAGCTCACTGCTGCCCCCACGAGCCCCAGGCTGAGCGTGCGGGCCGAGGCCTGGAACTCTTGCCATGAAGGTTCTTTCGGGGCCGGAGGTGCCGGCGCTGCCGAGAGCGAGGGGTGGTCCAGAGCAGGCCAGTGCACATCGCTTCTGCTTCCCGCCCTGGGAGGACCGGCTCCCACTGCCCTGCTCACGGGGCTCGTCCTGCACCGGAGCCTCGGGGCCCGGGCGCGAGGCAGGACCACCTCCACGGCGATGACAACGCCTCCGGCAAACGGAAAATGACAAACCCTCCTCAGGAGAAGAGCTGCTACAGCGTCGCCTGCCCGCCGCCTGGGAACTCAGCGCGCGCGCCACACAGAACCGGCCCCAGCTCGGCCGCAAAGCCAACCCACGGTCCTTCCCCACATGGGACTTGGCTCAGAGGAAGGTCACAGAAAACAGGGCATACCTCCCGTGCTCAGAACAAACATCTCACTTAGAAAGCTTCTAATTCGGAAAAACTCAGCATCAGTAATAAGAGGTAGCAATTCCTGGGGCTCTTCGTTCTATAAACATTAACAAGGCCCTTGATTTTACAGCATTTAGAAGCTTTTCTTTTTCGGTTCACTGAGATTTTTTTGAAGCTCTGATGTGAAAGTGACTACTGAAAATTTATCTACATTTACGGTTCATTCACGCGTTTATTTAACGTCATTATACAGAGGACAACCCCAAAGTTCTTCAGAATATCAAGTATGTAGTAAGTCTCTAGCTGTGACAGTGACAAGGGAACAGCTAAAAACCAAGGCGGTGAAACAGAAACACGATTTTCTTAAAATTATAAAGTAACAATACTGGTATTAAAGCTTCATTAATTATTGCAACAGTTAAGAACTTAATTTACCAACATTTCATGTTAGGAAGGCTCTTTATGAAATTTATTCAAGTTTTCAAGAAATTAGATGAGAATGTAAAAAAGGAAATACATATGAGTTTTGATTTTCATTAAGGGTAAATATTCATACAATTTTATACAGTGTCACCTAACAGTAACCTTTAATAAACTTAGGTATACAGAAATCAAAAATGCAGAGAAGTTTTCTTTTACATATTTAACTCGAGCAACAGCAATGTGACCATGACACAAAGTCCACGTAACAGCTGCAGCAATGAATAGAAAGTACCCGTGGAAGAGCTTCCCTCTCCCGGAGGGGCTTCTACACACAGCTTTGAACTTGGCTCTGAGTTTCAAAGGGAACAGCTGGATACAAGTGCCTTGCAAGAGGAGCCCTGGACTCCACCCTCCCAGACCGCCCCTCTCACTGGCCAGCACTGGGGTGGTGGGGCTGAGCCCCCTGACTACCTGAACAGGTGACAGTCCCAAGCAGCCCAGCGCGACAGGTGTGCTCTGGACAAGGAGGGAGCCTTTGCCCATTGTTCCCTGCCGTGGTGCCCGAGGGGGACATCTCCTCCGGGTCACTTATCAGGCCTACACGTGAATGCGGAGGAAGTAAGCCCCAGGAGTGGACATGCCCGGCACAGCGGGATGACCCGCACAGGAGGCCAACCGCTGCCCCTCGTTCCGCTACGCGCAGGGGCCACGGCCAGTCACCCTGGGCCAAGCCCTCCCGCAGAGAACGGGACGCGGCGCGCCGTGTGTTTTTCCCGGGAAACCACGGTCGACCTCTGCTTCTAGTTCCTCCTCGGACAGACAGGTCCACGAACGTGGCCTTTGGGTTTTCAAAGGATTCCTTCCGCGGTGCTCCCCGGCCCTTTGGCTCTCCCCTCACACTTTGAGCTTCCTCAACCAGGAAACCAAAGCTCTCCCTCCCAAGCAGGAGGTAACGAGAACCTTGTACACGGGTGCGGACATCGATAAAGCTGCTTCACCAACTTCAGCACAAGTTCAATACTTGACAATTTCTTAAAAATTCAGGATGTACCACAGGAAGTGGAGGAATCGGGGAGAAGCGGCTGCCGGGCCACCTGCCAGCCTGCACTTGCACGTGGCTGTGGAGCCCAGCGGTGGAACAGAATACTGGGGGCACGCGTGTTACACGCCTGTAAAAACTGAGAAAGCTTCAGGGCCTTTTGTCCCTCATCGTTTCTGGATGTCTGAGGCAATAATCACTGTCAGAGCTTATCCCTGTATTTCCACTCCTCTCTTTTTCTTCCATTAAGGCATTTATCCTTAGTCCCAAGTCAACGGCTCACAGGAGAACCCTTCAAAAATGTGAGAAGGTCCAGTCAGCACAAAAAACAAAATTAAGATTCTTTACCACTATTTAAATCAATTTAGAACCCAAAGCTACTGGTTATTTTTGAAGAGTCTGCCTACTCCCTTTTCCACATTTGCCTTTAAAAGAAGGCCAAAAATAAAAATAAAAATAAACTAAGAGGCCAGGTTTTCCAAAGGCTTCCCACCCCAGCTCTCCCAGCGGAGGAGAAACAGAGAAGGGCTGGGGCTGGGGCAGCCAGTGGATTCAGAAGCCTGCATCGCCCAGGTCACAACACAAACCCAGCTCTGGAATTGCCAGAAGCTTTAAGGGGCGAGCCAGGGCAGGGCAGGCAGAGAAGACCCCACAGCCTGGCTAATGCCCTCCGAGGGGTCCTGTCGCCGCAGGCGGGCAGAGCCACCTCTTGTTGGGGGGGGAGCAGCTCGGCTCACGTGCTACCCTGAGCACTTTATTTCTCTGCTTTTCATCGATGCGTCTCAGTGCATGGTGGAAAAATCGTGCTGAGCGAGTAGGAATAACCTCTTGTGGCCACAAGCTGTTTTATTCCAGAGGTTAGGTTAGAAAAGATACTCTTGCTCAGGATAACGTTTAAGCTGAAAAACTGAAAAGTTTCAATGAGGAAGCTCAAAATGTGGGGAGAAAACTACAAAAAAACACTCCCCAGATTTCCCTTAGTGGCCACGGTGCCTTATATACCTGCGACTGGCACCCTGGAACCCCTCGAAGCAACCCCCCTCCTGACCCCGGTCTGCAGGAGCCCTGGCGCCCCGAAACAAACCCGAGGGTGGAGGGGAGGGGCCCGCCCGCCCCCTCCCTCCCGTGCCCCCTCTCCTCAAGCTGCCGGCGACTTTAGTCCTGGTCTTGGAGAGGACCTTGCGCTCTGCCCTCCTGACTGCAGGAGAACGGTGCTGCTGGCTGTCACAGAAGGGCGGAGGCATCAGAGAGGCAGAGCGGGCGGAAGCAGCGTCGCCCTGCCGTGTCCGAGCAGCCCCTCCCCGGCACCTGACACTCAGCCAGGGCCCCAGCCAGACATCAAGGATACACTCACCAGCAGCAGCTGGAAGACCGAGACTGTGACCAAGCCCCAAACCCCAAACTGTGCAGGGACCACGGAGGTTTAATGTGGGGGCGGCGTGGAGGAGATGGAGCCCGGCTTCTACGAACGCGTTGCGCGGCTTGTTTTTTAAGGGGCCAGTAACACCCTCCTCTTGCCTCTCCCACCCCCGCTCCCACCCACAGACCGCGCCCTGGGTAAGCTGCCCCAGCGGACGCTTAAGGACAGAAAGAACCAGAAAGGGCCCCCGTCGCACAAGCATCAGCTACACGGGCCCCACCCGTGGCTTTCCTGCCCGCACTGAAGGAGCACAGCGCTCGGAATTGGAAGGTTGTGCGCGACACATTCCCCAGTAAAGGCTACTTACCTGGGATTCAGCCACTTGGGCCAATTACAAAGTCCTGAATTTTGAAACTGCATACTCAATGCCTCAGAAGCATTTGAAACTGAATTTCTAAAACTATGCAGGTACACAAAATTGCACATGGAGTGCTGGTTCCTGCTCTCCACCTGACAGCCCAATTTCCTAGCCTCCAAAGCTGCAAGAGTCCACAAGCACGGCTGTCTTTGCTACCTCAGATCAGTTAACATTTAGGAACAAAGGACCATATCTTAAAGGCAGACAGGACACTAACATCCCCATGGACCGCGATGCATGAACTGTCACAGGTCACACCCCTGCTGTCACAGGTCGCAGAAACCACCACACTAATGAGCACGGGGGACACAGAGTGAGCGGCTCGGCCCGGACGCGTGTGGAGCGGGGAGCCGGCCTGGCCTTCCCAGGAGGGCGGCTTTAAGAGCACGGAGCTGCCCCATCAACCAGAGCCTCGCACCCGACACACTGGAGCCTCCCGGTCGGCACTTTGCTGAATCGCGTTCACTACTCAAACCAGTATAAATTATCAGTATCTCTATATTTAATTACAAAGGCGTGCACAACAGAAAAACAAACCTAAGTGACCAAAGTGAGCTAACAAATGAGATCATTATCATCTTGACACGAAACATATGGGTCAAAGAGCCCTCTCATCCACTGTGAAAACTAGAATTTGAAAAGCAACTCGTCTGACAGCTGATAAGGATCTGAAGGAATTAGAGTCGCAGCTGTCTGGGCAGAGGGAGAGCCAGCCCTGCCCCCAGCAGCCACAGGCCCCCAGGGGCAGGCGCTGGGGTAGGGGATGGCGTCCCTGAGACAGAGGCCAAGGGCATCCCGAGAATGATCCGGAAGATCCGGGACCACGACTGCCCTCCAAGGAGAAGGAGCAACCTGCACCTGCCCTTCCCCTCTGGTGGGAACACAAAACCCAAACGAGGGAAAAATTTCAAGTTCTCTGAACCTTGGGGGCCTATCAGTCTTCACAAACAAGGCTGAGGAGTCTGCCTAGGGCCTAAGGTCATGTGCCTTTTTGACCAAAAAACAAAAACCCACACCAAAAAATAAAAAATAAAAAAAAGGAAAAGAAAAGAAAAGCTCCTTCCCCTTGTTGGAAAAAACGTAAGCAAATCACATCCACCATAAAAGATCTTGGCTTGTGTGGCAAGAGGCACTTCTGACAACACTGCTGGCGCCCTCAGCCCGCAGTTCGCGGTAACTGTCCAGGCTCTGAGAAACGTGGGTATTTTATTTAGTGCACAGAGTCTCAATCAAAGTGCTACAAACTGCTTCTTTGAAAAAAGATGTTTATTAAACAATTTTAATTGTCATAAAATGACTAAAATGGGTTTTAAAAATTAAGGCTCTTCTCTTTCTGTGGATTGCCAGAACGATGTAAAAATAATATCAATCAACCCTGCTGAACACTTTGTTCCTAAAGTTAAATTTCATAGATTCCTAAACATTTGATGATTAAGATAAAAAGTTGGACTATAAATGACAATTAATGGCCGTTCGTATTGAATACACACTCTGATCAGGTGTACAATATTCTAATTGAGTAGTTAAGCAAAAATATTCCAGTTAAAGCAGAAATTTTAATTTTAGCATTTTAAAGTCATTGTTTCCCCACACTGTCATGATTTTCCTAAAATCGAAATAGTCTAATACAGGAGCGCTAACCTTGGGACTCTATATACTCCCAGGAGGGTGACTGACTTGGCTGGCCATTAGTTTGATTATAGTTTTTAAACGTTCTAAGGTGAATTATCAAATGATTCAGAATTACATGGCATGCAGTATCCAAAATTATGGCTCTGATGCATTTAGATTTACATTAAGAATAAGAAGTGTCATTCACATTCATTGTACACCCCGCCCCTCCCGCAAGAAAAAAATCACTACCTATTCAAGTTCTAGATCTGGTGCAGCATTAAGGATTAAAACTTACCACTTTACCAGGCCTTCCCCATGTGCAAATAAATCCCTCCTGACAAGCAGTGACTATACAGTCTTCAAGAAAAATTAATACAGTCAGTCTTTCATGTGCTATCTTTTTACAGATGAGCGGCTCTAACAAGGGAACGTCTTCCATCCGAGGACACAGGGGCGTCCCCAAAGTTTTAGCTGGGTCCGTTTTGGTTTTAGTAACTAGGTTCAGTTTGTCGCTGCTCTTGCTAGAGATGTGTCCCATGCTATGGTTTCGTTTGTGATCTTTCTCATGGTGCCTGTCCTTCCGGTCGTGTAGTGAGAGCGTCGCGAATTTGCTGACCCCGGAAGCGATGGCCCCGTCCGCGATGCTGCCCTTGCTGCCGGTGCTGGAGACGGCGGAATGCGGGAGGCTGTTGGACCGCGGCAGGGGAGGGGGCGCCGAGTTGCCGGGGGTCGTGACGCTGTTGCCAGTGCTTCCGGCAGGAGGACTCGTGGCGTTCATGACGTTCGTGTGCGTCCTTGCTCTGGAGAGGGGCTGGTGGGGGAAAAGGATGTCTTCCGTGAGGTCCCATAAGCAGAGCTGCGTGTCCTGGCCCACGGAGCCGAACCGATACGTGACACTGACGGGGCGGCTCTCGGTCGAGTTCCGCTTGGACAGCCGGGACTGGGTACTGTTTGCTCGGTCTCTCCCAAAGTGAAGAAGGTCCTGGAAGTCCTCGTCGCTGCCACTTAACTCCATAGGGTCGCTCTCTTCCACACTAGTGGTGTAGGGGTCAAACGCCACCACGCTGACCCAGGATTTGTGCCCGTGGCCCCGCGCGATCACGCGGCAGTCTCCAAAGGACCAGACGGTCACAAGGTCGTCCTCTCCGCCCGTCACGACGTACTTGCCGTCCGGGCTCCAGCACACGCACAGCAAGCCTCCAAAGTAGCTTTTCATGGTGCCGTGCAGCTCCACTGAGTCAAAGTTGAACACCCGCAGGAAGCCGTCCTGGCTCACGCACGCCAAGAACTTGCCATCTGGGGAGAAAGCAAACTCGTTGAGGGCCCCCTCGCCCACCGTCCACTTGAGGAGAGGGTTCCTCGTGGATTTGCTCTTGCAAGTGTGCACGGCAAAGCTCTCTCCCTGCTTCAGAAGCTGGTAGTGGGGGGCTGTGGTGCCACAAGCGTGCTCCACATTATACAAGTACATGTTCCCACTTGAATGGGCTACTAGGAAAAGGCTTTCCGAACCAGGAACCCATTTGACACAGGTTACTCGTGACTTGTCTATTAGTCTCTGTGAAGACAAAGGAGAACAAGTTATCACAATGGAGAAGTTTTAAAGGTCTACTTTTCCAGCAAGAAAACTTGTCTGCTTCTCGGTGAGAAGGGACGCGTCCATCCAGGCACTCCACGTCCTATCCCGCGGTCAGGCCAGCGAAGGCATTTTGGCCCCTTGTGGAATTACCGTCTAGAACTGCACCTGGGTGTCAGGCCACTGGGTTTCACCGAGTCAGTCATTCAGCAAACACTGTTGAGAGCCTAGTATGTGCCCGACAGATACTATACCAGGCGCCGGGACACACCGGGGAGAGGGACAGCCCCGGGCACTTCGCACGTCTCACGCCAGGAGCGGCTGGGCCTGTGGCTCCTGCACCTGCACAGGGTCCTCACTACGATGTCCCCGGGAAAGTCTCGCAGTCCCCACGGCCGGGAGCCCTGGGCCCCCAGGGGCTCTCTGCACTGCATCAGCCCCGCGTGCCCCGTGCTGACTACCCCTGCCTCTTCCGGCTGCTGGGGCGGGGGTGGGGGTGGTTAGTCCACGTGCAGCCAGCAGCACCCAGGACAGCAACGCACACCTCCCTGGGCTCTGCCTCGGCCCTGATGCACCGCAACTTCCTCACTCACAGGCGCTGTCATGTGTGTATCTTTAGGAGCCATTCCTCCATCTTCTTTGGAACAAGGTGGTGTTTAAAAAAATAAACAGATGATTAACACTCAGGAGTATGTGCCTAATCACTGCCACTCTACTCCACGTTTATTTTTGATCCACTGACCAACTGTTTCTTTAACAGGCACAGGTCGGGAGTCTTGCCTTTAAAAGAACAAAAGGCAAAAGGAGAAACCCCTCAAAAGGGACGACCACCCTCCGAGTACGCTTCCCTGCTTGCAGACCTTTCGTGGGGCTCACTGGCACAGCGGCTTCCATGAGGCTGCCTGGTCCCCAAATCACAGCACCAGAAACCATCTGGGAGTTCCCAAGACCCCTGAGTTCTCAGCAAGTCCTGCTGCCAGACGCTCTCCACTGCCAGCCTGGCAACCGGGTGCCTCGGGAGCCCAGCGGGCTTCGGTGAGCTACATGCTCCCACTTCCCTCACGTGCTTGGGGTTCCCCGACTCGAGCCTCAGAGGGCCACGGGCCACAGGGACGGGAAGCCCACCGGGACACAGGGCCTCCTGCCTTGTCGGCCTTGCACTGTGTGTCTGCTGTGTGTGCTGCATCTTTACAGAAAGTCACAGAAAATGAAAACACTTGGTTTCTTCAAAAAGACTAATGAACCATGCAAACTGCTGCAGAAAATTAGGCCCTGGAAGGGAGGTGGCCAACAATGGTCCCAGCCAGGGAAGAGTGGAGAGGCCTGACCCTGCCTGGCATGAGGGCCCGGGGCTAGCAGGCCCGGCAAGGGTTACTGAGCAGCAGGGGTCACTGCTGTCGCTCTGCAGTGTCACAGCCGCACTGTCACCCCCTGCCTCTTTCCTCTCCTGCCCGGTGACCTTCCTGTATACGGCCGCTGACCTATGCTAACGCCAACAACCTGGAAGCCCAGTGCTGCTCTGTCAGGGTTTCCACGAGACCGTCACCATTTCTTCCACAGAGGTCAGAGGCACCTTACGAGGCCAGGTCAGGGCTTTGGTCTTGGGGGAGCCTACCCCCACCCAGCAGACCTTGCTGTACCCACCGGGCTCAGGCTGCCCCAGCACTCCTGATCCCTTAACCAGGACTGGTCTGCTGGCTTAGTGTCCAAGGGTGGTGCCGGTTCACCCCCATTGGTGGCCTCACTGGGCGGCTACAGAAGCGACCTCAGGCTGAGAAGCCAGGCTGCTGGCCGTGCCCTGGCCCGGTGTGTGGCTTTCAACCCCTGCACCTCACATTTCACCACAACCAAATCTAATCTCAATTTTCCCAACAGCTCTCCACCGTTACTCTATCATGTGTGGAAAATTTTAAGGATGGACATAAAAACTTCTAGCACTATGGTTAGGAGAAAAATTTTATTTTGGGCTTAAAAAGGCAAAACAAAAATAATTCCATTAGAACTCAAAACTGGAATACTGTCAAGTAAAAACGGTATTTCCCTGCAACTGTGAGGAATGGAGATAAATAATCATAGCACCATTATTAAAATACATGTTACTGGGGTGACGAGACACATTTGAAGACTTTACTCCACGTTAAAAAGGTGCATTGAGCCTGCTGTAAGTAGACACGTGGATGTAACTTACGGACAAAAACCTGAGCCCACCTTCTGTGGCCCTGCTGGGGCACCCACGTAGACACGCCACACCTCAGCACTTGGGAAGCAGGCACAGCAGCTTAAGCAACTGCAAACCAAAACCATTAACGGACCACATACCAACTCTAACGTGGGAAGGCTTTCTCAGTTGTTCTACACCATCAGTTTTCCCTACCAGATTGTGTGCTCAAGTGCAGGGAAAACGTCTGCTTCATCGCGGGGTACGTGGCAGGCATATCAGGGCAGCCGTGCTAGCTTCCAACCTGAGGATCTACTCTGTGGCCAAGCACTGACCAGTGGCTCTGCACACATGCTGTTTCATCCTCAAAATAACCCCGCAACGTAAGCTTTTATTTTTTTAATAGGTAATACAGTCATAATTCATATATATTAATAAAAGTATCCAGTAGAAAGCCTCACTCACACCCCTTTCCTCCATCCCAGATCCCTTGACCCCAGAATTACTGTCATTAGCTTCTTGTTTATCTCTGCAAGTGTCTTCCTGTGTGGACAAGACAAACACAGATACAAGTTTATCCACACTCCTTTTTTTCACTGTCTGCGCCTCTGTTTTCTCATGCAGTCACACACGTGCGTCTCTCTGTACTGGTACGAAGACAGCTTCCTCATTCTTTTCTACAGCTGCAGAGTACTCAATTACATGGATATACTGTGGTTTATTTGAGAAGTCCCCCACTGAAGGACATTTGTATAGCAAAGAATAACCTGCACATATGGCAATTTTCACATGTATAAATATACTTGCAGGATAAATTCCCACTGGAATAGCTGGTTCAGGAGGTACATACATTTATAATTTTTTACAGATATCGCCAAATTACCTCCCATACAGGATGTAACAATTTATATTCCCACCAGCAGTGTAAGTATGAGTGCTCATTTCCCCATAGGAAGGTAGGTGCTATTGCCGTGTTACCCACCAAGAAACAGGATCAGAGAGGTCCGCAAACTCGCCTGTGGTCCCTCCCGCTCACCACTCACTCATGTTTCGTTCATTCCTCTTTCCATCCTTTACTGAATGTACACTACACGCCAGGCACTGACAGCACCAACAGACAGACATCCCTTCCTGAGTGGAACTGATGTTCAAGTGGGATGAAAAGGTAGTGAAATTGACAGGATCTGACGGTAAGGAGTGCTGTACTGTGAGCAAAACCCAACCAGGGAAAGAAGACAAAGGGCAGGAGGATTAGAGTGATTCCAGTCTCAAGGAGGAAGGCCTAGAAAGGCCTCTATCTCTGGGATGAGGGCGCGCTGAGCAAAGAGGTAAAGGGGCAGCAGAAGAAGCGGGCTGGGAGGAAGCAGGTCAGAGCATCCTCACAGAGGGGACAATGGTGGGGGCGCTGATGGGGGAGCAAACCAAGCGCTCTTCATCCTAGAGACACGGAAGGCGCTGGTGCAAGGGGGATGGAGCGGGTAAGATGACACCCGGCACAGGCCCGTCAGCCCCAAAGTGGGGCTGGCGCCTTCTGTGCCACTGAGAAACGTCAATAAACCAGGGCGCCCCCCCTGCAGACCCCGGGCAGTGGGAGGCACAACTTCAGGGCTAGCTCGGAGTCACTGAAGTAAACTGCCCTGGGCTATCACTTGGTTTGGGTTTAGCAAAAAAGTTAGAGAACAGAAATTAAAAAACAAATACCTAGAACATCTTATTCAATAAATATAAAGAATGCAACCCACTTTCTGCACCATAAGGGTATATTTTTGTTCCAGAAAATGTCTAATAAAAAAAGTAAGTCATCTTGGTCAGTTCTCAGAGCTAACTAACAGGATTTCCCCGCCGGGCTTGACTTCTCCAGTGTCAGTGGGGCCGTGATCTGGATGATGCGTTTGAGTATGTTGAAAAAACACCCTTGGCAAAAGCCCAAGTCCCCTGAGGAGCTCCCGAGTACAGGTGGGGCCAGGCCTGTGCTGGGGGCGGGCGGCCAGATCAAGGCTCAGCACAGTGCAGTTGGGTCTGCGGATGCGCACGGTAACCGTTTTGGCTGGAGCACCTGAGCAGGGGCAGGAAATTAGGTCTGGAATCGCGAGCTGGGACTCAAGGACATGCAGTACCAGGCTAAGGGGTCTGGGCTGTGACCTTGAATCCCTGTGCTGACCAATCCCACAGCCCCAAGCACTTGAAAGTGACTGGTCCAAAGTGAGACATGCTGTGAGTGTAAATTACACACTAGATCCTGAAGACTTGAAAAATTATGGAAAGTATCTCATTCATAATTTTATATTGATTATATGTTGAAATGATGTTTGGATGTATTAGATAAAGTAATACATTTTTTTTTTGGCTGCGTTGGGTCCTCGTTGCTGCGCGTGGGCTCTGTCTAGTTGCGGCGAGCGGGGGCTACTCTTTGTTGCGGTGCGCGGGCTTCTCATTGTGGTGGCTTCTCTTGCTGCGGAGCATCGGCTCTAGGCACGCGGGCTTCAGCAGTTACAGCGCATAGGCTCAGTAGTTGCGGCGCATGGGCTTCAGGAGTTGTGGCATGAGGGCTCAGTAGTTGTGGCACTCGGGCTTAGTTACTCTGCGGCATGTGGGATCTTCCTGGACGAGGGATTGAACCCATGTCCCCTGCACTGGCAGGCGGATTCTTAACCACTGCGCCACCAGGGAAGTCCCAAGATAAAGTATCTTAACTTCACCTATTTTTAAATTGATGTAATGTGGCTATTAGACATTTTAAATTGAATTTGTGGCTCACAATATATTTCTGCTGGCTGTACTGCTGCAGACAGTAGGGGCACTGAAGATTTCTGAAAAGGGAAGCACCAGAATGAAGTGAAGTCTCCCGTCAGCAGGTACAGAATGGTGTGGGTGAAGAGAGACCGGTTAGGAAGCTATGACAATTGTCCGTGGACAAAAAGGTCTTAAACTTGACCAGCGGTGGTGTGGCAGGATGGACTGTTTAACAGTGGGCTAGGCTGGATGTATTAGGAGGTGGGGTGGGGGTGAAGGAGGCGTGTGAACAGACTCCTAGGTTTTGAGCCTGAGTGACTGGGAAGGGGGGTGACCATGCTGGGGAGAAGTTCAAGTGTCCTCATCGAGCAGGCAGCTGATGAGAATGACTGTGGAAGATGAGGAAATGGGCTGTGAACTTATAAGAGCCAGATCTGTGACATCCTGAGCTCTCCAAGGCAGAAGGTGTACAAGGAAGAGGAGGAGAGTGTGCAACTTTGGGAAAAGACTACTTATAGGGAGCAGGACAAAAGTCAGGAAAGCAGAAGGAAAGCCGAGAAAACCAGCCAGAAGTCCCATGAGGAGAGGAAGGAACTGACACTGAGTGAATGTCGGACAGGCCAGGGGCTCTGCTCCCTGCATCACGATTCCCTCCATCCCGTCACAGGGTCTCTGGGGGCGGCTCTGTGCTACAGGCCAGGAGGGGAGGCAGTGAGGGAGCTGGGCGGGGGTCCAGGAGAAGAAAGCCCCTTGCTCCGAGGCTGAGGTGAGGCCGCCCTGGCAGGAAGGGCAAGGAGAGGAGAGCGGGGCAGGTCTCAGGGAAAGACAGGCGCTCAGGTCATCTGGCAGGACCACTGAGCTTTCCATTAAGGAGGGAAATTCCACAACGCTCAAAGGCCTACTTTTAAAATCACTTCCATAAAAACCAAAACCAAAATCTGGGTATTACTATGCCAGGTCTGTACGTCAAGCCACCTACCCAGGAAGCGGGCTCCCACACCCACTTCTCTCCCTGGTAATCACCCACGGCTCCCACATTCCCCCTTCTGAATGCAGAAGACACGGCCTCATTTCTAACATCAATCCAGTCAAAGTCCAACAAACACCAAAACTACCGTCCTTAATGGCATTCACAAACAAGACTTCCTAACTATACTAAACTAGTTTAGAGGAAGCAAGAATAAAAACAAATCCGTAACCACATTAAAGCACCACTGCTAAAATGAAGCTTTCCAAAGCACATACTTTTTAATTTTCTTTTTTTCACTGCTATCAACATGATAAGCAGGAAAAAATTCTTGGGGGGTTGCTGGGTATGCATTTTACAATGCAGATATTAATTTATAACAGAAGTACTAAAAACAAACAATTCCAAAACCACAGCAGCTGCTGGAAAAGCCGTAATGTAGCCACAAAGTAATGTAGCCACAAGCAAAAACGGTGACTAAGGGCTTTGATTCTGTAAAGGCATTTAAAGACAGCTGCTTCTTCCCTCAGGAAGTATTAGGAAAAGGTTTCAAAGCCCTGTGAAAGAGGATCAGATGTCATTTTTATCAATGTCAAAACTTTAAGGAGTAGATCATTAAGTGCTCATTTCCTTCCTTTGATTAAAAAAAGCAACAACAAAAACAAAACTAACAAGATGCCCAGAGCCACTCTCTCGTTAGAGAACTAGACAGAATATTGCGAAGCTGGGCCTCCTCTCCTCCCCACTCCTGGGGGCGCTGCGTGCAGAGGGAGCCTGCAGCCTGGGATGAAAGAGCAGACACAGCCTCAGGCAGCAGCAGGGACAGGCGTCCACGAGGAGCCTACAGCCTACCCAGTGCGCTGCCCTGGCCTCACAACCTGCGAGAGAGGAGAAAGTCAAGAACAGGGGGGCTCATTACACGCCAGGGATGAAGAAGCCGAAATGACAAGTTCTTCTTAGATTTTACATCCACCCAATAACCAAACATACTTAAAAATCCTTTGAAGTTACTGTTCTCTGGATACAACCCAGATATAATCAGAATTTTTACAAAGGCAAACAAGGCTGAGTTCATTCCCACACAGAAACTGCCCCTTTATGACTTCCTCCCCAGTACATCGTAACCGTTAGTGATGAAAAGTGGACCCCTCACCCCTTCCGGGCGCTGACCAGGGTACCTCTCCCTCCCTGGTGACCCTTACCATGAAGGTAGGCTCCACGGTCTGGGAGCTCATCAGATGTGCCGTTAGATACCATCAAGGGCATAAAACATACAGAACACTACACACAGAGACCTCAAGTCTACTCTAAGGCTTGAGAGAAAGCAGTGTCTCAGGGGATCTAGGCTATCATTCCCCAAGGGACGCTAGCAAGGACCAGCCTTCCTCCGGGGCTGAACTGGTGCAGCAGCCAGGGTCTCAGTATGACTGGGACGGCCCGGGGAGCAGGGCTTGCCTCTGCTATCTGACATGAACTGGATAGACTGAGGGCCAGACCAGGAGGTGAAGGTTGCCAGCAGCTCTAATGGAAGGTGTGAATCTGACAGTTCTGCCTCATTAAAAACATAAAAAATTACAAAGACAATAAAGTTAACAGTGAGCAATGGGATTTCTAGGTGATGTTTTCCCATCTTCTTTGTACTTCTCTATGTCCCAATTTTTTCTATAAACAAGTATTTTAAGTTTTTTAATCAATGGGGGGAAAAAATCACCTTTTAAGATACACTCTATTCCCAGATAGAAATTTTCACCTATCTTTGGTCTAGTGTGGATTTCTGGAACTTATAATTTCTTTTCCATTCACCTACCCACCTATCCATCCATCCAAACATTTACTATACTTTCATGCACCAGACACCTCCAGAAAGGAGCAAAGGTCAGAGTAATCAATAGTGGAGTGTGTGCACGCACACGTGCATGTGTGTAATGGGAGGCTGAGGAGCTCTCTGGTGAGTAAGACAGACAGACGCCAAACAGTCATGATAAACAGTCCCCATCGTCTGCCTTACTCATGTTGCTTCTCTGTCTGGGTTGCCCTGCTCTTACCTTCTTGTCCTGGAAAATCATTTGTGCTTCTCCTTCAAAACTGCTGGTATCTCACCTCCCAAGAAGCCTTTCCTCCAACCTCTAGTGAAAGAAACCCTCTGAGTTTCCCCTCCACCTGGAACTTTTCTCCCCAGGGCTTGCTCTCCAGGCCCTCTGCTAACATCTCATCCTCACCACACCTCCAGGCGGGGACCGCTCTTATCCACTTTCTGGCTGAGGAGAAGAGATGAAGTAAAGACCCACATCCTGCAGGCAGTAAGTGGCAGAAGGGTGTCTGAGCTCTAGGCATTCGGGTTCAAGGGTCTATGTTCTTAGCCACTGGGCTGTGAGTCTGTAAATTTCATGGTAATACACTGACGGTTGTAAGTGCTCCTCTGCGGGCCATGAGCAGATGACCAGAATCTTAGAGTATAAACAGGGCTCAGCCCCAGACACGTCTAGGACTTAGCAAAGACTCGTCTTTGCTCTACTGTGCCTTCTCCACAGGCCTGCCGTCTAATCTCAGGGACATGATTACTATTTATATGCTGACAGCCCCCAACATTCACCTCCAGTTTTGTGCTCCTATCCAGGTATGCAACCACCTACTGGCCTCTCGAGCTTAACAAGCACAGAACGGACTCTGTTCCCAGCACCTGCTCCTTCCCCGCCTTCCCCAGTGCAGTAAGTGGGCCACAATCTCAAGATCTGTTCCCTCGTCTCTCCAGTTCCGTCTCCAAGAAGCAGCCAGGGTTATTTTCAAAAACATCGATCTGACCACCTCTTGCTCCCGTCTGTGAGCTCCCACAGCTCGAAGAAGCAAACCCGGGTCAGGTCCTGAGTGGCAGGGCCTCCAGACTCATGCCCTCTCACTTCACAACGCCCTCCCAGGTCCACCGTCCTCTCTCAGGTCTCTTGGCCCCAAGCTCTTCCCTCCAGGGGCCTTCACCGGCTCTCCCTCTGCAGGGGCGCTCTACCTCCAGCTCCTTACCTGGGGGCCTCCTCAGGCGAGGCTCAGCTCAAAGCACTTCACTTCCTCCAAGAGACGGACGCTCCCCACGTCCCCGTAAAGCAGGCCTCCACGTCTGTCTCTCCTTCAGGCCCTCTATCTCCTCTGACATCACAACAAGTCACCACCATCTGCCGTAATTGTGTGTATGTGTGTGTGTGGTGCTGTTCACACTTCTCTCCCCTCTCTCTGGAGGGGAAACACAGGGCAGCTGTTATCTGCCGCTGCAGACCCAGTGCCGGGCACGTGGTAGGCTATCAAGGTCCGTCAAATGGATGAGGAAATGGCCACAACCCTAGTTCAAGTCCTCAGCTCTCACCTGGACAGTTACTAGAGCCTCGTCACTGGTCTTGCTACCTTCATTCTCTCTTTCTTCATTCCAATCCACCTTCCACAAGTGCTGACAAGAGTTCTAAAAAAATACATTTGATCCTGTCACTCCCTTGATTAAATAAAAGCCCAAAGGTCCCCCACAGCATCCAGTGTCAGATCCAAATCTCCCAGCATGTGATCAAAGGGCTTTTACAATCTGGTTCCAGCTCATCTGTCTGGCTTTAACTTCTGCCACTCCAAGACCCACATGCTGTGGTGTGGCCACCCTTGGCCTCCACATGCTAAGCTGTTTTCTCCAGCTTTGAAGGCCTTTCTCATCCTCCTCCAACTCCTATGCATCTTTCAAACCCAGGTCAAATGTCACCTTCTGGAAGCTTTCTCGAACTGTCCCCACTGAACTTAACTTTTGTTTTTATTTTATGATATTTGATACATACTGAGGAATGCAATTAATACATTATTCCTTGGTACTTTGTTCATAACACTGGGATAACACACGTTCCAGTATCCTTTTGGTCCATCTCACTAAACTGTGAGCTCCTGGGGAGGCAAGAGCCCATCTGGCAACCACACACGGTGGGGCTTACAATCTATGACCAATAAGAGCTCATGGAATTAATTTCTGGATCCAGCTCTATCATCAAATTGTTACCTGATGTGGACAATTCACTTACCTTCTCTTTGACTATTTCCTCATCTGCGCACAATGGAGACAGCAACCCACCCTCCCAAGCCGAGGAAAGAGACAAAACACTTTGAAACCTCCACGTCCCATACCAATGCAAAGCACAGCCTACGACAGCTTCGACCACCATCCCTGGCACTCTCTGAGAAACAAACCCCTGATGACCCTTTCTCTTAGACATCCTGAGCAAAATCTGATGAGAATGTTACCCATACAAGCCAAAGAATGTCCTTACTGCGAAGGGCAATCAATGTCTGCCTCAAGTTGTAAATGCCAAGTTGGTATTAAGCCATACACAATCCTAGAACTTTGAACAGCCATTTTTCAAATAAAATGTAAAAAGAGTAGGAGGTAACTCATGCTTCACTCATTAAGAGTGAGGAGCTGCTCTCCAGCCCGTGACTCCCAGCTGTCCTGAGTAAGGAATGGGTCTAGCTGATGCGTCCGAGCGCTCTCAGGGCCCTGTGGTCTCTGCTGCACCCTCCCCCAGCGATGACACACAAACCCTTCTTGTTCTCTAAGTGGCATTCTGTGCCATCCTCAGCCGATCAGCCTCCCGACCTTGTTTACCAACAGCCCTTTACATGGCTCCAATCCCTTCCCCCTCAAAAACACGTCCCCTACCTAAACACAAATAAAACCCCACAGTGACGCCAAATTCACAATTTCTATTAAGAATGCAGAGCAGTCTAGTTTTGTGCCCTCACTCTCCCCACCACTACCCCCCAAAAAGATCATCCAGCTACTTAGACGTCACTCCGTCAAATGATGTTAATAAAATGTTTAGGTAAATAGAATAATTTTCTGCTTAAGATTTTTTTTTTAACAGAAAATGGGTTTAAATACTTCTGTCAATCCAGACGGCAAGTTTTGTTTCCAGTCAACCCAGATGAAACTAGAAGAAGAGATGGCATGGTTCAAAGGATTTCACCAAATCCACTGGCAATGCCAACCAGGAGCACCGTGGCTGGAGACTGGATATGCATGGACAGCATATACCACGGGGACTGCAAAAAGAGTCAGAATTTTAACTGCAATTTGTGGAGTATTCTTCCCCAAGCAAAATTATTTCTTAAAAATCAGAATTTATAATGCACTTCTGTTCCAAGTTAATGACTTTAAAACCATGCAACAATCAAAACCACTCGCCCTTCCTGAGAGGAATCCGTGTGACCCGGCCCCTGTCACACCAGGGCTGAGGCCACAAGTAGACTGCAACCCAGGGCTGCTAACTCAGCAAGACTGCCTCATCTTTTCCATTCACTAGGAAAGTCATACAGACACAGAGGAGGAAGTACGTCAAATATGTAATGGCAATACTTGGGGCTGAAAAGCCACTTCAATCGCTTATAAAAATATAATCTGTTTGGCAACTTACACCTACTATGTTTAATGGTTGACGTGTTCCTGAATGGACAGCTCAGATATCTCAGGCTCCTGCCAGAATGAAACTGAAGACACTAGAAACCCCAGCACATGCTACAACACTGGCAAAAGCTATGTCATAGGATCCAATTTTAAGTGCCAGGATTTCTAACCATGTCAAAGGTGATTTAATAGCAAACATTTACAAGAGCAAGAGAACAAATTCTCAGTCAAACACCCGTCAAACATACACACCAAATTTTAGCTACAACTTAAGCAACCTAAGGAAATATTATCAAGTTCTTTGATCTGCATGAAATTTTCTGGTGATGTGAATAAATTCTTTATTTTCTTATTTAAATTATAAATATCAAGCTACAAGTCTCATCCCTATCTCCATTATAAAAAAATTTTTAAAGCACCTGCTATAGACACCTGAGCATCTCCATAAAAAATGCACAGAACAGTTAGCCCAAGGAAGAACAGGTAAAAGTCAACAAGGTAACGCACCACATTTAAACTTGGGTAATACTAGGTAGGACATCTGAGAACGGAAAACGGGCTTCGCTCACAGTGTAAAACAAGGCCCACTACCCTCGGTAAGAACGTAACATTCTTAAAGGGATTCTTAACAGCTAAGACAGGGTGCTACTTACTTCCTCATTAAATAGTTTGCTAGTTTCTTTTTTGATTGGGTCTATAAGCTGGACTTGGCCTGCGGAAAAGCCCACTAGGAGAGAGACACTTTCTGCTGTGGCTGTTAGGTGGTTGAAGTCATGACAAGTAGGCTGTGTTCCTTTGTATATCCTTTTATCTATTGGTTTACTCAAGTCAGCAGCCTGGAGGAGAAAGAGAAAAATACACACGGTAAACAGCACATTGAGATGAGAAATCTAAGTTACACTATTTTATACTCCATTATGATGTTCAATCTTAAAAATAAAAAGTATTAAAATATTTTTGCGGTTTTTAGAATTTTATAAAAGCACTTTCACATACCTCAGCCAATCTGATATTGTTTGACTACCCATAATATGTTTATAACTGTTACTCTCGTAACTTATTCTTCTTCAAGTATATTTAACAAAGACTCCTGGACTTCAGGAGGAAAAATCCTTGAGATACCAAATTCAGTATTTGTGAAATGCATTCCGAGCGCTTTCTAACAAAGTTAACTTTAACCACATAAAAGCTCGGCTTTCAAATACAGCTACAGCACCTAAATGCTCATCGGTGAGTTCACCTGCAGCCCAGTCATTCTCAAAGCGTGGTCCCCAGACCAGCGGTAGCAGCAGCAGCATCACCTGGAAACTCAAGAGATGCAAATTCTCAAGGCCCACACCACACCAAATGAATCAAACTACAGGGGGCAGGCAGGGTGGACCCAGCAAACTGTAGTTAAAACAGTCTTCCAGGTGATTCTGACACCTACCCAGGCTGAGAACCACTACTATGGCCAGCTGTACACAGGCAGTGACTCCTGTACTGGGTCACATTCTCTCTTCTGCATCAGCTTCCAAGTAACTCTCACTCGTCGAGCCCGTACCCCAAGTCTGGTACATGCATCATCTTTAATCCTTACAATGATCCTTCAAAATAGATAGTATTTTCCCCATTTTACAGATGAGAAAACAAGTTTAGGGAAGTTAAATAACTCAGCCGAGGTCACCATACCTACCTAGTAAGTGGAAGGACTGCATTTGGAACACAGGTCGGTTTTACCATAAAGGGGATGGGGAGGAAACACACCACACACACTCCAAATTCTGACTCCTGACTTGGGCTAAATGTGATTTTTCAAAGTGCCTCACCCCTTTTAAAGCAGGATCTTCTCTTCATGAGAAACCTTTATGCAATCCAAAATGCTGGGCTGTTATTGTTGAAATAAAGGAAACCCAACCCCTCCCACTGTCATTTGAAAATCACAGGTGGAGACAACTGAACACATCCTTTAAAACACCCACTTTGGCCCTGCGTGCAGTTCCTGGGTTCACAGCTCTGGTTCTCTACGGACCATCCCCAGGGTTAGGTTCTGAAGATTCTTTTCTTCCAAAGAGACCTGTGACACTGCACTGAGAATTCTAGGTTTTTCAGATAACAAATACTGTGTAAGAAAAGAGGACCTCAAGGGCTTCCCTGGTGGCGCAGTGGTTGAGAGTCCACCTGCCGATGCAGGGGACACGGGTTCGTGCCCCGGTCAGGGAAGGTACCACATGCCGTGGAGCGGCTGGGCCCGTGAGCCATGGCCGCTGAGCCTGCGGGTCCGGAGCCTGTGCTCCGCAACGGGAGAGGCCACAACAGTGAGAGGCCCGCGTACTGCCAAAAAAAAAAAAAGAGGACCTCAAAATGACAGGCTCAAAATCTGAGCATTTGGCAGTCTGGACCTGAGTGGCACAAGTGACCCTGGGAGCCCTGGTAAAGGAATGAAGATTCATGCCATGTGGACACTCTCCCTGCCTCACCTCAGTTAAAATGGGGATGAGAATCCGTTCTACCAACCTCATGGTACTGTCTGGAGGATGAAATAAGAGAACATATACACGAAAGAGCCTTGAAAAGTGTAATATATAGTATGATGCAAAACAAAAGGAAGTCCTGACTTTGGAGCAAGGAGAAAAGGGACAGTGGGCAAGGAAGTGGGTGCTCAGCAGAAGTCGGATGCCAGAGACAGGAGCCCCTTCACTGCTGACAGTCTGCCTGGAGGGAAGCAGCTCCTGGGCTGGGCCCTAAGGGCAGGGAAAGAGAAGTCTAGGCTAAGGGAACAACACAGCAAACGATCTCAGTGCAAGGAAACAGCAGCAAAAGTAAAAATGCTCAAAATATAAGATAGAGTCAAAAATCAAATTTGAAATATGAACAACTAAATCATTATATGATCTCTATATCGGCGTATGTTAACTCGAGACTTTTTCTTTTTAGTTTGCTTAAGCAACTACCCCGTGGACTTCCCTGGTGGTGCAGTGGTTAAGAATCCACCTGCCAATGCAGGGGACACGGGTTCGAACCCTGGTCCAGGAAGATCCCACATGTGGCGCCACAACTACTGAGCCTGCGCTCTAGAGCCCGTGAGCCACAACTACTGAGCCTGTGTGCCACAAATACTGAAGCCCATGCACCTAGAGCCTGTGCTCCACAACAAGAGAAGCCACCGCTATGAGAAGCCCGCGCACTGCAACCAAGAGTAGCCCCCGCTCACCGCAACTAGAGAAAGACCACGCGCAGCAACAAAGACCCAACGCAGCCAAAAATAATAATAATAAATTTATATTAAAAAAAGAAACTACCCTGTGAAAGAATATACATAAAATTATGCACCAAAATATAAAAATCAATTCAAAGGCAAACCAAACATTAATAGAGAGAACAAATATAACTTAAACGAGCAAAAGAAATACGATTCTCAGAACAACAGAGAAAGTTTAAAGCACCAATTTTTCCAAGTATTGCTACTAGTTTTAAACTTATGGATCCCTTACAATAACAATGTTAGCCTCAGTTCTTGGTATATTTCTCTCACATTCCGGCCCCCTAATATGGAACTTTACTGAAAAGACGTCATTTGTCACAGATGTCATTGGATCACACAGGAACACACATCTAAAGTATTTTAAATGCCAACTGAAAGACAATTTTTACTCTTGAATCATGTATCTATTCCAAAAACGTCCTGTTACTCATTTGCTTAACAAAGTTTCTCCCTAGATCATTGCTCTCAAGGTGTACCAGACCATGAACAGTCTGCTAGCCTGCAGTCAAAATTAAGTACACACACACACACGCACACACACACTAAGTACACAGATTGAGAATACACATTTAGAAACTTTTACGGCAATGTGACAGAGTGATTTTATACCTGTTGAATCCAATAATAAAAAATTCAAGTTTGCATTCTCCATGTCTTTTTCAGGTTTTCTAGTAATCCTTCTTTTATTTTACAAAAGTATCAGCCCAGATAGACTGGAAATTTTAAGAATTGGTCTTTCAGTACTGGTGGGAGAAACACTGTCCTAGAAGGCATAAAAGTAGACCTAGGCCCAAGGAACACAAAAATATCTCTTACCTAAGGTCACTCCTTCCCCCACAAACCCCCAATGGCCCTGATGGCACTACAAGAGCAGAACGTTAGCCAAGCAACATGCCACTTACACCCAGCAAGACCTACTGTGAGCCCTGTAGTGACTGCGAGGGGTGTACCCACAGGAAGTTATTCTTCCAAGAAGCCTGGGGACTCCCCCAGCGGTGCCTGGGCTTTTTGGAGCCCGACCCCAGGTGCAGGGAAAGGTGGGTCCACCAGTGCCTGCCTTCATTTCTAACAGCACCGTCACCTCCAGCTCATCTCGTCCTCTTTCCTCTTACAGCCAATCACCGAGTCCTGTCTCTTTTTCCATTGCTGTGCCGCTGTCTTCTTTCCTCTTCCTCCTCCTCCTATTTTCCTAGGAGGTGTGCCACTGGGTGTGCCACTGGGAATCCTGAACCCACCCCCCTTTCAGTAGCTGTAACAACGACCTGAGCCAGCCACTCCTTCCCCGTGGGGTCGTCAGCCCCCTGACAGATGGCTTCCCAGGTCAAGGCAGTCTGGTAGGAGGAGAAAGAGCCCAGACTTTGGAACCAGGCAGGCCTGGGTTCAAACCTCGCCTTCCCTCTTGGTAGCTAGGTGGCCTTGGCCAAGGTGCTTGTCACCTCTCCCAGAGCCGCAGAGAACAAAGTCCCCTAGCTCCACTGCAGGGTCACGGAAAGGCCCGCAGGTAATGGATATAAAGCACAGAGCACGCATCAGCACTCTAACGGGAGCTACCATTATTAATTTATCCCTGTCACATCCTACCTGGGGGCAAATGTCTCAGTGGCTTCCTAATTTCCATCACATCAGAATAGGACAACTCCCAAGCAGTCCTGCCCTTCGTGGCTGGGCCCCATCCGTCTCCCCAACAGCAACAGCAACAGCAACTTCTGTCCGCTGAACACTTTCTATGCACCAGGACGTTCACACTTACCATCTCGTTTAATCTCACAGTCCGCCCCTCAGAGTCGGCACTAATACCATCCATGTTTTACGGCTGAGGAACCTGGGAAGGAGTTAAGGGGTCGAGGGCCATGTCCCACCACTCCACCTTGTTCTACCGTCCCACCCGTCCTCGCCCCCAACCAGGTGTGTTGAGTCTGGTGCAGGCAGACGTCCTCTCTTCCTGGCTTCATTAAGTCGCCCCCTTGGTTGGGAGAGTCTCCTCTGCCCCTGTTCCCAGGAGTATTACCCATCAGTTCAAGTCCCGCCACCTCCAGCAAGCATTTTCCCAACTACCGTTTCCTGAGCTGGCTCCTTTATCACAATTCTCAAGTACTTAGTTCGTTGCACAAAATTTAGTATTTAATCACTTACGTGATCACAGTATTGTTTTATGTCTGTTATCATCAATTAGAATTACGACTAAAATTACAACAGAAACTTCCTTAAAAAGCAGAACGTCTTTATTAGGCAGTTACTATTGTTATTCCACAAAACTACTTCTGTTTCTCAGCTTTCTGGTAAATCCTGCATAGACAGGCTACAGATACTTTGGTATTTTTTTAGTGCTTTTGCATCCTAATTATTGCCAATTATCTAAATTCTTAAATGTGAATTTATAGCAGAACCAATTTATTTAAAAGTCTTACCAATTTTAAGAATTGACAAGAATTTTAAGAACTGGTAAGAATATCTGGTTATTCAGCCCCAACAGAGTATCCAGTTTGTCACAAATGCTCAATATCTGTTTAACAAATGAAACTGCGATTGTTCCAAACTTTTCAATTTTTCAATTAAATTTCATCATTATGCTCATTAGTTTCTGCATAAGGAGTTATGATTACAATTAATTTGTCAGTGTCTCATTCTCAACAGAAAAAATTTAAATGATGGTTTAAAAATTCCTACTACAGAAACAGAGCTGGTTAACCAAAATCCTGTCAATAAGTACAAACTTTAAAAAGTCATGTTTCTTTTTTCCTTGGACTTTTGATCCTTAAAATCCCTGGAATTCTCTTCATGACAATACTGTCAAGACATGAAGTCAGCTCGGTGGGTTTAGCATGGAATTAACGAACATTTATCACAAAGGTCTGCAAAAGAAACCAAGCTGCTGCAGCCCACACCTTCACCCCAGATCCCTGCCCGGCCCCAGGGAATGCTGGGGAGCCGACAGGAACATGGAGGAGGGACTGAACCAGCAGGGAATGGGCTCCCACAGGCGCCCTGTCACAGCCATTCCAGGAGCTCAGAGAAGGCACACGGTGGGCCCGGGCCGAGCCCTTGTCATGGGAACCTGCTTCTTGATACTCTTGAGTGCCCAGAAGCATTTGATGTGATGTGGAAAATAATCTCAGAAAGACCTCTTCTGAAAAATGTATGCCAGATGATGGTATGTGGGAGGCATGTAGGTACTAAAGGGGGGCTTTATTTTCCCTAAATGTCACATTCTCCCTCCCCTTTAGAGAATCACCTCAGAGAGAACCGTCTCACAGAACTTGCCAGAAGAGACTCCTTTTACTGGTCTAGCTAAAAGCTGCCCAATGTCCACCCAGACCAGAAGCTCACCCCGTCTACACCAGAAATCACTCTCTTCCCTCCGCAGCCCCTCTCCCGAGCTTTAAGCCTGTCGCCTTGGCTGGGTCCCCCGCCTGGCGCCCCCCATGCCAGCTCAGAGCCCTGCCAGCAGCCTGTCCTCCTCCAGGCCCCCTCCTAGCCTAGGGGCAGATTACGGGTTTAGCACCAGGCTCCTTCCACCCATTTCTACACACCTGCCGCTCTTCCCCCACACTTGCCAGATTAATCCTCATAGAGACTCAGGTCACTCTCCCACTCCAAGCCTCCTCGGCTCTGCCGGCCGTACCGACGGCTAAACTGCTTAGTTGGCATCCACAGGCCTTCCTCTTACAGGCCTCACCATCCCCTGCCCCTTCACACACACTACCCGCAAGGGCAGCACGTGTTCACACGCTGCCTGCGCTCTTTGCACCTTCCTGCCTTTCCTTACATTTCCCCCTTCACTTATAATACTCCCTTCCCCCTCCCCCCTCCATCACACAAATGCTGCTCACTGCAGCGCCAGTGTCATTTCCTCCTGATCTCACCCTGGGAGGCAGGCTTTCACTGGGCCTCCACTGAGTGCCTATCCCCATGTGCCACATTTATTAGCGGTAATATGTGAACTGTACTCCATATATTGTGAAAGGCCTTTCAGAAACAACAAAAAAGTCAGGAGGCTGCTCAGTCACTGACTGCCTGAATGGATTAACCCAAAATAGCAGGAGCAGCTCCAGTGGCATCAAAGGTCTCCATTATGCCATTTGAAAATCAAAAGAGAACTGCTGTAGTGCTTTCTATTACCGTTCCTTTTGACCACATCTCAGACAACCAAAACAGGAGCCAGAAGTGCACAGGGGATTACTTCCCAGTGCCCCAGAAGATCACCGAGTTGGAAAGAGGAGGAACACCTGGAGTCCTATCTCAAGACCTGGGATCCAAACCAAACCACATTATAAAGACTGTTCCACAGTTTTTCCTGGGGGAGACTTTTAACCTAGTCAGGCTTGGGGTTTCTAATGCCTGCGAGGGATTTGTCCACAGCCTGGGGCTGGACCACACCTAGCTGGTCATCCTGGGGAAACGCCTCCCGGTCACAAGAGTGAATGAAATGAGACTCAGACCACTCTGAGCTGTTATATTTGCTTTGTGAACAAAGATCAATGTACTATTTAATACAAATATTCTTCAGCACAGTGGAAAATAACCTGGGGCTGTAAGGACCAAAATACCAAACAGTGATTTTCAAACATCTTCACTGCCCAGGTGAGCAGTTTAAAACTCAGGTAAGAGTCAGTTGTAAGGCACTGCACAGATGCTGATTCCACAGTCCAAGCCACCTGCCCTTGAAGTAGACACAAAACCAGGCTAATCTTGTGAAATAGCCCCATAACTCATCTTTCTCAGAGTTTCTTCAGTTCAATAGTTACATTCAAGATATCTGCATAATTGGCATTAATGGTATTTAGAGTCTAACACATTAAAAAAAGAGATATCAGGGGTATTAGGAAGTCAGGTTTGGGATAACTTATCCCAGTAGGAAAAAAAAAGGTCACTCAACTGTACCATTCCAGCCTTTCAAAAAGGCCAGAAGCATGTCTGTCTTACTCGCCACTCTACCTCCAATGCCTACTAAAGCTCCCGACACACAGAAGACGTTGTTAAGTATCTGCCGTAGAAATGAAACAATTCCGAAAACAGGAAAGAAAAGTAAAGTGATGGGAACCAGAAGAAACTCAGAGCCAGACATATATATAAAAGCAAATATATAATCCTTCTGCTGACCAAAAGCCTAACTAACAACTAATGCCTTCTTGGGCGCCCATCTATGAAAGAAAACAACCTCCCTTAGCAAATACCGGAAAGTCACTTGACGGTTTACAGAGCACCCTCAAGAGGGTGCACCCTCAAGCATCAATTCTTCTGACCATCATTACGAACCTGTGCACATAAGAACTATGGCCACTCCCATTTTATAAACAGAGAAACAGAATCAGCTGTCAAGCAGCAGCAAGTGGTGGAGCTGAGGCCTCTACATTCCAGCCCCTGTGCTCCTTCTACTGCATCATGGTGCTATGACAGGAAGTTGACAAGATAACACCAGAGGTAGCACTTAGTCTAAAATTCTATTACTGTGTGACTCCAGGCTCCTATGCTTGCTGAAGTGGCAATCGAATATTCCAGCCTTGCTCAGTGTGGCCCAGATTCCAGACCCACCTTCTCAACGCATATGCCTTGCAGGGCCGTTTTCTTAAAATGGAGATAATCCCAAGCATAATACCTGACACTTAAAAGGCACTTTAGAAAAGTTAGTGAAAACTCACATTTCTCCTTTTGAATACATAAGGACTTGCTGCTTATCAGAGAGGCTTTGAAAATCCTCATCATTCGTTAATACTTTCAAAGAAATCTAAATAAGGAAAAACAGGGATATTTCTTTCTGCCCTAAATTTCCTGGAGAAAAACAGCAGAAGCCAAGTTGAGAGCATGTTTTCCTTCCAATATAATTTTCCAAAACAAGACAGTACCTTCCCTTCCTTAGTCTCTATTCCTCCTTCATTGTCAGACATACTAGCACACGCCCACACTTGCACTGGCACACCAGACCCACTCCCTTTACTGAAAACAACTGTCAGTCGTCTGCCAGCAGTCTTCTGCCAGTCCTGACCCCCGAATGGGCACCCAGCGCTCACATTCCAGAGCTCCTCTCCTGTGCACGACAGCAGCAGCGAGGCCATGAGAAGTGGGGCAGGGAACTCCATGTAAGGAGAGAGAAGGGACGAACAATGCCATCCACCATCAGAATACAGGCAAATAACAAGACGTAAAATGCGAGGGGCTCCACCTTTAGGTCATTCCAAAATGGGAAGAGATGCATAGTCACAAAATGCATAAAATGTGTTCATTCACAGCAACGATCTGTGGAATTGCGTACTGTTCACCAAAGAAATACTTCTCACAGGAGCCAGAGAAGGCTCCTCCTTTGGAACTCTGTTTGGGGCGGGGTGGGAGCAGCCACCCAGAGGAAGCAGGGCTGAGATTATGTGAAGCGTCTTCTTCTCCCCTGGCCCAGCACTGTCAGTCAAGTGTCTGCTGAAATAATAAACTTCTGTTGTTATCACATGCCATTTTTTCCCAAGGCAGTCTGTCACTTAAAAACTGTTAGCTATGTAAACTCTACTCCTCTTCCCCCAGAGTGATTTTTCAAAAATGAACTTGATAAGCTACTAAACTGCAACATCTTCGCCATCTCTTCGTTTTCTTATGTTGCACTCCACATTCAGGTTAAGGCTCTTATCACAATGCGAAACGCTACAAATGGTTGTCCTGGTGCTTCATTTAGGCTAATGAAATACTGATTTCTTCATTAAAGAAAAACTATGAATAAAAATTAGATAAAATCAATTTGCACACATTCTAACACCAGATCTCACCCCATTAAAATGCTGACATATTCAAATGACCTATTTTTATTAAACCCTTCTGTTAAATATGCATAGACATATGCATTCCTATTCCCAAGGGAATACCAACATCTCAAGTGGAAGAAAAGGCAAGAGGCTTTCGTTTCTGCAAAAGATACTCATTTCAAATTCTTAGAAAATAGGTATTTTTAAAGTTTCCCCTAAAAGGGGTGGGGGTGGGGAGAAATTCTGTGACCTTCTAAAAGTGCTGTGACAACACTGGTAAAGTAAAGACCACTCCAAGACAGTGAGTAGTTCCTGTATGCTGCTTAGCTGCTATCCCACTGCCTTCCTGGCATTTATATGCCCATGAGCTTCGTATGTTTGGCACGGCACACAGATGATTTTTCAATTTTCTCAATCAAGGTGCTGAGAAACACAAGCAGCGCTCTGCAGAGGAGATCCCGTTCGAAGGGGGAAATGCCCTAAATCTCCAATTGTGTAGAGGCCCTGCAATTTTCTGACACTCATTTCCTTACCCTACATTGAAACTGAGGCCCAGGGAGGGGTGGTGATCTGCCCAAGGTTGCACAGACCTTAGAACTGTGCTTTCAGTCACATCAAGTTGCTACCTTTTCAATCACCCAACTTCAAGTGGAACAATGAACTACTGAATCTGTAATATATGAAATTTCAAAACATGGCACTGATGTGTACCAGTAATTTTACACCAAATGACAGTACTTTGGAACCAGTACATTGCTGGGTTTTCAAATAGGAAGCAAGAGAGCCAGAGAGCACATCAAACTTATATTACAATGAAAGGAGACCAGCCACTAAAATCGACGGCCAAAACACTGGATTTGGCCTCTGTAATTCAAATAGTTATTTTCTGATACAGCCAGGCCTCAGGTGAAGAAAGCAGACTCAATTTAATGACAGTTACAGAGAGCTGACCGATTTCTAAATACTACTATGCAGAAAAGCTTTGCTCTTTCCTTCATCTAAAGTTTTATAGTATCACTGGAACTACTGTTCACTTGGCACTTCTGCTGTTTGTCATGTCTTATCTCCCCAGCTAAATTTTGGGGGGACATAACTGTCTTATAGGCTACCTCAATGACAGCCACTCAGACATTTCTGATGTTTCTTCCCCTACCAGATTAAAAACGCCTTTTGAGGCACCTGAAATGTACCATGCACTGGTACAGCACTAGTAATGCAATAGCAGCCAGTTAAGACTAGCACACACACGGATGTGGAGGGGCAGGCCTCACCTAACTGTGACGGGAGTGTGAACTGGCCAGCCTTCATGCAGAGCAATTCGCCAGCACGGAGCAAAAGCCTCCTTTCCTTTAAACACAAATTCAACTCCTAGGAATCTGTCCTTAGAAAATATTTTCCAAGTGTGTAATCTATCTGTAATAGCCCAGAGCTGGCCCAACACAAATGCCCATCCACAGTAGGCTAGGTGAATAGCAGGCTATACATGGAATACTACCCATGGAAGACATGCACTGAGAAAAAACATGGACAAACCTCAAAAAATAATCTTGCGTGAAAGAAGCCGGACATAAAAGAAGCGTAGCATATACTAAATAATTGCACTTATATAAAGTTCAAAATAAGGAGACTCATGTGATGCTGGAAGTGAGGACGGTGGCTACCCCTTCAGGAGTGTGCGAAGGGGTCACAGGGAGGCTCCAGGTGGCTAGGAATGCTGTTTCTTAACCTGGGGTTGGTTCTACTTTGTGAAAAACTAACAGAACTTTACACTTATACACATTTCTGTTTGGATGCTATCCTTAAGTTAAAAAATAATTTTGGGCTCCCCTGGTGGCGCAGTGGTTGAGAGTCCGCCTGCCGATGCAGGGGACACGGGTTCGTGCCCCGGTCCGGGAAGATCCCACATGCCGCGGAGCGGCTGGGCCCGTGAGCCATGGCTGCTGAGCCTGCGCGTCCGGAGCCTGTGCTCCGCAACGGGAGAGGCCACAACAGTGAGAGGCCCGCGTACCGCAAAAAATAAATAAATAAATAAATAATTTTAATGATCAAACACACATACAAAGACAGTCAACTCAGCTTTGTTTCTAACAAAACATTATTAACATCTTATGTGTTTGAAAAATGAAATGGGTAAATATATCATGCAGCCATTTAAAATGAAGACATTTACTTACCAGCAAAGAAGGATGTTATATGGTATAGCATTAAGTGAAAAATGCAACAATAAAAAAATAGGATTCAAAAGATTAAAAGAGTTATAAAGAAATCTTAAAACTGTATTCATACTGTAATCATATTGTTAGCAATAAGAGTACATTGTTACTCTTTTATTTTGGCTGTGCCGTGCGGCATGCAGGATCTCAGTTCCCTGCCCAGGGATCGAACCCGTGCCCGCTGCGCTGGGAGCATAGAGTCTTAACCACTGCACCATCAGGGAAGTCCCAGTATATTGTCATTCTCAATGTCTTGTAGAATAAAACAAAATATCAATTATATGAATGTCATTAGGAATTCAGATTTTCCACATAAGATGTATTAAATGTATAGAAGCAATGAGCAAATGACAAGAGGAGATCCTAGTGCCCAGACTGTGTCACGAATGCTATTTTCCAAAGCCATCAAGGCTCCTATATACTTGATACCAGGTATGGGGCAGGAAGTGCACAAGATGAATCTGGAACATCTTTCTATACCGCTGAGCAAGAAAGCTATCAAAGACTACTGAAGTCGTGTCCAAAAGATTCAGGGGCTGGACTTCCCTGGTGGTGCAGTGGTTAAGACTCTGCGCTTCTACTGCAGGGGGCGTTAGTTCGACCCCTGGTCGGGGAAGATCCCACATGCCGCACAGTGTGGCCAAAAAAAAAGACTCAGGGGGCAAAGCAGAGGGACTATCATTAGTCAATGATGGGACAATTTACACATAAAAACAATACTACAGAATTATCATGGAATAAAATAAGAATCTGAGTTCACACTAATATCAATAAATGGGGAGAAAAAAAAGCTTTCCCCTACAGTAGACTAACACCTAATAAATGTAGAAGGAAAAAATAATGGAGTTTGAAAATCACCATTTTATAACCATCACAGTAATACAGTAATAACCAATTCAGCCAAAAATCATCAATGGATGCTAAAACTAGTGGATAAAGGTCTGAGGAGAAAAACGGTATTTATGTAGTCCCAAAGTATCCCTTCACAAATTACATACCAATTACAAAGAGAAAAGTGGAACTTGACCATGGATTAATTTAGCAAACACAACCTTAGTCAATGTTCACATCACCACTGTGACCAGAACAAAGCAGCGTCCTGTGTCTCCTGACCTGCTGCTCCAAGAAAGACACAACAGTGGTTCTGTGGTGCCCCCCCAACTGTAGACTATGAATCTAATCACAAAAATACCAGACAAATCTAAACTGAGAGATTCTACAAAATAACTGGTCTGAACTCTTCAAGACATCAAGGTCGTGAAAACAAAGAAGAAACTACTGAACACTGAATGAGACTAAAGAGCCTGCAACTACCTGTAGTCTGTGAACCTGGACTGGCTCCCAAACCAGGGGAAAATGGTTCTTAAAGGACAGCATGGAGGTAACTAGTGAAATTTTAATGTGAACTGCAGATCAGATCAGTTATATTTAGATTCTGATAAATGTACAGTACTGGGGTTATGTAAGAGAAAATCTTGTTCTTGGGAAATAGAAACTGAGGTTTATATGAATAAATGGACATGATGTCTACAAATTACTCTCAAATGATTTGTATTATATATGTACATACATACACATGGAGGGAAGGGAGGAGGAATGGAGGAGAAGAGGGGGAGGGAAAACACAAATGATAAAACAAATAGGCAAATTTTAAATAATTAGTCCATCTGAGGGTTCTTTGTACTATGATTGTCATTTTCTGTAAGTGAAATTACAACCAACTAATTTTTTATTAAAAAGAGATTTAAGAGGCATGGACACTAACTGCAATGTGTGGTCCTTGCTTGGAAACAAATTTAAACAAACCAATTACAAAATTAATTTGAATAAACTGATTATGAAACAACACTTATTTGTGGCAGTGGTTACATGAATCTACACGTGGGATAACACCGCATGGAATATACACAGACACACACACACACACACACACACACACACGATCCTAGTGAAATCCAAATGCGCTCTGCAGACTTCACCAATGTCAATTTCCTGGTTTTGATATTATACTATAGTTATGCAAACTATTACCTTCTGGGGGAAACTAGGTGACGGGTACATGGGACCTCCTTGCACATTTTTTGCCAGTTCCCATGAATCTTTATTTCAAATTAAAAAATAAATAAAATAATTAAAAGATCCTTACGTATCAAGAAACCAACTGTAAAAAATATTTATGAATCTGTCAAAGAACAGACTTTGATCGAATGTAAATTTTTTACATGTGAAAATATGGTTTTATTTCTCCAGTCTATGAATTGTAGAAAAAGTACAGAAGAAAACAGATGATGTTTGGGGTTTGCTTTAAAATAATGCAGTAAGGGTGAGATAATAGATGAAATGAGACTAGCCATATGTTGACAACTGGTGAAGCCGGGAGACATTCTCTCTACTTCTGTGTAAGTAAATTTTCCGTAATTAAAAAAGTTTCATTCCGTTTGAGATGTATATGTTTGCAAAGAGAATAATTTGAAAAGATATTCAGTAAAGTATTAAAAGTGGTTACTAAAGGGGAGGGTAGTACTTAGATGACCATTTTTTGCCTATCTTAATTTCTAACTTTTCCTCAATAATTATATATTACTTGTGTAATTTTTTAAATAGAAAAAGAAGAAAACACAGGCCAAAAAACCAACTGAAACTATTTGAAAATTATTCTGGTAGTTTAAAAGCATGTCATGGCCTAGCAGAGAGTCACAGGAAAATACATGCCTTGTGAACAAACAGTAAAATTCACCATAAAATGAAGCCTACGGTTACAGGAAGTAAATGTATGAGCAGGGATGATATATCGCCAAGAGGTGATGATATATTTTGAACTGGCCAAATCATAAGTTTCACACCAATTACGACTGCTGGTGTCTGTTAATAATATTTCTGTGGCACCAGTGATGTCACTCAATGAGATGAGACAGGACAGGAAAATTCTTTAAAGAAGCCAACCATTCAGGGGACAGATAAGGAGGCGGTGGCTGGTTCTATTGTTTCACTCTTCAAATAGTACTACAATGTGAGAAGCATTCACTGTGTGCTCCTAATTTGCTACAGTGGCAAATACAGATAACTTTTCCCAGAGTCCTGTTTGGGAAATTCAATCTGTTCCAAGTTTACTTCCCAATTTTGCCTCCAATGTAGGTCTAAAATTGAATCCCCATCTTTCTCACAAGAATTGAGCTGCAAATTTATCATCAATCCCATGATTTTCTAGAGATTCTAGGCCCTAAATTATCCTCAATCCAGAAGAAATAGCTAAAAGGGTTACACAGTAGAATTTCTCCTTTGGTATTCGGCAATATTTTAACATTTAAAATCTGGAGGCCTGAAATAAAAATATTAGGCTCAAGAGGGACAGTATTGTATTTGTACTCTCCATGGGGACAGTACTGCATTTTAAATGTAGGTTAGCAGGCCAACCAGCTGAATAAGCAGTTTCAAACTGAAGCCTGAAATCAACCATAATCCGAAAGGTAGCACTTGGCGACAATCGCACATCTGCTTCACTCTAAGCACTTATCATTCATCATCTCACATAATAAAACATACATAATTTAAAACTTGCAACTACTAGCTTAAAAAGTTAAATATGAAGCTATTCACAAAGAAGTGGACTGAAGAAGCAACTCATTTATTTCCCAGCATGAATAATTCTGTTACATATCTCTATAGACAGTGGTCTTATGCGAACATAGGTAACCTAAGTCTCACATTCACGGAATCAGAAAACAGACAAACAGCTGGAGCAGAGCTTTAAAAAAGTCACATTTACTCTCAAGATGTTACAACTTAAGACCGAGGAAGTAAATTGTCTAAAATCACAAAATCAATTCATACCGCAGCTGAACGTGGAGCTCTATAACTCAGGAAGAGCACTAGAGTAGCCTAACCCAACGCCCTCATTTCCGTCTCCTTTCCTTTCACCTGTGGTCTTCTTGCTTCTACATCAGACGTAATAACTAGCTGTCAGAACTTGAAATTACATTATTTATAACATAGAGTGAAGAAATACACAAGACTTCTCAAAACTCAGTAAGCTTAGCATAACCAAATGACGCTCATTTAGTTGGCACCAAGTTCCAACTGCTGCGAGCCTTCTCCAGGCTGAGAAGGGAGGAGGGAGAAAGGGAGCTGCTTGCCTCTTGATAAGTCAAAGCTCTGGAGCTGCTGTGTCCTGAGCAACTAAGGCCAATACCCACTCCCACAGCTCTTTCCAAAGCCCCTGACTGTCTTCCAGAAAATCTTCCCTCTGCAGCCAGGTCAAATGCCCACTAATAAAATTCTGGCCAGCAGGGATGTACCCAAATTTTGTATGCAAATACAAGAAGGATGGCAGAAATAGGCAGCAATTTTAAGCTAGGCTGCATAGACACTGAAAGCTAAGAAATGCAGGCCAGGAGCTCAGCTTGGTGGTACCCATGGTTATGACAAAGGCTGAGGCTCCAAATACCAGCAGGTCCAATAAGCAGCATTTATAAGTTTATAAGTGACCATAAACTAAAAGGCAGTCTTCAGGGTGGTATGGAAAGACCTCATCTCTCCTCCATGTAGAGTACTGCCGCTAGATTTGTCTTTAAATTAGAAGAGACACACAGTAACATGACATCCCCAAATTTTCTTGTTGTCCACAGCAAGTCTGAGTACTTGTGCTGTTCTCACAAAATTCTCAGACCTCAAGCACATACACGCTCGTCGGGCGGTGAAAAACCACGGCACACTCAAGACCCCAAAGGAGGGAGAGCATGGCAAAGCACAGAGAGCCAGCCAGGGCCCGTCCTGGTGCAGGACGAGGCTGAGAAAGGCACTGGGAGACTGTTTTCAAGCCTGGTGTGTCCCACTCCAGAAGGCCACCTGCCTTCAGCACAGCCTGTGTCCCTAGCAAACACCTCAATTATTTGACATTTTTGAAGGGCCTAAATTATTTCTCTATGGAAGCTCACACATCAATCCCATCCTCCACACAGGTCCTAATGCAGGAAAACAAAAACACTGAATAGGGTACCATTTCAAAAATGTAAAGTGACATGTTACTGAGAAAGCTCTGGCTGAAAACCTACACTACACTTTGAGGAGTGATTAGGAGCGCAGACTGTGGAGCTAGGATGCCTGGGTTTGATTTGGGTTCTGCCATTCCTAGCGCTGTGAGCTTGGACAAGTTATTTAGTTTTCCACACTACTGTTTCCACAAAATGGGGAAATGGGGATAATACAATAGTTCCTACTATATACAATGTTTGAGGATTAGGGAGTTAAAATATGTAAAGCGACTGGAATAGTGCTCACTCAAAAAGCTACCCAAGTATTAGCTATTATCATTATTAAGTAAATAATATCAATTCACATTTGATAAATGCATTCAAACCAAAAAGTACAGTGAGTAAGCTTGGAAATAAGCACTTAACTCCTTGTAGGAATTTTAAAAATAAATGTATTTTTCTATTCAACTGCCTGTCCAAAAATGTGTTTGGAGGGGTGGGGGTTTGGAAGTGAGGGAGCGAAGGTCAAAGAGGTGAGAGGAGCAAACAGCCTAAATAACAAGGCCTCTCCCCTCACCAGAGACGGCAGCTGTCTCCTGGGTCAAAGAGGTGCTCAATCTGCTAACACGTGTTCACTTCACTTTCATAACACAGCTGGACTAAAGCAAAGCCAGCAAAATTACTTTTCCCAACCAATTAAAATTTTTCTAAGTTCAATGTAACATATTTTTTTAAGTTGCAAAAATAATACAAGTGCACAGGCCAGAGTTGTGTCGTATACCAATTTATACCTCAACAAAAATACAAGTTGATTTCTGAGACAAAAATACCGAGTAGCACATATAATGTAATGACTAGATGTGTGAAAACATAGAGGCTGGACTATGATCTCAAAGTCTCTTTTACCTCCCAATTCTCTGATATACTGTTAAGTAAATGAATATTAAGAAAAGGAAATAGAAGTCTGTGTTTCTATTAAAAAAAAAAAAAAAAAAAAAGCTAGGGCTTCCCTGGTGGTGCAGTGGTTGAGAGTCTGCCTGCCGCTTCAGGGGACACAGGTTCGTGCCCCGGTCTGGGAAGATCCCACATGCTAAGGAACGGCTGGGCCCGTGAGCCATGGCCGCTGAGCCTGCGCGTCCGGAGCCTGTGCTCCGCAACGGGAGAGGCCACAACAGTGAGAGGCCCGCATACCGCAAAAAAAAAAAAAAAAAAGCTAGAAGGTTGTTGCTTAGTAGATCAGGTTAAGAATGTGAGGGGAGGGCTTCCCTGGCGGCGCAGTGGTTGGGAGTCCACCTGCCAATGCAGGGGACACAGGTTTGGGCCCTGGTCCGGGAGGATCCCACATGCTGCAGAGCAACTAAGCCCATGCGCCGCCAACTATTGAGCCTGCGCTGTAGAACCCGTGTCACAACTGCTGAAGCCTGCGCACCTAGAGCCCGTGCTCCGCAACAAGAGAAGCCACTGCAATGAGGAGCCTGCGCACTGCAACGAACACAACTAGAGAAAGCTCTCCACAACTAGAGAAAGCCCGCATGCAGCAACGAAGACCCAACGCAGCCAAAAATAAATAAATAAAATAAAGTTATATAAAAAAAAAAAGAATGTGAGGGGAGAAGTCCAGAATCATGTGCATTACAACCATTTTTTATATGACATGACAGCCACAGACTCACATGTACCCTCTGGGAACAAGGTTTTATATGAAAGGCAGTGTGATGTGCCAGAAAGGACATAGGCTTAGGAGTCTGACAGACCCACTGAAATCTCACGCTGTCACTTACCAGCTGTGTAGCCAGCCGCCTTGGCAAGTTACTGCATTCCTCAGAGCCTCCCCTTTCTCATCTATATATAAAGTGGGAAACACCACTCCCTATTTTGCAAAGTGTTTGTGAGGATGAGACAATGTATGTGAAAGCACCTAGTTTAGTGCCCAGCACTGAGTAGGTGTTCAATAAATGATAACTGTGATGATAAACAAATTAATCAATGGCTATTAATATACTCCACAAATTAAATGGCCAATAAGCTTTAACTGAGTGTTAAAGCTATGAGGAGAGCCCTGAATTAGATCCCATAAGGCAGTGGTTCTCAAACTTTAGTGCATCAGGGACTTCCCTGGCGGTCCAGTGGTTAAGAATCTATCTACCTTCCAATGCAGGGGACGCGGGTTCAATCCCAGGTCGGGGAACTAAGATCCCACATGCCCTGGGGCAACTAAGCCCACGCACCACAACTACTGAGCCTGCGCACCTCAACTAGAGAGAAGCTGCGCGCCACAACGAAGTTTCCGCATGCTGTAACTAAGACCCGATGCAGCCAAGTTAATTAATTAATTATTTTTTTAAAAAACAAAACTAGCACATCAGAATCACCTGCTAGTTAAACAGAGTGCTGGGCCCCACCCCTAGAGTATCTGATTCAGTTGGTCAAGGGGGAGGGCAGAGATCTGCATTTCCACAAGTTCTGAGGAGATGCTGATGCTAGTTGAGGACCACATGTAAGAGAACCTCTGATGTAAGGGAAGAGAGAAGAGGAACCCTTCTGTTTTTGAAAATGTGACAGGTCAAATATTTAGGCAATGGTATAGCTGAGCAAAAAGGTGTGGGATGGCACTTGAGAAAAGACCAAGACAGACAGACAGACAAAACAAATGTACAGGGACAACAAGGTGTCAGCTTGGCCAGTTAAGTATCTCATTACGAGAACTGTCCGAAAGATTTTGAAGAGGCCATTGGTAGGCTAAATTTCTTACTAGGCTCAGCTTGGATTTTTGATAGTTTAGTAAAGTGAGCCATTTACAAACCTTGAGAAAGTTAACCACATGGTGAAAATGGCAACTTCAAGCAGAGATGCAACAATAGATAAGGCCAGGCAAGGTGGCATAGAAATAGGAAGAAAAGAGCAACAGTAGTGAAGGACCACCATTGAGTCTATGCAGGTGATCCCAAAGCATCCTCCTTCACTTACAGCCAGGACCTTCAGAGCCTTCAGTCTGCGAGATGATCACCCATAAAGGGAGCCTACCAGACATGAGAATCAAGCCCCAGGAAACCCTATTTATTAACGTAGCACAGCCATGCATTAATCAAGGAAGCCAAGAGACCTCAACCACGACTCACTCAAATGAGAGGGTAAAATCTCTTGTTTCTTTAGTTTTATATCATTTACTAAACGTGTTCCTTTAGTGTAGCACATGATATTAATTAGCTATCATTATACCTATTATTACTAATCTTTTTTTTTAAACATCTTTATTGGAGTATAATTGCTTTACAATCGTGTGTTAGTTTCTGCTGCATAACAAAGTGAATCAGCTATACATATACATATATCCCCATATCTCCTCCCTCTTGCATCTCCATCCCACCCTCTAGGGGAACACAAGGCACCGAGCTGATCTCCCTGTGCTATGCGGCTGCTTCCCACTAGCTAGCTATTTTACATTTGGTAGTGTATATATGTCCAACTAATCTTAATTTACCAACTGAAAATCCTACAAAATTTATCTCAAAACAATGCTCACCAATAGATTATACTTCAATCATTATTTTTAAGTCAACATTGGTAAGATAAAGATAACTACAACTTGGGAATTCCCTGGTGGTCCAGTGCTTAGGACTTGGTGCTTTCACTGCCATGGCCCAGGTTTAATCCCTGGTTGGGGAACTAAGATCCTGTAAGCCACGCAGTGCCACAAAAAAAAAAAAAAAAAAAAAAAGATAACTATAACTTATAATGAAAAAATACACAGGACATCATGATCTACTCAGAGTTCAGCAGAAAACTGCTGACAGATTATTTTCCACGTAAGACATAAGAAATAAAAAAATGCTAAGACTGTTGTAAAAAATAATAATAATAAGGGGGGGTTGAAACTCCATCTCACATCTTATTCCCGAATAAATCTCAGCAGTATCAAAGAGATGTCAAATGTAACTAATGAAACTTCAGAAGTACAAGAAGAAACCATGAGGATTTTAAAAAAAAAAATTAGAAGGGCTAATAAGTATGACCCCAAACCCACAGCCAAAAGGGAAAAGACTAATACGTTTTCCTCTAAAAAATAAAATTTCTACCTAGGAAAAACCACCACGAGCAAAATCAGAAAACAAATGACAAATGGAACCGAATGTCTGCAACTCAGATCACAAATTAAGGGCTAATTTACATAAAGGAGAGCTCCTACAAGTAAAAAAAAAAAAAGAAAGAAAGAAAGACCAAAATCCTAGTAGAAAAATGTGCACAGGATATTGACAACTCACAGAAAATATAAATGGCTCTTAAATATATGAAATGATGCTTATATCACTTATCATTTATCAAACTGGCAAAGATCAACTAATAGCACACTGTGCCAGAAGTATAAATCGGTACAACCCGTGTAAGATAATCTGTGTCTATCAAAAGTACAAATGCACATTCCTTTGACGCAGCAATTCCACTCATAGGAATTTATTCCTCAGATATACTAGCAACAGGGCAAAGTGATATATGTACAATGTTATTTACTGCAGCATAGTCCGTAACAGCTAAAGACTGGAAACAACTTCAATGTTCATCAAAGAAGGAACTATCGTACAGTCATACAATGGGATATTGTGCAGCTATTCACAAAATAAAGAGCTCTTTACACACTGACAAAGAATAATCTCCAAAATATATTTTATAAAACAAAACAGAAATAAGGTACAAAACAGTACAGATGCTAAAACTTACATTTTTTTTTAAAGGAGGGAGGAATATATCTGTGATTTTATGTGTAGAACCATAGCCTGTCTCTGGAAATATACACATGAACATAACCCTGGTTACAGGGTGGCTAGGGGACAGGGTATGAGAGACGTTTCACTGCATGCCATTTGAACTTTGAACCACATGCATGTATTACCTACTTAAAAAATACAATATGCCTATGAGAAGTCAGAATACCTATGCTCTTTTTTAAATTTTTACTTTATAGTGGAGTATAGTTGATTTCCAATGTTGTGTTAGTTTCACGTGCACAGCAAAGAGATTCAGTTTATATGTATATACATATATCTACTCTTTTTCAGATTCTCTGCCCATTTAGGTTATTACAGAGTACTGAATAGAGTTCCCTGTGCCATACAGTAGGTCCTTGTTGATTATCTATTTTATATATAGTAGTGTATATATGTTAACCCCAAACCTCTAATTTATCCACCCCCACTCCCCCCTTCCCCTTTGGTAAGCATAACTTTGTTTTCTAAGTCTGTGAGTCTGTTTCTGGTTTTTAAATAAGTTCATTTGTATCATTTTTTTAGATTCCACATATAAGTGATATCATAATATGATACTTGCCTTTCTCTTTCCGACTTACTTCACTTAGTATGATAATCTCTAGGTCCATCCATGTTGCTGTAAATGGCATTATTTCATTCTTTTTTATGGCTGAGTACTATTCCATTGTATATATGTACCACATCTTCTTTACCCATTCATCTGTCGACAGACATTTAGGTTGCTTCCAGGTCTTGGTTATTGTGAATAGTGCTGCTATGAACTTTGGGGTGATAATACCTATGTTCTAAATGAAGATTTTCTCACTAGGTTACCTGAGATAATAAGTTCCTTTCACTACTCACTCAATACTTATTGAGTTCTACGTGTGCCAAGCACTGTTGTAGGCACTGCATCCCAGCAGGGAAGACAGATATACCCTCCTCTCGTGGACTTAGGAGGGATGCAGCCAGTAAACAAATAATCAACTGAGCATCAGAGTGGAAAGGGCTATGAAGAAAATTCAGTCAGGAAAAGGGAGTTGTGGGACTGAGGTGGAAGGGTGATTATAGAGCCTTTCTGGGTAGAGGTGTCGGAAAGCTTCTTTGACAGGGACACACTTCAGCAGAAATATGAAGCAGTGAGGGAGCCAGACCTGTTGGCTGCCCAGGGAAAGGATTCTTGTCAGAAGGAATGCATAATGCATGCAACAGCACACATAATGGCACTGAGGGTGGGATGTACTCCCCTTCAAGGAGGAGAACGGAGGGAGTGAGAGAGAGTGTGGCAGAAAATCTCATTGGGGGCGGGCGGGAGGTACCAGATCATAATAAGGAATTTAGGTCTTATTCTAAGTGATATGGAAAAGCATTAGAAATTTTTTAAAAAATATTTATTTATTTGGTTGCACCGGGTCTTAGTTGCAGCAGGCGGACTCCTTTAGTTGCGGCATGTGGGCTCCTTAGTTGTGGCATGCAAACTCTTAGTTGTGGCATGCATGTGGGATCTAGTTCCCTGGCCAGGGATTGAACCCGTGTCCCCTGCATTGGGAGTGTGGAGTCTTAACCACTGTGCCACCAGGGAAGTCCCTAGAAGTTTTTAAACAGTGGAGAAATGTGTTGTGACCTGTATTATTTAAAAGATCCCTCTGGCTGCCATCAGGAGAAGAGACCGTAAGAGGCAAGGGTAGACGAAGGGAGCCCATGGAGCTCACTGTAACAATCCAAGTGAGAGATGGTGCTTCCTCAAACTAGCAAGGTAGTGGGTGGAGGTGGGAAGTGATCAGGTTCTGGATATAATTTAAGGCAGGGCCAACAGGCTTTACTGAACGGTTGCAAGTAGACTAAGAAAAAGAAAGAAGTCAAAGGTGACTCCAAAGTATTTACCCAAGCAACTTTTTACAATGATCTAATAGGTTCATTTAAAAAAAAAAGTCACACCTTCATACAAAGCTCAGCTACTCTAAAATGGGTTATAAATACCATCAACAAAAAGCAATGCTTATCTACATACTAAATAGAACATACACCTGGGTCCATTCTCTAAATACTTAATGAGCATTTACACTGTGCCAGGCAGAGTATTAGGTACTAGAGACCTAAATTATATAACTGAGCACCATAAAAGGATTGGGAGGAAAAACACCAAAATATTAATAGCTGTGGCATACAGGTTTTTTTTCTTCCTTGAATTTTCCAAATTTTCTACCATAAACATAACTTACTTTTAACTTTAAGGAGGAAAAAAATCTCTCCTTTTTACTGCTGCCAATGAAGGAAAAATTCCTACAGGGCAAGCTTAGTAATTTGAATGATCGGCAGACTCTCCTTCTAAGAAAACCTTTTTTTTTTTTTTGCGGTACGCGGGCCTCTCACCGTTGCGTTCCCTGGCTGTCCAGTGGTTAAGACTGCGCTCTTCCAATGCAGGGAGCACAGATTTGATCCCTGGTCGGGGAACTAAGATCCCACATGCCACGCGGCCAAAAATTAAATAAATAGGACTTCCCTGGTGGCGCACTGGTTAAGAATCCACCTGCCAACGCAGGGAACACCAGTTCAAGCCCCGGCCCAGGAAGATCCCACATGCCACGGAGCAACTAAGCCCGTGCACCACAACTACTAAGCCTGCGTGCCACAACTACTGAACCTGCGTGCCACAACTACTGAAGCCCTGGCACCTAGAGCCCGTTCTCCGCAACAAGAGAAGCCACCGCAATGAGAAGCCCGCGCACTTAGTGAAGAGTAGCCCCTGATCACAACACCTAGAGAAAGCCTGCACTCAGCAACAAAGACCCAATGTGGCCAAAAATTAATTAATTAATTAAAATAAATAAATAAATGAAAGTGTGGCTCAATAAATAAATAATAAATTTTTTTTAAAATAACACATGGAACATTTTAACTAGGTTACAAGGAAAAACATCATTACGTTTCAAGTAACTGGTATCAAAAAAACATACTCTATGACCATACCATGTGAATAAGTTAATAACAAAACTAAACACCATGAATAGAAACAAAAAAAAAATGCTTGTTTAGAAATTCAGGGTTAAAGAGGGAAAAAAATGGAAATTACAAAATATTTAGATCTTCATGACAATGATATTACCACATGTGTAACATATGGGTGACTGTTAAGGCAATACATAAGAGGGATTTCTACAGCCTTGAGCACAGCATTAAAAAGCAAGAAAGTCGGGCTTCCCTGGTGGCGCAGTGGTTGAGAGTCCGCCTGCCGATGCAGGGGACATGGGTTTGTGCCCCGGTCCAGGAAGATCCCACATGCCGCGGAGCGGCTGGGCCCATGAGCCATGGCCGCTGAGCCTGCGCGTCTCCGCAACGGGAGAGGCCACAACAGTGAGAGGCCCGCGTACAGCAAAAAAAAAAAAAAAAAAAGGCAAGAAAGTCTAATAACCTATGTTTTCAATTCAGAAAGCTATTAAAAGAATAGAGTAAATCTAAAGAAAACAAAGGAAGTAAAGATAACAGATATTACAAAACAGAAAACAAAGAAACCGCTGATTCTGTGAAACAAAATTTTAATTGACAAATTCTTACAAGTCTGTTCAAGAAAAAATTAAAATATGAATGAGGGGTGAAGCTCAAGCTGGTGACTGAGGCCAGTAGCTGCCTAAGAATGGCAGAAACATGAGTGTCCCAGTGACTCCACAGCAGGTCCCTCTGCAGAGGGGGCCACAGTTCCAACCCAGAGATGGCCACATACATGATGGCTGACAGATGCTCCAGAAAGCAAAAGACAACAGGAGCAGAAGAAGGAACTGGCAAAAGTCACTATCAAGAAGGAAGCTCTAGAGCTGACAGTGACAGAGACGGAGCTTTGCTGGAGCGCATGTAGTGTGAGTTTTAATTGCCCTAACAAACGGATGTGTGCTTTCAGGGGAATACCCACTGGATTAATTTGCTGCAATAAATACTTTTTCCTTTGGGGCGGTGAGAAAAGGCACAAGCAAACAATTTTAGGTACAAAAGATACAGATACAGAGGAGTATCTGTACTCCATATAATGGGAGTAAGAAAAGAAAAGGGAATAGGACTGAGCCATAGGGAAATCCAGTTACAGACTAGGTAGAGCAGAAGGAACGGACAGAGGTGAAGTAGAGAGTGGCCAGAGGCACATGGACCAGAGAGGGAGAAAGGAAGTCAAGGTTAAAGTGTCACGACAAGGAGGGTTTCAATAAAGAGAAGATGATCACCTGTGTCAAATGCTGCTGAGAGGTCAAGGAAGCTGTGGGCTGCATGGTGTCCAATGGATCTGGCAGCGTGACGCTGAGTGACCTGTATCCTGAAGAAATTAGAGCAGTGGGAGCCAAGGGCACACTGGAGCGGGGGGACAACTGTTTCCATCTGAATTAGTAATTGTGGAGCTGAAGCCATGTCAGCTGATGACAAGACCCAGAGTGTCACCAGAGAAGAGAGCGCCAGAGGTGGACTACAGGAGGTCACTTGGGGTGGACGTGGAGGACAAGAAATCGAGATGCCAAGGTGTCTGATGGGTTATGCAGTGGATAGGAAACCACCCAGGACGGTGGCAGGAACTGGAGTGGAAAGGAAGGCTGTGAGGCAGGGACCAAGGTGTTCAATGAGCAGAGGCGGCTAGGAAGTCGGCTCATGGCCGTGAGGAAGAAAGAGAAAGGTGGCACGAGTCTAAGGGCAGAGGCTCCAGAGAGACGCCAGGAGCAGTGGCAAGCAGACCTACTCCTCGTCTACTGTTGTGCACGGTGCAGCGTAGTAGTCAGGACTCAGCGGAGCCTTTCCAGCGCAGCCCGCATGCACCCCGCCCTCTGAGCTCTCTGGGACTGCAAACTGTGGGACTGCAAACAAGTAAAGTCCTGAGCGTAACACCTACCAATTTTTAATTAGCTGAGCTAATATCGCCCTCAGTCTTGCTAGCTACATGTACACCTATTCCAAAATCCAGAGGAGGGAAAGATGTAAGGAGTTGTACAATTCCTAGAATTAAGTGGGAAGTAAGAAGGGACTGGGAGGGAGAGTTTGAGCACTTTTTTCCAGGACACCAGGAAAAGGAAGATGTCGCTTCTGAACAAGGCTAGCACCAGGCAATCAAGACACCAGATGAAGCTGCCTCCTGGGTTGCCCAGAAGAACTCTAACAGCACAAGATTCGAGGCTGTGACTAACTTCTAAGAGCCTCTCAACCAGTGAAAAGGGGCTGGCAAGCCTAGCTCTATGAGCTTTAGTAACAAACACTAACCATGTTTGTCTTGTGACAGGGATTTTGAGAGATTACTGAATTTACTCCAGTAAATCCTTAGGGGACTCTAAGTGCAACCAACTCATTCATTTAAAATCAAACACAATATGCCTACCATGCACAGGCACTGCAATGGATATAACATGAATAAGATGATTTCTGCCCTCAAGATTCACCGTTTTGTGGAGGAGACAAAGATTCAAACAAAAAATTCCAACACTGTGAAAAGGTGGGAGGACATTCATAATAGTCCAACAGCAAGAGCAAGGGAAAGAGAGGTTTCTAAACCACGCAGAAGCACCACACAGCCCAAGCTGTGCTCCGTGTGCAGCTGCAGTGGGTTGTATTCCTTCCTTGCTTTACTGATTCATCTCACCACGAGCTCTTCTCTTGAGGAAAGAGCTGTGTCTACTATGTCTGGATCCCCAATACCTAACACAGTGTAAGACCTTCGGTGTAGTTTGCATCTCTTGGTTGCCCACCCAGTATTGATCTACAGATCTATTCTCCTGGCTGGTATCTACCCACACTGCAGCTCCAGCATGAGCTCCAGAGCAATCAGGATATCAGATAATCCAATCCCCATGCTAAAGGTGTGGGTTAGCCAAGACTCCCGGTCAAACACTGCAAATTTCCTTGGCCACAAGAATGGGCTGGTAATCCAGTTTGGGGCAATGAGTCAAAGGAGGTTTGCTGGGGGCTTCTATGAAACAATCTTCTTTATTCTTCTGAGAAAGTGATTAGAAGAACTGTTCATCGTCATCCTGGGTACTGGCTCTCAATGTGGTCCAGTGGCACAGAAATGTGAAGCCTAGCACCCCACCACTATTCTGCCACCGAAGACAGGTTGATACACAGTAGAAAGCAAAACCCGGAGACTCTCAGCAAAACAGAGCTGGTGTCACATTCAATCCACATCTGAAGCTCACCTTACCTCCGGAATTTTCAATATCATAAGTCAACGCATCCCCTATAAAGTTTAAACTTGTTTGAGTTGGGTTTCCTGTTACTTGCAAACCAAAACATACCTAACATTATAATATATTCAAGGTGTGCTAAACCCCCAAACCACTAGTGAATCACTGCCCACCAGCTGCTGTATAGCACATTCTAATGTTCATCTCTTGCTTCCAGAAAAGTCTGTTAAGGCTAAATTTTAAAATGTAAATCTTTTCCCTCTTATTTAAACCTTGGAGAAGGGCAACTGGTTAACACCTAAATAATAAAACTGTGGCTCAAAATTATAAAAAAATTATAAAAGGAAATTTACAAATTTATAAACTTAACTATAAAAATATGAAACTTCTTCATAGCAAAAACAAGCAAGCACAAACATACCTACACGTGCACAGCCCTGAGCACAGTTACAAGACAGGGGACAAACTGAGAAGGAAAAAATCTGTTCATTCATTGTCACAAAGGACTCATCTCCCTAATGTATAAAGAGCTCCTTAAAAACAAAAAAACCCACCCAAGATGTCCAAAAACCCAACAGAAAAATGGGTAAGGGATACGAAAGAGTTCATAGAAAAAGAAGTACGTTTCACTCTTAATATATAGAAAGATGCGCAACCTCATTTGGTACAAGGAAAAAACCAAACTTACACTAATTTCTCACCTACCAGATCAAATGCAAAAGTCTGGTGACACACTGTTGGTGAGGCTGTGGCTGTGATGCAACACAAATTAGTATAACCCCTCCCTGTGGAGGGCAGTTTGATGATATCTATTGAAAACATATACACGTTTACCCTTTGACTCAGCAGTATCTCCTCTGGAAATACGTACTACAGACATACCTGCTGCTGTGCAAAATAATATACACGCAAAGCTATTCACTGCAGCATTATTTGTAATTAAAAAAATATTAAGTCGAGAGTCATCTGGTTAAATAAATTATGGTACATGCACAGCATGGAGTATAAAGCAATTATAAGAAAGAGTGAAGAAGCTCTCTATTTACTAATATGGAAAGATCTTCAGTATATACCATTAAGCAGAAGAAAAGAAGATGCAAAATACCATACACAGTATGCTCCTTCAATTCCTTCAAATCTGTGCTCAAATATCATCTTATTCTTATAATAAGAGAAGGATGAGTCAGAAACAAATAAAATGACTACAGGGAGAGGAAGGGAACTGAGTGAGGGGTCGGACAGAAATGGAAACTTGAGGTCTCTGAATATCACCTTGTTTTATATTTCCGATGTTAGAGCCACATAAATGTTTTACATAATTAAAACACACAAAAAATGTATTTTTGACAGCTTTATAAAGGTATAATGATATACAAAGAACTGCACATGTTGAATGTGTACGATGTGATGAGCCTGGACATATGCAAGCACCCATGACACCATAACCACAATCAAGGTAACAGACATACCTAACACCTCTCAAAGTTCCCTTGTGTCCCTTCATTTTTGTTTTTTGTAGTAAGAACACTTAATGAGATCTACCCTCTTAACAAATTGTGATGTACACATACTGTACTGCTAACTACAGGCACTATGCTATACAGCAGATCTCTAGAATTCATGCATCTAGCATAACTGAACTTACACAAAATTAAACTCTAAAAAGATCTCTCACATACTAAAACTGGATTACAGTAACAGTTGCACGACTTGGTAAATTTACTTAAAAAAAAAAAAAGAATTGGACACTTACAATAGAGGGCAGGAAGGTACAATAATTTGACTGGATTAAGTCTGAAGAGGCAGTAAAAGAGAGAAAGCTGTAAAGACCACCGCCTCTCCAGCTTTAGTGAGCACATGAGTCAGCTGGGGACCCTCCTAGAAGGTGGATTTGGATTCAGTAAGTCTGGAGTGGGGCCCAGTTCTGAACTTCCAACAAGCTCCCAGGTGACGACGGCTGATGGTGCTTGTCTGTGGACCACACTTCGAAGGGTCCAGACAACTAGAGGAGCTTTGCTCTAAGCAGCTGCTGAGAAATGGGGCAGTAGCTGCCCCAGACAAAGGACCTGTAGGGAGTGGGTGGGGGCCAGAAAAGGGTTCTCCCTTCCTTTCTTAAGATGGAGGGAATAACAACATGATTGCTGTAAAATTTGATTCAGTCAGGGCTAGAACAGAGAGTGTGTGCAAAGGAAGTTAAAGTGATTAGCCACAGCATTTAAGATAGGAGTGTGCTGGAGACAGCAGTGGGTGGCAGGAGAACTGAAGGAAAGTGATGAGGGTCCAATGACAGGTGGTGGTGACACAGTCTAATAGGCTGAGTCCTGAAAGAGGATAATACACTAGGAATCCTGAAGGAGGATAATACACTAACATAGTACATCACCTCAGAAGTAGTACCAAAAGAAAGAAAATACATTTAAAAATATCTTTAAAAAAATAATACTGAAAAGAAAAAAAAAAAAATCATACTGAAAGTTTTAGAAGCTAGGATATAGCCAATACTTAAACGCACCACTAACGAAGATAATCTTTTTTTTTTTTTTTGCGGTACGCAGGCCTCTCACTGTTGTGGCCTCTCCCGTTGCGGAGCACAGGCTCCGGACACGCAGGCTCAGCGGCCATGGCTCACGGGCCCAGCCGCTCTGCGGCATGTGGGATCCTCCCGGACCAGGGCACGAACCCGTGTCCCCTGCATCGGCAGGCGGACTCCCAACCACTGCGCCACCAGGGAAGCCCCAAGGAAGACAATCTTATCCTCCCAAGACCTGCACAAGCTTCAACCCTCACAGAGCGGCTCACGACTTTCAGGAGGAGCCATCAAATGCCACAACCTTAGGCCTTGGGCTTCTAGTTCCCTAGTTCAGAATCCTCTCCCCCTTCAGTGCACCCACCCATAAGAATTCAGTTCAAAGGTCACCTTGTTAAAACCTAAGTTAAAACTGCGTTTGAGACAAACAAACATTACAATGTAATCAATCATCTGAACCAAAAGGAACACAGAGTCAATCTGGTAGAGCAGTTCTTGTATTTCTCCCTCTATTTAGCACGGCATGGGCAAAGAATGATGAGGAGGAAAACGAAAGGAAGCACATGGCACAACCAACTCAGAATTCTACATATTCAACTGCCTTGTAAAATATTACACCACCACAAGCACCACAAAGACCTCTCCACAGAGCTAAAAGTTTCACCTGACAGAAGAAACCAGTTACCCTCCTCGCATTCAATCACACACATGACACTAAAGAAGGTAAGCCAAGACATCTAACCAGGGTGCTGAAACTTTCTGTGCGTGGACTCCTTCTCAAAATGATGTTTTTAAATACAAAAGATTACAAAGGAGATCAATTATATTAAAATACAGTTGTACTACATTAAACAAATTTAGGATTTTTTAAAGTTTATTTCACACTGAAAGGCTCTAGCAGCAGATCCACTAACTACTGTAATTTCAAAGCAGTGATGAGTACAAATGATATTTGATATGTCTGCAACAACCATAATGTGATATGCAAACATCTGTGATTTTCACTGGTGATAAAGTCACAGGTCTGTTACTACTGTGATTTGTTGCCTATATTCATAATTGAAGAACATGTTAAAATTCAGTTAGAAGTTCAGTTAAAAATAAGGATGTAAAATATTTCTTTCCATCTAGGTTGACATACCTCCTAAATTCTAATCAGATTAAGAAGCCCTAGGGAATTCCCGGCAGTCCAGTGGTTAGGACTCGGTGCTCTCACTGTGGAGGGCCCGGGTTCAATCCCTGGTCAAGGAACTAAGATCCCACAAGCCGCATGGTGTGGCAAAAAAAAAAAAAAAAAAAAAAAAGCCCTAAGAAGTGAATACTGTCTAAAATAGCAGACACCGTACATCTCACCACTATTTACTCATCCATCTTCCCACTAGATTGTAGTCACCTTAGGCCAGGGACTGTCTTATTTGTCTTTAGGCCTATAGGTCCAATAAATGTTAGGTGGATGGACAAGCCATTTATTATTCTACTGGACTGTGAACTCCCTGATGGCTGAGATTCTGTCTCAACAACAATATAGAGCAGGCACTTGAATCTTGTAGAATAAATGAGTGTGTGGATATCTTGCCTCCTTGGTTAGAAGATATCCTCTTACGGTCAGGGATGTCTTATACTTCTTTGATTTCCCATAGTCTAGTGTACTGCTTTTCACATAAAACCACTCAAATATCTACTAAATGAAGCATTAAGACATGACAGAGCCTCTGAAACGAAGATCAAAGTAAGTAGAGAATGAGCACCTGTACCAGTTTTGCTGCAGCAGGAAAACAAAAAACACACACAGCCCAACAGTGAGCTGGCTGTGAACCAACCAAAGGAAAAACAGCTTAAGGTCGCAGGGATAACCTACAATTTGGTTACTTGAAAATATATTAAAATATTCCTATTCTTACTTTAAAATACAAAAACCTTAAAAATTCCTTCCTCGTGAATGGTTCTTGCTTCTCTCTCATAAATTCTATAGTCTCAAGTACCTTTTCCTGCTGCTACAAAACAAGGTAAAATGTAGCACAGACTTATGTGGCCTGTTTTTAGTACAATATACCCTACTTTTAAAATTCCATACTACCAAATAGAATTGACAATGCACAACATTACTCAGTTCACAAATTACCAATTGGAAGAGAAGCTGTGAAGTTGAGAAAAATGCTATAAGAGTGGGGGGGAGGGATAAATTGGAAGATTGGGACTGACATATACCACACTACTATACGTAGAATAGGACTTCCCTGGCGGCACAGTGGTTAAGAATCCGCCTGCCAATGCAGGGGACATGGGTTCGAGCCCTGGTCCGGGAAGATCCCACATGCTGCGGAGCAACAAAGCCCAAGCGCCACAACTACTGAGCCTGCGCTCTAGAGCCCATGACCCACAACTACCGAGCCCACGAGCCACAACTACTGAAGCCTGCGCACCTAGAGCCCGTGCTGCGCAACAAGAGAAGCCACCGCAACGAGCAGCCCGCGCACGGCAACGAAGGGTAACCCCGGCTCACCGCAATTAGAGGAAGCCTGCGCGCAGCAACGAAGACCCAACGCAGCCAAAAATAAATTAATTAATTTAAAAAAGATAACTAATAAGGACGTACTGTATAGCACAGGGAACTCTACTCAATACTCTGTAATGGCCTAGATGGGAAAAGAATCTAAAAAAGGTGGATATGTGTATAACAGACTCACTTAGCTACATACCTGAAACTAACATAACATTGTAAATCAACTACAGTCCAATATAAATACATAAATAAATGGAAAGTGGGGAAAGGTAAGAGTAACTGCCAAGTAAGGCTTAATCAGAAATGAAGATAAAACATTTCTGAAATTAGAAATACAAGGCTGGGCTTCCCTGGTGGTGCAGTGGTTAAGAATCCGCCTGCCAATGCAGGGGACACGGGTTCGAGCCCTGGTCCAGGAAGATCCCATGTGCTGTGCAGCAACTAAGCCCGCGTGCCACAACTACTTAGCCTGTGCTCTAGAGCCCACGAGCCACAACTACTGAGCCCACGCGCTGCAACTGTTGAAGCCCGTGTGCCTAAAGCTCGTACTCGGCAACAAGAGAGGCCACCGCAATGAGAAGCCCGCGCACCGCAACAAAGAGCAACCCCCACTCGCTGCAACTAGAGAAAGCCCACGGGCAGCAACGAAGACCCAACGCTACCAAAACTAACTAACTAACTGAATAAATAAATAAATCTATTTTAAAAAAAAAGAAAAATACAAGGCTACCCATTTGGAAATTTACAAAAATGTGATCTGTACACAACATTTTGGGACAAATCATCTAGTTGAAATCCAACCCAAAATTCTTCCACTAGGCAGAGAAATACCTCTTCATTTCACCTTTACTCCTTAATTCCACCTGATGCCTATACTGCTTATGCCATGTGCTGAGCACACACCTACTTTACCTTACAATTATCAAGACAAAAATACAAGCTCCTTACAGACAAGGAGTGTCTTAATTTACCCTCACATCACCCACAGCAGACAGTAGTAACTTGCATGTAACAATTCAGCAATAAACACTTGATGAATGAGGATTACTTTTTTCAAAGCAAGACGCATCTTGCACTCTATTATGAAAAGTAGATGCCAAATGTTCAGAGGATAACTTGTCATTGATATTCTGAATTTTAAATGTCCTGAAAATTAAAACTGAGAATGTCTGCCAATTTATTTCTGTTTTTGATATCTATTCCTGAATAAACAAATAAGACATTTGATATTTCTGCACAAACTAACCTAGCTGAAATACAAATAAAACTGTTCTCTAAGACATCAAATATCAAACTACAAAAATCTTTACATTTACTTTTATTAAAAAATTTGTTTTTCAATTTATTTATATATTTTTAGCCACACTGGGTCTTCGTTGCTGCGCACGGGCTTTCTGTAGTTGCAGCGACTGGGGGCTACTCTTCATTGCGGTGCACGGGCTTCTCTCGTTGCGGAGCACCGGCTCTAGGCACGCGGGCTTCAGTAGTTGTGGCACGCGGACTCCAGAGCGCAGGCTCAGTAGCTGTGGTGCAAGGGCTTAGTTGCCCTGCAGCATGTGGGATCTTCCCGGACCAGGGCTTGAACCCGTGTCCCCTGCATTGGGAGGCGGGTTCTTAATCACTGCACCACCAGGGAAGCCCTACATTAATTTTAAAATAAGGTTCTTTAGGCATATAGCCAAAGTACTCAGTGACAAAATCCACTATGTTTTGATTCTTGCTCAAGTTTTCTACCAGAGCACAATAAACAAATAAAGGCACGAGATGATTAACTGAATGTTAATAAATATAGGTGACAAGTCTCTTGAGGGCAAGACTCTGTCTATACCAAGCATCTAAAACATATCTAGTACCTCATATCTGGTAGGTGTGCCCCACAAATATTTGCTGAAAAAATGACATTCATGACTAGCTCATGGATCTCACTGACACACTCTGGGAGTTTACCATTGCTTACATCCATCCATGGAGTCTCTCAAAATCTCATCACCATCCTCCTCTTCAAGGTCAAGAGAACCAAGGTATCATATGAAAGTTTCTCAAGCCTGCTTTAAGGGATAATTAACATGCTTTTCCCTCAGCATAGAAGATGCTATAGTCAAATAACTAAATCTTTATATCAATACTTCAGAAGTCATTAAGTGGCCCTTAATGGGGAAAACCAAAACCAAAACAAAACAGATTCCCATCCAATTCCACATATGCCCTACTAAATTAGGTACAAAATTTCTTAAAGTAAATTTGATATAAAAAATTCTAGACTTCTAAGCCTTTTTCTAAATAATAAATGGAGAGCAGAGAGATGTGAAAATAACAAATGGGCAGAAGGGTGCGAACATGATCCTCTCTGGAGCAATCCAGTATCTAAAACTAGTCTGTGGGTAAAAACCTTTAAAAGGCATTTAAGTTCACCCTCCCACACAAAGCATGAATCCCTCAGTCACCAACAGGTAGTCCTGCAGTCTTTGATAAAGAGACAGAATATTTCCTATATGGAATGCTCATTCTCTCTCAAGTCAACCCATTACCCTCCTGGATAACTCCAGCTCTAAAAATATTCTAGCTGCTATTTTTTTTAAAATTTTTATTTATTTACTTCTTGGCCGCATCTTGCAGCATGTGGGATCTTAGTTTCCGGACCAGGGATTGAACCCGCACCCCCTGCAGTGGAAGCACGGAGTCTGCTTCCACTGGACCGCCAGGGAAGGCCCTTTAGCTGTTATTCTTAACTGGACTTCTGGCCCCAGCTTCATCTCAGCCTGGTGAGTACCCAAGCTTTTTCTAGCACAAAGACCTAGAGTCACTATGTGTTCAACTTGCTTTCACAACACACCTCACTCTTCCCAATTCCCATTCAGAGAAGTAGGCAAAGAATCCAAGACATGAAGACATCTCCCCAGTACAAAGATGCATTTTCATTTAAAAATTACTGAGCACAGAATTATACAACCTTAAGGGTTGAAAAGGCCCTGGACACCATCCAATTCTACCTTTCATCTATTGTAGGAATTGCTTCAATCTCTGGACAGTGTATTTGTGGCCTAGAATGTTAAGATGGGGGGGAAAAAGTAAAGGCTCTTTGATTTGAATGTTAAGTAATTCTGAGTATAGCTTTAAAAAGTTTCTTGATTCAATTAAAAAAAAGGTGGGGTCATGGAGGGTTAAAT